>NW_027223323.1:6468297-7668297 GCF_030449975.1 Polyergus mexicanus
AAGCAGTGGTATCAACGCAGAGTACTTAATTGATTAAATAACATGTAAAATATAAGTGTAAAGTTTCTCAGTCTCTATTATTAATGTTAAATGTATATATGTGTATGAGCAATATATAAATTATATAATACACTCTTATCGCAAGGAAGCTTTATACACTGGTATTCGCAGTAGCGTCGACTTTCCCTTGTGCTTCATCCATTATTATTTACGAAAATATACATGCATACACATCGATAACATTACATGCTCCGTTCAGCTTTGAGTGTTTATTAAAATTATGTTAAAACTTTGGTAAGACTTAATACATATTATATCTGTTACGGATTCACGTACAATGCCTAGATTCCAAACCCTAGATTTTTAGGAGCATCACTGGTAAGTTAGCGAAATACTGGAAGTATATAAAGGAACGCTAGAGAGAGATGAAAAAATATCAATAATATAAAAAAAGAATCTCAACTGTACTATGTTTGTAATAAGCAAAAGATTGTAGTGCAATTGCTTATAATTTGAGCGTAAAAAAAATTCACGCAATTAGATTCGTTAGGATTATTTTGGAGTCTGGCAGACCATCAAGAATGTAATGAGGAGAATTTGCTACAGACGCGAGATCGGCTTTGAACAACGTGAGCTGAAGCTCCTTTCGCGCTTTTTGGACGATATAAACCATTAGCGAGAGTCCCACTAATATCTGTAATAACAATGATAAGATTATGAAGAGAGATTATTACTTTGGATATAACTTTTTTACAAAAGCGTACAAATGTACCTGGATGCAAAAAACTATATAGCCGGTCGCGGCCGTGGATCTATCCTCCAGCACATCTTGCATCGATCTCAAACTACTGCCCAAGTAGACGTTGATTAATTGTGCCGGCAACAAACCTACCGCGCTCGCTATGTGATAATGAAAACCACCTATGTTACTGACCTAAAATTACACACACATATAAATACGTGCAATATATGTACATATATAAGTATACTGTAATATATATGTATTATATATCGCATACTGCAAAAATAGTGTTTTGAAGACCAAAAGGAATTGGAGTAAGTCGCGCGAACAGCACGATCTTAAAGGCTTGAGGGCCGGAGATGACGCGGAGTATCGCCCTCGCCGTGTCGCTCTGCAGGAGGGCACCTATCGGCAGCCTGGTGGACAGCAGTCCCAAAGTGACATGAGCTATGGCTATGCCGAGATTGGCGGAGAGTATGACAATTGCTATGCCGTGCACGGCGCCAAACAAGTAGCCACTGGCGATGATGAGGAATAGATAACCGATCACGATCGGGAACGACACCACCGTGAACAGGCCTATGAAGATGACGGTGATCATCCAGGCATTCTGATGCTCGATCCAGTAGAGGAGCACCTTGATGTAATCCCTGCAGACAAAAACTATGGCGCCGAGGAAGGCCAGGGTCGCGATTGTGATCGCGACGTAGCATATCGAGTTTGAGTTGACGCAACTGACTGCAGTACTCTTGGAAGAGCGCATCCCATTCTCAACGTCGTCTATGTCGATGATCTGATCCATGTTCGATCAATCTTTCTAAGATTCTCGGCAATCTCTCAGCATCCAGTCATCCCTTGACAATAATGTGCTCTTCGAAAAACCGCAAACGATAATTAATAAAACTGCAAAGGATAAGTCAAATAAATAATACTTGAAGCACGTTGGATTAAACCTAATGACAAGTCAAAGAGAGATAATTTTACCTCGCAATATGAGTCGAAGAAGTAAATTGTCTTAAAAATAACGCAGATCGTAAATTCCCGGTTGTTAAATGTATTATTTGGCAACATGTCAATCGAAATAAAACAGATCTATTAAAAGCGTAAAGATGTATTACATTGAAAAAAAGATATATAAATATATACAATTCAACTGTTAGGCCAATTACGCATAAAGTTCTTGCTAATCATCTTGTAAATAAAAAAAATCTGTAATCTCTGCAGTTTATTAAATTAACTATCAACTATCCAGTTATTGTAAACAATTCTTGGGATGTTGGGAAGCGTGGCAGATGAACATGAATTATGAGAATGGAGTGAGAGAGGAATATTTTTCCATGAACGAGATCAAAGTGTGTTCTGAAAACGAATCTGAAA
This sequence comes from Polyergus mexicanus, assembly GCF_030449975.1. Lineage (NCBI taxonomy): Eukaryota > Metazoa > Arthropoda > Insecta > Hymenoptera > Formicidae > Polyergus > Polyergus mexicanus. The sequence continues at coordinate 6,470,417 of NW_027223323.1, forward strand.
AGAGAAAGATGAAGTGACGAACGTGATTGCCTGCGCCATAATGTTGACATGATTTGAACGTATTGCAATATGCGCATATGCGAATGACATAAGTTCGCAGACTCGTGTTTGGATAGCGGTCTTGTGTCTTGTGCTGAAGCTATACTCATAGGTTGAAGGTATTTAAATAAAGAAACGCTTCTCATGAAACTTATTATAAATTTGATATCGTTTTTAATATTTACGCTGATAATGTAACATGCGTGTTACATGGTATATAAAATATTATTAATCTTATATACACGGGATGTTTAAAAAAATAAAGAATTAAATTTCACAGGAGTTTATTCTATTTTCTTTTTTATTGATTATAAAAGTGTGTCATAAATGAATGTAAACAAGTTTGTGTACATATTTAATCCCTTATTTTAAAAACGTTTAGAAGAGGAATTATAGGAAATATAAACAAATAACGATATCCCCTCGCCCCCTCCCCCACCCCCTTATTATAGCGAAGTATATACGTTACTGAAACCTGCTGATACTCTTGATTGTGTGCAAGCAAAATAGTTTAAAAAACGAAGTTGAAGGATACGATAATCTGAATATTGAATATGCACAAACAGAAGTAACGAGCCAATTTAGAGCTAAGCGCCGATAATCAGAGCGCATTTTTTTTTTTTTTTTTTTATAATGTGATTTATTAGTTGTTTCGGTCTCTTATTTGGACCATCATCGGTATAGCTGTCAAAATAATTTATTTGCATTTCTTTTTCGTAACATACGCATATATACATAAAATGCCTACTCGTTGCGTTGCTATTGGATGTAGAAACACCGCTAGTCCCAGTGGAAAAACTGCAGCGCAAATGAAATTCGAGAAAGTAATGAAAATAACGTTTCACTCGTGAGTATAAAATTATATTGACATAGATTGTATATCAGAAAATATCAGAAAAAGAAATTTCATAAGTAATTTCATGAGTAAGTAGTTTCATGAGTAATTCTAGTTAATTCTTAATTTTTTTAATATTTTTCCTTGATTTTATTGTATTTTTAAGAAACCTTGTTATACAAAGATTGATTGCTTTTTATATCATTCTTCACATATAATAAATAAATATGTATTATCATGTTTTGCAGATTTCCTTCGGATCCTATTAGAAGAGCGGAATGGATAAGAATAATGAAACTTGAAGACAAAAATATTACTATTAGAAGTCGTCTTTGTTCTCTTCACTTTAAGGAAAAATATATAGATCGTACATCTTTAGTATATGTAAGATTGAGAGAAAACGCCATTCCACATGCAAGTATTTTAATCTTTTTTATATAAAAATATATACATGTATACATAAAATAAAATATAAAGTATAAATGTGTAAATGTATAATTGATACTTTCGTAAGAAAATGGTATAAAATTATAATTCTGATCAATATATCTTTTTATAGATATTTGAGGAAACATTGTATGACGATGTTGAAACAGCTATAAAATGTGAAAGAGATATATTACCTGCACAATCAGTTAAAAGTATAACTTTATTACTAACATTTTATTCTTTTATACATTATTTCTAGTTGTAAGATTGTAAATTTTTTTATTGATATAAATTATTAGTTTTTTTGATAACATAATAAAATTAAGTCAATTTATTTCAGCAACAATTTTAACTGAGCCTTTAAATATAAAAATGGAAATGGGTGATAGTTTTAAACAAGATTCTGTTATCCGTAAGCTTGACAAATTACATATTCATTGATAAATAATTGTAAAATGTGTGTGTAGAATGTTAATAATAATTTATATCGCAGATTCAGTATGTGACAAAGAAACAAATACATTGTCTTCTTTACCGCAAGAAGTGCGAAAATCAACTGAGGACAAGGAAACAAGAATTTCACCTGAAAGAATATGGAATATAAATTTCTCCAATATGGAAACAATTAGACAAGAAAGATGGACAGAAATTAAAAGTTTACGTAAACAAATACAAGTTTTACAGAAGAAAGTCTGGCAAAAACATAAGAAAATTGCAATTATGAAAACTATTTTGGATGAATTAAAAGTAGAATATTTAATCAGTGATTAACACAAAGTCTCTTTCTCCATTTCTTTCTTTCTAATAATACAGAATATTTCACATATAAAATTAACTTTCTCTATATGTTTTAAAACTCATATAAATATATATTTTATTAATTTTGAATTATATATAACATTTTTTGATACTCTGTAATACATTTATAAAATATTGAGAAAAGAAAGATGTAGGAGTGTAGAAATGTAGGAAGAATATAGTGCATATTTGTATTTTATGCACTGTCTTGTATATAAAATATTTCTATAAATGTTTTTGTCACAAAGTGAGAGAATTGAAGGACTAAAAATATTGAAATTTGTATATATAGTACATATTGTCTTTTATTCTACTTCAATGATTTAATTGCAAATACCTATGGAAACATAATAAAAATAAAAAATTAGAATTATCTTTAAATTCCCGAATAAAAAATTAAATCACTATCATCATATTAATTTATTTCTTTAATATATAAGTTCTTTTTTTTTTGTTATATTGGAATAACAGTTGAGCAAATATGAAATATGCAATAGGCATTTCGTGACATTGAAAACATTTTATTCAGTCAGTAAGAAGCATTCTACATGATGATAATAATAATCATAGTATAATCCGTGATAATAATAATAATAATTAATAATCATAATTCATTCGTAATAACCACAATTTGTAAATGTACAAGGTAAACACACACACACACTCTCTCTCTCTCACTTTATTTTTCTCTCGCTCTTTCTCGCAACTATTTCTCTCTGTCACATACGTTGAGAATTGTCATTTATATAGTATACACAAAATTACAGAGAGATAAATTCACCAATATATAAATTAAACATCGTACTCTCTCTCTCTTCAAAGACTATGAATGTAGTCAATAAATCATCCCTATCATCATCTCGTCTCTGCTGCAAAGATACTTTTCTTCTTAATACTTTTCTTTCTTTCTTTCTTTTTTTTTCAGTTCGGCATTCGGCAGCGTTGTTGGATTTGAAGGACTACTTCTTTTAAAATCCGCAGCGGCAACGCTCTCACACAATACACTTTTCTAATACATTTGTACATTTGTAGGTTCGTCTCTCTTTTAATCCTGAGAAACACAGTATGGATCTTCGAGTACACAAAATCGATCAATGAACTTTGCATGTCGGTTTCTTTCCCAGCTATATGTATTGTATCATCACTCTCTCTCTTTTGTACTGAAATAGACTTGTGGAATGGGTAAAGGAATTTAAATACTGGTTGCATTCTTCTATACAGAATCAACAAATGGAAATACGAATTTTCACAGAATTCCTTGTTAACAAAATTAATAAAACTCTTTTTACTCTCGTGTCTCTCAGGATTATCATAGATAGGCGAGAATTCATACGCAAGACGAATAAATATCTATTTAAGTGCATCCCTCGACGAAGCGTCGAGCAAACGTGGAGATTTGGCGGTCCCGTAAAAAATAACGTCGGTGGCCGGTACGTGAAAAGAAAAGAAAAGAAAAGAAAAAAAAAAAGTTGTCCGCTGTGGAATTTATTTTTCTTTTATTACTGTAAATCCATATTTCTATTGATTTGAGGTAGTGTATTAAATGTAATAATCCTATTACCTTGCTGCTTCTATATGTTGCGTGTGGATATGTGTGTATCGTATTAATACTCCTTCGCGTATCTTATCATACTTGCGACCACGAGCCCAAAGCGCGTAGATATATATATGTGTGTGTGTGTGTGTGTGTATTTATGTATAAAAAATCCAGCTTATAGAATACAAATGTTTCAGGCCTTGTAGGAGAAATATATGTTTCATCTATTGCAAAAGATCGCTATCGATACATAGTAGTCGGCAGTAATCGAAACTTCATAGAGTCACAAAGATTAGAATTGTCTATCTTTTTGTTTTGGGCTCGTGACTCGCGTCGATCATAAGTACGCTTCACAAAATTATCGTCTATGCAATGAAGTACGAGGACGCCGAATATCGGACAAATTCGAGACATTCCATCGTTCTCACGCGCGCGAACAATCTTATATATTAGCCGTGTGTGCGAGTCTTTAGAAGAGTAAAGAAGAAGAAGAAGAAATCCATCTGTATAAAATTCGGTGTCTTCAAACTTCATTCTTTTTTTTAAATACCAAATACGACAAGGCTGCTGACATTAGGCTTGCTAGCACTTTGTAAATAATGCCCAGCGATTGTGCTATTTTGTTTAAGTTTCTTTTTAACTATTATTTCATGAATAATCATTATCACATTTTTTCTTTTTTTTTTCTCCTTTAATTAATTCGTTCTCACAGAGATCGTCGGAGAGAGAGAGAGAGAAGGAGGGCGTGCGACATCGTCGGCGCCGCGCCAAGTTGGCTCAATCTATGAACACTTCTGTAAAAAATATAATATCTATGGATGGTTGAGCCCTTGGCCAGCATACGCAGCAAAGTTCGAGTTTAGTTACTTTTTTCGCGGGGGGAGAAGGTGGGGGGTTGAAGGGAGATCACTTCTGCACGGAATGTGAGCAATATGAGCTATATAACGCATACATCTCTAACGTGTATAGTCTCTGTATAGAACAACATATGTCGCTCAACTCTTCTCCTCGTTATTTTAAAAAGGAACATTCCACACTCGCGGGGGATGCAAGCGAGGCTTCCACCCGCTCGTTGATACACGCGCGATAACAATATTAAAAAAATGCAACCTATATATTTAAGAGGGATCGATTAACGTGATTCCTCCCCCCTCCTCCCGCGATTCCATGCGCGCGGTTTGATTATACAAATATCCTATTTTATCAGTTTGCAGAAGTGATTATCGCCCTAAGATCCTTTTTCTTTTGTTCGTTCGTTTGTCCGTCCGACCATTCCTATCCGTATCATATGTATGATATGACAGGCTCCCCCCTTTCTTTCTCTCTCTCTCTCTCTCTCTCTCTCTCTCTTTTTCTCTCCGAGAAATCAAACAATCAGTCAATTAAAATCAAATCTGAGAACATGACGACAATTTTGAATTTTGACACGCTCGTGTTATCCTTATATTACCATCAATATAAGTTTAACGACTTAAATCCAACGCAAAAATAACATATATATAAATACAATGCACAAGCACATTGTAATATTAATAATAATGATAATAAAAGAAAAGAGAGAAATGAGACTTAACGTAAAAACATGACTCACATCCAAATATTTTTATAATAGCCTCAACAGTTTCACCAGGGGAAAAACACAAACGAAACATACATATAATATAGTAAAACTAGTAACTACTTTACTACTCTAAGACAGCGAGAAAATCCTAAGACATGCGATATCGACGAAATGTCGTTTTTTGCTTCTTTTTTTCTTCCTTTTTGCTCATTTTACGAGTTGCGCCAACTGTGTGCGAAGTTCCTAAAGATAAATGTATTTTTTGTCCCCTCTTTTCTTGTTTCTTCTTTTTAATCTCGAGTTTTCCAACTTGTGCTGAATGTCTTGTGATTTTTACGCTTTCAGTTAACAATTAATTCAATATCGCGTCTCTCCTGCTATGCGTTTACTGATTTCCTCCCTTCTCTTTCCCTATATAGCCGGAGAATATTTCAAAATAAAGCAGAAAAATGTTCTGCTTTCAACTTTTACATGTAATTCGCAATTTTCAATCTTGGAGCCGTTAGTCCGCTACTCGATCCAACATTACAATATTACCCTATTACGACACATAATTTCCATTAAGCTCGTATGTGCCATTGTGTTTGACGTCGTTTCACGCTCGAGTATAATATCGTTCTTTTTGCGATGGATCTCATCTCTCAATTCCACAGATCAAAATTGATCTCTCTCAGACAATAGTTAAAGATTAAAATCATTATTAACTAGAATTATCAATTACACGACCATTAGTATGTCTTATACAGTAATAAATTACCATCGTGCTATTTTTACTCCACTGTCGACATGTTGCCCTTTTTTTTTTTAATTACTAGACGTTACGACGTTATTTTTAGCTTAACTTAGTAACGAGTATTAATGGCATCTAGTACTCTGCGTTGATACCACTGCTTATAAATTTATTTTTTGCCTTTTACCTTAATCGTTAATGCTATATGAAACTCCAGGTTTCGCCAAAGTCCCGAAGTCGTTTCTTAATGATGCCGCTTTTTCTTGAAACCTACAATAAATTTCGAGACTTTAGAACTCTTAGAACTCTTTACCTCGTCAAATTTTGCATTTTGCGAAATTTATCATGAGAGATCTCTTACTCTTTTTAGCTTTGCCCTTCCTTTGAGCTTTTCTCTTCTTGGCGGACTTGGCGGATGACTCGCCGAAAGTGGTGATCTCATCGCCGAGAGTGCTCAGAGTCGTCATCTGACGACGTCTGTGCTTCTCCTGCTTGGTGACGGGCAAGCGCGTCATATAATTCTCTTCGTATTCAATCTTCCGTTTGTCCTCGCGTACCAAAATCGCCCGCTTCTCGCCCAGACCCTGGCTATCTTCCACAGGCGCGTCCAGATATTCTTCCTTCAACTCTCGCAAAACTGTGTTCGATACAGCACGTCTACGAGCTCTTTCGCTGGCTTTGCGAATCTTCTCCGCCATTGTTTCATCACCATCTGAAGAAATTACATTTTATCATAATATAATTAACAAATTAGCAATTGAGAAAAGCTAAGTAATTTAAATATCGCATATCAAAAAGTTGTGATAAAAAATTATAATATCTTGTACATATTTAATATACATAAATATATATATATATATATATATATATATATATATATATATATACATATATATATATACATATATATAGACATGTAAAAATATTTTTATTAGAACCGACCATAATGCACCGCAGCGAGTTTCGGCGGCACATAAACGTTAGACTTCCTAGACTGCTGCGTCGTTGGTTTGAAGCCGTCTGTCTCCTCCTCCTGATCACTGTCGGAGTCTTCGCTGTCGAGCTTGGCGACCAGCGCGTCGGGATTCGCTCTGAAGTTACTGGGATCGTCGCTGTTAATGGTACCGGTGACTGCGGTCTTGACGAGTTTATCTATTTGATACTTGAGCTTGTGATCTATTGGTCGGATTTTCTCTAGGACAGTCCTGATCTCGATCAGACGATCAATCGACGGATCACCTTCGATACGCTCGCCGGAACATTTTCTCAATACTACATAGGTCAGATTGATGAGATAGGAGAGTAACATGTGATACTTCATCTCTAGAAAACTCAGGCCCTTGTCCGTCGAGATCTCGCCGTTCTTCACGCGCACCAGCATGTTGTCCACGAGCTGGTTCACCTGCAGAACATTGGCGTTCATCTCCCCAAGCAGGCGAAACGCCTGCGGGAGATCCCTCTGTTCCATCTCGTCGATAGCCTGCAAGACACATCGTCGGGATTATATAAAATAATAATACGAAAAGGAATAAATAAATAAAAATAACGTAAATTAATTTTACGAGTCTTACGATCATCGCGATTAATCTCCACGCGTTTCTCCAGAGTATCAGAGATATTCAGCGCGCGACGTCTTGTTTATTTACGTCGGATCTGATTTTCGTACGCATAGGTTAAGCGCGTAGACGAGGAGCACAAGTAACTTTTACGCCGATACGTTCGTTCGACCCGCGGGAGTCTCTCACGGAGGGCGACGAGCCCGTATATAAAAACGCGCCCCGAATCGCGTACGTCCCGTCAACGGCGATGTTTCATTCAAAAAACGTGAAACGCGACGGATTTCGTTCGTGAAAACGCACTCGGCGGGCAATTTCGTTGGGATTTTTCGACGATAACAACCGTCCCCGTCTCACCCGCGGTGAATGTCCCGGGAAAAATGTCCGCCCCGGGACGAAAGTACGGGAAAAAAGCGCAATAATCTGCTGCCATCTTTCCTATTTACTAATGGATGACAGAGGTGGAGGAAAGAAGAGAGAGAGAGAGAGAGAGAGAGAAAAAAAAACAATCAAAAATTCCCGACGCGAGAACCGACGCGAGAAACGCGGCCGGATTCGCGCGGCGCGGCCGAAAAACGCGACGATGGCACGCCACGGGCACGTCGCTCACCTGCACCATGCTTCCGCGTGGAAAATCAGCCCGACAGACGCATATCCAAACAACGTAACTTGTAATTAAACGAGTCCCCACGTGGGACGATATTTTCCTCTTTTCAGGGAAGGTTGGGGAGGTGGGAGATGGGAGGGGGGAGGGTGAGAGGGAGGGGTGGAGGGGGGGGAAGGTGTATTTTTTCGCTCGGAAGTCTGATCAGTGGAGCGACCCGTCGCGCGAATCACTAGGATCCGCGACGGCCACGTCGTCCGGGATCGTCGGCGCCGGCCACCGATCAACGCGTGACGATTTTTCCGGATCCCGCGAATCGCCGATCGCGTCGGTACGTCGCGCGAGGATAATCGCGTTTGGTGTCTCAACGAGATGCCCACTTCCGCTCGCGCGACGAGAACGCCGAGCGGCGCCGTCTTCGAACGGCGAGATACGCGCGACGGATATTCGCTGATCGGCGACACCGAGCGATCCACCCCCCCTCGCGCGTTTACCGATAACAAATGCGAGGAAAGAAACTTCGAGGAACCGTCCTGGGAATAATATTTTTCAAACGCTTTCTCTCTCTCTCTCTCTCTCTCTCGTTCTTGCGGATCTCGCGTTTACCGCCCGTCTTGCCGCGTCTAGGAAATTTTTTTTCCCCCCTAGATACCATCGTGTTGGCGCGCTGACGCTCCGCAGCCGGCTTCAGAGCGCGGCGAACTTCATTCTTGACAGTTCGTGCGAACTTTTTTGACGCGTAGACGCTAGCGACCGTTCACGTGACTGAGCGCTTTGACAGACACGTGCTTCGATCCGGCGCTTTCTGGGATCCGTAACAATTGTTTATGTTTTTTATTATCTATAATTATACAATTGTTATCGATACTTTCTTGTATTATGATGTATAAAATTTAAAAGGAAAAATAATTAATCGCATCAGAAAATGATCTGAATAAATCTCGTATTAATTATATTATTTTATATTATTTTATATATCGCTATTTATCATCCTGTTCAACAAAGTTATTTACAATAAAGATCTGCAAATTTCTTTCGACGTGTCTTATTTTGTTGACAGAGAGAGAGAGAGAGAGAGAGAAATATCTGCGCTATTATACTAGTGCGCACGCGTCGGAAAATCTCACGAATTCGGAATCGTTGCGCGCACGCGCGAAAAAGAGGGTACGTCGTACGTCTATCAACACTACAACACTACCGTCCCGACTCCCGACGTGACATCGCGGTGAGTGATTTTGAGGTGGCAACGAGAATCGAGGGCGAGACAGTGCGAGAGAGAAAGAGTGAAAGACGGCTTGGCGCGCCTTCGTGAAAAGTAACGATACGAATCGCAATGGTAGGTGTGATTCCCTGACCGGTTCGCGAGGCTTTCCGATTTCGATCTCGCGAAATTAACGCGTCGTGTGCCACGCGGATTGATGACACAACCTCGCGCGTTTCGCGGCGATGCGAGATCCGCGTGCTGACTGCTGTCAAACGGGGTTCGACAGGACGATTTAAGGCGCCCCGATCATCACTTTATTATGCTCGGAAGTCGTCGCGTTCCTCTTCCTTTTCGTCTACGTTTCTCTTATACGTTGCCCGAACTATGTGGCACACGTACATATCTAATGATTCACTTCGCTGTGTATGTTTGTGTTTACGTAATTGTATGTCACTAGATACGCGCAAGAAGATATCTGTTTTAAATAGTAAAAAAAAAAAGCATAAAAATGACTGTGAAATCGACTATAATAGTTTATTGGCGAAGAGATTTGTGTTGTAGCACTTGTTGCATAAGTAAATATTTTTTCTTTCACACGATAAAATATTGATATCTTTGCATAAATAATCTTTTTTTACTTTTTATAAACTTTTTATAATATTTTACAACGTTATTAATCACATTTTAACGTCAATCAATTAAATTTGCCGATACAGGGAAGATTACAGAGGCATGGTGCTGTATTAGTGATGATATCTCTCTTAATAGAGACCAATGGCTTTTATGTACCTGGAGTCGCTCCGGTGGAGTTCAAGAAGGGCCAGAAGATTGATGTTAAAGCTGTCAAAATGACCAGCATCCATACGCAATTACCATATGAATATTACTCTCTTCCCTTTTGCCGACCAAAGAAAGAGATTTTTATTTACAAATCTGAAAATTTGGGGGAGGTGTTGCGAGGTGACAGGTACTATCTTCTTTGATTTTGAGAAATTTTACCAAAATAATTCTGTCTAACTTTTATTATTATAAATATAATCTTAATTATTTTTTTTTCCTTCAGAATAGTAAATACTCCATACGAGGTTGTAATGGGAGAAGATGTCAATTGCAGATTGCTGTGTCACGATCCATCTAGCTTTATGACCTGGGACGAGGCTAATTCCCAGCACGTTATTCAGATGATCCAGCACGAATATTTTGTCCATCTGTTAGGGGATTTTATTGTTATATATGTTTAAAAAAAGAATATTTTTTTGGCATTTTGCTCGTCTCTATTTAACTTGGATTTTTTTTCAGATTGATAGACAACCTACCAGCAGCTACTAGAAAGAAACACAAAGAGACAAATAATGTGGTTGTTTATCAAGGATATCGTTTGGGTGGAATAATAAATGATCAAGTGTACATCAACAATTATCTTAAGCTAATATTAAGCTATCATAAACATGGCGAGTTAGTATCCATTTTATACTCTCTGTATAAATTAATTTCAATTATATTTAAATATATACAAGAATTTAATTTAAATCAGATATGAAGAGATTTTATAATCAAAATAAGAATTAAAACAATACTGAGAAAAAAAAACATAAAAGAGAGAATAAGGCGACAAAAACTCATCATTTCCTTTTTACTTGTACAAATTTAGAGATGAATTTAGAGTAGTCGGATTCGAGGTGGAAACTCGATCCATCGACGCAACACAATTGAAGTTCGACGGGAATACCTGCATAATACCGAACGAAGCGAACCCGCAGTTTGTCAATCCAAAAAGCACGCGCCTTCTCTTTCTATATTCGGTGGAATGGAAACAATCGGACGTAAGCTGGGCCAGTAGATGGGACGTATATCTGGGCATGAGTGACGTCGAGATTCATTGGTTCTCGATCATCAATTCCCTCATTGTTGTCTTCTTCCTGTCTGGTAATATAATTACCGCAATTGACAAGATTTTAAAATTCTTGCATTCGAGAAACTATCACTTGCTCTTGTTACTTGATTTCTCGCAAACTTATCTGCTATAATTTTTTGAAATATTCTACGCATTATACACGAATGTGGCATTAAATTTATACTAATGATTTATAAATCAGTAGAGAAAGTATTGAATTGTTGAATATAAAATGTGATTTTCAAAAAACAATATATATACTTAATTAAAAGAATTCAATAATAAAAACCATGTGTTTGAGAATATTACTCGTTAATCGTTTTTCAATTTTTGAATTGTATGTTAATCGCGCAGGAATTCTGACAATGATCATGGTGAGAACGCTTAGAAGGGACATCGCTCGTTATAACGCAGGCGAAAGTGACAGTCTAGCGGGTCTGGACGAAACGATCGAGGAGACTGGCTGGAAATTGGTCCACGGAGATGTGTTTCGACCGCCGACCAACTCGCGCTTATTTGCCGCCGTGATCGGCAGTGGCATCCAGATCTTTTTCATGGCTTTGATCACGATATGTAGGTGCACAATTAAATTTTCAATGGTTCAACGTGGAATATGAGACGATTACTATATATTTTCTGTCTGTTTCTGCAGTTTTCGCGATGCTGGGGATGCTGTCGCCAGCGAGTCGAGGAGCCTTGGGTACTTGCGCGATATTTTTGTACGTGTTTTCCGGTTTGATCGCCGGCTACTTCTCGGCGAGACTGTACAAGACGATGCGAGGTCGGGAGTGGAGAAGAGCCGCTCTATTGGTAAAATTTAATGGATATATATTATATATAATAATATGAATGTTTATATAATATATATTTATGTAATATATTCGTATTTTTCTATATATATAATTTTTCTCTAATCCTCTGTAATTAATAGTATCATAGTTTCTAATTCCAACAGCAATTGCTATTTGTATTCTAAAAATCAATATTGTATTGCAGACAGCAACATTTTATCCTGGTATAGTCTTCACAACATGCTTCTTCCTAAATTTCTTCATATGGGGAAAGCACAGTTCTGGTGCAGTCCCTTTCACCACCATGGTAGCCTTGCTATGCCTCTGGTTCGGCATCTCTCTGCCTCTTGTCTATCTTGGCTACTTCTTTGGCTACCGTAAGCAGCCTTTCACACATCCAGTTAGAACAAATCAAATTCCTAGACAAGTTCCTGATCAACTATGGTATATGAATCCAATATTATGGTAAGTTTAAACAGGATTAAATTTTAATACATTTTTAACTTTGCTGCGAGAAGTATTGTCATTAAGAACGTTGACAAACACACACATACATATACACACACAATCCATTTATATCTAAATATATTAATTAATACATCATATTTTTTAAGTCAATGATTTTTTTTATTTGCAGTACTTTAATGGCTGGAATTCTACCATTTGGCGCTGTATTCATAGAACTCTTTTTCATCTTGACTGCATTGTGGGAAAATCAATTCTACTACCTCTTTGGATTTTTATTCCTCGTTTTCTGCATCCTTGTAATTTCGTGCTCGCAGATATCAATAGTCATGGTCTACTTCCAATTATGTGGCGAAGTAAGTATAAGAAGATTAAAAAACCATATTCTTTTCTTCGATTTATTTTTAATATTTTATTCAATACTTTTTCTTTCAAAATGTAAAGCAAGTATATTTGCAGTTTGAAAGTACATTTCTTTTGTTTCCCGAGTCTGTAAAAGTATATCTTTGTAATATTCTTATTCCTACATTTTAACGTTCCATCTGCAGGACTATAGATGGTGGTGGCGAAGCTTCATCGTGAGCGGCGGATCAGCGGTCTATGTGTTGGCATATTCCGTCTTTTATTTCGTCTCCAAGCTAGAGATTACTGAATTAGTGCCAACCCTCATGTACTTTGGCTACACCGCGCTGATGGTCCTCACATTCTGGCTATTGACCGGTACGATCGGTTTCTTTGCCGCGTACGCTTTCATCAGAAAGATATACGCGGCCGTCAAGATAGACTAGTCAAAATTATCACTAGTGGAATAATACAAATGAATAAATTTAGATTTTTAATTTAAGAGAGAAAATGTGAGAGAGAAAAAGGGCTTAATTTTTTTGTATAGAAACAATAAGTGGAATAAGTGTGGATGCATCTATATCTTCCACGAAATTTCAAAACTGCAAACATTTGCATAGGATTTTGTTATTCAAATATGTATATGAATATTTGATGTGATTCGATATAAGATTTCTATTTTCTGTTTATCATTGCATCCATCGTCATAACAGCAGTGGAAGCTCCTTATTCGTCAGAGTTTACATCGTGTACGAAAATTGTCACAAATATGGAGATTGTGAAAGGCAAAAAAAAGAAATATATTGAAAAATTAATACATTTTTAAATAGAAAAAAATGTTTTTTTCTTTGACATATCTATTTTTTTTAAATTATCTTAAAATAGAAATCATAAGTACTTTTTTTTAATATTTGTTGGAACTATTTTTTTTTTTTCCGTTTTATTATTTACTTGTAAATTTTGTTATATTTGAAAGATGGCTGCGAAAGTATATCGAATTGTGAATTAACAAAATATACGAATAAGGAATAGGAGAATATAAAGCTTCCATTGTACAATACATATACTATTTTTATTTGATTTTTAGTAGCACGATTTTCTTTGTTAGTACTTACAATCTATGACACATTCACACAAGAAAAAATGATCTATAAAATTCATAAACAGAACGTTGGCTATATCAATATCGGTCCTTGTCTCGTCGAAGGAGAACAAGCACATGCTACTGTGTAAAAATATTCAAATAATGTGATATTAATGACAGTCAATGTGCGAAAGTATTATATAGTCTATAATGAATGAGCCAGTCTAAAGTGTTATTCGTTTCCGTTTCCTTTTTAAAGTAAGCGTATTATATACAGTTTTGCAGTTGTCTTGGCCGATTGTTGTAATAATAAGCACACATATAATGAGTAAGAATAATGATAAAAAGTTTGTGTATTTACTTTCAATATTGCAATTACGTTTTCATTCCTTAGTCTTTAGATATCATTGTCGGAAATTCTGAGTGTTTAATTTTGTTAAACTTTAATTTGTAATATCGATCTTTCTTTGCGATATATTTATATAAAAGTATCTGTCAATACTTATATATATATATACAATATAATTTTTTAATAAACGTGTATCTTGTGTATTTTCCGTAGTAAAGTGCTATGTACATCGAAATTGATAATGATTATCGTTACAAATTATATATATATATCACAAAGTATTCTATACAATTATTAATGTAAATAATATGCAAATGGTAGCGTGTATGAAAAGTGTATACAAATTTGTCTTTATCATTTCGAAAATTGTAGCCTCCTAAAATTATATTGTATATAGAATTATTATAATGCTCGTTCGCGCATTTTAACATCACAATTGAATTTGTCACGACAAAGAAGATACTCAAGGCATCTTTAAGCGAGAATACGTGTGCCGTCTCGGTCTGAATTTTATAATAAAATATATCAAGACACTTGTGAAACTAATCTTATAAATAGTGATTACGGTAGATTCCACGGGCATGTAACACTTTGAAACAGAATAATTGCTTGGAGTGAAAATACCCTGGAATAAAAACGTTTACAGATATATTGTGTTCCAAATGAGGATAATTAACTTATTGAATATTTAATTTTGTAATATAAAATATTGCAATAAGATTTTCGATGTTCTATTTTCTCTAAAGATCTCAGATTAAAATATCAGAAATAGATAAAAATATAATAAAAATTATAGATAAGTTTAAGGAATATTATCGAAAATCTTATTCCAAAAATAAGAGATATTGGCTAATGGGTTAACGTCGAAATCAGAATCAAGATTTACCATCAGAAGAGACGGATTAACCTTATTGCGCCAGCTGAAGGATGGGATTGTGAATTCCAGAACGTCATCGCGATGTATTCTTCTGCAGCCGTGATGGGTGTGTCCGGCAACGATCAGTCGCGGATTTAAGATATCTAAAAGCTGGTGAAACAAAATCGTCAAATTTAGCATCAATATTATGCGAATATGATTACATCTATGAAATTGTCAAATAATATGTACTTGTTCCGAGGCTTCCTTCGACAAACATTCCCATCGCTCCCGAAATTTTATGGCCTTTATCTCGTCGGGAGCCTGATCCAATTCATTACAGATCTCGTCCGACTCTCGATACATCGGATAATGCTGAAAAAAAGGAGACTGATATATCTGTTTATTTTTTGTTATCTAGATATTAATCTTTTAAATCTTTAGAATTTTTAAGAGACAAATTAATATACATGTAGCGTAACTAACTTGCAACAATATAGGCCTACTATATCTGGATATTGCGCTCGCATTGCGACAATCATTGCTCATCTTTCTCGCACATATCAGATCTTCTGTAATGTGATTGTAAAGGTTTATATAACGATTAATCACACACACAATTACAAGGATCTTGGTTAGTACGCAAGAGCGTATGGATGACGGGCTCACTGGCTATTTTATTCACCGCGATCTCAGTCGGTCGGCACAAGAAACAGCCATCTCCTTCCAACGCCATACTATTGATCAGCACAAAATGATTGTCTCTTATACTCAGTCGCCGCACACTTGGACTCTTCAAGCTGTTAATGAAACGCTGATTACGATACGGCGTGATTGCTGAAAGTTAAACAACAAACATAGTTGAAAAATATGATCAGAAATATATGTTTTAAATTGATTCGGATGAAAATATACTCTTTACCCTACCATAATGAAATCCCATATCGTGATTCCCAGCAACGACATAGAGACGTGTGTCCTTGGGTACATAAAACAAGGAATGAAATCTTCGTATATAATTTTCAAATTCTGTGGAACTGCACCATTGTCCCTCATCAAAAACATCACCTGAATATTATATTAAAGATAAAGCAATGATTTTTTTTTAAAAAGAAATATCGATATAAATATTAGATATACCTAACACAAAAACCACTTCTGGTCTGTGTATTGTCATCATAGTTTGAAATACTCTGTACATTTGCCATTCTCTGAAACAATAATTCTTAATAATTCTCTTTTAATAGATACTATATAACAAATAAAATATACAAAGCACAATATATTCTTAATATATAATTTGAGGAATACAGACCTTCGTAACTTATCAAACCAATGTCCCTCTCTGGGACCTAATAGATGAATATCCGCAATAAACATTGCTTTGACAGGCCTGTCTGTTACTTCTGTATGTAGAGTGAGGTCTTCTTTTTGAGGGTTTAAAGCAGGCCATTGGCACTATGAATCACAGATCAGAATTTTTCAATCTCGTCAAAGATAGATCTATTCATTTAATGTAAAGACGTTATGGAGACTCACCTGTACAAGTACTATATAATATATAAGATATTCACAGAAAAATAGTATAAATATTAAAGCTAAAACTACATTGAGAAGTGTTTTGGGGAGCAGTTTTCCGAGATGTAACATCTTTGAAACTCGATATGATTAATCAAAATTGTATATTAAAATCCTAATTACACTACTTTTTTGTCCATTTTAGCAGTGTAAACAACGCAAATATAAAGGACTCCCAGTTTAACCTAGCCTGACCCTCTAACTCCATTTAACTCTACATGATCGTGCATAGAATACCAAGGGCCCATTCCTGTTTCGACTACAAATAAATATTTGTTTGTGTTAATATGTTAAAAACTTTTCATTTTAATATTTTATCAAATTATTTCAAAAGATTTTTTTCTTACGCATTTCTCAATAAACTTTACTATAGAAATAAATATACAAAAAAATGGAATTAATCATTAAAATAACTATTATCTTTAACTTCTTCTGGTTCCAATTTCGCCAACTATATATTCAAAAAATTCAATGGATTTTGGAAGTAAAAAAAATAATACCCAGACTTTTGAAATGTAAGCCTATAGTTTCGTACAAAAAGAATAAATAAAAAAATGCAAGTGAATAAAAATTTCGCTTTATATACTATTCGACATAAATATTTGTACATAAAATATTCACATTTTCTGCAAAAATATCGTGTATTATGCTCAATATATTCCGCAGAAATTTTAAGAATCGATACGGAATATACAATCTCGCGCAATCTTACACACATGCAAGATGTCACACAGTCAATCATTCAATAAACCTCGTTATACCTCGTCGAATGATACAACATGATAGAGACGTTTATGTTTAGTAACAAAGTAGATTTTAACATGCTAACGATACAATTTGATTATTGAAACAATTATATATAGAAAAATGATACGCAATAGTGATGTAACAATCGACTGATAATAATCGGGATATTCGTTTTCCACACTATGTATATAAAATTTAAAAAGAGCTATAAAATAAATTAGAAATGTAAAAAATAATGAATTTCTCTAATTATTCTACAAACAATTTGTATCGTTAATTATATCGGCCATCATTTGTTTGTCCTGCAAAGCTGCATCCAATTCTTCTTGGTCCCACTGTAAGTTTACTTTGCATAAACGTGCCTCCTTCTTGCCCACAACTCTTAAAATACCCCTAGTCTCTATTAATGAGCATAAATTTACAAATTCAGAATCGTCGACGGCGAATATATTACGTTTTTTGCAAACCTTTTTGTACACCTCGTGCAACTGAAATAAATAAAAATACTATACAAAGAAGAAACTTGCAATGACAATAGAAAAATTTTATTGTATTATTGTATTTGTAACTATATATTTTTAATTATATATCATAAATTTATATAGTAACTAAATGAGTTACAATCATATATTTGTTTATAACAAATTTGTAACATAAATTTTAACAAACTTACCTTTCCAACAGTAACATCCTTGTTTCTTCCCTTATTCAAAATAAGTAATAGAGAACAGAGTAACAATTTCTGTTGAAGAGGAAAAGTATCCTGTTCTTGATCAATATTCTGTGTGCCACCATAAACTCCATTTAGAATCGTAACTACTTCTTTCAAATCAACTGGCTTCTCCGTTACCTCTGTCTCTTGCTTCAGAGATTCTATGTTTGTATCTAAATTAAAAAAAAAAGGAAAAAATTAGATATATATATTAAATTATACTTTTAATAATATGCATTAAAAAAAGTATCGATTCTATTTTTGTAATTTATTATGCTTTACACACACATATATATATATATATCGTATATTAATTTTTCTATATATTCATCTTCATATTGTTTTGCGTTGTTCTATTATATTTAAAAAGCATTAATTACCATTATCATTTGTTGGACGTAACACTTGTGCCACTTGATGAGACTCTGCCAATTCCACCACTCTTCTGCTGATGTCCAAAGCTCTCCTGATATCCCCGGAAATCGCGGCTACCTTGCCTGCCAGCAATTGTATCGCGGACGGTGTAAATACGCCGTTCGCGTTCGCCTGATTCAGTCTCGCGGATATTATATCAAATATCTGTTGCTTAGTGTATGGCGCAAAGTGTATCAACGTCGGCTTCAGTTCACATCTGGCCTGCAACCTGGGTAGTATCCTATCAGTCAGATCCAGAGCATTGGCGATTCCAACAAGGATCAGCTTAGACTCCGGTATAGATGGCCATTCAAATATGGAATACAGCACAGACTGTTTTTTGCTCTCCAATTGATCTATCTCATCCAACACCAGAAGTAGCGACTTGTTCTTCGATGTTAAATATCTCTCTATAATAGCCTTGCCATTCTTCCCTGATTTTATTGCACTGGTTATGGCCAGCTCCTGGATTATTTTCGCATAAATGGCAGCTGCAGACTTCATACTGGTGCAATTAATGTAGACTATCTTAAGTTTGGATCTTAAGTTTGATTGCTGCATGATCTTGAACAGGCTGGCGGTTTTTCCAGTGCCCGGTGGCCCGGAAACGTACAGGGAACCTGACGTTTCTTTCTCTAGATGTTTCTGAAAAAATTTCTGTAATTTGGCTAACTGCTCTTCCCTTCCAGGCAGCTCCTCTGTCGCACAACTATGCAACGCTTTACGTGCATTCTGATACTTATTGGATCCAGATAATAAATTAGAATTTAGATTGTCTTCTTCCTTGGAGAGGTGGGATTTAAATAATTGCTTAGGATTTAATTTGCTTCCATTCGCAGCAGATAGATGCAATTTATCCAAAAGAGTGGACGGAGTCAGGGGAGATTTGTTTCTTCCTTGCGATTTGTTCCTTCTCTGTTTAGGTGGAGAAGGAGTGTGTTCTTCTGAAAGATATATAACTTATCAGTTTATAACAATAAATAAAACATAAATTAATACAAAGAATCCCCTGTAGGGTCTAATTATGATATATAAAGTAAAAAAATAACAACATACATAATTATCACATAAGTTACAAGAGTTGAGGTACGAATTAATACACTACAATACTTTATAAAATACTTTTAAATAAAATAATATTTTTTACCATATAATCCGTTACACTTGCGACGTCTCGATCTCGGCGTACCGTCTGCGCTGTCCATTCGTCTGTCAACGATTTTTCCCTTATGCTTTTCCGTCGTGTTTTCGATATCCGAATCGGATTCGGACTCGCTGCTAGTTAAAGTGACGATCTTCTTCACGGTCGGAGTATATTTGGACGGCGTGTATCTAGCTGTCGCGTCTGTGAAATCTTCCTTCGCGATGTCCTCTTTGCGACCATAAAAACTGCATTTTTTTCGTATGGGAAAAGAGATGGTGGTTTGAGTGCCCGACATCGCACTTGAAGAATCCGTCAATTATAATCCTTGAATGAAAGTTAAGTCAAGCACAAAAATACGTCTCGCAAAAAGGATAAAGGGAGTCGACAAACTCCTCGTGGAAAATGCGACAAGATTCGACAAATATTCACATACTGTATTCTCAAAATCCTGTCCTCGTCGAAACGTCTTCGCGATCTTGGAAGCGATTCTTTTGCAAGATGCCGCTATGTTCACCTCGCCCGTAATCTTTTCGAAACGTTCCTCGGAAAACGTTCCGTCCACGTCGCTAATAAATTACACAATGATCGAATTTGTGAACGAGACACGTCATTTACCGCGCAACAAATGCATTCAGCTGTGTAGCAGCTGTGTTGCATTTTTGGCGGGACGGGCTTTAAACGCGGGAAAACGACGGAATGCGGAATTCGCACCGGAACGCGGATTCGGAATAGCGGTACGTAAAACCCGTATCAGACTATGCATCGAGATTGAAATTCGACCAATCGGGACAAGGAAATTTTTGTTCCTTTTATCCTGATTGGTCAAATTTCAATCTTCAATATATAGTCTGATACGGGCTTAAGGCATTGGTAAAATATTGTGAGAAACTCAACTGATGAAGGATTCACCAATAGGAACGTATAAGCGTCTGATTGACCAATCAAGGACAAAGGGACAAAAATTTCTTCGTTCTCATTGGTCAATCAGAAGCTCCCAAGCATGATTTCAAAATAGCCGAACGAAACGGCGCACTCTCTTTCCAAACTAGATGCTTTATCTAGTTTACGTCGCGCAAACCCCTTTGCCTTTGTCCCCGCTTTACCATGTCCACTTTATTAGGGGAACCCGTCGAATGTAGTCGTGCGACAAAATCCAGAGTAATCGAGCGATTCTAGAGCGATCTAAAATTCTTTAATCCGGAAGATGAGAGCTAAGGTGAGCCGGTTTTCGTTATCATCGATCATTATTACGTTTCTCGAGTATATATAATTATTTTGTAATGAGAGAAATACGAGTGTCGAATACAGATTATATTACGTTACAAGTTTTATGTCGACACGATGCCGATAACTGTGTTAAAAGTTTTCTCATCGTTTCGATAGGCTTGTAATTAAATCAAGCTTGTCGTTCATTGCTATTTCAATCAAATTTCTCGCTTCATAATTATGTTTCTTACTGGTTTCACGAATCGTCACAACCTCGACTAACGGCATGTTTAATTTGCAGTGGCGTAAGAAGAGAATGCGCAGGCTAAAGCGCAAGAGGAGGAAGATGCGTGCGAGGTCCAAGTAAACAATTTCTCGGTATGTGCACACACCTACGCACGCAAGTAATCTGTAAGTATAAACTTCATTTCACGTTGTAAACGAATTGATTTATTCTTATGATTTTTCTTCATTCTTATTCACATACAAATGAATTATTTCAGCTGTGGGAAGAACAGACCTGCGATAATTCGCCGTTTCACCAACATTTCCAGTTGCACCTTCAGCTGGGTTGAAAATTCCAATGAGGATCTATTCAATGGATTTGTTTTTCACACAGAAAGCATTTTATACATGTAAATCTTGTTTGGTTAAATGCAGCGACTATGCAAGATAAAACACAGTTTTATATTTGGGACTTCCCTCCTCGCTTCCTATAAATATTTTTTAAATTTTAGAATAAGGTCATGATAGGTAAATTCCAAAACTTCTAAAACACTCTGATAAGTAAAATATAATTCATATTTGTGTATTTCAAAATTTCTCTGCTAATAAGTGATGCAACAAAAAAGTCTTCATTTATAATCAAATATGTGTGTGCAAGAAATTTGAAAGAATATAATTTATACAGTTATTTAAGAATGTCGCACAAAAATAGATTGAAAAACAAAATAAAATATTCGAGAAGTATTTTATAATCTTATTCAGATCTACTTTTCTCATAAAAATAATTATACTGGAAATAGATATGCCAAAAAATTTGGAATAAAGAGATTCGTACGTTATATGTATATACTATTTTTTAAATATATAAAAATTGTGTATATATATATATATATGATATATTTGTCAATACGCGAGTAGCGATTTAACCTTGCTTTCTACTTTTTATAGTCGAGGTCGGAGTTCTGTAGGTCGCTCGAGATGCGCACGTGTATTCTGAGGAATTTACTTCGCGCCCGACAAATATTGCGCGAATCTTCCAGCAGTAATTGCGCGCAAATACTAACGTACTCGCAATTGAAATTGACGAGGCAGTTCTCGAGTGAACCGGACAGAAAACCTGGTAATGCGTCTAAAGGCGAAGATGATAACCTCGCGACCGCTATCAATACGAAATACAAGTCCTTTCATGACGAAGATGCGGATGTTATTCTCGACGTGAGCGAGGAGTTGGAGAAGATCAGCCTCGAGGACATAAGCGCGCAAGAGAAGGTTCATGATCCTTACGCCGATATAAATTTGAGTCGTGAGTACGAATCTAGAGAGGTCATGTGATATGTGCAAAAATATGTATCAGAAGATTTTTTAAATAATTAATAATAATTTTATGTTTATAATTGTTATTTATATCGTAAAACATCAAAACACGCAACCATATTTTAATAAAGTATACAATAATAATATATAATTGTGACGAATAATGATAATGGATGTAACGTGTTTATCGTAAGAAAAATGTGATGAATGAAATTTGATTTATAATGAGCGCAGTAATGTAATAAGATTTATTTGTGTGTGTTTTAGATGGTACTACCGGTGTATATGATATCGAGGATCTCGTTGCATTGCTGGAGAGGGACAAGGCAAATAACATCTTTGTTGCTAAAGTACCACAAGAATATGCTTACGTGGACTATATCGTTGTGGTGAATGGAAAGTCATGGAAACACATGAACGCTCTTGCTATCTTTGTACGCAAAGTTTACAAACTGAAAAGATATCCAACAGATTTAATACCCAAAATCGAAGGAAAAGACTCGAAAGATTGGATAGCTTTAGATTTAGGTAAATACATTTCTCCATAAATCGAAAATTATATTGTATTTATATATCTCTTCAACTTTTTACAAATCTGATTTAAACATATATTGGATTTACACTAATTCGAAAAATATACCTTTGGCAAAAGTTAGTTTGCGCTATATAATTACATGAAGAACTATCGGAAAAAAACTTTTTAAATTATATTAAGAAATTAAAATAAAACGCATAATCGATAAATATCCAAGTAAAACAAACTGGTAATATAGCGCGGATGCAGAAATGATATCTATCGATAAATTTATCTGTAGACTCAAGAAAGCTATAAATTTGTTAATTTTCTGAATTGTTATAATAAATTGTGTATATGTTGTAGGAAACATCGCTTTGCATATCTTTTCTCACTCTGCGAGGGAGCATTATGATTTAGAGACTTTGTGGACAGTTGGTTCACAATACGATGATAAGAGTAACGTGTCTCAGGAACTAAATATTATGGATAAATATAATGCCTTTTTGGCTGATTTTCAACCGGCCGACAATGTTTGATGATTCATCTGTGTACAGTATAGCATTAAACTCTATAAGGTAAATAAGTTCAATAAATAAATGATAAAATTAATAAGCAAGATTTTGCTATATATTGGTATATCCCTCCATAATTGTAGAACTTTTATTATATTATCGAACCATATATCATAGATTTTATATGAAAAAATAATTTCCCATAATAATCTACAATTTTATCTCTACAAAATATATAACTATTTTAAAGTCATTGCGTATTTTTTGTATGTTTTTCAAAGTCATTTATTTGTATAAAGAACAAAGATCAATCATTGATATATTTTCCGTTTTGTTCGATGACCTTTTGCCATCTTTCGGTGAGCTTCATAATTCCCCGTTCGTAGAAGGACCTGTCTTTATTGGCGAAAAACTGAACAAGGTGCTGATTTACCGCCTTATCTGAATTTAACGTTATTCCACGCAAGGAGTTTTGAAGAGAGCGAAACAAGTGGAAGTCTGACGGCGCAAGGTCAGGCGAGTATGCTGGATGGGGCAACACATCCCATCCAAGCTCCAATAATTTTTGACGGGTCGCCAAAGATGTGCGTGGTCTCGCGTTGTCGTGATGGAACACAACTCCTTTACGATTGACGAGCTCCGGACGTTTCTGGATGACAGATTCGTTCAAACTGTCCAATTGCCGACAGTACACATCCGAATTGATTGTTCGGTTCCTTGGTAGGAGCTCAAAAAACACCACACCCTTCCAATCCCACCACACTGAGAGCATAACCTTCCTCTGATGAAGTTCTGCTTTTGAAATCGTTTTAGGCGAATCATCACGTTGGGACCGAGACCGTTTGCGTTCCACATTGTTGTAAACAATCCACTTCTCATCACCAGTTATCATTCGTTTCAAAAAAGGATCGTTTTCTTCACGTTTCATGAGCATATCGCAGATGTTTATACGCGCCGTCAAATGAACTTCTTTGAGTTCATGAGGAATCCAAATATCGAGCTTGCTTACGAATCCCAGCTTCTTTAGGTGGACGTGAACACTTTTTTGACTGATCTTTAATGTTTCTGCAATCTCTCGTGTCGTGTAACGTGGGTTTGACTTGATCAATGCCCTTATTTTGTCGTCATCAACCTCGGTGGGCCTTCCTGACCGAGGAGCATCTTTGAGATCAAAATCACCAGCGCGGAATTTCTTGAACCAGTTTTGGCACTGACGTTCTTGTAGAGCATCGTCACCGTAAACTTTACGCAATTTTTCACAAGCTTGACGCGCGTTCTTCCCTTTACGGAAGTAAAGCAGTAAAATATGGCGAAAATGCACAATTTGGTCTTCCATCTTCAACTTGTTGCAAAATCTCCAAAACTCAACCAAATCACTCAATTTTTTTTTAGAATGAAGCTTAAACCGTCAGCTGTTAAACGATATATGACAAACATATGTATGAATGACTCTAGTACTGCCAAAACTGAACTAATGCCATCTGTTGCAAAAATACGCAATGACTTTTTACTCAACCCAATATTAACAGATTATGCTGTCAGATTTAAAAAAAGTTCTTAAATCTGATTGTGTAAAGTTAATTATTTACCAAAGTAAGTTCAATTTTCGAAAATTATAATTTACTGATTCTAGTAACTTTCTAATTTCTGAAGACTTAAAAAATTACTATAAAAATAAATTTTATCGTATTTTTTTATCACGGGAGTAGCACATCTTTGTATATTTTATTGTTTATGGTTTTATCTGAAAGTACTTGTGCCTTTCTTGTGTTTTCTTGTTCTTTTAGGGCTAGGACGAGCGACGAGTATAATATCTATGGGTCTGTTCTTTGCAACTGAACTGGCTGCACTGGTTCAGAGTTTATCTTTTTCTGTCCCTATTGGAAGGAGAAGGATGGGCTCTGAACTGGTGCAGCCAGTTCAGCTGTAAAGAATAGACCTCAAAAGTTAGGAGTTAGGATATACGCGTAACCTAACTTTTAAATTAATATGTCATGATTGGTGTTTACATAAAAACTGACAATTATATCCGCCATTATATTGCTGTTTCATTAATTTACTTTAGAAGAGCATAGATTTTACTGCATTATAATTGCAACAGATAAATATTATAATCGTCATTTATAATCGGAATATAATAAATGAAATGCTGAGAGAGGGAAGTAACATTGCAAAGAAATTTTAGTTTTCGTTTTATTATTTTCCGTGTTTACATTTTTGAACTCTTAATTTAAAAAAATATACATATGTATATATATCTATATATGTGATTCTTGACCCTTGTTCTGTTTTCGACATGTCACATATCAATGTACATTTCAATGTTCGTAGGATGAATTGATTCGATAAATATCAATTGATCATCGGGGAGAAGGTCCGATAAAAAATTCTGTAAAATAGCATTCCACGAAAAATGGTCATGGATGTTAGCGCGTTATTCAAGGCCAGCGTGAGAACGGTGAATTCGCGCAACAAGGACCTCGGGACCCCGGTGGACACGCCACCAAGGAAGACCGTGACCAAAAGTATCTTCTGCGTGAAGGCGCACGTGGTTGTCGTGCAGATCTCGAAACTACGCAAGTTCCTGCTGGAGAACCGTAAAGCCTATCTAAATTTCTCCAGTTACCTGTCAACCGTTCCGCATATGACGGATGCGGAACGCGACGAAATCGATGTCGGAGGGCAGCGGATAATGAGCACCTGCTCGCAGCTGGTTAAGGATCTCAAGAGAGAGATCGCGACGTCCGCGGAAGATTTGTCTCGGCAGAATGTTGAGCATCGTGAGATCATGCTGTTGCAGATAGAAGATTATCTGAAGGACGTCTGTCACATTTACTCAGAGCAGAAAGCTATGCGGGTGAAAAGGGCTGTGGAAATGCAGAGGGTTGCTAAGCTACAGACAGATCCTAAACCTGATCGGCCGGAGATTAGGAAGTCATCATTGAACACAACGGAAAGATCCGTGGACGATCGCGAAACTAAAAGTCATTCGAACGAATCGAGTCCGATGAAGATACAGGAGATCAACGAGGACGTTACTACGTTGACGTACGAAGAAGAACCGTCAGCTGAAGATATTCAGATGTTCGAATCGGAGAACGAGCAATTGTACAATGAACTGAATAATGTGACGGAGGAAATTAAACAGATCGAGAGCAAAGTAGTTCACATTGCCGAGCTTCAGGAGATCTTTACAGAGAAAGTTCTAGATCAAGACAAGGATCTGGACAGGCTGATGACAACAGTGGTTGGATCTACGGAAAACGTGAAGGAAGCCAACGAGCAGATTCGACAAGCGATTCAACGGAATGCTGGTCTCAGAGTGTGGATCCTCTTCTTCCTTTTGGTAATGTCGTTCTCGTTACTGTTCCTGGATTGGTATAATCCGTAAAAGTTATTTGATTTTAATTGCTACTATATGCGAGGGAGAGAATTACTTATAAAAAACATTTGGTACAATCCATAAAATGCAAATCTTCAATTATTAGTCTGTAATTATCTTTAATTAGTGGGATTATATATTAAATTTTATGGATTGTACCAATCTGCAATAATTAACTTTTTGTAAGTGAAAAAACCAAGGGACGAGTGTTGAGAAGATGGAAGGAACTAAAAAGAAAGAAGTAACAATGTTTCCCAAAATATCTGTTGCTGTATTTTATCTCCTCAAACATCATTGTACATAAGCTACAATTAACTTATTAGTAATAAAATTTGTATAATATATATATATATATATATATATATTTTTTTATGTACATGCGCATTTTTACATACATGCACGCATGGACACATACATACACTTGCTCCACTGCTCGTTTATTCAACTTTGTATTTCGTCAATTGTACTGTTAATTATACTGGTTGACAAATGTTAGGGAAACAAAGTCGAATATATTACTCTATAAAAAATTGTTTCCAGCAATTATCAATCAGCATATGTGTGTGTCCCTAAAGATACGTTATTTGTAAAAAAAATCTTTCTCTTTTTGTAAAAAATAATTAAATTTGATGATAGGCAATTATGTTTCGTACAAAATAGCTGTGTCTATATTTGTAAAAATTAATAGAAAGCGGAATATAAGAATTTGTATCTACTGATATGAAACTATTATCCGGCCATTCTGATTGAAATCACTCTCACGTTTCTCTATTACAAAGTTTTAACATGATCACACAGTGATTCTGCATGCTTTCAAAACGATGGATTTACTACATATCTTTTTTTTTTTATATATATATAAATATATATAATTATAATATGAATAATATATGTATATATATTTATATATAAATACAGAAAAAAAATGATTTCATTATTTGTTGTCACGCGACAAAACGCCATATCAAATATGGGGATTATTAACATTACATCAAAAATGTAAGTAAAAACAGAAAGAATATAGATCATTGTGTCAGTGATTTCTCTAGAAAATATGATAGGAACAAAACGATGATTTCCATGCCATATGTTATTAATGAATTAAAAACAATAATATAGATGTGTAAAAAATAAAAGTGAACAATCTTATGATTCACGATGGCATAAAATCGTTTTGCATCTTATGCGAGATAACGAAAAAAAAATTTTTTAAACAAGAAACAAGGAGGAAAAGGAAACAAAATACAGTCTATACAAACTACATTCATCCTAGACAACGTAGGGTAAAAACAATAAACTAATCAGCTCTCTTAATTTGGTATGCAATTATATTTATAACGCGAATGTTGATCATGTGGACAGAGTTTACCCTCAATTAAGCACTGAATCACCCATGTAGTCGACAGTATTGGAATTTGTAAGTGATTTGCTCTGTCTACAGCCCATGATGGACATCTCCTATTAGACAGGACTATTACATTACTGTCGAAATCTAGGGCTTCCATAGCTCCTAAAAATAATATAATGCATTCGATAAGTCCTTGTACAAATATTGTAATTGATTAAGGTGTGTGTGTGTGTGTGTGTGTGTAAAGCAATTTTACAAAAAAATATATATGTATATATGCAAGGCTCTAATAGATCTAAAATGATACAAAAAATAAAAGTAATAAAGTGAGCAAATAAGAGTCAGATGCAGAAAATGGGGCGCAAACGATTGTCTTGAAAAAGAAATTTCTTTTTCGAAACCAATTGTTTGCGTCCTGTTTTCTGCATCTAGCCCTTATTTTTCGCTACTTTATCTGTTTATTTGTATTTTAATTTTCATAAATTTTATATATATTCTGCATTACAACAGAATATACGATATTAATATTTATCGAATATATATATAATATATATATATTAATTATTATGAAATATAAATGTTTTATGAAAGAATCTATAGTTTCGGCAATAAAGAGAGAATGCAATGTAGCAAAAAAAATAAAATAAAATACCTAAGTTATCGGCGATTAAGACCACCGCGCCCGCATTCTCGCAAACTTGCCGCCAGAATGTGATAAACTGCCTAACGGATACCAAATTGGGAATTATCACGATGTTTTCCAACAGCGGCTTACTTTTATCCGCTTGGAACATTTCTACATAGGCTTTCTTCTGCAAACTCCAACCGGTAGGAAGCGCATCCTCCGCGGCATTCACAATCTTTCCCTTGAAACACACGATTGTAATGATATAAATTAAATTATGATAAATATAAAACAAATCATAACAAAAAATTTATAGTAAGAAAAATATAATGAAACGAAGAAATACAAAATATGTGTATATATATATGTATATGTATATATATAACATACAAAATACGAAATTTTAAAAATATCCGACACGTAATTAAAAAATGATTGTGGAAATATCAACTTACTTCTGAGCAGCATCTAATGATCCACTTGTGATTGCACGCAGGAATGCCGACTGAAAGACACAATATGCTTTTTGCCGTCGTGTTTGGCACGTTTGTGATGAGTTTCGTGTTTTTGTACTCGTGCTTTGGTATTTGATCGAAGTCTTCGTAAATCTTACCGCCACCCGCTAGGATCTGCGCGTGTAGCCTGTGGCGTACAAACGGCCGCTCTACCCAATCCTCCTCGTTTTCGGTCTCGATATCTGTGTCAGTAGCTTCTGTTTCTATGCCTGACGCAGCGGACGCTGTATCTTTATACCTATAAAATAAAATAGGATGATTTATAAATAGATTTTTAAAAGGATACTATTTGTAAAAGAAAATGTATAAATTTTAATGAAGAAATGAAAAATAACAAAAGAAAACGAATAAAAATATTAAATATATATATATATATATATATAACTTATTTTGACTAATATTCTTTTATTTTTTCAGTGTTCTTAAAATTTTGGAATTACTGCGTAAATTAATAAATATAAGGTAAAGAAGAGAAGAAAAAAAATATATATATATACCTGTCCAACGTTTCCAAGGATACGCAAGTGAGAATGAACGACATGCCCTTAAAAATGTTGGAGTTTGTTGGGATCGGGCCAAGCGTGGCAATAGTCTGCGGATCTTCTACCTTCTTTTTGTTGCGTGGTTTGCCTTTGATTCTGTTCTGTGGACCCTTCATAATCTGCTCATACGGCGTGCCGATTATCTCCTTCTGCAAACCTAACAAAACATATTCGTCTTGCACCTGAACCGATTCGATATTCGAATCGCTCGATAGGCCTTCGTTCTCCGACAACGCGTCCTTTAATCTGACGGACACGCCGGACACAGAGGGTTCCGAAGATTTGATCTTGCTAGTAGAACTGCTCGTCCCG
This sequence comes from Polyergus mexicanus, assembly GCF_030449975.1. Lineage (NCBI taxonomy): Eukaryota > Metazoa > Arthropoda > Insecta > Hymenoptera > Formicidae > Polyergus > Polyergus mexicanus. Next base: position 6,500,584 of record NW_027223323.1, read on the forward strand.
TTGCTTTTTGATTTGGGAGTCGAAAAGACCGGCGTACCGATCCGTTTCGAGCGCCGTTTGCCGTCCACCATATTGTCGAGCGTCACTTGGCCGAGCGTCTTCGGCGTGTTCGGCATAGAGCTCTTACTAGCAGAGTCCACCTCCTCCTTGAGCACCTGTGCTTGATCGGCCGAGAGGAAAATGTCCCGCACTTGCACGCGCAATCGCTCACCCTCGTCGGTCTCGACCGTATAATATGTGTCGCTGTTATCCTCGCTGTTGCTTATCGTCGACGACATGTGGGAATCGACGATGATTCCGCAGGAGCCGTAATCGTTGGCTTTCGTAGTCGCGTAGACGGACAGACCCTCCCTCAGAATCTTTGGTATCGGTATTACGAACTCCGGTATAAGAGTCTTGCTCTTGCCGTCGTAGAAGTTCACCTTGTACTTGGTCTTGAGTCGATCATTCACCATACCGGGATAGTAATTATTGTCCGACCATTTGGCGAATACGCTTTTACCGATCAGTTCGTCAGCCGGATCGTTTCGTAGCGACGAATTCGCCAAGATATCCACGCCTAATTTATTCTCCGTACTTTCTAATCTGCTTTTCTTCCTGCCGGACGGTGTGTCGGTCTCTGCAACGGAGGAAGCATGCAGAGTCAGCTCGGTATTTATATTCGCTATGTCCTCGTTGCCATTGGTCTGCACAGCACTCGATTTCGCCACTTTGCTTCTCGGTCTCTTCACAGCTTTTCCTTTCTTCGTGTTCTTCGGCGTGGCGGTTAATTCAATTTTCGCACTGGCTGCGGCATCTTCCGATGGTGTCGACGAACGCACAAAGTTATCTCTCAAATGATGAGAATTACGATGATCTGTCAGCTCAATATTGCTGACATTCGTTGTACTGAGCTCCGTGTTTGCGCAATTCAGGATCGTCGCGGTTACCAAGTGATGATTTTTCCACTCGCGCGTCACGCGATTATAGATCTCGTCCAATACCAATTTGTCTGTCAATAGTGATTCCTGGGAAGACAGTTTCTTCGTGTACCTCGCCGGCCCCAACGCCTTCAGAGCAAGTTTTGCGGCTAGAGCAGCGGCGCTGGACGCCGAACTCGATGAGCTGATGGACGACATGATAGATAGTCGGGAAGGATTCAGTTGATACAAATGGGGATTGCTATTGACGGAACCGGGTGGCGAATCCTTATTATCAGAGATATCCGCTAATGAGGATTGGCTGTCCTCGTTCTTTTGTCTACTCATCGTGGACTCGATTACGGGCTCGCAATGCACCGCCGTCAGTTCCTTGTTCACGTACTCCTTCGTGCTTTCGTCCATGTGAATCATGCACTTGAGTTTGACATATATACCGATCTCTCGCTCCATCTGCAATAATAATAATAATAATAATAATAATAATAATAATAATAATAATAATAATAATATATATACATATTGTATATAATTTACCCAAAAAATATCTTTTATATTTATAAATTCTCTGTATAACTTTCTTTATATTTATAATTTAATTTGATCGAATATTTGATTGAATATCTGTTTTATGATGGGTGATGCGGGGAGACAAACAAATATTTATTGTGACTGTACCTGTACGGTCTTGATCGGCGCATTGTTGTGGATCAGATCGGACTTGCTCTTCTCCTCCACATTGGACGTATCAGTGTCGCTTAGACTGATCAGCTCAATGTTATCCGGGTCTCTGAACACGAAGGAATTGACGTTATCCAGTTTCTTCACATTGTCTACATTGATGTCGGTTTTCGTGAAGATTGGCGCATCACAGCCGGAGAATGTGTCCGATTCCATGCTCAGGGTCACGTCGTTATCAGCCTTCTTGAATTCAAGGCTACCGTTCACCATTTTATTATCCGTTGTCGGTGGTCTAGAATCCAACGATGACTCTTTCATACTCTCCGTGGACTTGTAGCTGAAATCGATGCTGCTCTTTTCCACAGTCTGTATCTCGGAACCCTCTCCCGAGTCCGGGACGAGTCCCGGACGAGTCTTCTCAACATCCTCGTGTGAATCATCGACGATCTCGACGACTTCCGGCTCCGGTTTGGTATTTTTACGATCGTATATCACCTCGGTCGACGAGTCTACAATCTTGTCACCTTCATCTTCGTCGATCTCCACCACTTCTGGCTTTGATTTTTTTTCGTCATTGTCGACAGTTTGACTCGCGCTTTCGTATATAAGTTCCACACTGGTTCGTAGTTTGATCTGAGAAGACGAGATTTTTTTATCATCATCGACGGTTTTCTCGATGCAATTCGTGTGTTCAACTTTATTGCTTTCGCCGAAAAATGTTTCGATATTCTTTACTTTTACAGATTTGTCCGTCTCGTCTAACGTTTCAGTCGCAGATTTCTCGACAGCGACCGTCGAATCAGCATTCCTCTTTGCTTCAATCGGCAAATCGCTGTCTTCCACTTGCGAGTCACTTTCGTTTATGGAATTTATGTTGACGACAATACTGTCATTGGCGCTGACGTCGGTCAGTTTCGCGGAAACATTCAGATTCTCATCCTTCTCCATATTGCAACATTTTTCAGAAATGACTTCCTCTTGTTGATTTACTTGTTCGGAGTGATGAGGGTTCTGCGTTTTATCATCATCGATTGTCGTACGTTCTAGGGAGCTCGCTAAAGAGTTTTGAGTAAATTCTTGATTGATTGGATCCTGGGTCTCCTCTATTACGATGTGCCTGTCAATATTTTTGAATAAATCTTGATACGAATCGTCAGATTCGCCAGACTGACGACTCTCCTCCTCCTCCTTCTCCAATCGTTTCTCAGTGTCCGCTATATCTTCCATAGACATCGTTCTGACGACTTTAACAGGAGGTTCGTCAATAGACTCAGCTTTCCGTTTTAGACCTGTAATGTCGATATTACCGGCTCCTTTTTTAGACGGCGAATGATTCTGCGGAGGTGTAGCTTGGATGATTTCGTCTTCGTCGGAAAGTTCATTTTTCCTCTCCGAATCGTTTACATCGCTGAATACATTCCCTACACTCTCGTTTTTCATTATCTTTTCATCTTCGATATTTTTGATTTCATCATTTGCGACCACTTTGTCATCTGTCTGTGATGTGTTTGGAATCTGCTGTAGATTCGATTGTTCTGTAGAATCTTGGCGATTAGCGTCTTCATCTTCTATAGAGAGCTTTTCTCTCTCTGTCATGCTCTCATCTCCTTCGACAATAAGACAAAAATCTTGACTTTCGCCCCAGCTTGCATTTTGATTTTCATTGAAACTTCTCTTTTCGGGATCCTCCTCCTTGGCATTTTTATAAGTCTCTTGTGTAGCTGAGACATAGCTGTCCATTTCCTCTGGATTCGACATTATCGATAGATTGTGATAAGCATTCTAGAAATAAAATTAATGTATTGTTATATATTTTTGTCAGTAAAATGTGACTTCGATATCGATATAGATATCGCAACTATTATCAAATATTACAATACTAGTATATAAAAATAAAGATATTTGTGAATGTAAAGCTAAAGATCAAGCAAACAAGCACAAATATCAACAAGCATTACTGGTGAAGCTAAATTTAAATATTTATTTAAATGATAATCACAAAAAATTATTTTATAAAAAAAAGAAATTCATAAAATTAATGCCCCATCACGCTTGAATGTTGACGAATGCCAACATGCGTTCACGATCGTTTGCTTGATTAGATTTAACACGCGTGTAAAAATACAAGTCCCTGATTGTAAACCGTACACGTTACACGTGTATTTATTTAAGGAACGTATCTCGTGTAGATAAGAGCGTATAAAATTATATATACGATTCAACGATGCGATACATAGTTACAATGGCGACGAAAAGGTTACGGCGGGAACGTCTAGTCTCGATGATGGAAACCGCGATTTCCGTCGCGGAGGGAGGAAACGCACGCGAGACTCACCGATACTTGGCGTCTCGTCCCCACCGATCGGGTATACCTACGTCGTCGATTCCGAGAAACTCATTTGCTTATCATCTATCTACACGTCTCCGTAATCCGCTACGGGAATCGGTGACACGTTTCGGTTAATTTCCGCACACTTTCCGCGCCGCGCCGATAGTGATGGTATCATTCCGCGCGCAAAAATGCATTGAGGAAGCCGGTCGCTCGTGAGATAATCGCGCTCCGAGATACCGCTACCGCTTCCCTTTCCCCTATTGTCGTCCGTTGGTTGCGGAAAACGATAAGAGTTTGTATCAACGAGAAAACACAAGTAGACACATGGTCACGCAATTGGCTATTGAATAGAGAATTTTTCAAGTTCCGGAAATGTTTCTATTCGATGGCCAATAGAACGTCACTCTCCCGGAGTGACGTTCAATCAAGAGTTGCGTTTGACCAATCAAAACAAGAGAAACAAAAAAATTCCTTCGTTCTGATTGGTTACTACTCACACCAAAGAGTAAATTTTAGAACGCCACTTCAATTCTCTTTGGCATGAGTTATTACTATTGTATACTGTACTTCTTTACTATAAAGTCTATAGTCGATGAGTGCGTAAAAAAAAAAAAGTATATATATATATGTATGTATGTATATATATGATGAGACACGTGTCTATATAAAATATTCCATGAATTTGCGTATTATTTTGTATCGTATATGCTTCTGAGACTACTTCCGTTAATTGGGTCTCTCAGAGGCTGAATGGGCTGAAGAAACTTGCGATCAGATGAATAAAATATATTTATTATGATATTTTTATCTTCGCTTCAGGTATATACTTGTAACCATTGTGGTAACAAAATATAAATGTCTTCTGTAACAATCATTTTTACAGGATGATCTCGTCTGTATAACATTGCTCTGTATTTTTATCTAAGAAATAAGAGCATATTAAAGTACAACAGATTTATACAGATATGTGATATCCATCTCTTCTATTGTCTTTCGCAGAAAGATAATGTATAATAATTGCATTAATGGTATATTTGTTATGAATACTACATAAAGAAAATACCGATGCATTGTGATTGCATGGAGCTAAATTTGTGGCAGAAGAAATTTCATGTTTGCATATTGTACGATCAACAATATTCATATATATTCATAAATACTCTTCATAATGCAAAAGTGGATTATTCAACCAATGATGCTTGTTACTCTGACAATATTTGCATTTATTGTAGGACAGCCAATGGTAGATGTATGTAATATAATTTTTATTAAAGATTTATTATAAGAAATTGATTAATTTTTTTATAGATTTATGGGATAATAAACTAAATAAGATAAAAGTAAAATTTTTTTTTCAACTTTTATATTTCTCTGGCATATCATATATATTGCATATCCTAAATAAAATCATAAGGAAGCTATAATTATTATAGTTAGTTGCTTATGTAATTAAAATTTGATTTAAATATTTATTGTTAGAGTCTTAATACTGAACTGATAGCAGGAGAAGATGATAATCTTCTTGTATTTTCAACTCTTGGAGGATTGTTTGTTGGTGTTAGTCAGCGATCGGGGGAAATACTTTGGCAACAAAATGATGGTAATTATTTTGTTTGATTACATTAGGAAATTAATTAGATTTTTGTTTTTATTACATTTATGTACTATGGTTCATCATGTTTCAGAACCGGTAGTCAAAGTCCCTATCAATCTATCAGAATCTAAAATGTATGTTATTTACATATTACATTAAATATGTTACACATAATAAAATATAAGATGGTTAATAATATTTTACAATTACTTTTGTAATTATTTTATTATTATTTATAGTTTTGTGACATTTATTAAATGTCTATATTTATTAATAAAATTATATGTGTCTTGTGCATTTAATAACACAAGATATTGAATTATTATTAACTATTTTTTTTTATTTCTAGACCAATGTTTCTGCCAGATCCCAGAGATGGTTCTCTCTATCTCTTTGGCAGAGATTCAGAGGTATTAAAAAAGCTGCCATTTACTATTCCTCAGTTGGTGGCTAACAGTCCTTGCAGAAGCAGTGAAGGAATATTATATACTGGCAGAAAAATAGATACCTGGTTTAGCATAGATTTAACAACTGGTGAAAGAGAACAGCTTTTAAGTTTTAATAGTGAGAAAAATACTTGTCCTTTGGAAATGCAGAATGCTATTTTTGTGGGTCGCACAGAATATAACATTATTATGGTCGACAGCAAACGCAAAGATAGAAAGTGGAATGTAACATTTTATGATTACTCTGCTGCACAAATGGAACCTGATGTAACAGATAAATATGGTATGTTATTTATTTTTATGAAATAATTACACATTTTAGAAATTCTCTTATAAATTACTTTGTATGGAATATTAAATACATATATTTATGCCATTTTATAATATAATATAAATTTATTTTTAGATTTGTTACATTTTACCACAAGTTCAACAGGTCGTGTTGTAACTTTAGATAGATTAGGTAGAATTCTTTGGAAATTAGATCTTAAAAGCCCAGTGATAGCAATATACACTGTAACTAAAGATGGATTACTAACAATTCCTTTCACAAGTATTGCTGATTCTTTGTTGGAAAGTTTTGCGACGATACCAACTGACATTCAGTTGTTGTAAGTTAGAAAATATTTGAATAAAAAAGATTTTATCATGAAAAAGTTAAATAAAGAAGATTTGCACATTTAAAAGTGAATAATTAAAGTTAAAATAATTATTTCTTGTTTTAGTCCTACTTTGTTCGTTGGAATGCATCACTTTGGTCCCTATGCATTACCATCGCTCGTTGATTCGGCCACGACGATATCGAACAACATTGGACATTTATTGCTGGAGGGCCCATTATTAACTTCACATGTTGATGCAACTGATAATAAAGTGCCATTGCCAGGGGATTATGTTTTTATTCCTAATATTGACATAGCTAACGATGGTTACCAAAGTTTCGAAAACACCAAAAGTATGCTAGGTAATATACAAATCATAGTTGCATGTATATATTGTATTATAGAATCGATAAAGCATGATTATATTATATTTTAGTTTTATAATAGCATTGTACAGATTTTATACTTTTTGTAATTTTTGCTATTACAATATATCTGTAGGGTATAAACCACAAAATCAACTCCTTCAAATAACTGGGCGATCCGATCCGATAATTTTGGAGACTTCAACATTGAATGTCACCGAGATGAAGTTACCTATTGCCATGCAGTCGGATATATCAAATAATACTGTGCAACCAGAAAGCAATCATCATTGGCAGAGAATTTTATTAAACATGTACAGCACGACCAAAGTATGGATCAATCAACAAGAAAATAGAGGTATAAAATTGGTTCTGATCGTATTTGCAGGATGCATGATTGCAGCATTGTGGTATCTATATGCACAAAATAAGGAGCAACTTCAGCAACTATCGCAGGTAAGATGTTTCATGTATTATGCATTGTGGAATTAAAAAAAAAGATAATACAATGTTAATTAATTTTTGGAAAAAGAATTTTTCAATAGATCGTGTATATATATATATATATATATATAAATGAATAAATTAATAAATAATAAGCTTTTTTTCGTGCAATCCCAATTTCAGTTTTTAATATACAATTTATACAAGCTTGATTAATGTATATGCTATTAAATTTGAATTATATTAAATTGATTGTTAAGATTTCGCGAGAAAGTAGTCGCACGAATTATTCTGGTAAATCAAGCAACACAATTGTTATGCCAGAAGATATTGGAGAGGGCTTAGTGAAAGTGGGAAAAATTATTTTCGACACAGAACAAGTTCTTGGCAAAGGATGCGAAGGAACATTTGTGTATAGGTATGTTGCATTTCTAATACGTTTGTAGTATTTATCTCGATTGCTTTAAACATTATTTTCGTTCGCGCAAAAAAATAAGTATGAATTAATTTTTAATACGAAAAATTTAATTTAATTTAATTTTCTTTATTCAGAGGTGAATTTGACGGTCGTGCTGTGGCCGTGAAACGTCTTTTGCCGGATTGTTTTACGTTCGCAGATCGGGAAGTAGCTCTGTTGAGAGAATCAGATGCGCATGCAAATGTAGTCAGATATTTTTGTACCGAACAGGATCGTATGTTCAGATATATCGCCCTGGAACTAGCCGAAGCCACTTTGCAAGATTACGTAACGGGTAAATACGACAGGAAAAAGATATCTATGAAAAATATTTTGCATCAGGCTACCTCTGGATTGGGGCATCTACATTTTTTAGATATCGGTGAGACTGTATACGTAACTTCGTAGCATATCAAGAATAAATTTCTCGAATTTGTTATAAATTTGTTGATTTAATTTAAATTTATATGATCTTTGTATAGTCCACAGAGATATTAAGCCTCACAATGTGTTGCTCTCTGTACCTGGACCTCGAGGAGAGGTACGTGCGATGATATCAGATTTCGGATTATGCAAGAAACTTCAGCTTGGACGCGTATCATTTTCGCGGAGATCCGGCATTACTGGGACTGATGGCTGGATAGCACCGGAAATGTTGAACGGAGAAAGGACGACATGCGCAGTTGATATCTTTTCACTTGGCTGTGTTTTTTATTATGTTCTCTCTGACGGCAAGCATCCTTTCGGCGATCCATTACGCAGACAAGCTAATATTCTCTGTAAATAGTAATTCAAATGAAATTTTAAATTATATTTTGTCTTAATTATTATTTCTTATACATTAATTATATATTTTTATACACACTTCTTATGCATTAATTAAATATAAAATATCAACTAATCATCAATTATTTATTTGACCTATTTTATTTTTGCAGGTGGCGAGACTAATCTGACAGCGCTCCGAGGAATATCCTCGAATGACAAAGAATTAGCATTGTTATTAATCAAAGCGATGATATGCAGTAACCCTGCTGGGAGGCCACCAGCTTCGGCAATTTGTAACTACCCGATCTTTTGGAATTCAGCAGAGACTTTGAGTTTTTTCCAGGTATGTGAAATGTTTTGATATTTTTGAGATCCATTTCTCTTATTTGGAATCCAAATAGATAAAAAAATATGTAACAAAAGATAATATATTTGACAGGATATTAGCGATCGAGTGGAAAAAGATCAATTTGATAGTCCAGCTTTGGTAGCCTTAGAAACTTGCAGCAAACGCGTGATACGCGACGATTGGAGATTGCACATAGATTTGGAGGTTGCAACAGACTTGCGAAAATACAGAAGTTATCGAGGCAATAGCGTTAGAGATTTACTCAGGGCTTTACGGAATAAGGTTAGTGAGGAAAACACGAATGTATAAGTAAAAATACAAACATTATGAAATTAAAAAATTTCTTAAATGACAAGAATAATTATAATTTACAAACAGAAAAATTAACACTTTTAAAAATATTTTCTGATGAAATTTGTTTCATATTTATTACAAAAACTACATGTATTTATACATATTTAATGCAACATATTTGATGGAATAAATTTTGTCTTTCTGTAGCGTAAAATCGTTTATATGTCATAAGAACATAATGATTTTTACAACAATTAGATGAGACATGTGGCTTCTTTACAAAACTAATAGATACAGATATAAGTGAAGGAAAAATATAACATAGTTTCAGCAATATTCTAATTATATAATTTTCTACATTGACTTATTATTAATATTAGAATGGTATTGTGTTATTAGAAGCATCACTACAGAGAACTAAGTCGAAAAGCACAGGAAAGTCTTGGCGAAATTCCTGAACAATTTACAGAATATTGGCTATCGAGATTTCCATGTTTATTGTGTCACGTATGGTGCGCGATGCAGAGTTTTCGAGACGAATCGTGCATGAAACAGTATTACCATTCGCAGTATATTTTTACGAGTGGTTACGAAGAGCAAAAATTAACCAAATTCACACATATGGAGCGAATTAGTGATGCACTATCAACACCGACCAAAATGCAACAGACAGATGGCGTCAATTGGACTCTCAATCGAATAAAATATCGCGGTCAGAGAAGAAAACAAGAGAAGAGGAAGCAAGAGGAACCCTCGCCGTGGATATTGCAATCGCCGAATTAAATTATTCCGAAATAGTAAGACACATTTATGAATCTTTATATGTATATTAAAGATAAAAAATAGTGCGAGTGTGCGAATATCTGGATTAAAATAAAATTTCTGTCGGAATTATAGTTTGATAAAATTTAATTTGATCTGATAAAATGAAATTTCGCTTTTGGTTGAAGAAAAGGATTATTTGAATTACGGATCATTTTTTATGTAGGTGATATGGCATATATATTTAATATTTTAATAACATTTTTATATTACTCTAAAAATTTGATACAAGAACATGGAATTAATGCAATCTGTAGAATTATTTTTTTATCTTTTTTTTTATAATCTTTCGATTTTTTAAAGATTTCAATTTTTTGAAAGAAATATAATTGAAATATTAGTTGATATTAATGGTAAACATATTAATCTGGTTCTTCACCACTGTTATCTTGGATTATGATATTAGAAATCACATGAGTTTTTTTCTTTTATATGTGTATATATATATATATATATTTTTTTTTCTCATGTAGAAATTGCCAGTTTTGTAAAACGCGTGCACAAACATTTATAATACTGGGAGTCAAGCAGGCAGATATCTGTTTTATTATTTATTAATAGATTTACAATGTATCTAATTGTACAAAACAAATTTAGACTTATGTAAAATATAATATTGATGCATTGTGTGTATGTATCAAAAGTGTTTGCAATAATCACTGACAGACAACATTTAGTTGTTATCTACAAGAGAATGTATTAAATTAGTTTTTTTATAAAATTATTATTTTCAGATCTTAATTGTGCGATTTTTAATTATTTCTAATTCTGGCATGCAAAGTCTCATTAATCATACATAGATAAAATATATATTAAAAGTAATATTTTTACAATATTTTTTTAAACAGATTCGTGTATCTGTCGCCTTTTATCTTTTTTCTTGAAAATGTAATATTTTAATAATTTATTTTTAATAAATACTTTCTTTTTTATCACACATAGGAATTATCTCTTACTTGCTTATTTATTTGATAACATGCGCGCGTGCATACACACATATCTATTAATGTTAAAAGAGTTTAGTATCAGAAATTTTAATAGAGTTTTGTAAATGAAAATTTACATTATTTAATTGTTTTCATATTACTATAGAGATGTCATTACATTGTATAAAAATATTTCACTTTTTTTGAAACTATGTTTTAGATCTTATACATAATATAATTCCAATATATATATATATATGTGTATGTGTGTTATGGAGGTGAATCCCGTTCACCGCTACACTCCACTTTAACTTTAGCCTCGGAACGGATCATAAACGAGACGAGAGAGAGCAGCCAGTCGATCAGTTGCCACGCTTTTAGCGTGCATATACACGACAGTGTTTCGTGAACTGCGAGTTCAACACAATCCTTTCGAGATTCTGTCCTCTCTCCCCTCTCACATATATACACATACATGAAGAATAGACCATTCTCTCTCTTTTTCTCCTTGCTATCCAGGTCTTTGAAACCCGTTCCAGTCAGCCACGGGCTATCCGTTGTTCCCGCGTTGTTGGTTTATTGCGAACAGTGGCTCGTCAAGAAGGTGTATTTGAACTTTTTTTTTCTTGATACTTGATCTTTTATTTTTTTATTAAAAAAAAACAGTAGGGGTGCACGTGTTTGTGTGTGTACGGCTGTGCAGAAGAATGCAGTAGAATGCATATCCAGAAAAAATACTTTCTGCTAAGGCTCTGCTTCTTAGGCGGGGTCGCCTTTTCCTTGACGACCGCTAATACTGAAATGCGAATTGCCACAATACCCGGTGAGTTCTCCTTGAAGCTAAATCTATCTTGTAATATATATATTTATAATATGCATTACCCCAGTTATCAACAAAATGATTTATAATAATAGGCAACAGAAAGATTCTTAACATGTGTAAGAAAATTTTAAAAAGATATCACTATATTTTATAAATAAAAGATTGTTCAAAAGTATGCTAATTATCTAGATGTATAAAAAATTTTTTATGTAGTATCAATTACTAAAAAATTAAGAAGTTCTTTATGAAGACTTTTTGTTTGCATTATACGATTAAAAAGATAATTGATGATAATATAGAAAGATAATTCCTTTAATATTTTAAATATTTTTGTTTTAAATTAATTAAAAATTCCTTTGTTACTTCTATATTTTGTTCTTCTACTTACAAAAAAAATCTTAATAGTTATTGAATGCGTGCTTTTTTTTATTGCGTTTTAATTGTACATAAACTTATAAACATAAAAAAACATAGCATATGAGATGAGAAGATAGTGCATATGTGTAATAGGCATTTTTAAAATAAATTTTTAAAATATTTCAAAATTATCGCAATTAATATCAATCTTTTCTCTCTCTCTCTCTCTCTCTCTTTAATAAAACCATGTTTTTTACGTGAAAGGCAGAGAGAAAAAGAGAGAGATGTTACAGTCTTAAAGAGTTCAATGATTTAGGACATAGTAATAAATAATTTTTAGCAAGACAAATTAGTGCTTAATGATTTATTTCTTGATTATAATTAATGTTTTTAATTATGACTTGAATTATTATTTGAATGTGGAGTTTAAAATATAATTTTCACTCTTATTCTGATTTAGAATAAAAATGTTGCGCGTTGCACCTTTCACTCGCTTTCTCACTCTAACATCGTCACGTTCGTATAACAAATATAAATGAAAAAACAGCATAAAAAGAGAGCGTTATTATTTTAGCATTTAGTTGCTTTACAAAATCATAACTTCATTATACGGACGTTTGATTATATTATTAGAACACACACACATATACACTGTACTTTTCTATTATAAATTATAATATATACATATATATTATACATATAATTCTATAACATTCTCTTTAAAATTAATAGTCTTAGAAACTATACTACTACCGAAAATAATCAGTAAATAATATTGTTGAAAAAGACATATGCATCAGTTATTTGAAGTGTACGAGTCTCCTTTCGGATCGCGGTCAGGTCCAATAATTTGTATCTGTGTGTGTGTAACTTCTCTCTCCTGCCATTCCTTTCCTTTCACGTCATCCGTGTGACTACCGTTATTCGGCATATCTTGATTCCGTTGTGTCTTGTGACTTAATTAATAGAGAATATTAGCATAATCTTTTATTTGATGTGTGCTACCGAACAGTCAGAGACATTAATGACGGCACAAGAGAGATGCTTGGTTTTCCTAGACTTATGTCATTTGCGAGTATATAGAATATATAAATCATATCGAAAGAAAGATTATATATATGACATTAAAATCAAGGATTATAAGAGTACAAGTATTTAGGAAACAAAAGGAAGGTCTGCGCCTAATTTTTATGCCATATAAAAAAAGATATAACTATGTACGTTTGTACTTATCATCGACAGCGATCTCTATTCTTTTCGTTTCAGCAAACATGAATGAAAGATACGCGTATCTTTATATATTTTTTAAAATTCTCCCGTGTTCCTTTTCTGTTTGAATGAAATGTATTCTAATTTAGTTTTAATAAAAGAAGATTTTCAGTATTCTTTTATATAGGATTTTTACAAAATTAAAGATATATTATATTTAAAAAAGCAAAATATTTAATAATTTTCCTGTATTTTTGAACCTTTCAAATATCATATCTCCCTTTCCTGTTCATAGATATGAATAGCGAGGATATCTTAGGAGCACAACTTTTTCAAACAGAATGGCGAAATAATATAACAGAATTAAAAAGTGCGTATCCAACAAAAGAAGTTGACATCAAGACCGTAACCGAAGCAAAGAAAAAACCTGTAATAGACTTTACCAAAATCAAAGGTGATCAGAAATACCAAAAACCTATAATCAGAGATGATGATTCAAAAAAAAACGCAGATTCCGATGCTTTAATGACATTATCAATTTCATCCACGACTACTCCAACAAACATTGATCAATCTTCCACGACAATAAAATCCATAAATGCCACAAGTATTTCGATTCCATTTCTTCTTCGTGGAGAACCGATAATTGTTATGACGAAGACGACACTAATCAACAATCTTACTGCCCAGAATATGATGAACACTACAATGGGAATTCAAACTACGGAAGAAACAACCTCATTAAGAGGCAGAGCCTTAAACATTTCCTCTCCGGAACCAACGAACTCATTGCATACTAATATCACGGATCTTAGTGACATCAGTATGGACGAGGATGACAAGGATGTCGAAGGTAAACGTTATAAAGAATAATATAAATGATGGATATTGACTTTTTTGTAATTAATAGTTTATGGCGGAGACTATTAAATTAAATCTAAATAAAGATATGTTTAATAATACAATACAAGTAGTTAGACATGAGTGTTTTAAAGTGCTCTTAATCTAAAAACAATTAATTAACATATATACAATAAAAAATATATTAATTATTTCTTTGCCTTGTTAAAAACTTGTTTTTTTTTATTTTTAGTTCGAAAATTTTAAAAAGGCATTGTATAAATTATAAATTAAATAATTAATATAAATAAAGTATCTATTTCGATTTATTTTAATATATATTTTCATACAAGAGTTTTATCTGATTTATATCAATTATATATTTAATTTGCGATTTTATAAAATGTCGTTATTACAGATATGCAAATTATAAAACTGATATAATAAGACTTTTTAAAAAGACCAAAAAATAAAAATTTTTTTATTTATCGGGATAGACTAGAAACCAGTCGCGGATGATAGTGCGTCACAATTTGAAAAAAAATTAATTCTAAAGAATCTGAACAACATTTTACAGGCGGAGAATACATCGCATCACACAATGAAACTGCCATAAACATTTCTTCGACATTATTTCCGAAAATACCAATATGTATCTATGGAAATCATACTTATAAAGTAGGTGAAAAAGTTATTCGAGATTGCAAGGACAAGTGCATATGTTCCGAAAATGGAATTACGGATTGTCAACCGTTATGTGTTTTTCCTTATGTCAGGGCGGGCAAAGATATTGGAGATCCTTTGTGTCAAGAAAAAATAATCACTGAGGACTCATGCTGTTCCCTTGTTGTCTGTGCTACAGATTCGGGTATGTTTCCTTATATCCTCAAAAATTAATGAGCTCAGCACAGACTGAGGTAAGTTCATGATTTATAAATCCATAATTCGTTCATCTTTTTTTTTTTTATTACTTCTAAAATAATATATATAAATCAATTTTATAAATTGTAAAACTTACCTCATTCTTATATTAAATTATTTATTTTTATCTTTCTACGTAAAAGATACTCAAGAGATTTTATTAGTATATTTATCAATGCTTATTAATCTTAGAATACATTATTTGTTATCATATTTTTACAATAAAAGAATGAATTTTGCATTATAGTCAGTTATTTCATAAACATATAATACACAATCAATATCAGAGATAGCATAAACTATTTATATTTCATTCAGAATCTTTTTTTATATTTCCATAGGATTTTCATGTTTATTTTCTTATAAAAAAGCTATTCAATGTAAAAAAGAAACATGCTGTTGCAGCTACCGAGCCGGAAGAAACATGCATACTTGGTAACAAGACCGTGAGTAGAGGACAACGCATTGAAGATGGTTGTTCCAAAGTATGCATCTGTGAGGCCGGTGGTCATTTAAAATGTCAGTCCAGATGTCCACCAAATGAGACTATTTCTATAGTCAACCAGCATGAACGCTGCGTTGTATTACCCGATCCGAGGTATAGTCTTCTTCATTGGATAAAACTGTTACAAATAATTAAATCATACGTGAAAAAGTAATTCATAAACAAGATAATAACTAACTATTTGATATCTTTAGAGATGCCTGCTGCACTATTACACTTTGCGACGTTACTTTGGGCGACCATGAGATTAAATCAGATAATACCACTGACTTAAATGTGCATTTGATAGATGTAAAAGTGTTGAACTCAACGGCAATCAAACTGAAGATGTCTGTAAAAAATCTCCAAGATGTTACCATAGAGATTTCACAGAACAATCATGTATGGAGACAGCAGAAACCTGACAAAGGTAAAGGTCTACTGAAGACAAAAAATTGTTCAAATTTTACTTAGATTTTATATTTCAAAGAGAAAACATGTCTTTGGTGGCT
Organism: Polyergus mexicanus; assembly: GCF_030449975.1. Taxonomy (NCBI): domain Eukaryota; kingdom Metazoa; phylum Arthropoda; class Insecta; order Hymenoptera; family Formicidae; genus Polyergus; species Polyergus mexicanus. The sequence goes on from NW_027223323.1 coordinate 6,516,727, forward strand.
TTCATTAATTATAAAATATTGTTAATCTTGGGAAATTTAATTATAAAAAGTGATGAATTAAAAAGAGAGACACAAAGCTATATAAAGTATATTTTACAGATGGTATTCTTTCAAATTTGGAACCTGCTCACACATACTACGTTCGTGTGACAGACGGAAGTCGTACCGGACCAGCCATACAAGTGTCTCTGCCAGTTGAAGTAGTAAAGACAAACATTTCAGAGAAAATGTCTGACAAGAATTCCTGCAATTACAGAGGAAAGTCATATAAAATTGGTGCAGAATGGTACGATGAATGCATCTTCTTCTGTATTTGTGCGGAAGGTGGCAAAATTGAATGTAACACAATAGAGTGTCCCACAGACTTTGGACTAGATGTGCTGGATCCTCACTGTCTAGATTGGGAAACAGTTCCAGCAAATTTTGTCCCAAAGGCACCGCAGTGTTGCCCTCAGGTATAATCTACAACAATTTTTGAATTAGAAGTTTATATAGAATGTCCCATATAAATAAAGTACAAACTGATATAGTAACTATTACATTTCTTATCAAAAAATACATCTTTTTTTCTTTGGCAAAATTTTAGAAATTATTTTTCTTCTAATGCACTATTATTTGAATCTGGCTCTTATCAGTCTAGTAAAAATTAAATAAAGAATATGTTTATTAAAAAAAAATTCTGAGAAAACCTTATCAAGTTTTTATAATTCATGATATTAGAATAACAATTTTTCTAGGAGGTACGCTGTAGAAATAATGGATCCTGTAACTATGAAGGAGTTACATATAATAATTGGAGCGAATTACCCTCAAATGTCACTGGATGTGAGAAACGTTGTTATTGTGAAATGGGCAATGTATCTTGTCAAGCTGCTTGTAAACCTGTAACAGCTCTACCACCTACTAATTTGCCATGTCCTCCTCATCAGGCAACATTGATGCATCTACCTATTAATTCATGCTGTTTGCAGTGGACTTGTAATCATTTATCACAATTGCCGGGTAAATAATGGTTTAAGTCATCAAACCATTAATTAAGTCAACCATTATTATATCTCAGATACTTCTGAATCTTATTAATAATTAGCAAGATAGATCTATAATAATGTGATATAATAACAAATATATATTACAATGTATTATAGGTTTGGACCATAATATTATACCTCCAGGCTTTTCATTATCTGGATTTGCAACTGCGTCTTCCTCTAGTGAAGTCATAATGCAAATACTGGAAGCGCTAGATGAACATACAGTTCGTCTAGTATTTACTATACCCCAAGTTCTGGTAGGGTTGCATGGAAGAGTCGAACTACGATATACCAGCGATAAAACGTATGTAGTGAGACATTAATTACTGAATTGCATAACTTATAGTGGCAGCTATTATAATATTTACTTATTCTATAATTTTTATGCTAACACCATAATTTGTATTATATTTCATTAGCTTGCTTGATCAAAAGTGGTTTGCATGACGAAAAGTGATTGTAAGTTGCAAGAATCATTTGTATATATTTATCTCCATTTTCTTATACATGGCATCATCATTATTCAATATGTCCAATCGTAATATCTCTCAATCTTTGGTATTTTTCATTTTCTAGAAATTTCGATCCATCTACATGGAAAGTACAAGTATTTGCTCCTCCTGATGACTTAATTGCAACACCTCAACTCGAATTTGAGTTAGGTGATTTAAAGCCGATGACTGAATATAAAATGAAGATTACAGTGAAACTGAAGGATTTGGCCAATAGTCCAACTAGCAAAATTTATAGTGTACGTACGTTAGAGAAACGTGCAGAAGAGATAACTTTGCCGCCGCAAATATTAATTGACGCCGAACTTAGAATAGTGGAAACGAATTCTACTTGGATCAATGTTATGTGGAAGAAATTCACAGATTACGAATTACAATTCATAGATGGCGTTCAATTGAGATATAAAGAACATGATGGTAAAGTTTATGCGACAACACCACTGATTCATCGTGCTGTAACAAATTGTATAATTGAAAACTTGAAACCATCAATCATGTACGAAATCGGTATTTACTTTATACCATTTCCGGGACAATCAACGGAATTAATAAGCGAGAAAACAGTAAGATATTTACTGATCATTGAAATTATTTTATATTTGTAATTTTTGATTTAACTATAATACTTAATAATAGTTTAAATATTAACGATTATATAAATTGAATTAAAATATTAAAAATATTAAAATTACAATAAAAACAGTAATATATATATATATATATATATATATATATATATATATATCATTAATATAGTATATTAGTATAATCTATTATAACAGACTCAAGTTGTTACGTTGATGGAGCCAGACCCGTACTCTTTTGATATAAAAGTTGAGATTAAGATGATCAAATCAACAAACGTAGAAGTGCTATGGAATGGTGTGCCTTATCCAGAAGACAAATATGTGAACATTTATCGTGCAATTTACCAAAGTGATACCGGCAAAGAAGACACTAGTATTTTCAAAATTGCTAAAAGAGACTCTGATGCCAAAACCGTCATCAATGATCTCAAACCTGGCACTAGGTATCGACTATGGCTTGAAATATATTTAACCAATGGAAAAATAAAAAAGAGTAATGTGCAGGATTTTATTACTAAGCCAGGTGTTCTCTTACCAGCTACTGTGTCTCAACAAGGTAATAATATTTTTTTTACAGTTTTTAAAAACAGATTATTTTTATATTATCTGGAATTATATGTAACATTGATCTTTTTTTCAGCTGGAAAAATCGCATCATTTCCTCTTTATGAAGGAGATTACTATGGTCCCTTAGTGATAGTGGCCATTGTGGCTTCCTTGGCAATACTATCAACTCTGATTTTGTTAATGATGTTGATGAAAAGACGAACGAGTATTAAGGCCGATATATCATCTCGTAAAACAACATCAGCATATGACAATCCTTCCTACAAGGTAGAATTACAACAAGAAACTATGGGTAATTTATTATTATTTTTTTGTAATTAAGTAAATGCATCACATGGCAAATACTAAATTTAGATCACATAGTTTAAGAAACTCAAATAAATTGATTAAAACATCTGATAATATATTTTAAAATATAAAATTACCACATATTGATTTAAAAAAATATGTAATAAAATTTAAATAGCTTTTCATAAATATCTTTTTTACTATTCATCATGATATTACTTTTTTCATGTTATACGAATATATAAACAAAACGTCAAGATGTCGAGTGCATGCAAAATTAATGCAATTTTTATGTATTAAAACATTTATATTTATAATGCTCAGTATATACTGTCAGCTTATATTCAAAGATGCCATTGGTTTTGTGTTTACTTTGCAATTGATCTTCAGTTTTATACAAAAATATGTATATTAATTAAAAGAGAATAATAAAAAAATATTTATCATTTATATTGTTTTTTTTTTTTTTAGACTTGTGAAGATGCAGTTATAATATCTAATGGAAGGAACAAAACTACAACAGATCATGAAATGGCAATCATCAATTTGAATGTCAAGGAGAAACTGCCTGAAGTTCTATAATTTATTAGTGAATATTTATTTATATATACGATATATATATATATATATATATATATATAATATTCCACAAATCACAAATTATTAAATTTTAACAATATTTTCTTAATATACATGCTAAATTAGTATAAATCTAGATAGAAATCACATAGAATAAGTATTGTTAATGTTATTATAACTTATAAATTAATGAATGTAGATTATAGTATGTATATTAAGAAACATTGTTAGGTTTTAATTAAGGTGAGTATCGAGATTGTTATAAAAAAATTATATTATTAATATACCACGCTGTGTTATTCGGCAAATTGTTCAATATTCTCACAATATCTTGATAACTCTTTGTCAGAGAAAAAAACAAGACTTTTAACTTGATTTAATCTCAGGAATACAGTGTTGCAATAGCGTAATAGTTTTATTAAAATGTGCGTATATACATACAAAGTACCAAAAAAGTAATAGAATAAACCCTGATATTTGGAAAACTGTGGATTCTAGAAAAATATGTTTAATATAAAAGTTGTAAAAGGGTTTTAAGTAACCCATTACATGGAAAATAAAAGATGGTTCAATCACGCAGCATTTCCTGTAAACCTTAGCAAATTTTCTTTTTTGAAATTACATTCTTTTTAAATAATAAAATTATGGTACTATACAATTTTATCAAGGATCATAATATAAAGGTAATTGAATTTATATATATATATATATTTGCTCTACTTTCGATCATAAACTTTTATAATTATACTTTTTTGTATATTGATAAGTGTGTATGTACGCCCATTAAATGCTAGAAAAATACAAAAGATGAAATATTTCATAAAAATGCAACAGATTTCTAGCTAATTAATTGATGCAATGGATATAAAGCTAGTTATAACTGTATTATTTAATTGGAACGTTTCTGAGAGTATCACTTGTTATCTTGCCACCCACCAAAGTGAGTAAGAAATTCCCATTCCAAGATGCTACACCATCTCCATTTACTACAAGGTCGACCTAATGACAGTATTTTGGTATAAAAATTCTTTTTATCTTTAATTTTAAGAAATGTATATAATGAAAAGATTTAATAGGATATCTATGAACATAATATACATAAATGATCAGTATATGTATGTACCTGCAGTTTTTCCCATACTTTCTTCTTTGGATTTAATACATCATCTGTTGTCCCATCTTCATATCCCTCAATAATAATTTTATCACCAGGCATGCTATTTGCAGGAGGTCTCAAAGGCTCAACTTGTCTCGTTGGTTCTTCACTATATGAAATATTGAATTATATTTTATGTATCATTATCATAATATTTATTCATACATTCTGCCTTAATTTGTAATGTAACAATGATATATATATGAGACTTATATGTATAATTTCACGTGCAATAGATATATGTATAAATAAGACTCTAAAATGTTATTTATATAATAGGATATTTACACTGAAGCACAGAGAACCATTCCATGTGACGAAACTCCCCGAAGAGTCGCTGGCTTTAAATTGGCCAAGATCACTACCATTCTGTTTTCCATCTCATTCAAAGATACAAAGTTGACTAGCCCACTGACTATAGTACGTGGACCATTTGGTTCACCTATATCTATTTTCTCAATGTAGAGCGAATCCGCATCGGGGTGCTTCTTAACTTCGATTATTTTTCCCACTCGGATATCTAATCTTGCAGGTGTAATTTCTACCTCCTGGGATTCTAAATAAATCAAACAGTAGATTGTAATTCTCTTGCAATACTACACATGAAACAAATTTTGTGCATTTTTTAAGATAGAAACAAAAAATTTTTTCATAAAATACGTAAATTACTTTGTTTCTTTGACTGAGGATATGCTTTGTTTGCAAGTGATTTCAGTTTTGAGTTTGTTTCAAATTCCTTTCTTATTGGATCCAGAAGTTTGTTGATGTATATTTCTACAGCATTTTTCAAATCACCAGGATGTATATCTTGCTTTGCAAAGGCGGCTTTCAAATCCTCATACTTTGAGAAAGACGCATCACCACCTGAAACGGCAAGAATGCAATAAAGAATATTTATTAAAAATTTTATTCTTTTTGCTAAATCTATTATTTTTTGTAATAAGTCAAATCACAAACAGGCTCAAGCAGGATGACAAAATAATGCAAATTACATACCAAATTCTGTAGTTCTTGGTACATTGAAAACATCGCCATCTTTAAATAATGGGAATAGAATATGTTTGGAAAAGGCTAAAACTCCGTTGTCCTCAATATTTCCAGGTTCACAAAACGCTTTCTTCAGCTTTTTTTTTACCGTCGCAGCATTGTCCAATAGATCGATCTTCGAATCTTCTTCAGATGAGGACATTTTTGCACCTGCCAAACCAGGAACTGAAAAGAAAGCAAATAAATTTAAAAAAATTGGAAAAAATTATGAAATTTGCAATATATTTAAATGAAACAACATGCAAAAATTCCTATTCATTTTCTCTGCTTAATACTGACTCATTGGATTCATCAGATGAATACATTTTTCATATCCCATCAAAGGCAGATACTTCTCTGCAAAAGTAAAGATTTTCCTCTGATCAACACCACCAAACTGCGCGTCTACCTTTAAATGGTGCTCATCGAGTGCTTGTAACCCTGGATAAAGAAGACCAGATAGCAGAGGATTAGAGACCTGCTTGACAACTTCTGCACCAGCTTTCTTTGCATCATGCTCTGTCACAAGTGAACTCAGACGATATACATCCAATGTGTATTCCCTTGAAGGGGGAAAAAAAAAAGTTAATTATATAATATTGTGTGTGTATGTGTGTGTATATATATATATGTATAGAATGGGAAAAAAAGTAATAAAACACTAATATTTCGAGTATTATGGATTTGAGAAAAAAATATTTCAAATAAAAGCTTTTTCAGGATTTTAAATGGTGATATTATTCTAACCTTAAGTCAGTTTAAGTTCTACAACTTTTATTCGAAACATTTTTGTCTAAAATCCATAGTTTTTAAAATATCAGGATATTCCATGATTTTTTCTGCATCCTATATATAAAAATATATATTATAAAAAAAAATTATAATATAATACAAAATACATCGAAATACAAGGAGTTTTGGTACAATGCCAACCTACTTTGATAATTGGTAATCTGTGCCTTTGACAAACTTTAATTTGTCCAATGGAACATCAATGGACTTCAACATTGCCTTGATTATAGCTTCATAATATTGAGTACGAAGTTCCAAAAGTTCCCAGGGTGCTTTCATGTTATCTAAATATGCATGGAGATCTGCGAAGAGAATTGTTACCTCTACTCCCGCTCGTAAGAAATCAGCTATCTTGGACATAGGTGCAAAGTAACCAATGTGAGGCCGCCCTGTTGTAGCTGTACCCCAATACAGTTTGAGATCACGTTCTTTCAGAATACTTTTGAGTTTCTCGTCTCCCAACCATTCTGCCAGATTTCTGGTAATAAGTCTATATTTCTCGTCCCACATCAAGGTCATTTTTGTTCTTTATATATATATGCTTTCCAGTTTCCTAAACAAATTATTATTTTATGACAATTTGTAAATTACATTGTTGTAAATTGTTTGTTTCAGCATTTACAATCATAATGGCATCATTTCCTGAGTTTTAATTGTGCAGTAGCAGAATGTACATACATACATATGTTACATATGTGTATCAATATTTTTACTGCATTTAAACAAATCAGCATATTACATGTTATATATATGCAGATTTCATAAATTTCATAAAATATTTTTATTAGATTTAATTATTAGCTCTTTTTATTAGATATAATTTAAATTAAATTTGACATTTTTTTTTAGATATATAATTATAAAAAAAATTTTTTTTTTTTAAGTGTTAAGAGATTTCCAAAATATAATGTAAAATCAATAAAATCAATATATTTTCTTGATACAAAAAAATTCATTTTAAAATTTAAAAAGTGTGAAAAGTAACCTAAAATATCATACATACCGAGAGAACAGTATAAAAAATAATTTGCCGGTCGCAGTTTCACGTTTCACGTACAAACGTAGAAAACACGTCAAAATCAATGACTAGAGACTTCTATAAATCATAGTAGACAGCTAACAGCTGAGGATCATTACACAAGTTTTAATTGTAACCATAAGGCCGGATTCACACCTTGGCAGAAAAGCAGAGGCCAATCAGAACTCGCGCTAAAAAAGCAGAATGTACTGCTTATTTTCAGCGCGAGTTCTGATTGGTTTCTGCTTTTCTAGCACAAGTTCTGATTGGCTTCTGCTTTTCTGCCAAAGTGTGAATTCTCCCATAGACTGTAAGCAATCGACCAATCACAGTCAAACATTTTTACTACGTTATGAAAGTGCTTGACTATAATTGGTCGATTTAAAACTTTTTCATGTCCAATGGCCTTAAATCTCATGTGGTCTCAATTGATGTAAAGACAACCGTTTCTAGATGAGCAGGATGTCATATATATACATATTCTACGACTTTTTCAAGTGGAAGGGATAGGCAATGCGTGTTCCAAGTTCCAGAGGTTCCAGGTTCCATTTCAATATGTATTGAGAGTTTAGTAGTCTATCGTTATTATGTTTATATATGGATGTAACGTATCTTTCTGATTTCATGTAAGAACAATTTTTGTGAACTTCATCTGGCGAACGGAAATCCAAGAAAAAAATAATAAAATAAGATAACTTTTTGAAATAGTGTATCGGAGAGCTCTTTGAGATATATTTGAGTTATTAGGATTTACGGCTTCTGTTTATTATAAACTACAATGCCGCGAGGTAAATACATCCTTTCGTCATGTTTGTCTTCTTTTCCCGAGTGAATTATTTCCACATTGTTTTCGCGTTATATATAATTAATAATTATCTGCTCTTGTCATGTAGGAAAATTTGTCAATCACAAAGGCAGGAATCGACATTTCACGAATCCGGAGGAGCTGGAGGAGCAGCGCCGTCAGGAAGAAAAAAAGAAACAGTGGAGAGTCAGTATTTTTAGGTTAACCGATAAACATTGCGTGACTATTTAAGCATATCGTGACTAATAGGTATTATCTCTATTGTGTGTAATTTTTAAACGCTATAGAGATTTAGTTTTCTCATAATCGATTTATAAAAAATGAAAGAACATAATATTCGGTAAATATAATATACAGATATGGTTACAATTTTTGTTATATATGACTAAAAAACAGAATGAACTAAAAGTCTTATCTCAAGTTCTATATCATTATTTTATATTGTTCAAAGGCAAGATTAACTTAAGATTTATTTTATAGAAAAATAAAGAACAGGATAGTTCTGATGAAGATGAAGAAGAAGAAGATGATGAAAAACCTAAAGCGAGTGGCGCTAATAAATCAAAGAATCTTAGTGCCTCGGATAGTGAGAGTGAATCAGAATCGGAATCAGAAACAGAGGTATTTAACTTTAAAAAATTTTTTATGTATATATATATATTTGAATATAATAATAAATAAAATTTTTTATGCGGTCTAATCTTATTAATTAATATTCTGTTTGTATAGGGAGGCAAAGCAAAGGGTGTAGAGAATTTAATTGAAGTAGAAAATCCAAACAGAATACAAAGGAAAACTAAGAAATTAACTCAATTGAATCAGTCATTAGATACTTCAAAACCAGAACTATCTCGAAAAGAGCGGTAGGTATGCCATGGCTTTGAACATAATCATAATTATTGAATAATGCTGTTTTCAAGATATTTCTATTTTTTAAGTTGTATCTTGTAATATGAGTTATCTTCTCTTTAACACTGAGATAAAATTTTTGATTTTCAGAGAACAATTAGAAAAACAAAGAGCCTATGCAAATTATCAAAAATTGCATGCAGCTGGTAAGACGGAAGAAGCTCGGGCGGACTTGGCACGATTAGCTATAATTAAACAGCAACGAGAGGAGGCAGCAAAACGACGAGAGGAAGAAAAAAGGCAAAAGGAAATGGCGCAACAGAAGAAAACCGAGTTGACGCAAAAAGCACTCGGGAAGAAATCCTAAAACCTTCCGATAAAGCTAATTGCATGGCTAATTGATTACTGCAATATTAATATTTTCACATCCGATCGTGTAATGATAAAATTTGATGAATCAATACATATGTTTGCTATATGCGTTTTATGATATGTTATAATCATTGTTTATATATAAATACAATTAAATTAAATCCAGCCTAGTATTTATCTTTTATTAATTCAATCAGATTGAAACTATATGAGAATATGATCTATTGATCTATCTACATCCATAATTTTCATTTTCAACAAAATTATGATTTTATATTAGCGACATCGAAAAATATATTGTATACTATAATCTTGTAGTTTTTTTTTTTTTTTTTTTTTAACGATTGATTTAAATTTAAAACATCTTATATTATATTGATGCTACATTCATTGCGCATGCGCGAAAAATCTGCCCGCCTCCCACCTGTCTCATTTCTCACTGACGTGAATTTACACGTTTTAGAGTACCTTCACTTCTGTCGTTGATTATTAGGTTATAAAACAAAACTGAAATATATTTTTAATTTAATTCAGTTTGATTATACGTTTTTTGATGTGGCTTATGTTATAGATATAAAACTGCACAAGATGATTTTATTAAGAAGCTTTATAAACTTTATTGTACCTTTTCTAATGTTAGGTAAAAAAACAATTTTGTTATATATATATATATACATATCTCTTTTTAATATTTTATATATGTATATGAGAAAATTTATGTAATAATTAAGATATAAAGAATATTTTCAATATCTATACTAAACCTATTATATATAATCTATAAATATCAGATTTCTTAAATATATTAATCTATGTAATAGAAAAACAATAAAATTATGTAATTTAATCAATTTTTTAAAACAGATATTTATTGATTATCTGTACCTTTTTTAGTTATTAGTATAACTAGCAAAGAGACTACAGAACAAGTTACGACACAACCAATCGTCAAAAATATTTTTACTCAACAAGAAAATGAACAAGTACATACAAGCGAGGAAAAAGATTCTGTAAAAATAAATGCTGAAGTGGCAGTAAATGCTACTAATACGATCTCAACTAATATTACAAAAATTAATTGTTCATCGGAGAAGATATATGGTCCTGTTGAGGTTGAACATATAAAATAATATTATGTAGAATAAACAGAGAGAAAGAGAAATTTTTTTTAAATTTTTCTTATATTTTTCTCCCATATTCTAGATTGTCAATGCAACAAGGCTTATGGAGTTATTAATCTTAGAACCTGGTCCATCTAATCGCTCAAGAAATGACAAAGATGATAAACAGTTACCAGGAACATGTGTTGTAGTATTATTTTATGCTAGATGGTGCATATTTAGCAGTCAAGCTGCACCACATTTTAATGCCATACCACGTTCATTTCCTCATATTAAAGCTGTGGCCATTGATGCTATAAAATACCAAAAGTAAGCTTGTATATATAATTGGAAAATATCTATAGAAATAATAATAATTTATATTAATTTTTTGTGTCAGTTTTGTAATTAATAATGTAATTTTAAGAAAATATGTTGTTCTCAGCTTCAATGCTCAGTATGGAATAGTTGGAGTGCCAACATTGATGCTAGTTCACAATGGCAAGCCTGTCGCCAAATTCAATGATACTATTTATACCCTGGAATTGTTTGCCAAATTTGTATCTCATTTGACAAATTTGCAACCGAATGGCTCACTATATGTTACATCGGCGGATTTCATGGGACCAGTTGCAAGTACGCCTTCCAATGAAGTAGACTATTGTCTAGTGTTGTCATGGGTCTTTATCATTGCTTGCGTGTTATACTTTACATCGCGCAGCATATGGTGGCAACAGTTTGTCGAGCTCATTCAGAATACTTGGCGTGAGAGTAACGCACAACACGAACATGTCGACTAAATAATATATTTTATTATTAATAATTGAGTTATTTATTCATAAAAGCTTTGTAAATATATGTATATATAATATAAATAATGTTTATATATATAGATATATAGAAAAAGAAAAGTAAATATATTGAATGTAGAGTTATTTTATATGTATCTGTCACAAATATTAATATTTTAAGATATATAATAATTATTCGAAATCAAAATTCGTGTTCATAGATAAGCCAATCGATTATGAACTACGAAAAATTACAAAGAATGAGTTAATGTCAAAGTTTTTAAGTACAATATTATATGAAGGACCTGGATTAATTTTGATTCTAAATTTCTTTCATGTATATACAATTTTGAATTAAATTTTTCTTTATTTGAGATTTTAATTTTATTGTATCTTAAAATATTTTCTTAAAAAAATAAATTTTATTTGTATATAATGATTAAAGGAAAAAGGTAAATATTTTTTAAATAAAAATTATATATTTTTATTGTGAAAAATTAATCAATTATGTATCTAATAATAAAGAATATTTGCTTTAAATTAGACATGTAATTTATCAATTTCTCTATGCATATTATTTATATTATACGTTTACGCAAGTTTGTCTAGATAGGCCTTAACTTGAATTTGGCGGCGACATGTAAACTGAATAGATTGTAATGGCCGATTTCGAGATTCACTTATCAATTTCCCAACTTCATGATTGTTGTGTTCGGCATTTGTTTGCGCTGAAGTTTGTCTCTGATGGATTTGTTATTGCCGTGGCTAGGAGCTAGGACTAGGCTACCAGTATTGTGGGCCACTTAAAAAAAAAAGGCTTTGATTCAGCGAGCGTATAATTTTACCGAATAAGCGGATGAATGAGATTTTCGCATATAAGTCACCAATACTTCTTTCAACATTTTACGCTAGGTTAGATTATCCAATCGGACCTGTGGTGATCATATAATTTTGAGAAGTTAACAGATTTAATTATGGGTTCGCTGAACCTTATCTGTCCAATGTGTTGCGGTGAAACTTTCAATAACCCTCAGTCTCTTAAGTATCACTTGTTAAGTATTACGGACAATCTCTATTGTCCTGGCTGTTCACAGCGTTCTGACTCTGTGGCATCGCTCATTCAGCATCTTGATAAATGCGAACAAAATTTGGAGCGCAAGGTGAGGTTTGACGTTCTGACAGATAAACTCCGGAAAGAGTCTGAAGCCAAAATGGTTGGTAGAGAAAATTAAATAAAAAATTTAGCATGCAATTCATATAAGTTTTCGAACCATTCTGTCATTTTAAAAGTTTGTGTTATTTTTTAAGATTATTTGACATCAAGAACTTTCAAAGATCGTTCAAAACATTTTTTTCAAACAAAAATGTTGAGAAAAATTATAATTTTTGAATTATAAAGATTTATATAAATGGTTAAATTATAAATAAATGAGGAAAAAAAGCCTTTTCAAACAAAACTACAAGGACATAAATAGATGACAAAATCATTGTGTGTTTTTTTTAGATAATTTTAATATTTTACTTTAATAAAACTTTAATTTTTCAAGACTTAGTTACAAAAATATATGAGAATTGGAGTATTGAAAACTAAATATTTAATGCATTTTATTACATATATACAATTACATATATATAATGTAAAATTTTTATGTATCCAATGTAGTTAAATTGTCCAGAAAATGATTTTAATAAATAATAATAAAATTTTAAAATTATGAGAAGGCAAAATATTCTACTAATTACTGGAAATTTCTTGTTTGTGGCAAGAACTATTAACTATATTTAGATGATATTACATATCACATTGTGAACTGATTTACTAATTTTAAATAATATTTGAGAAATGGTTTATATATAAAATTTTCTTTTGTCATATATTGGAAACTATTCCAAATAAAAGATTATTAATTCATCTCTCTCTCTCTCTCTCTCTCTCTCTCTCTCTCTCTCTTTATTTCTTTTGTACCAAGATATCTTGTAAATATAATCATTGATTTCAGGATAAAATACAGATTAATGGGAGCTTTCTTGCGACTGTGAGTGATAGTGGAATCGTTATAATGGATGATCCACAGACGATACAAATGGATGAGAATGGTTCGTAGAATTACTGCTTTGTTGCATAAGGATTTTCCAAGAATGAATATTATTTCTAATGAAAACATCAGGAGAAATTAAAGTCGTAGAAAAGATGGACACGGAAGAAATACAACCAGATCAAAATTCTCTGGATTTCAAGATGTCCGAAGGGCTTTCTGGTGTCAGTGGCAGAATGCAAAAAAGACTGCAACCAATGCAAGAATTAGTGGCTGTTCCTATATCGAATTCCAGTGCGGAGTGCAAAGAAACAGAAAAAAGCGTAATTGCCGTATTACCGGAAAATTCCGAGTTTCTAGATGCCACTACCTTGATCGATGTCGACCGTATAAATGAGGCAGAAGAGATTGACGAAACTGGTCTTTTGCGAGTCAAGCAAGAACTATGTGAGGTAAAGATATTGAAAATCGGATCATATATTTGGGCGACATATATATATCTTGTACATATTTAACATGTATCAAATTATTTGTATTAGTTTGCATTTGCAACTAATAATATTGTTTGTTGTTTCTTTTGCAGGTGGAATCTGATGCTGTATATAGCTGCACTAGCTGTGAAATCAGCTTCAACTCCATTCTGGAACACATCAAGCAGTTTCACGATGGTCAGGAAGTTTTGCTGGAAATGGCAGAGCAGTTAAACGATCTGGCGACGCCTACGAATCAAGTGTCCGCAACGTCTGTAGATATGGAAAACGTAGTAAAAGGACGACAACGGCAAACAATGAATACGCTGCGTACAGAGGAATGTGTAGACAATGAGGGTAGATTCTACACGAGAAAGGTAGTGCAAATCGAGAGATTCTGGGACCGTACACCGATCCAGATAACATCGCAATCAGCAAAAGCTCCAATGATCGAGAAGTTCTTTTCGAATGTGGAAGGTGTTAAGGTGTGATTTAAAATGCGCTTGATTTTTAACAAAAGAATAATCTTGTGCAACATTTTAAGGATTAACATATAAGGATTATGTGAGATTATATTAGAAGAGGATTATATAAGAAATTACATATAAAAATTATATATAACATCTACGATATATAATATCGCAGGTACGAGAGAAGCGCTTGGCGACTGCGTCAATGCGAATGTACAGATGCAATCAATGCTTGCAGCAATTTTCCAAGTTAGGAAATTTTCGTGTGCACGCATGTCTTCGTGGCAACAAACGCTGCGAGCACTGCGATCAAAGCTTTGCGACACCCAAAGCCTTGCAGCTCCACATGAAAGTACACGAAGGCGACATCGATTCAGGCCAAAAGTCATTTATTTGTACCATTTGTGGTACCGAATTCTGCTCCCACAAAAGCTTACGTTTGCATTCGAGAATGCATGCTCCAGTAAGGGCCAGACATGTTGATGCACCCGAGGGAACTCCTAACGCAACTTTCACTTGTCCTGAATGTGGTAATAAATTCTTTTCTTGAATTTACTCTAAATTAATTTGACTTAATTTCATTTATATTATAAATAGGCTCGATAATTTTTTTTATTTACAGAGCCAAAAAAAAGTCATTTGTTATATATTGCAACTTCTTACTTATGATATATGTCAAGTTGTATTGTTTTATCTTTATAGCATTCTTAAGCATTTATGCTTTACAGGTAAAACTTTATCAGAATCATACAAAGATACACACATGGCGTTACATACTGGTGATTCAGTGACATGCCCTGTCTGTAATCGGAAATTTGATTCCGCGGACAGTTTAACGATGCATGCGGCGGTGCATACCGAGATAGCACTCTCGCCATCGCCTACCCCACCTACTTCGATTTCAACTTCATTGGCTAGAGAGACAGCAGTAACAACGACAACAACGGCGACAACAATTGCGATGACATCAACAACGATGACAACAACGACAGCGACGGTGGAAACTAGTGATAGTCAGAAACCTTATCAGTGTCAGCATTGTGGTCGCAGGTTTACCAGACCTCACGAAAAAGTGAAACACGAACGAATTCACACTGGGGAGAAACCACATGCTTGTGAGGTAGATACACATAATCGTATAATCGAGTATTGTGCTAAGTATTGTCCAAAGGCACAAATGCATAGTTTGAGATTGTGAGAAATAGAGGGAGAGATACTTAAAATTGCAAGAATATGCTAATATATAGTGTAAGAGATTCATCGAAAAAGATTGTTGTACAAAAATGTTGTTTTAATAGGAAAGACGCCAAAATTGAAATATTTTATTTTTGGGTTCTACTTAGCTGAAAATTCAAAATAAAAATTTATAATTACGGATATTTATTAGAGACTGTATTATAGATTGTATTTGATAATTAAATATAAAATTTGCCTATTTTCATAGGCAAATTAAGAATGAAAGAAAAGATAGAAAAAGAGAAAAAGAAAATAGAGGACTTTGTTGTAATAAGTTCAATATACAATCATCGTCATTTTAATGTTCTAGTAATGCATATGAGCTACAAAATCACATAAATCAATTTATGAATTTTTCAAAGTTTTAATTGTCGATTGCGTTGTGGTAACAAAAAAAAAAAAAAAATGATAATATCTGTCGATAGGTTTGCGGGAAGACTTTTCGCGTGTCCTATTGCCTGACCCTGCATATGCGTACACATACCGGTGTGCGGCCTTATGCTTGCCAACACTGTGGCAAACGTTTCAAGGCGTCTTCCGTCTACAATCATCATCTGCTGACACATGGCGAAGAACGCGCTTACGTATGTCCATATTGTCCGAAGACATTCAAAACACGAGTGCAATTGGCTGGTCACAAGAACAGTCACACGAAGCCGTTTCGATGTACCGAATGCTCACGACCGTTCGCGTCGCTCTATGCTGTTCGCGCGCACATCCAGACACATAAGAAAGATAATAATCTCAAATTTAGCTGCTACATATGCGGTGCATCATATGGTCGGGCATTCGCTCTGAAGGATCATCTGAAGCAACATGGCCAGGATGTGCTGGCGCCACCAGAACCTGCACGAGAAGAGGAAGTGCACGAGGACTTTCTCCTCCGGGAAGAGGGGGCCGAGCTCGTGGTCCCGTCGCCTTCGCTTCCTCTCGTCGCACATTCCTCCGACGTGGACGATACCGATTAAAATTAATTATTGCAATTCGAGTCTAGTCGAATCTTAATGCGTGATTGTTCGTGAAAATCGCAAGATTCAAAGAGTGATATATAATCACTGTGTTGAACCTTTTGTGGAGATTTGTGAGTCTTTTTTTGTTTTAGTAATTATATGTTTCATAAGTTATTGCATAAGCGATAATGGATTTTTTACTAAAAGTCGAGAATAATTGAAATCTAGTTATATGTAACCATTGTTAATTCATTAATAAAGTTTATTCGTTCGTATTTCTTATATATGAAATACATAGTTAATCGTTCTTGATTATAAATTCGTGAATTGGAAACGTAGGATTTTGCTGTCCGAAATGATAATTGGCGAATGTAAATGTTACATAATTTTATCATTTTAATTACATATAATTAAAATATAAAGAATTTGCAGGTTTTTAGTCGTTTTCTGAAAATACTTGAATATATTTTCTAGTAATTTTCTGATAATAAATTCACTTGTCTCCATATGATAACATATAATGTGTCGCTTTAATTTTTATATCATTAAACTTTTAGTTTATTACAGAATGTATAAACGTTCAATGATATAAAAATTAAAGCAACACATCATATGTTGTCATATATATATATATATATATATATATATATATATATATATATATATATATTGCAGCAGACAAATTCGTTTTAATTCTATTTTCCAATATTATTTAATAAATTATACAATGTCATATATGGTTGTATAATTATAAATAATTTGTTATTTAAAATAACAAAATCGCAATTAAAATTTCGTTCAAATAGAAATTGATTTGAGATTATTTTAAATTTAGAATATAATCGTCTGGTTTCAATGAAACACACTCATTTTTAATGTTATATAATATATATTGTTATTATATGTGGCGTTCGTGTATTTTCACACAGATGAATTAAACTTTTATCTATGAAATTCTGTTTTAATAAATTTGTGTTAATAAATTTTTGTTTTGCTACATTTAATTATATCTAAAAAAACAAGATAAAAAATAAGTTTATAATTATTTATCATTTTTCAAATACATATTACACAAGTATGCATGTATTACATACATGCGTGTGGTATTATAGATATTACCAAGGTACGCATACTCACTCATTCCCTCATTCATTCACTTCCACTTTTTTTTTCCCTTTTATTTATACCATTCTAATTATTTTCTCAAAATTTCAAGATTTAATGGAAGAGGATTGTTATAATGCAAACTGTTTTTGTAAAACTTTTATTAATGTCTAACATTGTAATTCTGTTATATGTTAATTAGCAGTAACATGATTACTGATTTGATCTATGAAGAAAGTAGGTCCAGAAGTATAACATGTGTAAATATGCATTCTGATTATGAATTTTTAATAATTTCATTGTTTTTGTAGCAAAAAGAAGATAAAATATAAAGTGAGTTTCACGAGTGTTTATATAACAAACTTTGGCAGTATTTTAATTAATCTATTACAATAATAATTTAGTGTTATATTGCAAAAAAAAATTACTTGATATTTTATTTATCCGCCTTTTATCATTTGAAAGTTTCATTCAAGAAACTGTAACATAATGAAAATCACGAAAGAGTAAGAAGGCAAATTTTAAAAGGTTGCTTCGTCGAACGAATAATGACTGAATAAATCTTCAACAACGCTTTTACGATAAATATGAGTTAATTTATTGTTTGGCCAATGTTTCTGCTTTTGTTGCTACTTCTTCGATCGGGCCGACCATATAAAATGCTACTTCCGGTAGGTGATCCAATTCTCCGGCCAATATTTTTTGGAATCCTTTGATGGTTTCCTGCAATGGTACTAATTTACCGGCGTGACCAGTAAATACCTCGGCGACCTAGAATAGTACAACAGATTTTATAATAAAATGTATTAAACAATGTATAGATAAACATACTAAATAATGAAATAAAATAAATATATTTATACAATATTGTTTTGAAAGAGATTATTAAGATTCTTGAAAAAAGAATGATTAAACACACATATACAATGAAAAATTATTATCTCCAACAAATTCTAAAATATACATTTTATATAAAAATCTTTCAGATAAAAATTAGATTCAAGAGCATCCTGTTAATACAATTTTATTCTACGTTTAAATTGTCTTGGAATGTGCCAAAATCACAAAATATTTTCATCAAAAACAATAAATTTTATCTCTGAAACATTTTCTATAAAATTCATATTTTAAAATTTATTGAGAATGTGCTTTTTAATGACTCCTCTATATAGTATATTCTATTTTCACCTGGAATGGCTGGGATAAGAATCTCTGGATTTTGCGTGCACGAGCAACCGTCAGCTTGTCTTCTTCCGACAACTCGTCCATACCCAAGATAGCAATGATATCTTGAAGCGATTTATAATCTTGAAGAATCTTCTGTACACCACGAGCAATGTTATAATGTTCCGCGCCGATAATATTGGGATCCATGATACGGGACGTGGAGTCGAGAGGGTCGACGGCCGGGTAAATACCTATATTATCGATAAATCCGTATTTGAAGAATTACAAACATCGTCGTGCAATAGATTTAATTCTCAAAGCGACACATACCTAGTTCAGCAATGGCACGTGACAACACAGTAGTAGCATCTAAGTGAGCGAAAGTTGTCGCAGGTGCGGGATCTGTCAAATCATCAGCAGGCACGTAAATAGCTTGCACAGAAGTGATGGATCCCTTTTTTGTCGTGGTAATACGTTCCTGCATGGTACCCATATCAGTAGCCAATGTGGGTTGGTAACCTACAGCGGATGGAATACGACCTAGCAAGGCAGACACCTAAAACATATATATATATTATATAGAAACTAAAAAATGTAAAATACAAACTCTTTTTAATAACAAAACCTTATGTAAAGAAATTTTTTATTTTGTAATTTATTTAAATTTTTGGTTTTACATAAAACCATCTTCTCGATAGTTCTAACAGTTAGACAAGACATCCTTTATATGTTACGTGCATGCATTTATACATGCATCATGTATATGAAAAAGAACATACATATGTATATATTAACTTTTATTTCATTTACTTTAAAAACTACATATATTTATACTTCTTTTCTTACCTCGGAACCAGCCTGGGTAAACCTGAAGATGTTATCAATGAACAATAGTACATCCTGACCTTCCTGATCACGGAAGTACTCAGCGACGGTAAGTCCGGTGAGAGCTACACGAGCACGAGCGCCTGGAGGTTCATTCATTTGTCCGTACACTAACGCTACCTTAGAGGTCTTATCTTTGAGGGAAATGACACCAGATTCAATCATTTCATGATAGAGATCGTTGCCCTCGCGTGTCCTCTCGCCCACGCCAGCGAATACTGAATAACCACCATGAGCCTTGGCTACATTGTTAATCAGTTCCATAATGAGTACAGTCTTGCCGACTCCAGCACCGCCGAATAAACCTAGTCAATAATATCAAGATGATTCGTTATTAATGCAAGTGGTTATAACAGTATATGATCTCGATTTCCACGAATTTAAGGAAAAATTGATTTTTTTGTGTTTTTAATTAATCTGTAATCAATTCTATTGTAATAATACCTTACCAATCTTTCCACCCTTTGCATAGGGAGCTAGTAAATCCACGACCTTAATGCCTGTTACTAGAATCTCTTGCTCGACAGACATATCTACGAATTCGGGAGCATCTGCGTGAATAGAAGCCAATTTATCTGTAGGGATAGGTCCACGCTCGTCAATGGGTTCACCAATGACATTGATAATGCGACCCAGAGTCTCAGCTCCCACAGGAATACGAATAGGATATCCAGAATCCAAAACATTTTGACCACGCACCAAACCTTCCGTACCTAGAGTACAAAATTTATAGCAGATCCTAATTTTACTAAATTGTAATAAACAAAAAAATAATCATTAATGTTCAATTGTAAGATTTCAAGTGGTGTGGATTTTGGATACAGGATCTGATTAAAACAAAAGGAATCGATAAAAAGAAAATCCTCGACTCAATGAAGACAATACCTAAAACAATAATAATTCTAATAAAGAAATCTAAATGGCTGGAAGTCATTAGCTCTTAGAAAAGAATTCTTAATCTTTCAGACTGGTACTAGAGGAAAAATGTCCGATTCATTCTTTAGAAACTAATCTTTCTGATCTTTGGAAAATAATAGACATAAAATGTTCAAAACATAAACTGGAATTTATAAACCAGTATGGTTAGACTCAATAGGATAGAATAGACTTCTAATATTTCTCTAAGCTCTTCTAAATTATAAGAAATAAATACAATCTCTTACATGACTTCTGAAAATGTCTAATATTAAAATATAATATATACATTTCAGATATAAAAATATATGAATGATAATTATATTCCAATTTTTAAAAAAAGGAATTACAAATAAAAGACATTATATCAATTAGATTAATAACATTTTAAGATATTCGAAAAGCTGTTTAAAGTATAATACTTGTGCAACATTACTGAATCTGTATTATATAACTTTTATATTTTCTATATACAAAAATTCATAATTTTATAAATCTTACATATTATATAAGATTTGCAAAGTATTACCATCCATGGCAATGGTGCGCACTGTGTTTTCTCCAAGATGTTGAGCAACTTCAAGTACCAGCCTGGGTGTACGATTTTGAACCTCCAAAGCATTGAGAATTGGTGGAAGATCATCTTCAAATTGTACGTCAACAACAGCACCGATGACAGCAACTACCTTTCCTTGCGCACCACTCTTTGTTGCAGCTGCCGCTTTTGCCGCATAGTCTCTTTCTATTTGGGATAATATTTAAATCTTTGAAGAAAATTTGTGTGAAATTAAATAAATAGGTTAAAGATCTCTCTTTCTGTTTCATTTTTACCAGAGAGAACATATAATCTCAAAGTATTCAAATATCTTTGCAAGGATTGACTTACAAGCTCAAGAAACACATGTTACATAACATAAAAATATGCTTGTATATATAAATACTGTAATAACTTATTTTATAAATTAATAGTTCTAAAGAATCTTATTTAAATCAACTTTATGTTATATTTCAAAATATATTTTTAAAAAAAATTGAAATAAAGAAATAGAGGAACATAAGAGAGAAATGAAACTCTCTGAAATAATTGTAAAAAAAATTCATTAAACGAATCACAAAATAAAGATTTCTATATATATTCTTTGATTCGCATAAAGATGTAAAACAACAATTGCATTTATAATTATGTCTAACATTAATTCATATCACTACGAAGACTCAATGAATGAATGTGACTTTAGGCCGCCATATTGACCAGTGGAATCCTCCGAAAATCGATCACCGATTATATAATCGTTATAATAAATATTCTTTCTTTATATCTCAATAATCTGTATGAAATTTAAATATATTAGTCGCCTGTTACGAATGAATGACATTAAATCGTTATTCCAAGAATAATTTCATCGGAGCAAGAAGTGAAAAAACGGCGAATATGTCGACAAGACTTCGTGCGCTATCGGCAAATTTTTCAATATATTAAATAAAACAAAATGCATACTCACTGTTAATAGCGAAGGCGCTTGATACCTTCGCTATTTCATTCTGAATGAGGCAGGGTTTAACAACCCTCAGGGCTGCTTTCGATACAGCACTCAACATCATGGCCGGTCGATTAAAAAGAGACTGCCACTACCGAAAGACAGGCTTCGTAGTCCCGTCGAATAGAGACTGCGTATCTGCGTAACTAGTGTTATTGCAGGCCAGATCTCTCGCGCATGCGCGGCAAATTCGGCATCAATCGTAGATCTTATAGCATAGACTTAGATATGACACAGATATGAATATCGACGAGTGGGAGAGGTTCGATTGGACACGCCCACTCATATTGATCGGTGTCTAGGGTAATCAACACGATTGGCCAATCAGAGAGCCCTATGTTCAACTCAGCCAATAGGCAATGTGTCCAATTGAACGTCATCCATTGAAGATCGAGAATTTAAATTTGTCCAATTAGAAGGAAGAAATTTTAGTTCCTTTTATTTTATTGGTCCAATTTTAATCTTTAATCTTCAATTTTCAATGCGTAATCTAAAGGTACAATTTCATGTGCTGCAAACTCGTGCAGCAGAAAGGTCACGTGATCGAAATGGACGAATGAGTGACGATGATCTGGCCGCTGATTCGCCCATTTCGATGACGTGATCTCTTTGCTGCACGAGTTTGCACCACATGAAAATATACCTTAATACAGATTTTAAGTTCGCTTTGTGGCTGTGTGCATTGGACTGCACTAATGAATTTAGAAGTATCTCATTAAATATACAAACAGAAAAAGAAGAAGGGGAGAAAATGACTCTACAATTGTCCTTGCCATGCGTGTACATCATCGTCCTACTTTTATATGTTAATACGATGAGTGTAATAGTTGCACGCACGCATAGTTACGCAATTTCTTTCAATTAACAAAATTATAAACTTTGGAGTTTCTCTCTTTCTCTCTCTCTCTCTCTCTCTCTCTCTCGCACATGCAATTTAATCCAGAATTTAATCAGATTCAATAACAAAGATCTCAAATAAAGTTTTCTAAAAAAAGTGCCGCTTAATGGTAATGTAAACGGTTGGTAATGTAAACGGCCTTATATTTACAGGATGATGAATTAAAATTATATCGAGAGAAAAAACGAGACATATGACTCATTCGGCAAAAGCGAATGAAACATTCCATCGGTGGATGGCGTCGTGAGATGTACACAGTATATATAATTACATATGACATATTTACGGATATCATAATGGAATAAAAAGTAAGAATTTTATGAAACTGTTTATTTTTGAGATTTGTCTTTAATGATGTTTTTTTATTTTTTATTAATAATAATTATAATGTATTAATTATAATAACAATAATAAGGTAATAATAAATTTATATTATCTTATATATATATATTTAATAATATTAACAAATATTATATTACATAAAAATAAAATATAACATGAAATCAACACATTATTTCCAGTGGAAATTTTTTAATGCAGAACTAGGCATAAAAAAAGAAATGGAGTGAGGGAAAGAGAGAGAGAGAGAGAGAGAGAGAGAGAGAGAGAGAGAGAGAAAAGAAGAGTAAGAAAAAAAAGAAGACATTTTTTTCAACAACAAAAAAAAAAAACGGAAGGAGTAAGATAAAGAACAAAGATGAACAAGAGACAAAGAAAGAGGAACAGGTAGAATATATTCATTGAGATATTAAAAAAGTACATATAATAATATAATAGTATAAATTAATATCGATATTATAAATAAATATATACGCCAAATTCTTCTATTTATACCATAAAAAACTTTGATCAGCATTGTTCCACTGTTAAATCCTGTTTTGAATGATATCGTAATCTATAAGTGAACATATAACGAATAAGTGCGAAATCAAGTTTTTAATTAATATATTTGCAAAGTTGTCTATTTGAATCGCCACATTTTGAAAACACGCGAATAGACGCCCTTTAATTAGCTAAGTTCGAAGCGTGGTTATAAATAATAAATGGAAATAGTAAAAAGAACACACATTCACATAACACACGACAATACGATCTACGAAAACTCCCATAACAAAATTCAATTAGTTCTTAAGTATCCATTTTGATATATATATAAGATACATATATATAAAGATATTCTGTTTATATATATATATATATATATATATATATATATATATATATATATATATAAACAGAATATCTTTCAATTGGTAGATTTTTGTTTTTGTCTAAAAATTTATATTACAAATCAATAATTAATTTTTAATTTAATAAAATTATTTTAAATCTTATTTTGATGAAATTCTTCATGGTGTCGTTATGAAGATGCTATCTACCTATAATAATTGAATTTTTTTGTTCTGTATTACTTTCATCTCATGTTATTACAATTTCTAAACATATCTAAACATATAAACGTTGAGGAAAAATTTTGCAAACTTAAAAATGAATATTAACATGTAATCGATTTTTTTTTTGCCAACATGAACTCGTAAATCGTTTCTTCGTAGTGTTCAAATCTGCATGTATCTTTGATACGAAGCAGTTACTTCGCGACAAATACTAGAATTGCGGCCAATAATGTGGCGAGCGCGAATTTGACGGAATCAGCACCGGCAGTAAAGTCTGGCCATTCCGGTGCCGTGCCGTTTTCGTAATACTGATAACTCCTAGCTCCAACGTGTATTCGAAGGAGGCGATAGTTGGGCACGTCGATATTAACACGATTGTTCAAAAAGTTTTGTAACATGTTGGTGACACACCAAAAGTTGCCTTTCTCATCGAAGGCAAAGCTGTCAGGCCATTGTGTAAAAACGTGATCGCGCGATATAATTCGCTGACCGACGGTAAAGGATGGTGTATTTTTGGTATCCCACATGGCGATAGCATCGTCGGCTAATAAGCCGAAATAAAGTATGCCAGCGGCCGACATTGCCATACCATCAGTCTGCGACGACTTCCGCCCGAGTTCCTTCACGTACTCATTGATGTTTGTTACGTTGTCTCTCAGAGCGGATACCGGGATTGAGTACAAGTGAAACGAAGATAAAGGCGAGTAGTAAATCTGCCTGTAACAGTAATTTCATTGTCGTTTGTTAAAAAAATCTCTTGTATAAATTTGAAATTTATTTATTAAAAATACTGTAGAAAATTTTTCTCGATGTAAATATATATAAAATTATAGGGGCTTCGGTTACAAGAATATGCAATAAGAATTAAGATGAAGAATTAATTATCAAGAAGCAATATTGACTTTGAAATATTTTTTAAGCTGTATAAAGTATCTTGCGCATTGTATATCTAGCTAATTATAAACTGAAAAAAAAATAGTAACTGATAAAAATTATAATGTTTATTTCAGTCATTATACAATATATAATTAGTCAGAGAGAGATAAGTGCAATGAGTAAGACACTTTATAAAACTTAAAAATTGGTTCAAAGCCAATATTGCCTCTGGTAATAAAAACAACATTATAAACTGAAGAAATTGTAACTGATAAAAATAGTAGTTTTTATATCTAACATCTTTTTTTCGAAATGAAATAGAAATATAATATATAGCGGTAACGATATCTAGAAAACAAATATAGTTAAAATCATTTCAATATTTCTATATCGCCCCATTTATGCCCGCTTACGGCTAAATTTAATTTCCATACATATATATATATATATCTACATACGAAAATAACATTTTCGTCAAGAGTTATAAGCGATCACGAAATTACAACTTCTTCCGAAATTACGTACTTTGCAACTTGTATTCTTGCGAAACTTTACGGATTTTTTTTTATAGGTCCGTATAAAATGTATATAAAAAAAAAATAAGTTAAAGCATTAATTGTCAATAAATAAAAAAATATTATAAATTGACATATGAAGACAATAACACGTTTTTAAGCAGTAAAGATATAGCTAATCGTTTTTGATAGCCGATAAGATATCAAAGGTTAATAAATAGAATGATACAGCATCTCATGAATATATAGATGTGTTAATCTAATCGTAAAATTTTAATGCAGTACAATGATGCAATGGCATAATTTTATTTGCAACTACGTGCGTCGTGCTATCAAAATGTAGCAATGTAAAAATTTTTTTCATGTAATGTATTTCAATCAATTAATAAAATACTAGACTATTAATAATAATTTTTTTTTATTATGACAATCAAAAGAGAGATGTTATCTTGCATTTTTAAAACTATGCCATTTAAGACATTCGTGTGTATGAATCTTTCTTCAAAAGATCACCCAAGGAATCACTTTTTCGCATTTCTTGAAATTTTTTTTACGCGTCTTAGGAGCACTTTGTATTAAATTTAGTGATTCCGAGTTAGTCCTGCGTAAGAAAAAAATTTTGGTTTGGTAAAATACCTGTCGCGATTGCTTGCCGGTGAAAGCGCTATGCCGTCCACGTGCACAGGATTGATGACATGTGTTTTAGCTACCATGAATCCGACCGCTTCCTTTTCAGCCTTCATAGAATTATGCCGAATCTTCCAGGAGGTATTGTTTTTCAAGGAATACACGATAATGCCGGGATCGTCGCGACCGTTGTCAGTGATGTATGCCATGCCACCGTTTTCGTGATCAAGGACGATATCGTTGAGATATGTCCCCGATGCTCCGGGGCGGGCTACGTGATCGGGAAACTCGTAACTGCGGAGTATGTTGCCTTTGTCCTCGAGATCAAGAATGACGAGGCGAGGCGGACAGCCGCTCTTACTCTCCTGACGCAAAGATGTGGCTCGACCGGTGTCGAGTACCCACATGCGACCCTTAGGATCAATCTCCACGCTGTGGACTAATTGAAAAGCTGAGCAGTCGCCCAGCTTCTGCATATCCCAGTTGGGAAATGCCTCCAGTAAGGGCGCCGTTACCCCGTTCACTGGCTCCGCTGACGTGACGCCCAACGTTACTGGTACTCCGTCTTTCCATCGTGGTATTGTTAGATACATCTTGTCCTTCCAGAATTTCACGGTGGTGAGGAAGTTGTTTGCTGGTATATAATCGCCACGCACTAGAGCCTGTTTCCGATCATCGTCTAACCGCCACTGAAAGTCGATTGACTTCCATTCAAAGATCACTTGGAACTGTCCATGACACAATACTACGACAGCTAAAAAAGCTAGCAATAGTAATCGTTCCATTTTATTGATGTCAGAATCGCTTCGATGGTATCTCGGCACACGTTCAAGTTCAACGAGAACTGCCTTCTCACGCTTTCTTTACAAATCCAATGTTATATGCCAAACAATTGTTTAACCCTGTTTTTAAGAATTAAAAACAAAATTTAAAACTAATACATATAGAGAAATTACAATAACATGTGAAACGATAAAACAATAAACTTAACAAAAATATATTGAGATTTATGTTTATGTAAATTTTTCATGTATCTTATATGTATCCTTTGCTATGTATATATACCTCTCATAAAAAGAAAATTTTTTATATTCTAGCGTAGCGTAATTTGCAAATGCAAATATTTCAGATATTTAAATTTAATGAAGAATATTATACGTATATAAACACGTAAATTTATTTTATTTGATAATTCGGAAACTATGATATGTAAAATCTATTTTTATACACCATTTGTCACTTTTTAGATAAATCATCTAAAAATACATAGATATAATTTTATAAGAAAAGAAAATAATTCCATATAAAAATATTAAATATATCGATTTATATAATATTTATTCATTGTCAATTAATGCTTAATTAATCGTTTTTTTTGTATGCTTTTTATACGGACCTATAAAAAAATCCGTAAACTCTCGCAGAATACAAGTCGCAAAGCGTGCAATCTCGGAAGAAGTCCTAATTCCTCTTGACGAAGATGTTATTTATGATAAGACATATATATAAGCGCGCGTTGACAAACTACATTTGTATACCAAGCGCAACGTTAAATGGTCACGGAACGACGATCGCAATTTGACTGACCAGAGACGCCTTCGCCAACGTCGTCGGTTGGGGAGGCGTCGATCTCCCACTCGTTTGGTGTGTGTATTTACACCAGCGATCAGAGAGATGAGGGGAAGACATTACAAATGTTATACCGAGCTTACGTAGGTGGCAAAGTGATACGGAGATGCAAAGATTGCTGCGTTTTCTGCTCAACCGCGCCACAAATTTTCGGTCCAATGATGTAACCATCACGAAAATAGCCGGCCCTTCACTAATTTTTTACTGCTTTTGTGCAAACTCGATCTTATATAATGGATTTCTTTATTGCTGTCTAAAGATATTATATCTTTTGTATTCATATATCATGGATGATTTAGGATTGCTATCAAGATATCTGGAAAAATAAATAAAGTTAGAGAAAATAAAGCAAGTGCATAAAGATAAATATTTATCCTTATGTATTTTGCATATTATATTTATAGAGAAAACAGCATTCGAAAAGCAATTTACTTCCAAGATAAATAATTAAATAATCTATACAGTAGCAAGTTAATAAAAATGCAAATAATTGAGAATTGTGAAAATTTATAACTAGTAAATTGTTCATGTACATATTATTTTCAGTGATTCTCTAATTTATCTTCGAAGAAGAAGAACTAAATTGTGTCCATTTCTCTAAGTACAATTTATTTTTAAAATCCAACATTTTTTAACACTAATATCAAGCTATAAATATGTACAACGAGTTCACGAACTCTCTGCCAATAATTAGTACAACTGTCTTAACTCCATTTATTTACCTGCAGATTGTAAAAAAACCTTGAAAGTATATACTATATGCATCCAACATGTTTATATAGACATTTAAAAGAATTGCCTTGAGTTCCAACAATAACGCTTAACGTGATTCCCATGCGAATTTTCTTGCGCATATAATACATATTGATGTACACACAATCGTTGTTATAATGGAAGCTATATCGTAGATATTTTTGAGAGTTACATCAACGGGATGCAATGTTGCTGCAGTGTCGAACAACAGGCTATTACGCAATGATACTATGTGCCTTCTTCCCTCCTCACCATGGTCTGCTTCCCGCGACCGACATGAATCAGACATACACGTAATGCATCGTATGTTGACACGACGCCTTTTCTGCATTATGCTTCACCGTCGTATCAAGATCGAGGAAACATGCATAGGAATTAATGTCGAAATAGAGATTTAAATGAATAGATTTTTCCATATTTTGATATATCTGTAAGATAGAAAAGATATATCTGTAAAATAAAATACTCAAATGTTTATCTAGAATTTTGAAATCAAAAATAATGTAAAATAATGTAAAAACAATGGATTCAATATGACGACTATAATAAATGCTGCGCAATTTTGATAGAGTTTAATATTTGGGAATTTTTATTAGCACTTTGCATTTGAATTCGAAATTTAAATTTTACAAATAAGCAAAACATTTTCTCATAATATTATCTACAACAAAAGTCAAAATGATCAAAAATGGATAAAATTCAATATTTAAATTTTTCAGTGATATTAAAAAGGAAACTATTTTTATGAAAAAAAAGGAATCAATTAAATTAAATGTATTTGATTTATAAAATTGGATTAATTTTGATATTTTCACGCTTCCTATATTATTATTCTGCATATTAAAAATATTATACAGAGATATTTAAAAAGATATTAAGTTCTGTTGTTATTCCAGAGGTCTATTTTTGCTGCAACGACGCAATTCTCTCTATGATGATGCCCTGACATAACAAATATCCATTAAACACGATAAAAGTCAGCATTCGCCTTATTCCGAACCCATTTAATCCCGATCAATCGCAATTTCCGACTCTGGTCGGTTTTTATCCTATGTACATATCTCTCTATATACATATATATACATACTATCTTTCTCGTTGTCGTTGCTGTTCCTAATTTACTGGAGCTATTAGATGTTGCTCTTCGAATGGCAATGCTATTTCGAGCGACCTCGGGCACATGTCGATTTTACTAGGCCAGTGGGAAACGAAAGCGGAGCCTTTTTCCTGTATACCACAATTTACCCTCGTTAAATCAGACTTATTCTATCGCTGTTAGCGATTCTGGTCCATTCTAAACATAAAAAACCGTCAAACATATCTTCTTATTTAAATCTTTATAAAATAACAATTTTTAAAAAAATTTAAAACGATAGCGTAAATTAATAAGTATCGCGAAATTACAGTGCATGGCACTCAATTTAACAATTTTTTTTTTTTTCAAGAAAATTTTTCCCTACTTTTTTCTATACAACTAATAAGTAAAATGAACTTAATTTACAGAATCTCAATTGCGTAGAATGAATAACTGCTTTTGATTTCTTTCATTTTCGTTCACTCTGATTGGTATCGTCATCCAGTTTCTTAATTTTTTGCAAACGTTCTCGCGCGGTATGTTCCAAGCTGTTATAAAATTCCGAGTTTTTGGCGAAAAGACGCTTGAAATCGCGACGATGCAAGCGAAATAGCTCGCACACTTCCAGAGCGATGACCGATTCCGCTCTACGCCGATCCAAATAGACCATACCAGCTTCGCCAAAATAATCACCATCATATAAATGGCATATCTTGAAAACATATCTCATTAGTTAATTGTAATTTCGGACAAAACCAATTTTTTTTCTTTCTTTTTTTTATATAAACGTTTCCAATCTCTTACTTCTCTCCCTGAGAATGTGATCAGTACAACGGTTCCGCTGACTATAAAATACATACAATCACTGTCAGTGCCAGCTTTATAAATTATATCTTCTGCAAGATATATCACCAGTTTCATCAAATCTACGGCAAACCGATTCATAAAATTTTTAGTTTTCAAAACAAGCAATATATCAATGATAAATAATAAAAAGTGAATATTATCTAATGCAATATGATAATAATATATGGCTATATATCAATTATTATTTAAAATTATTTTTAATTATTATTATTTATATAATAATACAGATTTATTATTATGAATTATATATTCTTTTCAATATAAGAAAAAGAGAATAATTACTTATTAAATCGCTAAGAACATTGCGGGATAAATTATGGAAAATCGCGGTATCTAGTAAACCATGGCTGCTATGAAATAAAATTTCTTGATTTAAATGATCTAGAGTAAACAAAAGAAAAAATATACACAATATTAAAAATATTGAAGAAAATATAAATTTTTTACATAGATCGCATGCTTCCATCGCAGACATGAAAATAATGTTAATAAAAAGGGAGAAGAAAAGAGTCAGAGATGTGTGTGCTTTTCTTGTTGTTCGATTCATTATTTGTTGAATAAAGAAAACATTTAAAAAACTCTATTGTCTTTTCTTATCATTGTCTTCATGTCATCAATAGGAGCGCGCAGTTCGTTTCTATAACAAAAAAAAAAAATCTATAGAAAATACTTTTATAATATTCCAATTTTAAGTACATATGCTAACCAGTCAAATTTTCTTTTTCTTTATTTTAACTTACTCGAAAGAGTGTCAAATATAATATTCTCCTTAAAGAAATTCCCTTGATAACGATACTCATAATAGAAGATAAGCTTATCTTGCAAATATAATGGGAGCTTTTTTTGACGAATATATTCTTTCACTTGATGCATAATCCGTTGATATTTAAGTTCTGGCTCTGCTAACGATTCCAAAAGTTGCAGGATTGTTACTGTGATCATGAGAGCATATTGTAAGAAAATTATTATATCATTATATTATAGATTATTCAAAAGTTATTAAACAATTTAATACCAATCAGGTAAATTGTGTAACCTTTCCCCAGCAACAAAAGTGTACATCGTATTACTTTATCACAAATTCCAAAACCATCGAATTCCAGGAAACTGGAGCCAATTAAATTACTTACTCCGATATGCACGAATATTAAATACACTTTCCAATTTGGTTTGTTATAAAATTCTCTGACGATATAATATGCATCGGAATCCTAAAATTATTATATTATAATAACAAGAGATATTTTAATATGAAATAATTTATAAACTGTTTATCGAAAAAACGATTGCAGAAGATACTTGAACATACTTTCATAGGTGTCCCTTGTATATGCATAACGATGTAAGGAAAGACATAACTTATACAGCTACTCCAGTGAAAAATTAATAATGTTAATATAATGAGCCATATTGTTGTCTCTTGAGTTTGAGAAATACCAAATTTCTAAAAATTTAAAAATTATTAAAATTTATTTTCTTTATAAAGTTCAAATCTACGGGATTATTTTTATATACGTTATAGAATTACGAATTACTGCATTAATCTGTTGAACATTGCGTCGTACTGTAGGTATGCGAATTATTTTCAAAATAGGTAGAAATTCAACGATAAGCAACGTAGAATTTGAATCCGAACCGGGTGGTAAAATGCGTATTGGATAGAACCACATATATGGAAGCGTGCTGATAAAATCAATGAAGAAATATCCTTTCACATAATGCCTATATAAATATGTACAGTTTTCATTTTATACTGAAATATCTTTGAAGAAGGCGCAATCGATGGAAATTGATAAAATTAATTTATACGTTATTACATATGGCAGAATCACACCGTGCGATTGAAGCAGTATCGAGAATAATCTCATGTCTCTCTGAGGACACAAATCCAGTAATAAAATTAAGAAATATATCGATGATGCATATGGCGTAACTAGGATACACGATATTCCAATATTCGGGACCGCTATTCTTTCCAATTCTGTGGAAGCATATAATATGTGGAGCCATCGCGAAAATATATAGAAAAGTGATAGTCATTATCGTATCCCAGTAGAACCTGTGACAACATTTCATTCACTACACCTGTATTAAAACAAAATGAAAAGAAGCTGTTTCTCTTAATTCTTATACCTTAACATGCTACAAGGATGGATCATCCATTGATTAGATGATCTCGAGTGTCTTCTCTTTTCGAAGGCAACAGCTGCCTGGCTGCGAAAGATTAATCGTGTCAAAGGATGTTGAGTGGAGACAAGAACGAGCTTTTGAAGATTCCGCTTCCAACGATTATAGAATTTCGCATTCGGAGGTAATTTAGGCAAATTACTGCCGGACGTTCTCGGCAAGTCACACAAGTGCGTGCGTAAACTTGCTCGTTTTTTCGAAATGTTCGAGTCTATCGCCATTCTGACACATGCCAACTGATGTCAACGATTGTGTGACGCAAAATAATGCGATTGCTTTGAGACAAATTCAAGTTTCAGATCAATATTACCATAGGAACACATGTGTAGCGAATGCTTTTAAAGCTAATTAAAAATTTGTTACATTTTAGAAGAAAAAGATACTCTTTTTTATGTAAGATCGCTAACATGGAAGAAAAGCTGTCTGATAAGTCCATTGATCTTCGCAAATGCATTTCTAGTTTCTGTATTGGTAAATTTAACGATTACTGTTACATGTGTGTAGTAAAAATTACTTTTTTAATTATTATAAATTATTATTTGTAATATCTAGATATTTTTTATTTTTTCGAAATTATTATTATTGTTTCTTATCTGGTATTACACAAATTTCGCAGAATAAAGTTTAATTTTTTTTTATAAACGTTATAATATTGTGTTAAATTACAATACAGAAAATTTTGCAAATACATGGATATGATTAATAATATGTCATGTACGCGTAAAGGGAAATATTCAAAATATTAAAATAGGTAGAAAAACTCTAAACGAGGAATATATTATTTATGCTCTTCTTGTTTTATACTCACAGATGATTCGAATCGGATGATTCTATGCTTCAAAGAAGCACTGATCATCGTTCTAAAGGATGATTCTATGAATGACATTAAGCAAGTAGGTAGTTATTGTATTCAAGTAGAACCCATTGGCTCTCAAGATCGCGAATTTCTTGTGCATACGCATTCCTTGATAACTATCGATGGTTATTTAAATGAAACAAGACTCATCAGCTCGATGATGGACAATCTACAATGCCTGGAAGAAAAATATACCGAGTATAATTCATGATTACAGCGATTCATATACTAAAATACGAAAGATAGTCCATAAATAATGGCAATGCTCATATTATTTCGATGGATGTTATTTTGAGCAATATATAATAGTTAACTCGACTATTGATTTATAAGTTTAAATTCTTATCAGTTTATTATTTGCATTCAAAAAGGCATATACACCTAAGAATCTCTCTTGATAAAAGGTGTTTTTTTTTTTTTTTTTTTTTTTTTTTTTTTAATTATTGGATTTATACTATACAGTTATACAAATTATAAATTTTGTAGACTTTAAATATACAAAAAGCTTAAAATATATTGATAAATCTGATCTTTGTCGTAGCTAATTTTTAAAGTAATGCTTCTTAACAAAATAACAAACATTTAAATTCAAGATAATTCTTTTTATAGAAAACTGTTTACTTTTGGCGATTATAATAAAATTAAGAAAAAAATTTATGATACCGTTATTTATGGATTCAGTTTCGTAAATTCAATATAAGATTGTAATAGAATTTTGTCGCAAAAGCATATATTTAACATATATAATATAGTTATATATATATATATATGCATAAAATTTATATATAAGCATATATAAATTTTTTTTTTCTTTGTTAGGTTTATTTACAAGACAAATGGTCTGTATGAAAAATCATTGTTCTTAGGTCTTGAGGAGGACACATATCACGTCGAGATTGCGCACACTTGTCCTTGTTGCTTATCGACATTAACAGAGAACAAAGACTTGAAACTCTGCCAACACAAAAGTTTAATCAACGAAGGTGCAAACGTATTACTAATGCGATATCTCGCTATAACAAATTTCCAAGGCATTTTAAGTTTTCAAAATATTACGATAAGCGGGAGCATAACTACCTGCGATTATGTAAGATAATAATTATATAATATATTTTTAACAAATGTTTTTTAAATATATATATATAATTTTTAGAAAATTCATGCTTACATATAGAAAAACTTGATATGAATCTAAAATTAAGAATTAGTGACTACAACAAAGCTTATTTTATATGTATAATTGTTTACAATATAATATACTTAGAGTTTACATTTTTTTATTGAGCAAAGAGATTCAACTCCAGATTAGTTAAGAGATTCGATAAAAGAAAATATTTCCTAATAGTTCCAAGGTACATAGTATAATGTTAAATAGGAAAAAAGTAAGGATAAAAAATTACCGAAATGATATATAATGTTATTGATACAGATCTGTATCGCATTACAAAATATGAAACTGCATGGTAATCATCAAAAAATATACACTATTGAACGAAGAATCTATAAAAAAGATAGCCTTATACAACGAAGCAAAATTTATTTGACATCACAAGGAAGAATACTTGTGTACGATTGGTTAGATACACCTTATGTAGCACAAGAAAATCCGTTAATGCAGGATGATACAAATAAAGATATAAACGTACAAATTTTATTCAACTCAAAAGAGTGGTGGATGCAAAATATCGAGATGCTCTCTAAATATTTGGATATGAAAGTAATTTTTATTTGTTTTATTTTCTAAAAGTTAATCCTTTATATTATAATAATAAATAGAATTATATTAATATGTATTCTCCTTGATTATTTAAGTATATATATATATATATATATATATATATATATATATATATATATATATATATATATATGTACAATTGGATATTCAATTGCACAATTAGATACTGCTTCTAAATGTAAAGATTATATAGCCAGAACTTGTGCAAAAATCAAATATCTGAATTACGATACTTGAACTCTTTCTTTTATTTTATTTTATTGGTATATATAAAATATTTGCAAATAAATATATGTATTAATTTTTCTTTTTTTCCCTCTCTCTTTACAGTCATATAATGTAGCTCAATATACAGAGTATCTGAAGGATCATCCTGAGATAAAACAGCTAATTGCGGATTACATTCAGATTCTTCTCATTGGTAATAAACTCACTCATTGAATAAATTTTGTGCATAATTTACTCTCTTTTACAGATTATATTACACTTACTTAATTGTCTACTGTCAATTTTTGATTAGTAAAACCTGTCGATGTCATAGATTTCACGATTCAACATTTCAAAGCATTTGCCAGAGACATAAGAATTTAAGATATTGTTGATGAATTAACAAAATAATTTGATACAAATCTGCATCTATCAAGAGACCAATCTGAAATTGTCTGTAACCATTGTGGAATCTATAATGAATCTGTAAAGTGCAAAATTCACAATTGGAAAAATTATTATCTAAATAAAAGAAAATCCCTAAGAAACATTAAAGAAGTCTGCCCCAATTGATCAATCAAATACTTTCAGCACTTATATCATCAAGGTGAACACATAGCCTGAGTAAGATAAATAATAAATAAATAATAAATAATAACAATAATAATAAAAAGAATATTTTCTTCAAAATTTATAAAAGTTGGTTGCATAAATCGAAAAAAAAAAAAAAAAAAAAAAAGATTTTTATTTTAGATTTTCATTCACACAAGACTATTATTTCTCAATTAAAACCTATCTCTTTTATAAGTAACTTCAACTTATTTATTATATAAAAATTTGTTTATACATTAGCGTGTGCAAAACATAATCTTAGTCACTCAATGAAATATGACACTATAATCCACTTTGAACTTTGGATATTGCACATGTCATATAATTAGATGCAATTACTTTTATCATTTTCTGCCAAGCATCATCTCCTGCGAGTTACATATCACACAATTTTCCTATAAAATGAAAAGCATTATGATGATGCATCAATAATAAAATAATATAAATTAATATATAATATAAAGGAAACATTATACATACAACAAATTCAAAGTTGGGTAGACAATCCTCATGAAAAGAATGCTTACAATAAAATACAATTATATTCCGCAGCTCTAAAGGAAAATATTTAAAAAATGCATTATATATATAATTGTATAATTTATAATATAACTAGTGTTACAAAACATACTTATAATTACCTCTTACAATTATCTTCCTATGGCAAGCTCCGCACATTTGATCATCTAAAAAAAGAAAAAGAGAACCAATGACAATTTTGTTTTATGTTTATATAATAAATAGTTTATCAATCTATCAAATTATCAAATTATCAAATTATCTATTAATAGCATTTGCATTTTCAACAAAATGCAATCTATTAAAATGTTTAAGATGTTTAATCACATGCACAATTCTTTACTCAAATCAATTTTAGGATTTCTAGACAGGTATATAATTTTTATTCTTTGAGATCAATAATTTTATGAAGTATATTTATTACCATCGACGAATATGCCTTTCTGTTGACAACGAACAAATCGTTCGTGGAGATTGAAATAATCATTAGACAATATTTTTTTGCAACCTTCTTGCACAGACACTTGCAGATTATAATCACACATCATTTTGACCAACGCTTTTTTCAACCCCGGAATTTCCAAAGTAGTTTCTATCCTTTGTACCATAAGTCGGGGGTCAACGTAGGTGCCAATCTTTTGAAGAAGAAACGTAATTGCCGCTAAAACCCATGAAATTATTTTTAATGATGGAAATAGGATTTGCAAATCTAAAATTTGATCTATCTGATTCTTTTTTGGAATTCTCGCGCGCGCGCGCGTACATACACGACATATGCTTTTTAAAAACAACAATATGATTCGTACTAGGTTTATCAAGCGAATAATTAACTAGATCGTTCCATAGTTCCTCGTCATCCTGTTCTTGACAAAACGCAATCGCACTCTCCATATCGTCGAGTTCTCTCGTCATAAGCGCCAAAGCTTCGGAAGTGTTTCCTATCCTACCCAGTAAGTATACCATTTCCGGATAAAACTGACGCTGGCTACAAATATCCAGAGCTTGTTGTATTGGATAATTATCAGAGCGACGGAGAAGCGGCAATAACTTGTCTCTCGAATAATCAGCGTATAATCGCACTAGTAAGCCATGGTACTTTCCCTTGGAGTCTTTAGTATCTCTCTTGTCTAAAGCATCTAGATACTAAGAATAAAAAAATTATATAATTAAATACTTAAAAACCAAAAAAAATCTATATTCATTTTAATAAAATTCCAAACAAATAAAAGAATTAAAAAGACCGTGGTTATAATACATAGTTAGATTATAATGTGTTAATAATGTTTCTTGAAATTAGATATTTCTTATATGAAAGAAGTATCATTATGCTATTACCAAATATAAATAACGATGATTATGCTGCAATTTTTGTACAATGACATCAGACGCTACCCTGTCTTTTTCCAGAAAAAATTGTATGGCACGCTCCGTGTCCAGATCCATCAGACCTTCGATCATATCATATACAGAATTATACAGCTGATACTTTTGAATCAGCTGAAAGACGTCTTTGTGACGCAGCTTCAAATACATGGCAAGAGCTTTATCATATTTGCCATCATGAATGTATAAAATAGCTAATGCTTCCAATAATACATTCTGTCGTTGATTGTGGACTAGTAAGTGTTCCAATACGCCATTAACTACCGCCGCCACTGTGTATAAGCTTGGAGACCATTCTTTGACTAACTGCAAGAAACCATCGGGATCCATTTTTAGATACTCATACAGTACCATCTCATACACTAGTGGATCAAGGGTGACATCACCTCGAGGTAAATAGGACGAAATAGAACGTAACTGATGCATTCTGGCGAATTTGTAAACCTGTCTCAGAGAAATTTAAATCATACTACAGCGAAAAATTTTACAAATACAATTGCAAATTATTTGTAATATAGATAACTATAACCATTGTATGTATATGTGACACTAAACAAACCTCCTCCTCCCACAATTTTTTATTTCGCCCTAAAATCTTGAGACAAAGTTTTCCAGCCTCGTCGTATTTTTCGTATGCTAATAAGTGATCCAAATAAATTCGTCCCACGTCTAATACAGTGTGCCTCTTGCAATCTTTGCCATTATTTGTTGTTACTGCTTCCAAAGCTTGCTCAAATTTCCCGTGACTCAACAACCACTCGATTCTGTCATCTGTATCGTATAAACTGGCTACCACAATATCCTTTGGACTTACAATAAAAAACCTATAAAAAATTTTCGTGAGAAACACAGGTAGCGTTAAGATAAGAAAACGTAATAAATTATTCAATATTTCAAAATTCTTAAAAATGAAACAATATTTCTGTATTTAAAGCTATTTTGCTTTCTCATTTTAAATATCATTAATATCATTAAAAATTTATAATTCACTTAATTTTATATTAATATTTTATTTTAAATATATCATTATCTGTAACAATTGAAAAAATCGTTCCACAAATTGAACAACAAAACTTGTAATTAAAAATAAATCCTAGTGGTATTGGTATACCATATATATTGTATATGTTAAATTTATTTTATTATCTCTTACCTGTTTTCCTCCTTCAAACAATCCAAATGGTAATCATTACAGCTGTACTCTTTGTAGCCACGCAGAGTAAGTGAATTTGCACATAGCACTGAAAAATCTTGGTATTTTGGTTCAACCACGTGCAGAGTTGGACGTTGATTTTTTCCATCTTCGTCTAGCTCTTTGAGGCACCCCAATAATACCAATTGATTTTTTAATGGTGCTATACCCGATATATAAAAATCTACTTGAAACGTTGATACTGAAAAAAATGAAATTTATTAAATGAATAATTATTACACTACATTCAGAATCCTTTATGATTCAAATTGAATCATATATTGATTCTTTAACATTTGTATATTGAATATAGAAGAACAAGGTTTTTTTATTGATTACCTGGATCTACCACAAACTCGGGCAAATCTCGATTCACCATCTCCTGCATAGTACGTTTCCTAATATGACAAATGCGTACAATGTCCACCCATCCAATCAACAATGTCTTGCTGTCTGACCACTGTAGATTGCATCTATAGTGTTCTGGCAATGTACTATATGAGATAACATACAGACATAAGAAACATATGTAACATGTAACACAAAGATAATTCTAAGTAAATTCAAAAATTTAAATAATTTATAATCGATTCTTTTAAAGAAGATACATGATAAATCGTTTCCATAAAGTTTTCTTTTATTCACAATTTTTTTAGCATTAAAACTTTTTTGAAATTTTACAATATGCAAAATGTTATAACTACTAATTTTTAATCAATACTTACTCTGGGGTACGGGACCATTTGATGAGTCCCAATGAACATCTAGCATCAAGATCATAGACTCTCACACCAGTATCAGAGGCCCATGCCACAAAGCGGCCAGACCATGCTACAGATTTGACTCCACCTTCCGCTTCACAGAGTACTGTTGGCTTCATCCTGGCCAAAAAAGTCTTCTCATAGAGCACCAATTTATCATCGCCTACAAATTGTAAACATATTTATTATGTATAATAACAAACATTATCATTTAAACAATTAATTCTATTTAATTCTAAACACCTGTAATAAATCTTCTGCCACTGCCACTTTTATAATAATTTGGATCAATTGCTATGCTCTTAACTAGTCTGCCCATGCTCATATTGTGATTGTCCTCTGTACTATATAATCCATAAATGAAAACTTTTCCATCATCGCTGCAAGAAGCGATGAAGTCTCCATTATGATCTATGGAGATCTGATTAACTGCTACAGTATGTGCCTGTAGTGTTTTGGATTTTACATTATTACCCTGATGATCTAAAAGATGGATCATTCCCCAATGTGATCCCAGACAGAGAAACTAAGAAGAGAAAAAGATAAGATTAATAAATACAGAAAAGAACTTCTTATATTTTTTTTATATTTCTATCTTTCATTTATTTAAATCTCTCAAAATTGACAAAATTAAATACTTCATTATTTAAATATTTTAAATACTTTAAAATTAAAATTAAAATTATATATATTCTTATAAACTCTCACCTTTGGATGCACAGCAATACAACTAGCAGCATCATTCTGCAGAATATGTTCCAAATCATTGCGTATCCGTACATACTTCAATCTGGGTTCTATTTCATCCATTTCTGAAGAATCTGAATCTTCCTGATTATTCTGCTCCTCCTATAAATTAGCTTTTCATAACTATCAATCACATTCTATATGTATGCATTTATTTATCAGTACTTTTTACATTAGAAAACAAAATTAGATACATAACTTTAATATCTATAAAATATAAACAATTAATTCTAATTAAAAATGAAAAAATTTTAAGAAATTTAAAAATTTAAATAATTAAGAGATAATAAAAAACATATGAAGAAAAAAATGCAAGAAAAATGATGCTTAATAATTGTACAATAAAATCTGTATTGAGAACATTGTATGGTAATAAAGAAAAGAAGATTAATAAATCGTGACAATACTTCACTTTGCTAGATGTGGATTCCATCGTTGTTTCTGAATTTTTGTCGATGTAATATTATTACAATATACAATACAAGTCAAATAGAACTGTCAAAATTGTTTCAAAGTTTAACAAGAGAGAGATAGAGGTAAGAGATAAGAGGCGAGGGTGAGTCTCACAATAATAGAACTTAAGTTAGATTAAATAAGTTCCATACCACATTTCTCGTAAAGAGAGCAAAAGAAGAACGTATGCCATAAATAAACTTCATTTATAATTCATAAGTATATAAAAGTTTGTCATAAGATACTGTTATATGTACACATTTGTGCATTTACGTACTTTAATTTTCATTGCGTACGTAATTTTAGCATACATTATCTCTCTTTCTCTTTCTTTTCCCCTTCCACTCACTAATCTCCCTATTAAACGATCGTCCAATTTCTATTAAGCCTGTCTCACACTACATATCGAAGATTGAAATTTGACCAACCAGGACAAAGAAATTTTAGTTCCTTTTGTTCTGATTGGTCAACTGATATGGGCTTTACGCGAGCAGTCTATCCTTTCTATAAGTTTACGGCTGATTCCCACTACTCGTAACATGATCCATTTTAATTCGCGTTTATCCGGGAAGAAAATTAGATGGCGCTAAAAATCATTTCCACATTTCTGCGCATTTCCGAGAGGAGACAGCCGCCCTTTCTTTCACAATATATACTTAGAAAAGTGAGAAAAAGAAAATATATGTTTAGTAAATTTATACAATAATAATACAACAGGAATATT
Source organism: Polyergus mexicanus (assembly GCF_030449975.1). Taxonomy (NCBI): domain Eukaryota; kingdom Metazoa; phylum Arthropoda; class Insecta; order Hymenoptera; family Formicidae; genus Polyergus; species Polyergus mexicanus. Next base: position 6,558,984 of record NW_027223323.1, read on the forward strand.
CGCAACAATTGAGATTAAAATACAATTGCGTATAATTTTTTTGAAGACTCTACATACATATATATTTCGTCACTCAAAAAAAAAGAAAAAATGCGTTATTGCATTTAATCTCAATTGTGTAAAAATATATATATAGATATATAAGATAGTGAATGTGAAATTATTACACAAGTCACAGCATAAATGCATCAAAATTTTTTAAATAATATAATATGAATAAGAAGTATTCTTCATTCTCGACAAAAAGATTATTTTTTTACACAATCTTTTAAAATAACATTATTATTATTAATTGAACTATTATAACTGATGCTATGAATTACATACTTTTTAATATATATATATATATATGCAGTCATATCACTTTTGAATATTTCGACATATCTCAAATTTAGCCGTAAAATATAATCTATTTAGACATGAGATGTAAAAATATAAATTTGTAAATATATAAATATAATATAGATATTCCAGATAAAAACAATAATCTAAAAAGAATTTAAAAATTAAATTTTGTGGTATTATGTAATTTACTTATTTTACAATAATTATCAACAGTAAACAAGGAAATCTAAAAAATGCAACGTCTAAGAATTCAAGTTGTTCGTAATGTCTTGGGTACCAAGACATATACCACTGTACCTGCACAGGAGCAAGTGGTATCTGCTATGTTTAAAGTTCAAGATCCCAAAGATTTTGATGAACGTGTTAAGAATTCCAAAGTACCTGTCATTGTGGATTTTTTTGCAACGTAAGCATTATATAATATTGTAATATTAATTATTTATTAAATTATTGCACGTTCTTAGTTGCAAAGAATTTATAAAAATATAATAATTTTTAGTTATGAACATCAACATTTATATTAAAAACAAAAATAAAACTAAAGAATAATTATTTATTAATTATGCTGCTTGCTATTCTAGTCGAATCAAGCTTCTAATATTTAATTAAATTGTAATTTGTATTGTTACTTCAGATGGTGTAATCCATGTCGTATGTTGACTCCGAGAATAGAAACAGTTGTTGCTGAAAAGCAAGGGAAGATACTATTAGCTAAGGTTGATATTGATGAGAATACAGATCTTGCTCTTGATTATCATGTAAGTGTTTTTACAATTTTTTCCTGCAAAATATACCGAAATAAGTTTTTTGAATGCGAATCATTCGTGTTTGATAATACGAATTAGTAAAATATATGAAAAACTTGTTTGATGTTTAATGATAATTCAATATAACGTCAATAAGGAATTAGGAGCCTTGAAAAAAACAATGCACACATTTGAATTGTTTATTTAATTATATACAAATTTCCAGGTTGGATCTGTACCTGTACTTATTGCGATGAAGGATGGAAAGGTCCTAGAAAGAATAGTCGGTCTTCAAGATACTGATAAACTAAGACAATTTGTTAACAAGTATGCAGAATAGTGTAGCTAAAAATTATGTAAATTACTTTTAAGATGGTAGCAGTTTGTTAACACAAACTCTTGTACAGAGAATTTCTATGTGATGAGGTTCTTGTACAGAGAATTTCTATGTGATGCGCTTCATATTTTGCAATTATATTTATAGTGAATTTTTCTTAATTGTTGAGTAAATAATATTATATAAACAGATGTATCATTCAATTCGTCTGCAAATTTACAAGATTTCAATTAGTAAAATATTATAGATTGCAATTTTTAAATATATACATTCTTTTATATAATGCATTATCAAATAAATTTAATTCAATTCTACAAATTATATCAAGTAAATTCTACAAACATATATGCACGCACAAACACATCTAAGTTATGTGTGTATGTATGACTCCAGATTAGTTAATTTTTAATGTCCAAGTTAGCCATAGAATATCATTAACAATAAAAACAAATCTTTTTTTTTTGCAAAGATCTGTCATTTTTTTCATATTTTATCCAAATTTTATATATTAATAGGCTTAAATATTGTTTTTTAACGTTCTTTTATTAATGAAATTTTTTCATACTTAAAACTATTTATCAGTTGGTAGAGTTTGCAAAAGTTGCCTCGCTCGCTTGTAAGCAATTGACTCTGTAATTTCGTTTTTGATCTCTTCTTGATCATCTTTTTTTTCCTCAGCTTTTCTTATAATGTCCATTCCCTTTCGTAATAATACTTCACGTGCCATGCCTTTGCAACCTTCAAAGTATTCAAGAACAAGTGGAAAAATTTCATCACGGATGGAGTTTTCATCCAACAAATTATCGATTAACCAAATCTGTTTAAGTTTCTCGAATTTCCATTCGCTTCTAGAATGTTTCCACTGCAAAAATGTGGATATTAAAAATTTTGTAAATAAACCGCTAAAATGCTTATGCACATTTATCTTATATCTATATAAAGTATTAAAAAATCCATCTTTAAAGAATTTTAAGAATTAAGAATTTTAACAAACGATTCTAACAACTTACCATAGATACATAATTCAATGCCTTCTGCATGGCATTTATTCTACTACTTTCCTTTTTCTGAATAGCTGCTTGTATAACTTTTTCCCTTTTCAACTGCCTTTTGGATGGCTTCTTTGGAATTTCTTCATTCTCATTGGTAGATTCTTTTTTTGGGGTGATCATATCAGCAGAGACATTGATACTAAAAAAAAATTATTTTGTTAAATTTATCAATCATTGTCGGTTACATTTTTTTGTATCACTATTTTTTTATATTAATTATTTAAAATTAATCTTTTATTGTATACAGAATATTTAAAAAATGGCTTATAATTTAATACAGTTGCTATTGAAGTATTTTGTGATAAAAATTAATTTAAAAATAGAATTCTTTCATGTATATACAAACCATCGACATATATGGGCTGTTCTTTATAGCTGAACTGGCTGGACTAGTTCAGAGCTTATCTTTCTTCCTTTAATGTAAAAAGAAAAAGAAACTCTGAACTAGTGCAGCCAGTTCAGATATAAAGAATAGACCTATTGAATGGAGTGCTGATGGCAATGGAACGGGTAATTAATACAATGATAAAATTTAGAAATTTCTTACCTAACTTGTTTCAATTGCTTTTTTTTTAATGAATCCTCAATTTCTTGCACTTTTAATTTTTCTTTTCTCCTTTTTACTTGTTTCTTTCGCATAACATTTTCCTGAAATGCTTTGTCTTTTTTGTAGTAATTATTCATATCATCATCTATGAAAAATTTATTGTGTATAATATTATTATTATATTACATATTACTGTGTTATTACTGAAACAGAGTATAACTACTCCGAGTTATAACTATTTTTTGCTTACAAAGTTTGACTATCAATTTTATAAATATTTTATATTTTGCATGATATATATAATAAAAATTGAAATAATCAATATAATATCAATTCACAAACGAAATCAATTTAAATAAATGAATAAATCAGGTCGCTAAAAACTCACCATTGATCTTCTCTTTCCTTACACTAAATTTCACTTTTATAGCATTTTCGGTGTCCATGTTATAACAAATTGATATTATTTAACTTGTGTTAATACACGTCATTAATCATATCATAATATAAACCTGTTATAAAATAAGGTGGCTAAAAATCATGGGGATCAAGCACATTAACCTAAAATATACATTATGTATGTACCATGCGTTTGTTCGTCAGTTCGTTGACTGCCGTCACCCATCACCACCAATCGCTGCAAAAGATTGTGATTAAGATTAGGTTAGGTTAGATCACATGTATGTGCTAACAGCTGATTGGAATTTGGAATCAAATATGCTTGAGAATACATTTGGTTCCTGTTGTCAGCTGATGGGAAAAGCGTGTGACTTATTGTTTATTGTTAATAATTAATTAACTAGCTACTTAATAATTAATTAGAAATATCTATATTTGTCATATCTATACGCTAAATTAAATTAAATTATTATAACTGCGTTAAAATATTCAGGTGATCGTATGTAGAGAATACAAAATGATAAACAATTTGTTAGTTTTTATTCCACAAGGACTATGTGGCAAACAATCTGGTTATGTGCTTGGCAAAGTGATATACGATACACATAGTGACTTGAAAAAATTTTATATTATTAGTTTACCTAAAGTAGGCTCTTCAGAATTAACTAAATGTACACTAGACACCATTGGATATTACTCTAATATGAACAATGTGGCCAAAGAGTTTTTGGACTATAAGCATTCAGATTGGGTACACATTACAACAAAGTGTTCCGAGAATAAGCAGGACGAATATTATCTGACAAGTATCGTTCTTAACAATAAGAAAATAGATCTATCAACAATATGTGCAACAATTATTTTGTATGATCAGCGAGCGTTACAGGAAACAGAATTGTTTGAGAGCAAAGCTGCATCAGGCGATCATTTTTATGAACTCGCAAAGCTAATACAAAGTATGAGAGATGAACTACGGATCAAATCTAAATTTGTTTGCATTTGGGAAACTTTGTTGACTTATCACATACTCTTCTACTTGTATCCTGTTTTGTGGTTGTCTAAAATAACAGAAAAATTTTTGCCAATATTAAAGTACTCTTCTCTTGGCTTGCATATCTATAGCTGGTTGGAAAATTTTAAGTGGATGCTAATTACAATTTTACATGATAAAAATTTTAAGCTGAAAACAGGAAATTATGCATTGGCAATTGTAATAGATATAGCATTGGGAATCTTTGTATTACGATTATTGCAATATTACATTGAGGATCAGCCATCGCAGCTGCTTCTAAACAATGCAGAGGTAAATTAAGATACACCTGCTAGATGCACCCTAAAAATGTATACGTGAAAAAAATAATTTATCTTATTATATAAAATTGAGTTACTTATTTTTAATTCCATTTTTACCACACAGTTTTAATAATTAGAATGTTTATTTTACACAGAAAGTTGTAGAGACTCTAAAGGATCTAATTAATTGGTTAATGGGTGTACCGGCTGGCTTGAAGCTTAATCATGCTCTAAATAACAGTATGGGCAAGTTTTTCTTGTATCACATACAACTCTGGTGGACCTTTCTGACATTTTTAAAGCCGCTTCTAGATCTTGCATTCAAAGTATTGCTTTTATTTGGAAGATTGGGCGTCACGTTTCAAATATCTATCATCGCAGATCTTCTAGCTCTCGTCAGTTTTCATACATACTGTATCTATGTTTATGCGGCAAGGTGTATATATTTTTCAAATATTTAATATGTTACAATTTAATAAAATTCATGATTTTTCACTTGAAATAATTTAAGAGCCAAATTTATTACAGGCTGTTCAATATACAGTTGAGAGGAATTACGGCTCTCTTCAGACTTTTTCTCGGAAAAAAGAAAAATCCTTTACGTGAAAGAGTGGACTCGTGTCAGTATCAAACAGATCAACTGTTTGTTGGGACATTGTCATTTACCATTCTTTTATTCCTAATGCCAACAACATGGGTATATTACACTGTATTTACACTGGTAAGATAATGTCGGTTTCGATTTTCACTTTCTTAACTCGTCATTCAAAGTAATCGCAATATTATTTATATAATTATAGCTCAGGCTCGTATTGATCGGGTTTAGCGGTTTTTTGACCAGATTGAAATTTTATCTACAAATTATGCCTGTTTATACTTTCTGTATGTGGTTATTACAATCTTACAGCACATGTAGTAAGTATCACAGTGGTACTAGTAATACCACGTGTTACATTATGTTAAGGGGATAATAATTCTTTACCATCTTATACGTTATGAATGGAATATTATAAACAATAATAATAATTCCCCATAGGCACTGTTGATATCAGATTGTATTCTCACTACACGAAAGAATTAACAATATTATCAATGAGTATGGTTGTCGCACCTTGGAGACTTACATGGAAAAGGTGCATGGCAGACACAATTATTTGCCATCCATCCATTAAATGGTGTACAATATTTAATAATATTATATGGGGTCAATTGTTATAAAATTAATTATACAAAATACATTAATTTTAAATATATATATAGATATATAACGTATATATAAGACATATCTTTAAAAGAAGTTTTTTCTAACATTTTGTACAGAAAATATATTAACATTAAAATTATTATATATAATAAAAGTAATTAGCATCTATTTTGTTGTATTTGTTATGGAAGAAAAAAGTAAATAGTTATTATATTATGAAGAACAAATAACTATATTTTATTATACAACAAGGATTACATAAAACAAGCTAAGGTAATACACTTAAATAGAAGTGTCCTATTATGATTTAGCCTTTCTTTCTGCTCATTTGTCTTTAGATTGTTTTAGTGTATCTCCCAACTCATTGTTGAGGATTAAGTCAATGTCGTTTTCCTCTCTTAAGATACAAAAATATATTAGAAAAATAGAGAAGCTGAATATTATACTATATGGTTGATACCACGGTCTTTCATCTCCATATGGGTCACGATACTCGTCTATTCTCATAGTGGCAGCCTTTGAAGTAGAATACTTAAGAGGTTGCTCGGTGCTGTCGTCGCTATCAATTTCCGACACTCTGCATTCATCTTTAGAAGATACTACGCTTTGTTTACTTCTAGTGTTAAATGCTATTTGTGGTAAGTTGTTTCTGCAATACAAGTTAATATATCAAATCCTTGTACCGAATTATTTAACGATATAAATTTCAATACTTTGTCTTAATAATATTTTATAGTTCGCTTCAATTTTTCTTTTTTTATAAAACAACAATATTGAATTTCTGTCCTGAAATTTTTTAAAAAAATCGCATAATCCTATCTAAACAAATATATACATGTATATACTCGAAATAGAATATAATAAAATTAAAACGATCTTTCACTTTTAATTACCTTTTAAGCAACGTATTTTTATCTCGTAGTAAGAGAAACAGAACATTTTTAATATTTGCATTTTTCATTATTATGCCTAACATTTTCAATCATACAATTGCATCACACACGGGAATACGATTGACGAGGGAGCGGAGGGGGGAGGGAGGAGGCAGGAGGAAGATTCGAGGGATGGTAACCAGGCACCAACAATTTCAGGATTGCGCTTCAAAATTTACTCCTTGGAGTAGAGTAGCGTTTGATTGACCAATCAGGACGAAGAAATTTTTGTCCAGATTTTTTTCTTTATTCTGATTGGTCAATCGCGCGCTACTCCATTCCAAAAAGTATATTTTGGAACGCGATCCAGGAACGCTTAAAGTATATATCTTGTTGTGGATAGGTCTTGACGCGCATGTTATCGACGTAACGTTGGACGCTCTCGCTAATCGGGTTCGCGGGTCAATAAGCGACGCATGCGCGAGAAACGTACAACTGCTAGCGCACTGCCACAGGCACGCTCAATAAACGGCGCTAGTGTTTGTCAAGTGTCATAGCCGTTCCCATCGGCCGATAGTGCTGCAAGACTTAAATCGGTGATTTAATTAAGAATAACGTAACTCTTTTTCTTTTAGTAAAATTGTGAAACTTTAAGCAATAATGACCGACAAGAAAGGTAACTATATGTCATAATCATGCGTTACTGTTCGTTGCGTGTTCGTAATGTATACTGAGACAGTGTGAGGGAAATATACAGACACATATGCGTATCGACGCGCGTTCTCACATATACGTATACATGACGCGTACATGCGATGCGCGCACACACACACACATATGACACACGTAACATAAAACGAATATACGAGTAGTCGTTGAGATAAGCCGTATAATTCGCCACTTGTCATTCGACGGGACGCTGACGCCAACGCGACTCCTGGTGCGAACGGCCCATAGCGCGGCGTGGTATCGCTCGACCTTAGTAAGTTGGAGCCCAGACGCCGGCATGGATCGCTCCAGTGCCTAGCCCGAGTTGACGGAACAAATCAATACCGCACATCGCTCTGGGCATACAAAATGGCCTCCGGAGACTTGTTCATTCTCTTTCTTCCAAGACAGAGAGAGAGAGAGAGAGAGAGAGAGAGAGAGAGAGAGAGAGAGAGAGAGGAGAGCGACAGAGAGAGAGAGAATATTATTTCGTAGTTATACAAGGTTTTTTTCGTCACGTTCAGCTCTTTCCAAATCCTTATCTCTACTAGATCTCTGAAACCTCAAATTTCGAGCCTCTCAAGGTATATTTTCATGGTTTCACAATCTTGGATTCGCGAATTCTTGATTTTCTTTGTATTCACGAAATTTCTCTAAGCTTATGTTTTTAAGCTTAAATTTTCAAATTTTTTTTTTTGTACTGCTCTTGATGCATTCAAAATTTTTAGATTGCCAATTGTTAGGCATTCTGAAATTTTTGAAATGCCTTTAATCGTTATCCCTTTTAAATGTAATTTTAATTTTTTGTCCGATTATTAACTTGATATTCTTTAATAATTTACCTTCTATTCTTGAAAATTCTTGGATTCGGTAACTCTTTGAATTATAACTTTTTGATTTTTTTGGACTTTTAAAATTTTTATCTAAAAATTTTTCAGAGACAAGATGTTATATTTTCGTGGGACATGTAAAATATTTTAGTTTAGTTTTGTAAGGTAAAATTTAAAAAAAAAAAAAAAAATCAAACTGTTCTGAGTAAGCGAGAAAAACCAATCAAATTTTATTAGCGTATGGAAGAAAAATTATATCAAGCAATTTGATATAATCGAATTTTATATTCAATAAAAGTCAAATAGAGAAAAGAGACGCCCGGTGGCCAAAATTGTAATTATTAAAAGATGCTTTATACTATTTTACATTGTATACTAATAAAATTGATAGGTCTTTCTCTATTCAAAGGTTTGATTTTTTCAAAATATTCCATTTGTTCTTAAATATATAAAACAGCCGAATAATTTCAGCAACTTCCTTCAATTGTCATCCTCTGTACACACATGCATATATATTTACATAAGTACAATATATAGGGTGCGTCGTAAATCGTATATACAAGCGAAATGGAGATGGTTTCTTATGTAAATGCAGATTGGAAACGTTGAATAAAGCTTTTTCATTCGAGGCTTTATTTTCGATAAAATCGCCTTTGAAGTTTCCTCGAGTAGATGTACACGCATTGACTAATAAACAGAATCGGCTGAATGGATTTTGCTACACGCAAGTATTTTTCATTACTTCTTATTTATGATAATAAAGAAATGGAATGAAAAAAATAATTGATGCTATAAATAATCAAAATTGTTTAAAATTACAATTACAAGACAAAATATAGGCGTTCGAAGAAGCGAAAATTCGAGATACATTTAATTCAAATTTCTTTAATTCCCCGTGTAATACTTTGTGTGATAAAAAAAGACGACATTTTTATTAATTTATAATTTAATGAAACGAATGCGCTATTGAACTTGTTGCATTATTTTAATCCCTTTATATCGAAAATGAAGTTTCGTTTAAAAAAATTTTATCCTACAATTTTCGACTTTTCTTCTTCTAGTATCTATGTATGCACATGTGCGTATATCGTATGTATGATGTTATTACGTTGCGTGCATATATTATGTACAGAATATCCTCATATCATGATCACACACATTCTAAATATTTTCGTTAATAATTATATAAAAATATGCCTAAAAAAATATATGTTTCTCCAAAAGGTACACGATTAACGAGAAATATCTTTTTCAGTTTACAGTTTTTGCGATTTCAAGATTATTCAAATTATTCTATATAATTTATCGACATATTATCGACAATATTGTAGCATTGAAGCAAATTCAACATGCTACAACATGATCTTTAGACGATTTTGGATACGAAAAATCTTCGTTTAAATCAATTTTAATATATAATGAGAAAGAAAATGTTTAAGAATAGTTACAATATTATATATATATATATATATATATATATATATATATATATATATATATATGGTTGAGGGTGAAAAATCGTAGCACGACTAAAATAAAAATTTTTTAAAGAGTAAATTTAAAAACGTAGAATAAAATTTCTTATACTGGAGTTTTTATACATATAACATAAGATTGTTAAAACTCAAGTTTAAAAAGGTGTAAATATGTTATTAATTTCCCAATTTTTAAAGTTAATTTAAAAAAAAACACCTTTGTACGAATTAAAAAAAAATCTTTTTCTTATTTTCACACAAGAAATTACTTTTATTCTAGTTGTGCTATGATCTCCGATTAACCCTGTGTGTCTGTGCATCTGCGTATGTTATACAATCATGAAATTAGACATTGTCAAGTGTTAAATTGTATATTTTTTCGCAAATAACACATCTACGAGAACACGTCGTGAAAATATGAATTCTAAACTCGGTGATTTTCAACAAAGATTCTAAGAATACAAACTCATTTTCATTTTTTTTTTTCTTTTTCTTTTTGATTCTTGTTAATGTGATATTGATATATTGGAGCTCCGGAGGTCATCTCTTGATATTACTCAGTGGTATTTTTGCAGATGCAGCGGCTGGTTTTTGCAAAAGTAAGAATGTACAAACATCACACAGAGAGAGAGAGAGAGAGAGAGACTGTATGATTAAAAAAACTCATAGAATTTAAGACAAAGTTTTCTAAATAGTTTCGTTCGATAATAATCGGACAGACACTGAGTTCGAAGCGATCGAGTCCACTTGTAAGCATTTGTTAATTTGCTCAAGCCGTTCCAGGTATCTCGGATCCACCTTTTTGTTCCTCCTGCATGATGGAACGGAGATCTGTAACATTCCTGGAATAGCTTTGGCAGAAATCATTTTCGCACAAAGGTCGTAAAGATACATAGTAACTTCGACGGTGCGACATTTCATTATCAGAGGTCTGGTCTGTTATCCTTAAGCAGGTGCTACGCTCCTATAGAGAGCACAGTAGAAATATATTATAAGGATACACAAAGCTTAATCTAAGTAAGCGGAGAGCTGATGGCCCTCCTTATGATAATAATATTATTAGTAATGTGAAGACACGGCGGCGGGCGTATACTGCTGCGAGAGTCTGTGCTACCATTTATATGTGTATGGCGGTGTAGCAGTTGAGCGCGGAAGGATAGCGCCTACAGTTTGGCTGTCAATATGTTTGCAGCGGACCATTACAAAGACGATTTGATCCCAGTCAGTAGGTGGAGCTCTGGAGATCGGCGCAGCCTAAGCCACGTATCTAACCTCACCTTACTCTATATATTACCTTAACTCACTACGTGTTTATACCAACATATATTACGTACACACACAACACACACACATACATATATGCATGTGTATATATATATATATATATATATATATATATATATATACATACATATATGTATGTATATATTACCTGTTATATATACGTTGAGGCTAACGCAAAGAAATCGATTGCTTCTGTCATTTGTACCATGCATACCTTTGTATTATATAATTTATAATAACGACAAGATATCGTTAAAAATTCTGAACACATGACGACATCTCGCGTCAAGCATGATATAATTTTTTAATGGTAACAGCAATATATGATCAGAATACTAACAATTAAATGGAGAAACTGACAAATAAGAGCCAAGATGCGCGAATGTATTGTTAAATTTTAGTAACAAATGTATAATTTGTCGATTTTAATTTAAAATTTGACTGCAACGACAAATATTGTGTATGTCAAGTTTTAAGTTTTCCAATGTAACATTTATATATTTATATCCATGTTAAAGATGGACCAGAAAACGGTCCGAAACGTACATTTTTAATACATATTTATTATTAAAATTTAACAATACATTCGCGCCACCAATACCCGCGCTTTGGCTCTTAATTGCCAGTTTTCCCATTTAATTGGTATAATTTTTTGATATAAATGCTATAGCGCATTCGTTAGAAAACGGATAGCTTTTAAATTTTTTTTTTTTTTTTTTTTTTATGCAAGTGATATTGCGTAGCAAAGATATGAATAACACGTGCAATTAATGCCATTCGGATTTAACACGTTGCAGGATTTATTGTTCTCTAATTAATTCCTAATATAACGCAAATCCCCTGAATTCACGTTGTCATTTCAAAATTACTAAAATTATAAAATGTATTACGATCCTAGGATTATTGATTTTCAGATTCATATATCATTTCAAAAACTCTTTTTCAAAATAAGTATACATGAAGAGAAGCTTGGAATTTAATTATGCAGAAGATTTACACGTAACGGACATAATTTATTTTGTGCTTTTTTTTTTTTTTTTTTTTTTTTTTTTTTTTTTTTTTAACCGATAAACTTTCGTCTACAGTGAAAGAATATTTCTAGTCAATAAGAATATAAATAGTTCTTCTGAAAATATTTTTTTATAGGAAGCAATCGCTAACTTTCTGCTAGCCTCAATGTGCATAAAGGTATAGAATGCACCAGGCGTCTCTCGATTCAAAATAGAAAACGCCCCGCGTTCAAATTGCGAATGAAATGTGACTTTCAGCGCAGCTATGTTAAAAACATGTCATCTAAGACACATGAAAATTTCGCATTTTCGCAGATTCCTCAGAACTTGTAAACGATTAATACAACACGATCGATAATCGAGTCCTGTTGTTCTTTGAGAAAAAAAAAAAAAAACATGCAGTGGAAGTTGTATGTTTAATTTCTATATTAAATACTGTACTACATATTTCTGAGAAAGAGAGCGCGCATGGAATTTGAATTCATTTTCACATTTGCTGCCATAGACATCACGTAACGCTTTCGCGCCGTTCGAATGGGCGCGTTTGAAAGAAATCAGAGGCGCAGGTCGTTATATGTATATCCAAATCAATATAGCTCCATGATATTGATATGGGTATATCAATATTTCGTATTAGAACTTCGTGATATTGGCTGACCACTTTATTAACTGTCCTTTTATATACTTTTTTTATTTTTATTTTTTATCGTTCTATGCTCGACATGTCTGCGCGCGGGTGCGTCGCAATTTTTTCCTATGGAATTTTCATTTTATTCTTCTAATAACCACGATAATTTAATTATCATAAAGTAATAGATAATTTCAGAACAGAATTAGGGATCTTTATTATTGCGTTAAATTAACATATATTGTTTTGTTACATCAAAATTGAATATTATATTGAATTTTACGCATCTTTCGTCGGATAAAATTAATTAAAACACAGATTTTTCTAAAAGTTTTTTTTAAAAGCTTACGTTATATATAGATTTAAAAATACATTCGTTATATCAGATATGATTACTAAATTATTTCTATTTAACTATTATTTGATTATCTCAATTCTCATTTTTTTTTCCCCCATTAATTACCTCGATTGTTTAACATTAATGTAATTTTTTAGCTTATTTGTATTATATGATTCAAATGTGTTGAAATGAAATTTTATTCAAATATTCGCGCGCGTACATGGCGGGCTTCGCGAATGTACACGAATGCTATTAAGCTCAGCGGCACATTTGACGATATTTATACTTTATTTAGAACTTGCTGGCTCACTTTTAACAAATAGTGCACATTGCTTGAAACCACGTCACAAGTTTCCCGAAAAATCATAGCATGATAAAGTTAAAAAGAAATAAAAGAGAAAAAACAAAATTCTATTTTTTTTTTTTTTTTTTTTTTTTTTTTTTTTTTTTAGATGATTTGAAATAGAAAAAGTGCAGAGAGAGAGAAAAGAGAGCATTGATTGGCTATGAGGGAAATTCGTGGCCGCGGTTGTATGTCATAGACACGTGGTATAGTTAGATATAGACTTCCTCCTTCGATGATTGTAACCTTACATAGATTCTTCTCAATAGCTTGAGAGTAGTTTGACTTGAACATTGTAGCGAGAGAGAATCAGTGAATCATGAAACGTAATCTCACACCTACCCGTTCTGCTGCAACTCGTAGTTATCGCGTGGCCGACTTCAGGACAATAAGAGAAAGAGAGAGAGATAAAAGGCAGTCGTGCGGCGGGAAAATTCAAAGTGAAATTGCGTTCACCTTTAGCATCCCAGTAGATCTCCATGCAAGTACGAGCTTTGTACTTTCCATCAATGATTATCTCGGCTCGCATGTCCCAAACAGTTTTTTCCTTGGCGATGAGGAGTGCGCGATCGCCCACTCTTGTAGAGAAAGAAAAATCGAAGGGGGCGGTCGTGTTCCCTGCTATATATCATTGTTTTTATAATCGTGCATGTTTCTTTTCTTTTGATATGCTGTTTTAATCGATTTAATCTCACACGATTTCGCTTTCGACATTGTTACTTCATCTACGTTCGGTCCCTCCTTTGAATTATATGCAACTAAACAAAGGCAGGATCGAGCCGGTCTAATGTTATGATTTTGAATCGTCGTATTGTTGTATGATCATCGTAGTTCCATAAATCTCGGCGTCGCCCTGGAAAACTCGCCCACACCATAAACAATGTATTTATTTCGTGACTGCCGTGAAAAAAAAAAAATATAACGTTGCATCTTATATTATTATATTTTTACATTATGTATTATTTTTCGTTAAATTAATCAACTAGCAATCGGGGCGAGGTCTTCCAGGGTCGCGATGACTGCATGTGCATGATTGATAGGATTGTTACACTTGTTAATAGTGAGTTTAAGCAAAGTAGCTAGTAAATACGCTAGTCGGTACTGAATAAGAGTGTCCTCGTAACGATCTAGAGATCATCGGGAGCGAATAATTAAAAATCTTAAATACACAGGTTTACTTCTCTCTTTTTTTTTTTTTTTTTTTTTTGCATCTCTATAGTTTTAAGAATATATTCTCTTTCGACGTTTTTAATTAAGATTTTTTAAGAGGGAAGCGATATATTCTTTTTAATTCTTTTTTTTATTATGTATTGCAGGATATCTTTACTTCATTTCACGGATCGATATTGCAGAATTTACAAATACATAATCTCTTAGCAAATTCCCGATGATTCAGTTTGTCTCGAGAACACGTCTTGTCCACGGAAGCATTTCGATGAATGACCGTCCGACAGAAAAAAGATAGACAAATTCTTGATATTGTTTATTGAACATTTAACGTGGATTATTGAAAGTAGAGAGGTAGCAAAAATATGGAAAAGATACAGCATAGCGTCGAACTGCTCATTGGGACAAATCAAGGAAGTGAAAGAGAAAAAGAGTGTACATGGAGAGAGAGAGAGAGGAAAAAAAAGCGATAGACACTTTTACCATTAAGCCGTACTAGCATTAATATTACAATCGGTTGTGACTGATTCGATTATTGTTTGCACCGTGACACATAGACATTTAACTTATTACTTCCCAGAGGTTGCGCGAATCTGCGGATAGACCAACGGTTTGTCAACGTGTGATATGGAAGATTAAAACAAATTATTACCCAGTGTACATTTCAAAATAATAAAATCGACGATCAATGCAATAATTCTCACATTTTTCAATTTTGATCGTTAGTATTTAATTCTTTGGAAACAAGTTCTAAGAATTGTTAGGGATTGTCACATTCATAAAGCTTTCATTATCCTTGTTTTTTTCTGAATCGGTAAAAATTACTGTTTCTCTTAAAAAATCTTTTGTCTTTTAATTTTAACTTTTCCGATTCCTCGTATTCTTAGATCGTAGAAAATTCTTTTTATAGCGAATACTTATTTGCATATCTGGATACGAAAGTAAAGTATTTCCAGTATCGATTACAAACTCTCGCAGAAATGGTCGTGTTGAAAGCTACAAAGCTGGATCGTTTGTCTCCGCTGATTCGATCAACCTTTGGTCATATCATGAACAATTTGGTGTGGGCTGACATTTATGTTAGAGAATATATCCATCTCCCTCAACACCAGCGCAATCGCGCACACGACGCCTAGAGGACAATTCTCTTTCTAGAAATTTGCTGTTTTAAAAATATTTTCGATAACGATTGGAATTTGCATTTCTCAAATATTATTTAAAATGATTTGTATGATCAAATACGTTCTTCGATAATTTATATAAATATTTTCAAAAATATCTTGAACATCCAATATGATTACAAGAGAAGTGAAATTTTACTGTCTCATCTTTTTTCTATTCTTACTCCAAATAAAATAGAAATTTTCACTTATTCTATGATTTGCAAATATTTGGAAGGATCATTAGCCTCTTGATGGCGGCGACACGTAGCGCATGGTGCGATTTAGATAATTAAAAGGACTAGAGAAAAAAATATGCGGCCGAGCGTCTCGCGGCGCGGCGTCGCGATGCGGCCGGTCGCTGACGTTAACTATTTACTACTATACACGATTCCGAGGAACTTTTAATCATGTTTAACCTTTATCTCTGGATATTTGCAGAAATTTGTGGTTTGCTGAGTCTTGTCACGACTTTTTGAATGTGTGGAGTCTGATATGTGTATATAGTCTTATATGCTATATATGCATATATGTATAAATATATTTTTTTATATATATACATATATTTTATATATATATATGTATATATATATATATATACATAACTATCGTACCACTATACTCATTGTATAAATTACACATTCACTGCCCCGAAAAAGAGAAAGAGAGAGATGTAGAGTCTCTTCTTCTCGATTTGACTTGTGAAATCGCATCTCGTCATCGCCAGCGATGACGAGGATGACGATCATGATGAGGATAATGATAATAATGATGGTATAATAATGATGATGATAAGGATGTTAATAATGATTGTGATTATAATGAACATGATGATTATTATGATGACGATGATGTTGATAATGATGATGATGTTGAGATGGACTGCCGTTCTCACATCGCGAGTCCTTTGATTATTTGGGCTTGTTTTAACATCACTTTTTGGAGCAACCGTTATCCTTTTTACCTCCTAGCTTTATTTTAGCTCTGTTTTGTCGTTTTTTGTTTTTTAAACACGGCCGAGCTTCGGGATTTGCTGATCTCTATTAATGCTTAATCCGTTATATCCAAAAGTCATTCTATTCTTCATGTATTGCTGCAAATTTATAAATAATATAAAGCAAAAGTATAGTTAAAGAGTAAATTGGAATGTAACGGGTTAATTACAGTGATCGAGGAAACAAAATAAAAACAGTCGTAATACGAGATATTAACAATTTTGGAAATTTCATACATTTGAATAAATAATAATATATTAATTTAAGTGAATCCCTCAGGCTCGACCTGTTAGACGAATGTATTTGGCTTCTATTTTGATTGCGTAACGCTATTTGCTTTGAGATCGGTTTCGTATCAAATCTTAGTTCTAGAAGTAAAGGTTGCTCGGTGACGAATCATTGTTCGAGAATAACCGTCAGCAAACGCAGAAATTGAACTTTAAATAATAGAATTTTAATAAATCTTTTAGAGAAGAACATATTTGATAAAAAATTTTGGTAATTTATAATTTTTTCCGATAAAATCTATTAATATATCAAATTATTCTCAAGCATGATTCGTTTTAACTCCTTAAGCGTGGATCCATTCATGTGGATGATCTATTAGTAATCTCGATGGATCCTCGAGAGGGTATGGTCTAAGGTGATCAATTTCTCGAAAAGAATAAAAACATCTCAATTGATAAAGATCCTTGCTTTGCTATCTTTTTTATTTTTTTCGTGTGTATCGATAATACTTTTTTTGATATATATGTATATATATGTATATGTATATATAAAATAGATTAAACATAAAAATATTAAATCTTATTTTATTTGTATTTTAAAAAGGAGTTTTATTTTCCAGGGAAATATAATATTAGTTTCATCAATTTTGAGAAAGATAAGTGATGAGAAATCAAGATTTAGTTGACTAAAGTCTTTCAAGATGAGGAGTTGATCACCTTGTAAATGTTTTTAATTAAAAAAAAAAAAAAAAAAAAAGGTCCGCCTGCGCCCCGGCAATTCATGTTGGGCGGAATAAAGCTCAAAGGGAGACCCCGGGAGCGACAGGCGGACGTGATATCTTCGGTTATTTCTTTTCACCATTATTTAGTGACTAACATTGTTTGAGCTTTAAATAGTACCTTGATCAAAACGGTGTATGTCATGTGTAAGATATACTTGGGTGTGGGAGTACTATTCTGGAGGTCGGTAGCGCATTGGACAATCTCTCTCTGTTATGGCGAAAATGCGTTTTTTGGATTATTTTCACAAGTACAATTCTAGAGAAATCAAAATTATCTTATAACGCCATTTATTATTAATTATCTTAACGAATATTTCGAATTGAGAACGATTTCGAAGCAGTTATTCTGAAACGATTTAGTTTAAACTGAAAGCGACTTTAAAATGATATTATTTCGAAGCTAGTATCTTGAATTTGAAACGATTCTGAAGCAGTTTTCTCTTCAAGATATTTTCTATTATTTATTATTTCTCTTGTTATTTACAAATAAGATTGCTTAATTAAATGCTTCATCTTGAGATATATACAATATAAGTCTTACATTAATAATAGAATTTTACATTGTTAAACTTATTTTTAAATTCTCTATTGAAAGTTTGAGTTTCGCTAAGAGTTGTGTATCGCGTAATAATAAAATTAAATTGAAGATTCGTTTCGCGACTGCTTTGAATAATTTTGTGAGTCGTCAATTCTTTTATTCTTGAAAAATTAATACCAAAAAGCTGCCAATATCATCCCAGAACCATATTGGAGAAGAGGATCCAACCGCGTCCCGATCTCGACGACGCGCTCTACGCGTGCTCGACGCGGATAAGAGTTACACAGTCTGTCAAAATGAAGCGCAGATTGTGTTCCTTGATACCGCGTCGTGGACGTGGACGGTGCGCCGGCACTCGTCCTTTCTGGCAGTGTGGTACCACGTACCATGTTGGCTTAGATTGAACACACACACACATGTCGTTCACGATCTGCGAATTCAGTGAAATTGCATTTCGCATTGCCTTGTGTTGCAGCGTATCCGGTGGCCCCTCACCCACCGACCGGCTTTGTCCCCGCGCCAACGCAACCCCCAACCTACGGTGGTAAGACTGTGTGATTTCTGTTATTTTATCCTATCAAGCTAGTAGAGCCTACTAGAGGTAGTAGAGCATACTAGAAACAAAAAATATGTATTAGAATTAAAAGTTATTTATAAATTTTCGAATTTTGAATTTGTTACTTATTATTGGAGCAGAAATTTTGTCATTAGTTTTTTTTTCTGAAGCTGGAGTTGAATAAACGTTTACCTATTTCTTAAAAAGAATGTCAGATTCCGTTTAATTTTTGCAGAATTTTAAAAATTGTTTATGAACTTTTAAATATAATTTAGATTTTTTTAGCTCCATTTCTCTCTTTCTCTCTCTTATATCCAAACATTACTTCTTATACTGTAGTATAAGAACTGTAAAAGTACTGTAATTTTTAAGAGTTTTTGGATTAATTAATGAAATTACAAACGAATCTTTATGGGAGCCTATGTTTGGTTCTATTCAAGAGAAAAGTATTAAGTTCAATATCTCTATTTTTTAAGTACATACACATTGAAAACTGTACAATTATTGTCAAAAATTTTATTATGGTTTCTTATATTAATATGATTAAGCAGACAAAATATGTATTTCTATATATATCTCTCTAGGACAGATATGATATAAACTTTCTTATTGATCTATACCAAGAAAGACAAAGATATTCCATGTCATTATTTCTTTCGGATCGCATTGGACCGTCAAAACTATTTTTAGATTATATTGAGTATCGATTGTATTGAGTTCAATGATAATGTTTTATACTATAAATACTATAGCTATAAATTGAATGATTCTGATAACATATATCCGATAGTTGCAGGCGCCGCACCCTATGGAGTATTTCCCAATCAACCTCAATTATATGCGACGCAAGGTCCACCGCCACCGACATATGACCAGACTCTTACGCATCCTATGGTGAGAGTTATCATCTAGTATTTTATTTCTACAAAAGACATAAAAAGGGAGTCCGAATTTGAATGCAATCTATCAATAAATCTCTTTAGATGTATCAACCAATGTACGGACAGGGATATCCTTTGCAATACTATCCACCGGGATACCCATTGCAATATTATCCGCCATTGGCTGCGACCACAGCGTATTATCCTGCTATGCAGCCCGCTCCTGTAAGGCCCACTATTATGGTACCTGTAAGTGTCGATATATATATGTAATAGAAGTATTGTTCTTTTTTACAATTCTTCTATTATCTATTAGCTTTTTCCAAAAATGCGTATATATTATAATTATTTAGCACCATATATATAGAATGTTCTTTTTTCTAGCTATCATTTTTAATAATGCATTTTTAAATCTTTTAGTATGTTAATAAAAGAAACATCATATATCACAAGCGCGGTTAATATTAGTAATATTCATTTCGTAGAACGGTTTCGATGGTACTCGGTTCGATGGCATCTCGCAGCCGGTGTTGCCGCCACCACCACCTGGAGTGGCCGCGAACGCTGCACAATTGGCCGCGATGGCTGGTCATAGCGTAGCCCTATCTCAAAAAAAGGGCTCGTTCCTGGGAGGAGGAACGGAGGGCGGTTATACCTTTTGGTAAATCGCAAACCACAATTTGTGTAACATACATACATACATGTAGACACACATGTATACTACTCATACATTACATTAACTGTCGGAAGCGCTGTGTTGTCGAGGCAACGAGATTATATAGGCAACTTCTGGTAGAACTCCGCTTTTAGGCCATTGCACGTGGAAAAGTTTCAGCCTTAATAATCATAAGATCGTAAGCAAACCGACCAACAGTCAAACACTCTTGTTTGAAATGCTTGACTGTGATTGGTCGATTAGCTTACGGCCTTACGGTTATGACAAAAATTTTTTCACGTGCAATAGCTTTCTCTCACTGCTATTGAAGGCAACACATATAACACACACATATACACACTACATTATATCGATATTTATTAATATTGATAAAACGTGTGGGCGGACTGATTACACATTCGCGCGCGCGCGTCACACGCGTGTACACACACACACACACACACACACACACACACACACACACATACAGCAGCAGCAGCACACATACACACACATTTAAACATAAGCAGCAACCGTGAGAATTCTCACACGATTCACCTACGGCGATAATTGCGATCGATAGAAGCAATCCAATGATCTCAAGGACACTGTCGCCGTCTTGGTGATCGATTTGCGTATTTCATGTATTGTTGAACTGGAGAGAATCATTTTGGCCGAGAAAGACTCGGACACGATGACGCTCATCGAACATCCTAAAAAGATAGTTTTTTGGAAGCTCATTGTTCCGTGAAAATCGGGATGAAAGACGACGAGTTTTGAAGGATCCAAAGATCCGAAAGTTTCGAGCTCAAGATTATCCGTAATTATCGAGAAAAACGTCCGCTATCAGACCATAGATCCGAGGTAACGGAAATTTAGAATTTTCGCAATTGAAATTTTTTAGAATTCAGAAAGTGCAAAAACTATAATTTGTAAATGATCAAATCTAAAGAATTGAAGAATAACTAGATACGGAATTTCAAGAGAAATTCGTAGTTTTAAGAACTTTAGAATTTCAATGTGTGTTTCACACGTAAGAAATTTGTTCTTTTTAGCTGAACTGAAACGGAATAAAATTAAATAAATATATAGATATTTAGAAATTGAAAACAAAGAGGAAAAGTGAAAAATGCAACAAGTTCTGCTAAAAAGATTTGTGTACTTAGAGATCTGACTTTTCATAATCTAAAATTTTAGAACATTAACGATACGAATCTCTAGTTGAATTGTTTAAGGAAATAAAGTAATAATTGAAATTTATGATCTTGATTTTGTCAAGATTCAAAATATTCGGGATACTGCTTAAATTTTCTTATATTTAATTATTAATTAAAAATTGTTGACGAGATAAAACTAGATAATACTAAGAATCTATGGTCATAAATTCTGAGAACCTGTGTTTAGAAACTCGTGAAGGGGTCGACGGTATCGGAGAATCCGAAGGCTCGAAGCAATCGTTGTGTCTTTCTTACGAAAAAGATATTGCGAGAATGTTATTTTACAATGAACTAACTAGTTAGACCAGGAAAAGGTGGATTAATGCCATTGATGAGAAGCGATCGATGTCGCTGCGCTCATCAAAGCAGAAAAAAAGAATAAAGAATAGAGTGCATGAACCCAATGTCGACTATTGTAGGAATTCACGTGACATATTGCGTTGATATTTATATTTAAATTATTGTTATTTAAACAATTTATTTGCAGACCCTCCTTAGAGACAGAATCATCAGTGCGACATGTTTCAACAATTAATTTTGTATCTGGAGAGACTGTGAGTAAAAAGAATGGGGAGAGAGAGAGAGAGAAAAAGAGAAAGAGGGAGAGAAGGGGGAAGAGAGAGAAAGAGACAAAGAAAGTGGAATGAGTTTTGTTATCACGAAAAAGCGTGCAATAAGCGTAAAACTATTGTAATAATAATAAAAAGAACAATATTAATTGAAACTGTGCACTTGTTATTAGGTTGAATAAATGAGTGAGAGAAAAAGAAAAGAAAACAGAATATGCGACCGAATGACTGAATAAAAGTGAGAGTGAGTGAGACAATAGTGAATGAAAGAAAACAATGAAAATGTATCACTGCGCAATGATCAACTGTACCAGTTAATAAATGCTATGATCATGAAATTCGTTAATTGAAATTTGTTCTCTTTTTATATGTGAATGATATTACATTCTTTTATAAGATATATAAAGCTTTATAACTTTTACTGTATTTTTTTAAATTATATTTTTAAATAGTAATCTACAACACTACATACACACACAGACTTTCTCGGATGTTAAATAAAATGAATTTTACGAAATTCGAAATTGAACTATATAATCTTTTTGTGTTTTGTTGTGATAAATTTAATAATTTCACTTCACATGATTTGGCAATGGGTAAACACATCTGAGATCAATGATTTTCTTGCTGATATATCGTTTTCTGCTAGAACAATTTTATCAAATCTTGAAGTTAAATAAAGCAATAATAGAGAGAACATAATTTCAATACATTTTCGAGTTGAAAGTTAAATTTATGTTTAGAAAACGTTTGAATTTGTAATGGGAGAAAGGGTTCATATATGCTTTGCCAATTGGTTTTGTTTATTAAGAATGGCGTTTATTATAAATTGTAAAAAAAGATTCTATATCTTTAAATTTTTTAAATATGTACAATACTTTTGTTACAGTAACTTAAAAATATAGTTTTTGTACTATTCTATACTTACACAAAATAGCGAATCTGTTTGAAGTTTGCAATGTTATAAGTTTGCCTATCAGACTTCTCTGGCAATTCATACATTCACTTAATTATTCTGACATCTTCATAAGGTTTTCCATTTGTCACAAAGTAACTACATAATATTAACAATTTTGGGAACTTTATCCTGAGCCAATTCCAGTTCTAATAATGCATTCAGATTTTCAATTTGATGTTGCGCCTTGCGCAAATTCTGTAAAAAATGGACTTTAAAGAAATGCCATTCTCAATATTGTCTAAAAATTCAACTTACCAGTCTTAATTCATTATTTACTTGAGAATCTAATTTAGCAAGCTTCTTCTTTTGCGAAAATTCCTGCACAGAGAATCCGATATATTTCTCCAGGATCTAAAAAAAGGATAAGATGTAATTCGCGTTTATGAAGATATCACTGGCTCTCTAATATTTAATCCTCCTTTGTAACCATATTAAATTATGCCACAAGAAATCATATAAATTTTCCTTATGCTATATATTGACAAATTTATTTTTTTGCACGTTATTTAAGTATTATTACATTTGATAGTTTATATTAATAAAATATACCGGAGATTCTTTTTTCAAGATATGTGGATTAGTAAGTAATTAAAAATCTTAATTGTTATAATATTAATTTTCATTGACGAGTAAATACATATTGAATTATATGTAATTTTTTAAACAGCGAAACAAAAGACTTTTGTGTGTGCCTTTTTAATTTTGATATCATAATTCAACATGATTGTAGCAAGAAATTGGAAGTCTTTGAAGGAATCATTTTATATCACTTACTTCAGAATCGAAGCAGACTTCTATACTAGAAGTGTGATCCGCAATTAGTGCTGTTACTGCCCAGTGTTTACCCTGTTTTTTTAACGCCGAATGATTCTTCACTTTAGCTCTTACTATTTTTCGTACTCTTCCTATGATAGGCTCGGATAATATGTCACTTAGTACGTTGATTGTTTCTGTGTTCATAGTTTGCTGGGCTGTGCTGGGAACGCTCGCCTTTGACAAAAATATGGAATTAAACAAATAAGAAAATGGCAGTTTTAATATAAAAAGATTATGTATACAGAATGTTAAAAGAATATTATTTAGATTACATAGTACTCATTAAGAAGAAGAAATTACATACTGTTCTTCAACGATATATAAGATTTACATCAGTAAATCCGAAACATGTAATTTCTTAAAGAATTTGCAATTCCGTGATAGAGACATCTGAAGTATGTGTGAAAAAGAGATGGAAAACACATAGAATCTTTCATAAATGTCAGAATGAAAATATAAGACAATCCCTCATTTTTACATCAGTGATAAATACAAACAGATAAATCATTTGCTTTATTAAAACCGCTTTTAACTCTCATTTTAACCTATATTTATTTTATAATTTTTATTTATCTTAATGAATACTATCTATTTTACAGTCTAGAAACTTTCTTTAATATCCTGTACACGCACAATGCACATAAAAGATAATATATACATATATTTTCGCAAATATATACCACAGATTTTTCGTTTTGTTTTATCAAGTCTGCAATAGAGATATTCGTTTTAATTTTCTTTGATGTATCATGATTTGTCAATTTTGATTTAGGCATTAATGGCGAGGAATATGCTTTGGTTTCATTTTTTGAGAGATTTTCATCTTGTTGACTGAAATAATTTGAAATAAATAAATGTGAAAATAAATTAGAAATGATATAAATGAAAAGATATAAAGATAGAGAACCTTCGTGATTTTTCTGTGCAAACCATAATCTCGCAATCATCGAAATCGAAATCATTGTTGAGAAATTCTGAAGCATATTTATTTTTAAAGGAACTTGTAGAAGGCGGCTGCTTGTTACGAGAATCATGTGCTGAGATTGATGTTTCTTCGACTATCATTATATCATCCTTCTCATTAAATTTTTCAATTTCCACTCGCGACGCAGGATGTACAGGTCTCATGGGGGAATCATTGGGCCTAAAATGACCGCTCGATATAATAAAACCGGAGAACACTAACACATGCAATAAAATAATAATAATAAATATTCTTATATAATTAAAACGATGGCGATTACTTGAATAAAATTCCAATTAAAAAGTTAATATCTAAATTTTTTAAATTTTAGTACTAACCAATTCTCTAAGGGATCAAAATCTATGTCTTCTAAAAAGTCTTCCGTAGTTTCATTCATTTCTTTGGTTTGGTTTTGATTACTTCCAATACAATTTTGAATAGTTTCAACTTCCTGATTTCGCCGTTCAATCGCTGTTACTGCTTCCAAATCGACTATCTCCTCAAAGTCATCATCAAATAATAAAGTGTCATGGCTATTAAAATTGTCATTTTGAACATTCTGATTCATAGTTCTAGGTAGCCCATTGTCATTATACGGATCAGGATTTTCTGGTTCTCCACTGAAAAATACAATAGATTTAAAATCAAGAAACTGGAATTAGAAAATTAAAAATAATTTAGAAAGCTGATACTCGCATGTAATTTTTTAATTGGTTAATTAAGTAATGATTTGCTGCAAATTGAGTATAAAGGAATAGATCCACTGTTTAATTTCATGTGTGCGTAAACGTTTGTTTTGTTCATAATCGGCTGTTTGATAGATGTAAATCAATTGATCGACTAAAATAATTTGATTAAAAATTGTATGCGAGTGTTTGCTCTGAACACATTACTAATTAGCTGCATGTGTCCTATATTTTCAGCAAAAATGGATCTTACAATTGATCAAATTTATATATCTATTTATTAATTCATAAATTAAAATAGTTTCCAATATATTTCACTAATCCATATTGTCGAACACAAATGATCGCATTCAAAAGACTTATTTATTTCAATGTATTTTGCAAGAAAAAAATATATCATATGATATCTCACTTTTAGTTATAATTAATATGACTGCAGTGAGGACACAACAGGTTAAATCCAAAAATAGTCAACAGAGTCTTACAGAGCTCTAGCCAAGACATTCTCCAACGCATTAAACTGCAATAGAGATTCCACTTCCCCACCAATTTCCTTATATTTTCCATCTGCCAAGAGAATAACTCCGCGTCTACAATCGACTGGACCAGTTATCATCACTTTGTATCCAGGAAGCAACATATTCTGCAAAAACATTTGTATACAATTATTATTACTTTTTAATTTAGGTGAAAAATTATTTATTCCAAATTTCTGCTGTAAAAAACATAATGTAGTAATGTAAATTCTTACAGTCATTTGTTTAAGCGGTTTGTACTCTATTGCAGTAATATCCTGTACTCCATCAGTGAGACACAATTGTATCATTCTTCTAGGTTTCGGTTCCCATTCAGCTTGTCTCTCTTCTTCTGCTACTATCAAGTTCTCACTATTGATTTTACGAATTTCACAAAGTTGCTTATACTTAGAATTCGCTATATCATACATCTTGTTCACCTATGTTTAGATCAAATGATCTTTATGTATAAATTTGGATCCCTGCACATATACCATATATACCAAACAAAATGTTCCTCAAATTCACCTGAAGTATGTAGGTACCGGCCAATACAGTATGCACCTGTTGTATCAAGTTCCTCGGCAAACAACCATTTTCATTGTTGATTTCCCGCAAATCACTTAGTTGCCATTGGCCTTCAACAAATTCCAAAATATGTCTGTCTGTCATCTATAATGATAATTGTTAATATTATTATTTAGAGTTCTAGTAATCTAATACACTAAAAAATTTTGTCCATTATTAAATGTTTAAAAAACTCTTCAACTTTTTTACGATACAAGATTTTGTATACATCCAACTTTCAGTTAAAAATATTTAATAACAAAAAAAAACATACTTCACGAAGAGTTTTGTCTCTGACAAAGTATTTGATGCAATCTCGGAGCCATGCATCGTTCATCATATAAAACTTTGCATTCAGCTGGTTTTTTATCCGTTTCAGCAAGTTTTCGTTCATTTTTGCGTTTTCTCTTTTTTCCTCGATCAAAAATTTGAATATTATTTATTAGTACTGATCACAGTGTTGTAAACAGTTGTTGGACGGGTTCCTTTTTTCGCGCATACGTGATGTAGATGACGTAACGATGACGTTTTTTACACGACAGTAACGTCACGTATGGTACGTTCGGAAGTATCGGTGTACGAGCATCATTCTATCTTTGTTCAACTTTTAGTAGATAACAAAGATAGAACGATGCTCGTTTGCAAACGGGTGATATTTTCGAACGCAGTCCTATGTGTAAAAGGTATCTCAGTTTTGGCGGGATCTCGTTCTAATTATAAAATGCTATACAAAGCTGTTTGTTGGGACGCTTAGGTAATTTAGCAATATATTTTGTTGAGGGGCTTACATTTTAGCTTTTTTTTTTGTTTTATATCATTCATATTTTATGTATTCTTAAAATACACAATATAAAAATTATAAAGATATTTTGAAAATATAGATCTTGAAGAAAAGAATTTATTTCATTACATAATAATTCTATTCAATAACAAACTTTATTGTACAAGGCTACTATTTGTATCTTTTTTGAATGTTTAATGGAAAAGAAAAACGTAACAAGTTATTTATATTTTAATATATTTTGGCAGTACTGATATTATATAACTACAATGGCTTTTCGATATTGGAAGTTTTTAATCTTATTCTCATATTTAATAATATTTTTTTATTAACATCTTCAATATTTCGGTGAACTAAAAAGAAAAACTTCTATTGTTTGCCTTATATGTTCATTGCATTTTTATAAGTTATTTATTTTTACAAGTGTACATTTCTACATGTACTGATTTTTTAGCTGTATTACAAATAATTATCATTTTTCTCTTTAAAAAATCATAATATTTTGATAAAAAAAGGAAAAATAAAATAATATTCTGCTCTCTGTGTTAATGATAGAAATTATAGATATTTGCATATACATATTATTTAAACAATAAGATACTGACTTAATGATAACACTTTTAGTATTGAAAAAGATAAAAGATAAAATAGTAAATTATTTTATACTTAATTATACTTTCCATTTTTTGTTAGTCTGATTGCATTAACTATTTAATTTTTTGATTCAAAAGATTATCTAAATCATTATTTTGGAATGATATTTTCAGGCTAGTAAATATATTTGTATCTTGAAATTATATTAATATACAACACATCAATCTTTATAGCAAAAGCATTTTCTATGAAATTACATTTCATAATTAAACTATGTTGTAACAAAAGATTTAATGAAATTATTGCAAAATTTTAATTAAGATTTAACAAATTCTTTCTAATCTTGTTTCAAAAAAGACAGATAATCAGTTAATTAATCATTCACTTTATTAATTTTGAATAGGTTAATTTTTATAAAAATAATTGTGAAATTTCAAGAATCGCAAAATTAAAAAAATATAAATAAAGCAAGAGATCAATTATCTAAAAATATAATACTCCACAAATCTTTTAAGATAAAAGCCAATGTAATCTTTGTAATGATCTCATTTTATCATATTAAAGCTTGATATTGCTTGCCACATGTAAACTACAAAGATATTATAAATTGTTTAGAACTCTCTCTTTTAACTTTCTTATTTGTTTAGACTTATTATCCCAATATTGTAATGTAAAAAATATACATGTTACCACATATGTAACATCATAATACACATTATTGTAATATATATATTGGGAACATATTATATAACTTATAAAACATTTTCATCATATATATTAATCATGTATATATACAGTAAAATATTTTGCTATTACTCTCTGAGTCGCGCCAATCTCTGTGTTAGCTCATCTTGTTCTTGGCTCACCGCCGTCGAAGTACCAATACTACCCAGTTGACCAGAGGGCAATTCCATGTTCAGTTCCAGGCTATAAATGAAGTCGATTAAAGTTTTCTGAGCAATTTAGAAATTTTTTATTTGAGACCAACAGTAGTATTTTCTTGTAACATGTACGTTAAAAAAATGTGAATTGAAATTCTTCATTTTAATCATAAAATAAATTTGAATGGACAAATAAAAATATATAAATATTCTTACCCAGCTTCATCCGCAACTTGTTGCATTAAAGCATCCACATCATTCTGAGGTACATTGGTAGTTGTAGTTTGCGACATAGCATTTTCCATATATGAACTTTGTACATCCAGATCCTCAAATTGACTCTCAAACTTATCCATGAGTCCAGAGATTTTTTCCAAGTTCATTGATTTCATTGCCGCATCCATGGCTTTAACAACACCAGCCATAGACTGAGTAACTTTGCGAGTCGTCAGTGCAGTCTGTACTCTACTAGCCACCGCATCCACCCTAGCACTCATCCTGAGATAATTTAAGGCCTGGTTTTTCTGTCGAATTGCGTTCTCCGCATGGATACGAGCACCTTCCATATTACCTTTCTGTATTGCTTTCTTGACTTTTGTTTTCTCTATTTTCTCCTCTTTCTCGCATTTTTTCGAGTTTCTCTCTAACTCCTTTACAGCAAACTTCAAATTGAATAAATTTTCTATGTTTTATTATCAAGAAAAATAGTACTTGTATTAAGAGAATTTGAAACCTTTTGTTTAATAATTAGAAGAAAAATTATATTTTTCGATTTTTATAAATTTTTATAAAAATATATTCGAGAAAAATAAAATTTAGATTTTTGACAATTCCTATGATTTGTCATGATGTGTCATGATATGTGAATATCCTCTGAAGATGTACTGACAAGTTTTGCTCCAATCACTTTATAAAAGAAACCGAGAATCTTAGTATAAATAAAAAATATTTATTAAATACCTTATAATATAAATAAAATATTTAAAGGATACTTTCCATTTGAGAAACGGACATAGCTGACTGTTCGGCCCCCGTTGTGAAGTAGTAAAGACCTAACCTCAAAAATAATATCGGCCCTAAATGCGTTCCTCTTTGTCAACGAGTTAAATAAAGTGACAAGTTACACCCAGTGTAAATCGTCACAAATAAGCTATATTGTATTTATAATAATATCTTTTTGTCACCCGAATTTTATGGAAAGAATAAAAGTTGTCTCTCTTTCTCTCATTCAATTCGCATGACAGTTACGTGCGATCAAGATGATATTACGATATTATTCATTCCTACAAATATTTTACAAAATTAGATATATTAAACCAGTATTGCGAACAATTACGAACTGGAGACTGGAGAGCTGGAGACAAAAATGTTATGAATCTGTGTTTGGATCATAGACATATAACATACATAGACGGAGCATTAAAAATTTGGGGTCAGAATTAGAAAAAGACATATATATTCTTGGATGGATTTCTATCTCTTTTTCCACATCAATCATCTGAACTAAAAACATTTCTCATCAGATGAAGCCAATTTTTTTGACTATGATATTATAATAATATCAATCAAGAATCAACGAATGTTCTGAGAAAGAGATAAAGAAGGAGTGTCATATTGAAAATAGTAAAAATAATTATGAATAAATGTATAAAACAAAGTTTTTGAGAAAATTGATATTTAGAAAATGTAAGTATTAGTTCATTTAAAAGCGTTTTTCATAACTTTTGTAAATAAAGTTAAATAATCATAATATATAGACTAAACTAATTAAAGTCCAAAGCCTTATACAATAATGGTTGCATTTGGTTTATTATTATTTCGTTATTGTTATAAATATCTTAATTACAAATTTATTATTCTTTATGCATACAATAGAATGATTAATTAGAAGTATATAAAGTGATTATATAAAAAGCATATACATTTTATATGGAAGATTCAAAGAAATATATTTATCAAGAAAGATTGTTTTTTTAACGCTTAGTTTACTTATATATCTTATTAATTAAATTGTATACTGCAAAGTTACACAATGCTAAGCGATAAGCTTAACTCGTATTTTATATTTTAAATCATTTTCATTCTTCTATGTACATTAATAACATATAAGTTTCTTGACAATGATTGCTATAGTATATAACTACGTGTATATACAATTTATAATACATGTGTTTTCTTAGAAAATCTGTATAATATAAAAAAAAAACGGTTTATCTAATGCATATTATACTTGTACAAATATGAATGTGAATTAAATAGAAACCACCAACATAGATTATAGCACATTTCATCAGGAAAATATGAACAAAGCAATACCGAATAAACCAATAGAAAATTCAATTAAGAAAAAACTGGAAACTACCTTGAGACCCCTGTATTGCAATGTTATTAATGAATCTTACATGCATAATGTTCCCAAGGATTCCGAGACACACTTCAAAGTAATAATAGTATCAGAAAAATTTAACAAGCAGCCATTGATCGAGGTAATTATTAAAGATTCTTGTGTTTGTTATAACATTTTGTTACATTTAATTTTAAATCCATCAAATTTGGAAAATTGGTTTAGTTTTATTTTTATTTTGATCAAGCATATAAAATATAACATAGAATTTATATGAAAATGAATGAAAAAAAAATAATAACATTTGTGAAGCAAATAAAGTAATAATAGAAAACACGTTAGTTTTCATCTATAAGTTTAATTAATTGCAAGATTAAGGAATATATATTACTCCAAATAATAGAAAAGGTCTGAAACTTGAATTATTAATTTAGAGACACCGAGTAATAAATGAATTATTGCAAGTGGAACTGCAAGAAAGTGTACATGCTTTATCAATAGTTGTAAGTGATATCAATTAATTATTAATCCTCTTAATAGTGTGAAAAATAAATTATGTTCCATTTTTTCATGTTCAACAAGGTCAGGCAAAGTTTTTATATTAATGTGATGTATGTTTAAGGCGAAAACACCAGAGCAATGGGAAGCAAGCAATAAAACAGTGACTGCGAGTCCTGCTTGCAGAGGTGGTTTTGGAAAATAACGTTATGTAATAATTTAACAATTAATTAAGGATAATAATTTAAGCTATAAAAATAAATTATGCAGTATATGTAATATAAGCAATAAACACATTTTACTGCAATTTTTACATAAATAATATTTACATAAATAAATTTTTTTTTTTTAATTATTAAATGAGATCTCACATACACACATATATTCTGTATATAAAATATCTTCTGTACATTAAATAAAATCAAATATTGAACTAAAATTAAAAATGTTTTTTAAATTTATAAAATTAAAATATAGAATAAAAAATTTTAAAAACAGTTCAGTACATGAAATTCCATATTTTTAACTTCATTTTCTTCAAAAATATTATTTATATCTTTTTAAAGATAATACTGCTACAATCACTTCTTTAATTGTAGGATCAACAATATGATAAATTATGTGGCATAAATTTCATATTCATGGAAGGAATTACATATCATTGATGATATTTAGTCTTTTCTTTATCTTTTTCTTCGAACTTATTTCATATACTAAAAATTGAAAATTTTTAATAAGTATGTAGGAATTGTGTATGTGCGTGTGTGTGTGTGTGTGTAAGTACAACTAAAAAAAATTAAAGATTTATTTTTTCTGTCTAAATCACGTATTGTTGCATCAAGTCCTACATATACATCAGGCATACTAGATATAATATAATACAAAAAAATGACAAAAATAAAAAAATACATTAATGTCACAATGCAAATGTATCCAGCCTTAGTTTGCCTTCGTTTTCAGTTAGATAAAGCATGTCTGCCATTGACTGCTCTGCTATCGCCTCCTCTGCCTTCTCGTGCATCTATGATAATGACATAGTATTGTAAATATCAGTATAAGAATTAACATTATCCTCAAATAATATTATCCAGAATCATTGAAAACTTCTACGTTTTTATGAAATTTGATATTAGATGGGATCAGAGAGTAATTATGAGATTATTTAGAATA
Organism: Polyergus mexicanus; assembly: GCF_030449975.1. Lineage (NCBI taxonomy): Eukaryota > Metazoa > Arthropoda > Insecta > Hymenoptera > Formicidae > Polyergus > Polyergus mexicanus. The sequence goes on from NW_027223323.1 coordinate 6,591,918, forward strand.
AGGTAAACATAAAAGTTATTAATAATGTAGATATAAAATTTATTTCCACGAGATTTATCATTTTCATAAAATAATTGTCCAGTAAAAAATTAATTTCTAAAATTTCTTAAAATGTTTTCAAATTTTCACTAGATATTATATATGTATTTAAAAAAAGATTGACCGTCTTAAAACTGAGATTTTTACAATTGTAAATAACGTCATTAACATGTAACATAATGTAATTAACTTTTTTTGTTTAGTATGTCCAAATTACGGTTTATAATCTAAAAAAGAAAAAAAAGTAAAAGACAATTATATAAATATTACGAAAAATATTAAGATTATGTATACCATACAGTTTTTATTTTATCAGGAAAGGGTTTGCAACCGCGAGTTGAATGATTTTTTCACTTATATCATCAATCATAAAATTGGATATAAAAGGTGTGAATATACTTACGCCTCTGAATGTAATGTTGGTTGGAGGACATTTGAAATTCGGACCGAAATTCACGGATACCGTTGCGCTTTTATAGATTGAAATTCCAGGATAATAGGCGCCTTTGTTGAGATTCACAAAAGCATCACCTTGATTGACTCCGTTTTTGTAGTATATGATCTTGCTACTTTCCAAAGGCCGTAGAGCCTTCAAAGCTTCCTGCACTTGGTCTTTCTCCTCGTAATACAAGTGACTCTTGAATTTCACTAAGGGCTAATTAAAAATCAGAAAATATAAAAAGGAAACAATTTGTAGGTATTTCTATAAAAAAATTATTTGCAGAAAATTTCAATAAAGAGAGAGAGAAAGAGAGAGAGAGAGAATATCATAACAGTTTAATATTTTGGAAATATTCGAGCAATTTCAATCTACTTTAATTTTTTTTCTATTGACATGATATGCTCACTCTGTCTTTATAAGTATTTGGAATGTGCGATGCATCATGTGTGTTTGGAAGAACTATGAGGAAACCCAATGTGTCACCCTCGCTGTAACCGTTGCTATAATGTTTGCCGCGGCTTTCGTGAAATCGCGTGCCCTTCCTATCAAATATTGTATCATGAAAAATTATTGAAATTTTAAAAAGATGGAATTATGATTAAAAAAGAAAAGCATATCTTTTAATAAAATTTTTTAAATATGCTATATAGTAATCATAAGTATGTATAATACCTTGATCTCCATGAGTAACCGAACTTATCATAACCAAGTGGAGCTTGCAAATTCGCATATTCTTGTCCCCATCCAAGTCTTGTCGCGGATCCTTCCGGCATTTCCTCGATCGTGGCTTCCCAATACCAAGTGCCTCTGCTTACGCCTATAAGAGATTGGTAAATATAATTAAAATATTTGCACAGGCAAATCAAAAGCAAACATCCTTCAAATATTTGAAATGCAGAGACACAAATAGAATGAGACCAAAATGCAAAAAATGGCATAATGAAGAATAGAAAGTTTATAAATTTTATTATTAGCAAAAAATAAGCATTTATCGCAAAAAAAGCATTAGCAAAAAAAACTACTGTGAGAATGATGCTATATCTGAACAATATAAATGCAGAAAATCCAAGTATTTCAATCTCCTTCTCTCTTTGAGATGTATAAATTTATATTTAAAAAAATATATAATTAATTATTTTCAAGAAAGACTATCATAAAAAATGTTATAAAATTGTTCCCTTGCAAGATTGTATATAAGATTGTATTAGATATACTCGACACGACGCTATCGTGTATTTTGATAAATTGATAGCATTCTCACTGTGTGTAGCTCTTATCATGCAATATCCTTTTTCCCCAGTGACCGCTAATCTATCTTCAGCGATTTTGAGTTGTGGCGCGCGATCATGTAACGCAAGCAACACAGTACTCGGGCTGAGAGCGCGGTATAGCCATCCGGGTATAGGTTTACCGGCCCAGTCGCTACTCTCGTCAAATTCCTGAATATAAATTAAGATATTTGGAAAATTTAGTATTACTTGCAGACATTATTATTATAATCTAAGAATTTTAATTCTTTAATTGTAACAGTACATAAAAACTGCTTATATAGAGCTTTCAATTTTTGCTAGACATACGTACACATACATATGTATATATGCATACATATTACAGCTAAAGAAGTTAAAGCTTTTGATTCTTTATTACATCCATATTTCTAACATAAGAAAAAGCAGAAAGTAAATATGTATCAAAACAAAGTAAAAATATATCAAAGATATATTAAAATATTTCCTACAATTTTTCTTTATCAGTTTTCAGAAACTTTGTCTGATGAAAAATATTAATTTCTATTTTTTCTATTACTTCTTTAATTGTATCATAATAATTTCCTCTTTGCACACATGACTTACATAAAAATTATTAGAAGAACTATTTGTATCTCAGTCAGTAGAAAAGTAAAGTACATCTTACCTGTCGGAAAGGTGCGTGAGGATCTGGTTCTGCCAAGATATATCTGTAGCCATCCTTATTAAAGGGGTGTTCGAGTGGATAACCATGAGCAGGCAGTTTCGGAGTAGTCATGTCGGATCCTCTGCCCTTTTTTCCAGAACCTGCACCCGCGGCCTCGCCAGGGAACTTCCGCTTAGCATTACGACCGCGCAATCCTCCACTAAGTGGCACTAAACGTTCCATTTTAATAAAATATCACTTCACTTTCGATATCAACATATAATATCGTCCTTAATTCTCTCTTCTCAACTTTAATCACGTTTCTTCTTCTCAATACATTCAAATTCAATAAAACAAACAAGTAAGTAATTAATCGATAATTGATTTTTTTTTCTAAATGGACTGATTAATTGCTACAATGCTGAATTCCTTATATATATGTAGATAATAATATGTAAATGATATGAATAATGATATCAAATACAACATTGCAGCTATATAATTAAGTCTCTTAGGGCAAAGTTCATTAGAGATCTATTCAATTTCTCCGTCATGATTTAAACTTGAGTAGTTTTCTGATAGCGAAACGACAATAGCGCGCGCACGATTGCATCTGTGATAAGATAAGGAACAACAGATCTATATATATCTGATCAAAACATGCTTTGAGGAATACTATCTGAGGAAAGATTTGAAAAAAATGAGAATTTAAATAAAAATTTAACAAATTATATATTTGATTTTTTTGAAAAATCTAGGATAGGTTTTGATATATCTTGAGTGAATATTTTATTTATATGCATTATCTGCATTCGTTTGTCCATAGATTTGAGATATGTGTGTGTAAAAATAAGAAAAAGAGAATATGAAAATATAATATAAATATAAAAATAACTACATAAAAAAAGAACATAGAAGAAATAGAATCTATATAAATATTCATAAATTAAAACATGAGACAATTCTAAAACTTTCTATATATATTCTTGAATTTGGGAAGAGATATCCCATCTGTTTTTAGCAAAAATTTTAATAAGTGCTAACTCTTTCCAAAAATTATTAAGTTTAAATTAAAACTTTGTTACAGTTAAATTAATATAAAATGAATAATAAGGAAGAAAGTACTAGATACACACCGACATGTTGTAGGCCCATTTCTGTCGCTCGCAAATGACCATTCTTAATCATAGCTTCATAATTCGGTTTAATTGATGTGAGTTCAGGGCTTGCCAGACCAAAGAGCTGACCTTCGGACGTACTCTCGTCCATCGTAAATAACGTTCCGACGTCTTTAAGCAATGCTCTGTGGATCTAGAAAATCGAATGTTTATCAAAATAAGATAGTTATTATAGAATCAAAAAAAAGATTATATAAATTTATATTATATTTATATTATTCATAAGTTCTAATCTAATACAATTGTAGCATAAAAAAAGGCTTATTAAATACCGTAGCATGCCAAGATTGGGTGACTCTGCGAGGCATTGTAGTCATGCTCTCCCAATGACAATCAATAAATGGTATGATATCTTTGTCCTTATGAAAGAGAGTCCTCTGCTCATTCTCCTTTTGACATATCTGCAGCAAGTTTGCGATTGCTGTTATGCACATCTGTGGAAATGCTGGAAGAAATGGAAGCAGTGATTAATTAATTAAGCAATTAATGAAATATCTTTATATACATTAATGCTGTGGTTAATTTTCAACACTCACGTGCCTGGTTTTTCTTGAAGCTTTCTAAGCCAGTCGGTGAACAGTTTTTGCACATAAATATATAATTCATCATAAAAGGCACAAGTTTGCCCAATTGATATCCAATGCAGGATTCATGAAACCAACGAGAACAACTAGCACAAAGTAGCTCTACAATATTTAAATTTCTTTCCTTGTTGCTGCAAAATGTTCCACAGTAAATCACCATGTTACAAAAAAAAAACATAACATTGATAAGATTTACACGCAATTACCAGTAACAATTTCCACTTTCATTATTATTGCTTTGTCCACTGAGTCTTTCTGCTGGTTCATCCTGCTTAGATTTGTGTTTGCTCTTATCATCGAACTTTTGTTTTATCTTTTCTTCAGCAGCTTCTATTGGCTCAAGCTTATCACTTGGACTAAATTATATATCCTTGATTATTATTTTATTGTGTGTGTAATTAAAATAATAATTTATAATAACATTAATTTTCTACAAAATTATTTATATATAATTATTTTACTCATAATTACTTTATTCCTTTAGTTTTAAAAGACATACATTTATTTAAAATCCTTCACATTTTTTTAAATCCCCTCATCTGAATTTTAAGATCTAATTTTTATTATTTACATTTCACTTTTCAGTTTTTTTTTTAATATTGATTTTCTATCAGTTATTGATATTTTTGAATTCTTAGATTTTTAGTTTGTCGAATTGGCAATATTTAAAATAGACTATTTTATTTTTACATACAATCTTTTCTTTTCGAATTCTTGAATTAAAAAAATTTTATTTCTCGGATTTTTATGTTTTTGAATTGTCAACAATTAAGTCAAAATAATGAAAACGTAACCTCAACTTATGTTCGGTACATTACGTATAATAACAGATATATGATTATATTGTAGAATATATATAACACTTGATAAACATCCATGAGTATTCCTCACCTGCCATTCTTTTCTTCTGCCATTGTTTTACAGATATTCTCTCTTTTTTTTATCTTTGTTGGATTGGAGCACCTCGTCTACTACTATACATGCACTTGCATGCAGTATCACAGTTGACTATAGATTTGTTCTTTTTAGCTAAACTAGAATGGAATAAAATGAGATAGAAATATATTTAGAAGTTCAAAAAAAAAAAAAAAGGAAAAACAAGAAGTGCAAAAAGTTCATCTGAAAAAACAAATCTTGTAACGATGCAATACGATGAACGATGTAATTGTAAATCGTAATGTACTCCCGGGAGTAATGTAATTTCAGCCGGATTTTTCGCGCATGCGCGGCGGACTCGGTATCGATCATAAACTTCATGAACACTGACGAGAAACTCGCACTGAAAATTGATTTGACCAATCAGGACAAAGAAATTTTAGTTCCTTTTGTCCTGATTGGTTAAATTTCAATCTTCAATGGTTGGCATGACTGGAAAAAGATCGCTGTACACTAGCGTCCTCTCAGTAATATATTGTAACTAGAATCAGCTAGAATAAGAAGTAACGGAAATTAGAGATGGTAAAATAATTAATAATTAATAATTAATAATTGACAAAAGGAAAATACACTTATTCGGAAAGAAAAATTCTCATTTCAAAATACACAAGTACAAAATATTGAAATAATTATAAATATTATATGTACATATATATATACCGAATCGATGTTCCATTTTAATGGGAATTTATCCGCGATACTTTTCAAATATCAAAAGTTATTAATTTAGTTTATTTTTATATTAATGTAGTTTCAATTTGGTTCAATTTGACCTTTTAATTAATATCGTTTCAACTTTCTCTAGAAATATATATTTTTATTCTTTAAATATATAGCTTATATTTTTAATTAATACAAATTTATTCACGATTAATGCACGGTAGAATTTATATTTTAAATAACACATACACACACATATATATACATCTGGAACTATATATGTTGTAGCAAATTTGGTATGCAATCATGTGGCGTAAAAGGGCCGAGCAGCGCGCAGGTTTCACACTTTTGAGATACATAAATGACAGACCCTTCATTACATGAACGAGAGACGTGAGAGAGAATGTGGCCCCTTAGGCTACCCCTGAAGATACACCAAGTAAATTATACTTTATATACTTACATCGTGCCAAGCAAAAAATCGCCTCATAATTTCCGTCCTAGCTTCTATCAAGATTAAAATTTGTGGATCAAAAATTTCTTGATTCTTTTTAACGATATAAATTTTAGAATAAAAAAAAGTTTTTAAATACAAAAATTATTATATTAAATATACTATGGACGAATGAGTAAGAATCACGTAATATCAATAATTTAGAAATGTTTGTCATGACAGAAGAATATTTATCGTTAAAAAATTGTTCTTTTAGAAAAATAATAAAGATAAAAAAAGGTGCCAAAAACACGTAGATTTGACAATCAATTAATATATATGTATCTTGGACTAAAATTTAATATTAAATTTTAATTTTATTGTATTTTTAAATATTGTTTATATGTAAAGATTAATCGTCGCGTCGCGGCATGAGAAATCTCAAGGGTAAAAAGGATTCGGTTTTTTCTGTCGATCTCCCTCAGTCTCGCTCGTCATCGATTCGTTACACGTGGCCAATCCCAATGATTCACGACGCTCAACTCAAATATGATACTATAAAATCGGAATATAAGAACGTGTAGAAATATATATGAATAAATAAAATTATTTATCTTTTCACTGTAGCACTTTTACATAAAAAAATTAAAGTGTATATTTTTAAATTGATGGTCCTTGCAATATCTTTCTCATTTTCTTTCATTATTCTATTTTTAATCCTATCTTATTTTGCGTCTATAATTTTTATATTGTGTTTCTAATCTAGCCAGGAACGAAAGAATGTTCGAGAGCTACTGCAAGATCTTTAAAAAGTTGAGCGTCGCTACAGATATTATTATGTGGATGGTGCGGGAACCACAAGGATAAGACAAACGGACCCGCCAAGCAAATCAAATCTTCCCTTCACGGCTTAAAATGATCATCTGAAAAGAGCCACCTCATCGTATCTTTAATTTTCTTCTTTTCTTATTTCTTTTTCTTGCATCGTGCTTTCGGATGTCGTTATTTTCGCTGGTATTATCAATAAATTTCGTTTCTATTTCGCTTATATTTTATGAAATATCTGTGTCTTATTTACTGGTTTTTCCAGAGTTTCCTAATAGAAATTCAGGTGAGAATGGAAATATCTTATATTGTTACATCCGTAGTTCTATGAAACGAGATAACTAATCAAACACTCTAAACATATGAGATGCAAGGGAAAAATATGTACGCGCTGCGTTTACATTGTATTGTATATTGGATAACTGAAAGAGGTATATAAAGTTTGAAAATATTTTCAGTAATTCAACTAAAATATCTCGGAAACTGAATAGTTTTTTTTTTACTTAATTTTTCTGCTACAGTATATATATATATTTATAGTCACAAATTTCAGAAATACTCTGTATAATATATAATACATATTATTATATTTTCTTCTCTTTTTCTCTCTCTCTCTCTCTCTCTCTCTCTCTCTCTCTCTGTTATGCTTTTTGATTCAAAAAGTATTATTTAATAAAAGATTTTAAATGTAATTTTATGCAAAAAATATATTTAAATTTTATATATATATAATAAAAGCAAACGCTTAAGAAGTTTTTATTCGCATTTCTAAAGCGGCAAAAATTTATCATCGAGGTAATCTAGCATCCGGCGGTTTCTTTGTTCCTAATTATGCTTGCGGGATCGGTCCTATAATCCTCGGCAGTTGGGCCTCGAGATAATAGGACCCGCAGTGACGGCAAAAACTGGAAGAAGCAGGAGAACGCAGCCGAACGTGCGCGGAATCGCCCGAATACATGCATCCACATTACTGCTGGGCCACCAGTTCGCCAGTACCAGTATCCAGTATTCAGTACCCAGTATCCGTCAGTCAGTCGACTGCCGACTGCCGACCATCGATGTGGGTGAGTGTATTTGGTGATGTATTGTGTTACGCGGGAATGTGAATCTTTATTATCACATGAGTGTTGATCGTACGGAATACCGCGGACAAATTTTATATTATGTGTATGTGTATCATTATTGTTAATAAAATGTGAATGTCATCGACATTAAAAATGATATTGCCCATTGTGATGTTTATCCTATCGGCGGTATTGGGTCTGATCCATGGATGGGGCATCAATCACGGACATGCTGGAACCGGCCCAAAATGTGAAAAACTCAGCGTATCCTTTTGTCGAGGACTGCGTTATAATTTGACGGCAATGCCGAATTTTATGGGTCATGAGGATCAACGACAGGCTGAACGAGGGGTATGTTATAATTTTGATTCTTAAAATATTAAGTTATTTATTTTCTCTTCGTTAATGTATTAAAAGGATTAGAAAATATTTTTGTTTTTTCATCTTTGCTTTCATATGCCATAAACACAATTAATAGACGCGGATATAGATAACTTATCGAAATAGAAAATTACTTACCCTGAAAGGATCGATTTTTTTGCGAATTTATATTAAATAAAAATAAAAATTACTTCTTTTTTAATAACAATTATGCAGGAAATCCCCCCCCCCCTCTCTCTATCTCTGCTATTTTTTCTTTCTTTTTTTCTCTTTTTTCCCCTTGCCTTTTTTTCTTTTTTTCCCCCTCTTTTTTCTCTATTTTTCTTATTTTCTGCCTCTTCTTTCTCTCTCTCTTTCTTATGATTAACGATAGAAAAAAGATGATAGAAAAAAAAATTAAAAATGTAATAAGATCTGAAAAATTTACTCTCGCAAATAGAGTAGTTGTCAGAATAATCAAATATTTTTTTTTTTTCAAAGATAAACTTTAATTTTATTATTTCTTAATTAATTTATAGTCTATTTATTGTGAGTCAAAAATAATAGTAATTATTGAAAAATATAATTTGATTTAAAAAAAATACATTAATCAGAAGCATCTTCCTTTAAGCATTGTTAGAGAAATAATTATTATCCGTAAGCATCGATAATTCTATAAATCCGATCGTGTTTAGAAAGAGAATTCGACGGAGTATCTCGCACCACGACTTTCCTACTTGAGTGTTGCCGCGCAAATGATAACAGGATCGGAGCTCGGAGCATGTAAACATTAGCATGCTACATATCACAAAAAACAGCGACGAATTAATAATAACAAGATTCTCAACCTTTTCGGATTTTTCATTGTCACGGTGAAATAATTGCGCGGAGAAAAAGTCATTCGCTCCAGGCCTAACACATGTTATGTATACATGTACACGTACACATACACACACACACACACACACACACACACACACACACACACACATATATATATATATATATATATATATATATACATTTATACATGAAGGAAAGAAAGGTATTTATAGCTGAGGAGAAGGGGTTTACTCTCGCTCGCTCGCAGTTTTATTATCGTAATAACGTTAAGGCGGCTTCCTTTGAAGCCGCCCGAAGCAAGATAGCTCTGACGAGCAAACTGCGTATTTTTATAACAGCTACGTTCCTTGTGTGCATGTATGCGTGGCGCGCATTGGAAGCGAGTGCGTGCGGATATGAGAACATTGGCGGATGCGGATTTGATACGTGCTTTTTGTGTGACGAGCTCTTTCGAGAAGCCGGAGATAATGATGATAAATCGAGGAGGGAATGTGAAAAATTCTTAATTTTAAATTAGAAAATTTTTTAGTATAAATATTATATAATATACATTTATGTAAATAAAAAAAAAATTAAAAGATTATACCAAATACAAATAATATATCTCTAATATAAACTTTAAGATATCTCTAAAAATAAATTCTAATGATAATTATTAAAACTTTGAAAATCAATTTTAGATAGAGAGACTTTAATAAAATTTTGATTCTAATTTTCTTTTTTTTAAGAATTTAATAATTCAAATCAAATAATCTTTTTACTTAAGAATGTATCTCTTTAACTCTGTGTATATGTGCGTTTATAAGAATTTTTTAAAGCTGATTTCTATACAATTAAATTATTTAATCTCTGAAGTTTCATGAGTCTATTTTCTCAGTCACACAATTTAAAATTAAAAATTTTTTTTTCTTTTTTAAAATATCGCAACACTTAAGAATCAAAAAATTTCAAGAGTTTATTATTTTCGGAAATAAATTCTTTGAAAGCAATGATATAATTTATTATTTTCATTTTAAAATGATCACGAAAAATTCTATTTTTATTTTCAAGGACGCATCCAATTACATATGCGCGCAAAAAGTATCCCTTGGCTCGACATCATGTCTTGGGGATTTATACGTTGATACTCATAAATATTAAGTCTCACAAAAAGTCTCGCTAACTCGATCAAGGCGGAACGAGCGCACGGTATAAAGACAAAAGCGGGGAAAAAAGAACGGATGAAAGTGAGTTACAATAAGAAATAAGTCGGTTTCGTCCGTCTGTTCTCTCTCGTTTGTTCTTCTATCTGCGAATTGTCCGTCAGGCCGCGTTGAAAATTCTTTGAAGGGACCATATAAGGGATATATACCTTGTTTCCTACTCCGTCTTTTTCTGGTCATTCCCGAAAAAGAAGAATGAGAAATAATAAACGAACCGGTCTACGCACATCTCACACAATCAGCATCGCTCTTTCGTTTTTGCAGACACGAGATATGTAAGGCAAAAAATCTAAAATTATAACAAAATGATTACACAAATACGTATTAAATATTATAATTTTGATAAGTTTATTCACAGTTTATTCGTGAATCAGGAAAAAATACAGAGAAATTATTTTTACATTTTTGTAACATTAAAATATCTATGTGATTATCTCATCATACAATTATTTCATAATTTAGATTGAAATCGACAAATGTAAAACAAATCAGTTTCAAAATAAACTTGTAAATATCAATTGAGATATCTGAGATTTTCGCTTGAATTTTTCTGTATGTTTTATCTTGTTATTACTAATAAAAAAAATATATATTATATTATATATATATAGATTTGTGTAAAGGAAAGTATTAATTATTTTTTTTTTACTTTTACTTTTTTAATGCTACTATAAAGATTAAAATAGTTTATATATGTATATACATCAACCAATTTTTTCACCATATACATTTTTTGTATATTAAACATCTTTCGTATGCGAAAAGAAGTGAAAACGATTGAGCGTTATTTCCAGATAGGGCTTTTCTCTGAAAACTGTTCTTGGCGTGTCCAATCCTTGATTGGTGAGAAGAGAAGCATGAGATACACGGCTGAAATGAGAGACTTCGGCGTTACGGGTTACCACGTAATTTCATGAGGCTATAATTTGGGGCGCATCGTGGAAGAGGAGAACATCGGGCTTGTGTGCTCGTAATGGGCAAATCTAGCGGGGGGAAGGAGGTAGAAAGCGGCTTTGGTGGGCCGCAGCGAGACGTGCGAGGATTCATTAGGATCGAGGCGGGAAGAATGGGCGGGATAATTACCCCCGATGCCCATCGCTCGTTATATTTCATAGAAGCAAGTCTCCTCTCCGCTTCGTTAGATGCGTTATCTTCTCTTTCCCTCCATCCCTCTCACTGTCGTAGGCTTTGTCCCGTGTTTATAAGATGGAAGGAAGAGATGCCTAAAAAAAATCTTTTTAAAAAACACGCGTCAAATATAGAAAATAAATAGAAATTTAAAACATAAAAAATGGTTAAGCATGACTGTTATTAAATAATTTTTTAAAATTAGATTTTTTTTTTTTTAATCAGATAGATGTAATTAGCCAAGTCATAACAAAAATGCTATTAGATTTTTATTACTGTATTAGTTTCTGAGATATTTTAGTTGAAAGTATCATTGACAGTAAAATTTTGGATAGAGAGAAAAGCAATAGATAATGATATGAATTTATTGTTAATTACAGTCGCGCGGGCTTGTCACGTGACATGTGACATGTGACACATACCGCGTCTCCTCCTCTCTCTTGATTTATTTTAAACATAAAACGTTTCATAAAGTCAAGATATATTACAATTCTCATAATTCATATTTTTTTTAATCAAATTCATACCTGACTAAAAACTGCAATTGATAAAGGGAATCTGAATTAAGATGAATCGATCAAGTGGTTAACTTAGTTCTAATAATATATCATATATTCACAGCTGACTGCCTTTATGCCATTGGTCCATTACAACTGTTCGAGACATCTTAGACTTTTCTTATGTGCCGTCTTCGCCCCGGTTTGTTCAGAGCATGTGGCCATGCAGATACCAGCGTGCAAGTCCCTCTGTCTTTCCGTAAGAAGGGATTGCGAGCCGGCTTTAACCAGTCTCACATTGCCGTGGCCACACATGTTAGATTGCGATCGTTTCCTCGATCGTGGCAAGTATTCGTTTAATTTAATATTATTCAAATTAATCTGTCAATTTTTTAAATAATAAATTTAAAAAAGAGATTAAAAATTTTATCTTTAAAACTTTTTATACACACATAATGCTTTGAATCTTTGTATTCTATACTTAACATTGTTTTTTAGCTATTCATTTATTATACATAGGATGTTTAAAAAAACTATTTTATAAGAAAAAAAAAGAAAAAAGGTTTTTAACACTTTATATATTTAATTATGTTTTAAATAATATATTTTCGTTAAATAGGATATAGATTTAATTATTTGGTTATATAATTTTGATAATATTTTCCTCTCTCTAAAACTAATATCCTTATATTATAGGAAACACATTGTGCGTGCAGCCACCAGACGAAACATTAGATGACATTAAATCACCAGCATTGCCAACTATTCAACAACAATGGCCAGCGATGCATGAACAACCACTGCAGACCTCCACGCAAATACAACAGCAGCAACATCAATGTCCACCTCATTTTGTGCAGATACCCGATATAGAAACGGTAAGTGCATGACTAGATGAAAAGATGAATAGATAAGAGTGAAGATGATGAAAAAATATTTTCTTTTTGTAATTTTTCGTGACTATTTCAGACTTTTTGTGCACCACGTTGCGGCACCGATGCATATTATCGCGTAGAAGATAAGAGATTCGCTGAGCGTTGGATGACCGGTTGGGCGTGGTTATGTTTTTTATCGACGCTCTTTACATTGTTAACTTTTTGGGTCGAACCATCCAGATTTCGTTATCCCGAAAGACCGATAGTTTTCTTGGCACTCTGCTATAATCTTCTTTCTGTAGCTTATATCATTCGGGGTGCGGTTGGCGCTGAGAACATCAGCTGTGTCAATCAGGTTGATGGACCAAGTTATGTTCCAGTAAGTAAATAGATTTCTCTTTTCAGTAAATAAATATGCAATACAATGTTTATTGCTATTATATTTTTTTTCATGTTTATTTATGAATAGATCCGCGATGCCTTGAAGAGTATTCCCTGTACTATTTGGTGGATAGTCAGGTACTATCTAGGATTAGCTAGTAACACATGGTGGGCAGTCCTATGCGGTTGCTGGCTTCTGAGTGCCAAGAATGAGTGGAGCAGCGAAGCTCTTCACAATATTGCATCTTATCTTCATGCAGCTGCGTGGATTGTTCCAATATTCCTCACAGGAGGTAAATATTTTTGCATAGTCTGAGATTTCTTTTTTTTATGCAATGTATCTATGTACCTATTTTGATTTTGTGTTATTCTTTCTGGACTATAAGTTTTCTCAACATCTTGATAATCTGTAAATTTTGAAAAAATTAATATTTCTAATATTCTTTAAAACTTATTGGATTATTTATTCGTATTTCTACCAACGCACGAGAATTTATATTTGTATATATGTTATTATTATTAAATATTTAGAAATGATATCTTTGGATATATTGTATTTTTGCTGCAAATATTTGATTACATATCTTTCTTATAGGAAGCTTGCTGTCGCGCAACGTAGTTGCGGATGAATTAACTGGATTGTGCCAGGTTTCTGATGAGTCGGCATTGTGGTTGGAAGTGCTACCGCATGCTATGTTGCTGTTGTTGGGCTGTGTATTTAGTAGTATCGCTGGAAGCGCCTTGATCCGCGTGCGAAAGGCCGTGCGTTGTGCCGGACGCAGCGCAACGAAACTGGAACGTCTAATGACACGGCTAGGTATCTTTGCATTGTTATATGCATTACCAGCACTGGGCGGTCTCGTCTGCGTGTTGCACGAGGCCTCGGTGAAGCCACGATGGCGGCAACTTGCATTGCTTGCCGCGCTAGATTGCCGCACGGCTCAGAACTGCACTCCAGGTCCGATCTATCGGGCCGCCGGTCTCGAAATTACTCTTTTAAGACTTTTCTTGTCTCTCGTAATCGGTGTCACTTCGGGCATGTGGGTATGGTCTAGTAAGACTTGCCGCACCTGGAGCAAACTGCTCACCGCTCCCAGTAAGCCTATTAGGATGCAGAAATCTTTTCAAAGCTTTAAGCAGGACGGCATTGTTACTTAAGAATTTTCAAGTTGGATGTCTAAAACCTATCCTAATCTAATTTGGACAAAATCTAGAGAACGTTTTGTAAGGAATCTGAAATTTTAAAAAATTTAGAGAATGTCTCGTAAGGAGTCTGAAATTTTAAATTTTGCAGATATGTTCTAAAGTTTTTTAGAAATATTTCCTGAATATTAGTTTATAAAAAAGATAGTTTACAAGAGAAATTTTATATATAATTATAGGGAACGTAAGAATGATTATGCTTTTGTATATATATGCTGTATATATTGTAAAAAATGATGTATATTCGAGAAGCTCGTAGCATGTGAAAAAATTTCTATGGATGTTTGTTTAATGAAAAAACAGTTTATTTTAAAGATCTTAAAAATAATCATGTTTTGTGTGTTTTTAATGTAAGTATATTTATCTAAGAGTTTAATGTAAGTATATTTATCTAGAAGTTCAAATATCTTTAAAAATTCATCTAATAATTAATCGTATTTTACATTTAACATATTTAATAATATATATATTTTCTTACAGAATGTTTAAAAAAACATTTAATTTTATAAGCGCTTCAAAATAATTATCATTCCGAAATTAATATAATAGCAAAGATTATATTTTTTGATCGATACAATAACACACTTTAATAAATAAGCCTCATTTTGTTTTTATATTTAAATATTATTTTTATATTATTATTTTTATTTTATAGTCGTGACTGTCCTTCCTTCCCTCCCTTTATTCCCCTTATTTTCTAATAAATATAATTTATTTATACTATTTATGTCTATTTATGTCTTGCCATTATTTGTTTTCAATTTTTTTGTCTCAAGTTGCATGCCAAAGTATCGGAAAAAAAATATAATTTGATAAGAAATAACAAACAAAATTAATTCTTGTGTATATAGGGGACAGAAACGTTTTAACGAATAAAATTAGAAAATCAAAAATATCAAATGTTAATCATGTTATATCTTTGTAAGTGTTACGGTCCTAATGACCGTATTAGGCTACGTATTAAAGATTGAAAATAAACAATTTGAATTTGGTGAAGAAATCGGAACAAAAGGAGCCAAAATTTCTTTGCTTGGTCAAATTTCAATCTTCAATGTATAGTTCGATTCACGAAGACAGAAAATCTATAGTATACGTGAACTATAGATTTTTTTTTGAGCTAGCAGTATATAGTGTGTGTCGAACGAGTTGTGTGACCACATCACGATTCCTACGCCGTGTAGCCCACTTTCTCGATTGAATTGATTTTTATCTTACAAGCGCTAATTTGCGCCTAAATTAATTCCGCGAGATATTTATTGCTCTAAATTAATAAATCGCGTTGCGTTAATTCACAAAATTTCACGGAATTGAGCAAATTTTGCGGCATGAAGATGGAACTACTTCGTGCATCAACGCGTAAGGATACACTCTAACGGACGTTACGGGATATATGACATCCTCCCCCCACTCCCCACTCGATGATTATTGTTCATAGGTTCCTGGTGGACTGGACTGCACGCTCCGTCCATTCCGTGAGACATTCTAGAACGATACGGGATTACGGAAGGCGTCTCACTCGTACACGATAAAATAAACTGGCGAAGGACCGATTCGAAGAAATCCTCAAGCAAACAAACTATCGACAAGCACGAGTCGCATACAGGTTGGTGCATTCGATAATTAATCAATACTTAGTTGTACAATCGGACAACTAGGATAGTTGTTAGTTGTGGAAGAATAAGGATTAAAATATGGCGCCGATAAAGGGAGATGTTCGAAACCGATTTCGGAGAAATGAATTCAGCGAGCTGAGTCACATGGAGCAATTGGCCAAATGGATTGTTAATGTGCGTCGAAAGAAGCTGGAATGCCACAAAACTCTTAAGCGTGATCTTCGAATGGAGGCCGTGCTGACCCACGCCTTGCGCAACGCGGAATACGAATATCGGGCTAAACAGTTATCGAGGGTAAGTCGTTGGCGGCGATTAAGAGGACAGCTCCTCAAGGATGTGGAGTACGGGAGTTGCGGTTTGTACAATGCAGCTGAACATCGAGAAACCGAGAAACAGCACAGTGTCTCAAAAAGCAATAAACTTTCGCAGGAATCTTGGCGCGAAGAGCTTAACAGCTTGGATAACTTCCTGCAGCAATTGGGCCAGATAAAGTCCGTTGTGCAGCGATGACTAGATTCAAAAAAGTTATGGCTTCTTCGAGCATTGCTGAAGTGAACAAGAAATCTGTGGAGCAATGAAGCTCTATCTTTTTTTTAAAGATAAATTTCTTGATCCAGACTCTTCATTGGATGTGGAGCGGAGACACCTTCAACAATTGCTCGTACCACTATAATTACTAATAGATAACTTGCTATAGCAACTTGACGAAGTAAAGTCAGTTGTGCAGCGGTGATTAGATTAAAAGAACTTATGGTTCTTCCTATCATCGCTGAAGCAAGACGTTTGTGGAATCTAAGGAACAAAGAAGAAGAATTTTTTTTATCCAGATTCATCGTAGGATGTGGTATGGAGAGGCCTATCAACAATTGCACGTATCGCTGTAATTTCTAATAACACGATTAATCGATCCTTTGTTTCTTCTCTTGCTCAAAGAAACACTGGAGAGTTTCGCCAAGATTTGGAAAATCTATTATCCAAATGTTAACATCGACATATCTTGCCTGAAGATTGGCGAAATCGTTGCGATCAAATGGAGATGTTTGGACCTACTTTTATTATTGACGAGTAGGCCTGGGAAATCCACAATACATACTACGCATTATATTGAGAACCTCTGAAGCCTTCTAAGGAAAAAGAAGAGATTTTTCCAGAACCAGCAGCAAGAAGACGATAGGAGTTTTTACAGAAATCTGAACAGTGCTTAGGCAGCATTGCCGCAATTTTTGCAGTCTGATACTTACTCTAGTATATATCTGCGTGTTTTTTACTTACAGTGTCATCGATTGAGATGGCAATGGATGCAGATGGACTGAAAAAGAGGGATAAAGAAAAAGAAAAGGGAAGGAAAGAGATAAAGAAAGAGAAAAAAATGTTGCTATAATACAGATGCAGACCTTACCTCAGGATTTATCCTCACATATTTTGGCTTTTGTAAGTCTACCAGTCATCAATTTAGTTTGTATATGGTATTGAAACCAAAGCACTTTGACTTACTTGGAGCTTGTGTAATAATAGATATATATTTAAAGTACAAAATACTCTTACAGGAAACAAAAAAAGGTTTTACATTCAGAAATATTTTTAAATATATTTTTATAAATTTGTAATAAATATATAAGTACATTGTAAGACATTCGCGTTGTGATAATAATTTTATAAATATTTCTAGACTTTAGCTTTTCTTGAGCCTGAACAGTATAGCTAGGCAAAAGAAATCAATCAGTAATTGATAGAAAATTGTAAGACCGTTACACTTTTTGTTTATCAAAATATTAATTGATTGCAAAATTCATGTATTATGTACAACATTGCGAGACTTTAAACATGTGTACACATTTTCTTTATACATTTCTAAAATGTTTTATGCTGTTTAGGATTGATATAATGAAACTGAAGGATCTCACAATTATAATATACAAGAATGTGATATTATTAATTTTTACCGAATTTATTTGTAAGTAATAAAAAACTGTGATGCAGATAGGAGGAGGAAGTTATCGAGAGTGTAAAATAAATATATTTTGTAAATAATAAAGTAAAACTATTTTTTATTAACTTTTCTTAATTACCAAATGTTATTAATCCAACAATCCTTTTCAGTATGGCACATACATAGACATCCTAGAAAATACATCTTATTGTGAGCAAGGGATATTGGCTATGTTCACATAAAGACGACGTCGTCGTCATCGTCGGCAGCGGCGGCTTAGAAAATGTACTTAGGTTGCCATAAGAGAGAGAAAATGGCCTCTAGAGAAGTAAAATATATTTATAATTTAATAGAGAGGGAAAGGGAAAGAGTTTTTATTTCTAGAGACTGGTTCAACAAACTCGACGCACAAGTGAGATTCCTCCTATTCACCGTGATAATGACCTCTACGACAATTAGATATGACATTCATCTGGAGAACTCCCATTTCCCTGAATCAATCGTACATTTCCCTAGATCCAGAATTCGATTTTCATTGAATAACATAGGATAATGGTCTTCAGATGTGGAAACACAGTTGCATTAATCCGAAGATTGCAAGTATATTTCAAGTAAGATAACTCGCAAGCATGCAAACCAATTTATTCATTTGAAAGAATTATCCAAAGTTTTTTTCTATTTGATATGTGAAATGCGCTTGTCTGGTATTGCTATAATAATATATTCATAGATTTGCGTCATCTTGGTCATATTGAGACTATACTAGGATGCCAATATATATGTATGTGTGTGTTTTAAAGTTTTAGACATTCGAGAAATGTAAGAACGATCACACAATAGATTCCACAAACTTTTATCGAATGAAGGACGCATGAATGTGTTGATATAAAAGAAAGTGAATGCGTAAGATACGCAATTAATAGAATAAAAGAAGAAAATAATTTAAAGCTTGTGTTATTACATATTAAATATTCAAATATTTTATGATAGTACACAAAAATATTAAAGGGTTATAGCTCCTGTCTCGCGCGAAACATATGCGCAACAGGTAACAATGCGTGTTATATCTTTGTTTTCAAATATCTTAAAACAATAGATTAAAAATGTATTAAAAATTTCAAAATAATAAGCAAAAAGCTCCAAAATCATTTTTATTTATGAATTTAGGAATTTTATTGATGAATTTATAAATTGTATTTTTCTGTTATATTTGATACAAGTGTCTTTCGAAATATCAAGTTGGGGGGGAGGGGGGAATCACTAATCTTGTAGGATATTCGAAGCGTTTCAGATGGCCACTCGATAGTAAGACCTTTAAACCCTTTATGTGGAAATTGTTTTCTTTATCTTGGAAAGCACATATATGGATTTTTAGAAATATTACGAAGTCGACTAATTGATGATGTACACTTTTTTGGTCCTCGCAAGCAATCTTATCTTTTTCCTCGCTACATCAAACAGGTTTGAGATCGTTCTCTTTTAGAAGAATTTTTTTAGAGAAATCTCTCTTTTCCGCAGCAATCATCGCAATAATAAACACTGGGCTTGAATTAATTCTCTCTAAAATCTAGCCTGCTAATGGAGGAGTTTAGAGAAACATAAAAATAGTTAATTATATATCATGATCTGTCGTCGGCATTCGAATTATCGCTGGTCTTCGAGATTCCGACTAGGCGGAATTTCCTTCCTGTTATTGGTTGCTTTCGAACGTTAAAGTATTTTCTGCAGGCATGCTTTTATCTATGGTTTACTGCCGCGATTGGAAAATTTTTTGTCAACTCAGACTTTACTGCAGAAAAGGATTATTTTCATCACAAAATGATATTTATTGTGGAACTTGCAGACTCAATTTTTTCCAACAGCGCCATTGCAAAATATGCGGAGTTTAAAAAAGTGGTATGTTTTTCTTCCTAAACAAGATGTATAATCATTTATTTAATCTGAATATTTAAATATTCTGATAAAAAAATTTATAATTCATATTTCTTTTGCAGATTTCTTTTTCTATATATATGTATGAAAAATCACTTATCGCATTGTTGAAAGAATATTGAATTTAAGAGTCATTATCAAAAGATCAATACAGAAGAGAAGAGAGATTCTCATAGAATCATGGTGGAATCCTCATGGAACTATGTTGCTAGAGAATATCATTGTAAGATTTCATTGCAGAAGACCATGGGATTCATTCATCATGGGATTTCATTACAAAAGAGAATTATTATGGGATTTTGTTATAGTAGAAGATTATTATGGATCTGGTCGGAGAAGAGGATTATCAAGGGAAGACGCCGAAGACGGTCATTATGGAACTTGTTGCACCATGAGTCTTAACTGTAGAAGAGAATCATGTAGAATTTCATCGCAGAAAAGGATCACTATGGGACTTTATTACAAAAGAAGATCGTCGTGGGACTTTATTACAGAAGAGGATCATCGTGGGACTTCATCGCAGAAGAGGATTACTATGGATCTTAATTATAGAAGAGGATTGTCGTGGGATTTCATCATAGAAGAGGATCATCATGGATCTACATTGTGGAATTGGATCGTCGTGGGACTTCGTCGTAGAAGAGGATTATTATGGAGCTTCATCGCAGAAGAGGATCATCAAGGAAATCGCCGAAGACGGTCATTATGAAACTTCGTCGTATTATGAATCTTGATTTAGAAGAGGATCATTGTAGGACTTCATCGCAGAAAAGGATCACTATGGGATTTTATCGCAGAACATGATCGTCGTGGGACTTCATTACAGAAGAGTATCATCGTGGGACTTCATCGCAGAAGAGGATTATTATGGATCTCAATTATAGAAGAGGATCGTCGTGGGACTTCATCACAGAAGAGTATCATCGTGGGACTTCATCGCAGAAGAGGATTACTATGGATCTTAATTATAGAAGAGGATCGTCGTGGGATTTCATCATAGAAGAGGATCATCATGGATCTACATTGTGGAATTGGATCGTCGTGGGACTTCGTCGTAGAAGAGGATTATTATGGAGCTTCATCGCAGAAGAGGATCATCAAGGAAATCGCCGAAGACGGTCATTATGAAACTTCGTCGTATTATGAATCTTGATTTAGAAGAGGATCATTGTAGGACTTCATCGCAGAAAAGGATCACTATGGGATTTTATCGCAGAACATGATCGTCGTGGGACTTCATTACAGAAGAGTATCATCGTGGGACTTCATCGCAGAAGAGGATTATTATGGATCTCAATTATAGAAGAGGATCGTCGTGGGACTTCATCACAGAAGAGGATCATCATGGGACTTCATCGCAGAAGAGGATTACTGTGGATTTCAATTATAGAAGAGGATCGTCGTTGCAAAAAAGGATCATGGGATTTTATCGCAGTAGATAATTATTATGAAACTTTATCACAGAAACGGATTCATCTTTGACTTTTGTTGCAGATAAACAGTTCTAATTATTTGTGGTAAAGCAAGATTACTGCAGAATTTCTTTCTTGTCACAGAACAGAATCATCACACATCATCTTTGTAGATCTCTGAACAAAATTATAGTAGGATTTTGTTGAAAAGGGAATTATCATGAAATTTAGTTATTGAGGAGTATAGCGAGATTTCATTACACAAGAGAATTATTACGGAATGCTTCATTGCAAGATTATGATGGAATACTTTGTCGCAAAAGAGAGTCATTGTAGGATTTCACAGCAAAAAAGAATTATCATGAGATTTTGTCGCAGAAAATGATCGTCGTTATTCAGCTTTATTAATAGAAGAGTTTTAATATTTTGTCACGAAGCATAATTATTGTGGAATTTTTTGTTATAGAATAGTATTATTATGCTACTATCCTACATTGTATGTTTTCATCTCTAAATAGGATTATTGTGGGACTTTATCGCAGAAAGAATCATACTGGAATTTAAAGATTGCTAAATTTTGTTACACGAGAAGATTATCATTATTGTATGACGTAGTCACAAAACAGGATTACTGTAAGACTATCATATATTTTCGTTTTAAATTTTTTTTATAATGAAATTGAATCTTTCACATTATTGGACTTAGACTTTTGATTTTCAAAATTTGGTCTTTTACTATCAAGAGATTCGGATTGTTAATATTGCAAAATTTTTTTTAGAAGAGAGAAAGAATAGAATAAAATATCAAGAACAAATATTTTTGTACATGAATATTTACTAAATAATTTTATTTTAATTAAAACAAATATTTTTATTAATAAATTAATTATTAGCATCTTCAATATTATTTTGAATTTGTGTTTACATAATTACATATGTATAATAGGATTTGTAATTATATAATATAATAAAATTTCTTTAAATTTTAGTCTTGTGTATATTAATTTTAATACTCTTCCAAATATTCTTTTTCAAACAATAATGGCTGCGGTCGAAACGATCCTAGAAATGCTTTGAAGCGTTTGATTGACTAAGGACAAAAAGAGTAAAGATTTCTTTATTCTGATTGGTTAATGCAATGCTTCGAAGCATCTCTAGCGTCTTCCCGACCGCAGGGCTGTTTTCGAGAACGTCATCCATGTGCACCGAGCGTCATTTTATCTTCGTTATTAATTGAAAGTTAAACAAAGATAGAACGATGCTCATGTGCACTCGGATGACGTTCTCGAACGCATCCCAGCCAATGGCCGCGTTGTGATTTCTAATTTAACCTTTTTCTTAGGCAGGTTTCACACCTTGGCAGAAAAGCAGAGGCCAATCAGAACTCGCGCTAAAAAGCAGAATGTACTGCTTATTTCCAGCGCGAGTTCTGATTGGCTTCTGCTTTTCTAGCACGAGTTCTGATTGGCTTCTGCTTTTCTAGCACGAGTTCTGATTGGCTTCTGGTTTTCTGCTTTCTGCTTTTCTGCCAAAGTGTGAATCCGGCCTTATAATTATGTATAATTATCAACTTTGTGAAATAGAGAATCGAAAACCATGGAGTATTCCCAGCGTAAGTAATGTTAAATTGTATAAAAAATTTTAAAAATACATGCGCGCAGAATATTATTTTACAGATAGACAAAATTTGGTATTATTATGCATATTTTGGTAAATAAAGTGCGAAAATAAGTTTATTTGTAAACAAGTAATATTTTTAATTCTAAGAGTAACATTTCTTAAAATTAGGAAATTTATTATATTAAACTGTAAAATTATGTAGAATTATATTTATATCATAGACAGAGATAGATTATATAGTACAATACGAATTATATATATAATTGATGTAATACAACAAATATCGTTTTATGAATTGCAAAATTTACATTAAAAAAAGAAATTATATAGTCTTTTAAAATATATTTACTTTTTTTACAGAGAAGCAGTTGATGGAGGCTTTTCGCACTGACTGCCAAACATTGATAACACGTTTTGAGTTATCTTACAATACTCACTTTCAAAACTTCTGTGAGATTTGGAAAGATATGCAGTTTAGCTTGGTTTTTTCCAAGTATGTGTTTTATAAATGTGCATTTTAATTTTTTATGAAAAAAACATGGCACTCTTAAACATTAGTCATTCTTTTTCCAATTTATTCCTCTAAGAAGCTTTACTAATTTAATTTGTGCTGTTAAATACAAATATATTGAAAAAAACTATTAATGAAAATTAATTTCTTGCAGTGTTCATCCTTCCGAAGCAACTTTAATGGCATTATGCGAAGATGCTCTTTGCGTAACAAAGCAATTTCTAATAAATGTGACCAGTCTAAAGGAGCGTATTGGAGCTCTATACCTTATGTATGCAATATACTATAAAATGCCAACAAATCGATTTAAAATTAGAATGACCTTGTCAGATTGGAAATGTTTAATGGACTTACATAGTCAAATCAAGAAAGAAGAATATCTTGATGCTAACTACATCTTATGCAAGTTAATTGTTGATTGCGCATTTGTTCATTGCATTAGCGATAGAGAGGTATACAATTTATCTAGAATTGAAAAATATTAAATGTTGAATTGAGTATTAAAATGGCAACTTGTAAAAATTTGATTTAAAAAGCAATTTATACATATATTTGTTAAAAAACATGTCGTTATTAATATAAAAATATTTTTTTACTCATAGTATGGTATCGAGAGACACTTTTATAAAAAGCAGGAACAGCCTAAGTTGGCTGTGAATTTAATGCCAGAGATCAAAGATCTAGCAGCACCTGGGAAGCTGTTATCAACGATTAGTGAATTGAGCAAAATCTATGAGAAGAAGAAAGGCGTTTTATGCGATGCGGAGGGAGATTCCAGCTTGCAACTCTACAATGCTAACATGGCAGATGATATTGTTAATAGCATTCGTGTAATGCAGTCAGAGAGTAGAACATTTGCCAAATCTGAGGATCCAGAGCCCGGTTGTAGCAAGCCGTCAACAGTATCATCGTCGAGTAGCGAAACTGTTCAAAAAGATCAAAAACGGTGAGTAAAATTTTCTAATATACGATGTTCTGTGATACATTTCGGAAAGATAATAATAATTCTACGAAAAATGTAAAAAAAATATATGGTTGTTAAACAAAAAAAAAAAAAAAAAAAAAAAAAATATCGTTGCTCGTTGCAAATTATATACTTATAAACTATGGATTATTGTGGATTATTGCAACAAGCAATCTTTCGTGTATAATAATAATAATAATAATTTTTTTACAGCATTCGATTCCGCAAGAATAATATCTTATCCAAAATAGGCCGAGCATTCGGAGAAGGATTACAATCAGAATCCGAAGAAGAACAGAATGACTCGGACATCGATTTTCTGCAAGACATGTGAAAGAGCTCTTTCTTAAAAGTAAGTAAGAGAAAGCTATACAAAAATATGATTCAAGACTTCATTCGGGTATTAATTTAAATATAGAGATATATAAAAGAGAAAAATAAAAACAAGGAATTGATACTTTTTTCGACTTTATGATTTAAATAACAAGTAAATTATAATGAAATTATAAGAGATAAAATTCTATTGAAGTTTGTCGTTAGTACTGTTTTATAAACCTAATTAAATTTTATAATAACTTTGTAAAATATCTTTTTTATAAAATGTGACAGATAACCAAAGAAGATAATCAAATACATAATATTTTATATATAATAAAAGTTAACATATATGTACTATGAAATAAATGTGTACATTTATTTATGTTTTTGTGAAATATCTTTTATTGTAAATATAGTTCATGAGGATTATTGTATTTAAATGTTATAACTTTTTTTGTATAATATGATCAGTTGAATCTCTTATGAAAATGCTTTATTCTGCGTCAAATCAACATAGACAAGACAATTCAATTAAATTACTAAACTATAATAAAATGAAATTCAAGTAATTCTCTGAACATAAAAGTATGGGCACAATTGAAGAGTTTAATGTAATAGCAGTCTAATCCACTTTTTTAAAAACTTCATTTTGATGTAATTTGACATCAAAATAATTATTTTTGTTATTTGGGAAGACTTTCAAGATTTGCAAGCATTCTAAACACGCATACAAACACATTCTTTATTTTCCAAAAAATAATTTAAAATTTTCGTCACACATTTGAAATTAGTTCATCACTGGCAGGAGCCTCGAAAGGACTTGTTTAACAATCCAAGTTAGCATTACTCATCGATGCTGTATTGTAGGCAAATCAAGCAGAAAATCAAGTTCGCGTGGCACTCTTCTAGTAGACCTTTAATTGGTTATTGTCATCAAAACCGGCGCTATGACCCGCATTTCTTACTATAAAACTGGTGCCGTCGTAGTGCATGCGACGCTCGCCACGACGCACGAACAGATGTGACGTTTGACCCAGAGATGCAGTGCAGTGTAGAAAAGGCGTTGTCAATGACGCTGTGCCGTTGCTAGGTGATGTACGTAGTTGGTACTTGTTGCTATTTCGTGCAATTCTGTTGTACACAATGAAGATATTAAACTTATACACAAATATTATATATCTAGAAATTCTTGACTTATACTATTATGATTTATATATATGACTTATACTTATACTAATTTACTAATCTTCAGCATTAAAAATAAAAAAAGAAATTATTTTCTATAATATGTGTGCGTGCGTGTATGTGTGAATGTATCTTTTTTTTTTTCTAAATTAGTATAATAGAAAATTTAATATTAAAATTAGTTACTTTTTTTAAATTTGTATAATTTATACAATAGCCTTTTTGATTTATAAATATTTTCAGATTAAACAATTAAATGTGGATACCTGACGAGACCATCGGGCGTCTGGGATATTCTGATATTGTTGATAATCCAATTTTCAACTCCTTCATCCGTTTGCCAATACTGAGCCGTACTGAGATGTGCCGCAGCTTCTTGTAAACATGTTGGTCCATGACGCGAATCTGAGTAAAAGACACTCAGCGAAAAGTCCTACGAGATAATAATCAAAAATTGCAAAAAATAAGTTTATTATAGTTCATTCAATTACACAGTAAAAAAAACAACAAAAAACAAAAAAATCAATCCATTATGCATATATGATGTGAAAGTTTCAGAGAACATTATGATTCGAAATATAAGACTCGAAAAATATAAGCAAGGTCTTGAGTTAGTTAGTTTAGGAGCATAAATTAAGTTCCTATTCGCTTTCTCATTCTACCTGACTCATATCCGAGAAGGAGTCTGTTGTAGTCCTAGTCCCAGCCGTGTCTACCAGATAAACGAGCGCGCATTGCTCCGATGTGAAACTGACTCCCTTATACCACATTTTCGCATATCTAATGGAGTAAAAATACCGAAATTGACACGATCAATTAAATAACGAGAGAATTTAGATAGCTAACTTGTTATTGCCATGCATGTCGTGGGCGACGATCTCCACTCGGGAACCGTACTGATATATTCTACCATTAGGATGTAGCAAGGCGGCAGCCGCTCCGGAGCCACTCAGAGATAGGACGATGTTGTTCTATGTAAGAATGTGATGTATATAGATCTGGATTAAATCTAAATCTGAGTTGATACTTTATTTCATAAATTTTAAAATTGCATTATTTTTCATATTTAATAATATATTGATATTTTAAATTTAATATAAATTTTTTAATAGGACTTTATATATCAGATTAAAATTATATATTAATATTTTTCTAATATTTTTTAATATAGATATTAAATTCGTAATTTTTTTCATGAAAATCATAATTAAATAAAGGATTAGTAAATAAATAGAATAGAATCTATATTCTATTTAATTTACGCGAATTCTATAAATTGTGATGCACAATATGCTATTATAAACCAAAGAGAAAATACATATTAATGATAATTTTCAAAAAATAAAAACTTATATTTTTTTAATTAGAAAATAAATATATAAATTATAAATATAAATTTATGTTTTTAATATAAATTAATATTTATAAAATAATATTAATATAATTAAATATTAATGAAACGTATAAATCTAATTCGTATATTCAAATATTCGTATTGATAAAAAATATGTTAAAAGATATTTTTATAGAAATAGCTACCTTAAAGTTGATGACCCTGACGGCGCGATCAATGGTCATGTCTACGCGTATCCTATTGTGAAGCCTTAATGATATGGTACCGTGAGGGGTGGCAACAACACTGCCGACACCGGCGTCAGTATCGTGCTCCCTCCAGTTTTCTGTATAAATGGAAGCTTCGTCGGTCGCATAATAAGGTCCGCCGATCGACTTCCTAGGCTGTCGCCAGATCGCTGCCGATCCTGAATACGCGGTTCCCCCATTTAGCCCATTCCACTGTTCGGCCGGGGGCTCGAAGTATTTGGACAACTCGCTGTACCGCTGCAAAATTATTCAGAAGAAAAATCTTGAATATTATAAGGTCACAGTCTAAATAAATCTATATTATACTTTACAATTCTAATAACTCGAGCAAATATTTATGCTTTCAATATTTCAGGAAAAAGTTTTGAAGAAAATTTTCTTTTATTAGTATCATATGTTATATTCACACAACTGTTATAATAGCAATATTTTTCATATTTTTTATTTTTTTTTCAATTAAATCAAATTTTTCATATTTTCGTAATTGTAAAGAAATCTCAAGTAATTTTTAAGTAAATGAAACAAATTTTTAAATGATATTTAAGATTCTGTAGTATTTCCTTTTTTATAATATTCCTTGTGCTCTGTTTATCATATTTCTTTTTAGATTATCTTCAATTATTTTAATAAAAAGTATCCGATTTAAATTTCTTGAAATCATTTCGAGATGCGAATTCTCGTTATGTGAAATCATTCTTGTTTATGCTTCAAATAAGAATACAAAAATAGATTAAAGAGTTAGAAGTTCAATTGTACTGAAAATCAGTATACTTGAAAATTGGTGGGATCTTCGGATTGAGCATGATAATTGTGTGCAGTATAAAGAGATCTAGGTCGTATAGCTGTGCTTGAGCTAGTCTGATTCTGTATCGTTACGGGATACGATGGTGCTGTTTGCATCGTTGATAAGATAAAGGGCTTATGTATCTCCTTCCGGTATTCGTTGCAGGTATTTGTCATTTCCTTTACCTCAAAAGGGATATAAATTGTCGTTTTATATATTTATGAGTTATATGTATTATTGAAATAGAAATGATTTTACTTTTTTAATAATTTAAGAAAAAATTGCAATTGAGAAATTAAATTTGGGATTATTTGTGGAGCCTTTAATTAAATTATCTTTACTTTCACTAAATTTTTTTTTTTTTTTTAATAGAAATGCCCCGTGAACTCTCCATTTAATAATCGAAAAATATTTAATCTTTTCAGAAGCTGGATTATTAAACATCAAAATTATGCGATTAATAAATTGTAAACGAAATTATAAATAATAGAAAAACGCAAGAAAGAACCGTTACGTAAAAAACGCACTTTGGAATCGCCGGCGGTAGCGGGGTTCTTCGGTTTCTTGCGCCGGGACTTCCGGTGCTTGGTGACCGTCGTCTGGCCGACTTCGCCTGCGCGATCCACGATTGAAGCGATTTTGAATTTTCCGGGATCAATGATGTTACTGCGTCTCGGCAGTCGTGGCTATTAGCTCGCGTAAGCTTCACTTGGAGCGGAAATTCGCACGGCAGACTGCTGATGCTGTGTGCTAAATAAGTGAGCATCTCAGTCGCCCTGGTGATTCGCCGAAAGACATCTGATAATCTTATTGATGATCTGGAAGTTTTCGCGGCCGACGCAGACCTCCGCTCGCATGATTGTTGGCGATAAAAAAATATCCAATCACAAATCAAAAAGCAGTTTACAAAAAAATGTAATGCAGTAAAATATTTATATAGAATTTGCGTCGTACAACTAGTGGACTTTGATAATTGCGTTATATAATTAAATTTTTATAGAAATTGAGAATTGAAAAAACAGATTTTGTAACTTTGGATATTCGCGCGAATAAATTTGGATATTAGAATATTATAGTGGACATTTTTATACATTTAAATATATATGACGCAATATTTTGGAGGCTCGTCCGGGATGTTCTCCCGGAGACGAATACAGCAGATTCAGGAATAATCGCCACAGAGATGACGTCCCTCGCAGGGACGCAACACTATACATATATTTTTTTTTTAATTTGTGTAAGATATAAGTTTGTAAGGATGTTTATAAAAACCGGGCAAAAAAAAGCATTACATTTCAATATCTCGGAACAGTCATTAAAATATTGCATAAGTCTGACTTTTATAAACCACGGAATAAAATAATTATAAAAATTAATCTCGTTACATAAAGCATCTAATTATGATCAATTATTTGCGAGTTATTTCCAGTCTTGAGGAGCATTTTGCAACGTACATTGAATTTTTTTTTATGTAACGATATCGCGACTCTCTTCCCCTTCACTCTACTTTTCTCTTTTTTTCCTATAGGCATAATTCGGTAATTTGGTTCGAGGGTGACAAATTAATTTTTGAATCATATCAATTCGATTGATATTCTAATGAAACTCAGTCAAAATATGTTTATATTTAATGTTTTTTGTATAATTATTAATTATAACGCAAGAAATAATGTATAATTAAATAGAAGAATGAAAGACCAAAAGATAAAAGGATATTGACTTCGAAGAAACTATAGCAGTGATAAAGAAAAAAACGTCGTTGAGCCATTCGAATCATTGTCCAGTATTTTGTTTCGCTCATGTAATTGTATTGTGAATATTTCTTTTCAACTGCTCTTGTCATTGCCAAGTCTACAATATTCGCGTAGATAATCACCCATCCCCACTGTGCGAAAAAGTGACTTGCTGTTAATATTTGTAGATATTATTCATGTATTCGCGATGCAATTATCAAACCACAAGTCGAATCGAGCGAAATTCAAAGAAATTTTAAATATTTCGTCTCTGTTTATTACATGTTACGTAAAAGCAAAGTGTTTTGCAACAATGTACATACGTGCTGTACACAATAAGTATGTCGTACAAAAACATTACGAAAATAAAAAAATATACTCGTGATACAATTATTTATCATAGAGATCACGACTTTTTTCAACAGAAATGAACTTGAGAAAGAGCAAGCTCCAGGAAGATAATATTATCTTTATGTTGCAGAGATTTTTTAAAGTTTTTCTGCTTCACGTTCAAATGTCATGTTGCCGTATGTTTGTGTTCTATTTTATATCGATTCGCTGACGTTGATATATAATTTTTTGCTCGTCATTGCAACTGCAAATCGACGAAATTGGAACGAATTGGACTTGAAATTTTAATACGCAGAGTATTCAGTATTCAGATCTAACAATAAAAGAAATAGAAAATTTTCGAAAATTCAAATTTGTGTCACAAAAAGAAATGAGAGATAAAAATGGAATGTTTCCTTGAAGATCTGACGTGACAAGCGATTTGACAATGAAGTGTTACGCGCGATAATAATCATCAATAGAATTACAAAAAGATAAAACAGACAAGTCGTTTTTTCTCAGAGAGGGGATACGTGTCTTTATCTACACGCACGTGTTGTAAGCTCTTCTCAGTATATGATTGTCCATGCACGTGCTTCATTCACTCTTGTAGACTCTATTTGTGGACCAATCAACCTTTCTCATCATCACTGATTAATTCGGAATGATTTCTCTGGCAGTAACTATGGCTCTCCTTACGCTCCCGCAGACG
This sequence comes from Polyergus mexicanus, assembly GCF_030449975.1. NCBI lineage: Eukaryota > Metazoa > Arthropoda > Insecta > Hymenoptera > Formicidae > Polyergus > Polyergus mexicanus. Next base: position 6,623,107 of record NW_027223323.1, read on the forward strand.
TTAGGTAAACGTTTTTTTGTCTTTCTCTTTTCAAATTTATTCTGTTTTATACAGAATTTTTAAAGAAAAAATTGTGAACTCTTCGGCAACATATTCCATGCTAAACTTGTGAATAATTGATAATTTATGGATAATAAATAAAATTTATAAATAAATATAACACAATATGAAAAATAAACATGCTTCCAGAATCTGTAAGCTAATACATATCAGATGTCAATATGAGAGGTACAAAAAATTAATTTTTGTTTTATTAGGTATACGAATTGTTTTTATTCTGTTATAAAAATAAATAAATCGTACATCTGATAAAATATGAAATTTCTTACATTCCACACTTTTATGGCATATATATCCCAGGGAAAAAATCTATATATCAAATAAATATATAATAATGATATATATAAAATGTGCTTGTGTATATCTTCATTCTTTCATATAATCTATATCCATATATGTATAGAAATGATAAAAAGAATAATGAAAAAAATAATCGGAATAATTTTTGTAGTTTATTTAAAAAAAAATGAAACTTTTAAAGAAGCGAAAAAAAATTGCATAAATTTATACATGATTATATATGGACATTTTTTCTCACTTCTTCAAATTTTAATTTAAAAAAAAGATACGTAAATTCTGAATATTTTTTCAATTATTCTTTTTATTTTTTCTATATATACAGACAGATTATACAAGAGAAAGAAAACACACACACACACATATATATATATAGACACATTTTATATATAATTATATACATTTATTAGATATGGACTTTTTTAATACAAGTATTAGTATGTGTTTTCAATGTTGCAGCCATTATTGAATAACTGTGTCATGTTGTATTACTTTTTATATGCATTCCAAGAATAATACGGATTTTTTCTCAAGTATGCAAGAAAGCGATTTATATTGCTAATGAGATGTAGACAAATATTTGAATTAAATATCGATGTATTTATCATGAAATAAAGTTTTGAGAAAAAACTTAAAATATATATATTATGTTTTCTTTTATTTGAGAAATGCCGTATTTATATCTTTATATAAGAAGCATCATATCTTATATTTTACTTAGGAATACCTTTGTCCTCCAAAGTTATGAACGAAGAAAACGAGACAAATTACGAAATTAAAAAAGATACTTTGCGACTAGTCACAGTGGTATGTATATGTATTAGAGAGAGATTCACATACAAAAAATTTTTATACTCTCAAAAATTGTTGAAAAAGTAACAGTTCAACTTTTAATGTTCAAAAATTTCAGTACTCTAATATAATTAGTATTTATTAATCATAATATAGCATTAATTTTTATCTCTATAAATATCTTTATAATTCGGTGTACAAGAGACGGGAATTTTAGTAATACATAAATAAAAACTTGAAAACAGTGCTAAAATTTGAGATAAATGATATTATCTTTTGCATATATTTCTGCCATCAATTTAAAATTTTTTTTTTTAATTTTGGAGTATGTAGTCTCGTCCTTAATCCTTATTTCATTTTTCAAATAATAATCATCCTTATTTGTAACTAATATAATTATATCATTATTTGAATCATTATAATCATTTTAACATAAATGACACTTTTATATCATTATAGTAAATCAATATAATAGTATTAATAATAAATTAGTAGATTAACTCTAACAATTTTTTTCATTTGTTTGTTTTGATCATTTTCTTATTTAATTCAATATTTTATACTTTTTTCTCAACGTATGTCAGTTGATTAAATAATAATTTTTATATGTATTTATGATTATATATTTATAACAGAAAATAAATATAAATTAAATAATATATTTATATATTTTTAGCAGGCAAAAAAAAAGAGATTTAAACGAGACCCATGCATCTCATCTATTCATGTCGCATCATAGTCATTCTCTTCAAAATCAACGGCTCTCCTAATAAAGCTGGATTAGTTAAATTGTATTTGCACCGGGATTAACATTCACGTGCAATGATAATTCTCTCTGTATGTATACTCTTTACTTCAATTCTATTTAAAGGAAGTAGTTATTCAAGTTTTTAATCGATTTCTCAAGCAAAATCTAATTTCCACTAGATATATTTCATTAGTCTTATTGAATGTGTTGTATAATCAAGAAGATTATCGCTCATAATATAATATAATCGAATAAAATTCGCTAAGAACTTCAAACTCCAAAATGTGTGTCTAAATTGAAAGATATCGTATCTCTTTCGTTTGGAAATGATCAAATTTCGATCGTTACGTTTATTTGCTTTAAAGAACGAAAAATTAATGTCACGTGATAGATTTGTTTTATTTTTTAGATAATGAGACATGGGGAAAGAGCACCTGTAGATACCTATCCGAATGATCCTTATATTAAGGATGATATGGAACCAAATGGCTGGGGTCAGCTAACAAATGTATGTTCTGTTTTTCCTCCACTTTTCAAACATTATACATTTGTTTCGTATAAATCGAATTTAAATATAATTAATTATATAATATATATATATATATATATATATATATATATATATATATATATATATATATGCAATTTAGGAAGGAAGAAGGAATCAATACAATCAAGGATTATTCCTGCGAAAGCGCTACGATAGCTTTTTAGGATCGATGTACAATCCCGATATATTCCATTTGCAATCTACCGCTGTAGATCGTACGAAAATGTCAGCAATGCTGGAGGCCGCTGCCCTGTGGAAGCCTAATGAGAAACAGTCATTCAAAATTGATTTACCTTGGCAACCAGTCACATTATTCTATCAGGAACGTCCGGAGGATACGGTAAAGTACTTGTGTAAACATTTGGCCAGACAAACCGATCCTTCTTAATCTTTTTCAATCTATTTCGATGCATATATATAATTCATGATAATTATTTCTGACATCATGATCCAAAATGGATCGAGATGTCTTGTTCTTTTGTCAAAACTTTCATCGTAAACTGTGTATTTTCCAGTTAATGTTAGTGTGGAATGCATGTCCGAAGTATACCCGACTACGCACTTTGGCGAATGATTTTCCAGAAGTTCGGAAAGTGCATGAAGACAATAAACAGTTATTCGACGAGCTCTCGAACTTCACAGGCATGCCGATCACAAATATTGACGATGTCAGCTCGCTTTACAGCACGTTAACAGCTGAGGTAAATTTTATTTAATACTTTTTTTTTTAATATTGATTAATATGCATGTAATCAATTCTCTTCGATTTAATTATCAATTATTTCCTTATTAGACTCGAATTGCCGTTACAGAAACAGATGAATTTGACTTTGCCAAAGTGGACAGAGGACTACTATCCCAACAAATTAATACCCTTGACCTTATATGAGCTGCAACTTAACACGTACAACGATGAATTACGCATGCTGAAAGGAGGTCCCATGCTGAAAAAAATCATTAATGACATGACGGCAAAAAAGGAAGGCACTATACAACCTATAAAGAGAAAAATGTACATGTACGTCGGTCACGACAGCACTATCGTCACTATATTGGACACAATGCACATTTGGTACAACCAGATGCCATATTGTAATATTATGATAATGATAGAACTACATAAAGAGGAAGATGAATGGAATGTTCAGGTAAATATAATTTTTCCAAACAATTCAATCACTTCAATAGAGGTCTTAAATATTTTAAATTATTTAAAAACATAAGAAAACGTAAAATTTTATAGAAAAAAAGATTGCGCCCAATGACTCTAATTTTGACATGTCATCGAGATTACGATTTTAAATAACTTTCAAAATATATTAGCCATTGATTATAATTTACTTGAAAATGATAAATTCTAATATGTCTACAAATATTAGAGTAGCAAATATTAATACTAACACCTTGACAACATATGTTATTATGTCAAGATCATCAAGGTTTTCTTAGAAAAACATATCTTTTTTTAATAATATTTTGTAAATATTACTGATTTGATTTTTAAATAACGAGCATAATCCTTGCTGCAGGTATTTTTAAGAAATACGACAGTCCACGAGCCATATCCAATGACAATACCTGGGTGCACTGTTGTGTGTCCTCTCGATAAATTTGTGGAGATTTTGAAGCCGATGATATCGGACAATTGGGAGGAGGAATGCAAAGTCAAAGGTGATTATGTGACTCCACCTCCACCACCTCCATAATTATAGAATTATAATTGTTATATTATAATTCAAATAATTTTAATGTATCTATATTGTAAATAATTATTTATATATACATTACTCTAATGTCTATTACTAGATGACACATTATCATGTCTTCTGTGTGGATCAAATGTCTTTTAAAAATTCGAAATACATTGTATTCTTGATCCATTTAGATCGATCAATCTCTGTATTTTGCACTTCTTTTTCGATCCTTATTTATATTCTACACACATTTTTATTTTACGAAATTATTGTTAAGTAGTAATTATGAAGAAATTTGAAAGCAATGCAAGAGAAATCCATTTTATAAAAACTCCATTAATCAAGAGTACAAAGGTTTAACTGCATGCAATATAGATGATGTATGTGTTCTTGTAAAATTTCAAAAACAAAACAGAATTTTAAAAAAGTTTCAAAATTTAAGTGGACTTTAAGTGGTCTTTTGTTTGTTAATTCGTGTAATACAATTTTTCTAAAAATATGACATTAATGATCCGTAAGAAATGATTCAAATTCATGGTGTTTCTCTCTTACATTTTTTGCAATTCCGGATCTTCCAATGTTCTGACCTGGATCCAAACATCTAAGCAAAATGCCTGCCATCGAGAGAGATTAAGCAAAAATCTTCTCCTCTCGTCGTTTCTTAGTGACCACTGTTCCAGGCTTATGCTGAGCATCTGGATGATTGAGTAGTTCTGGTGGACAGGTAGATATCGGACTAGCGAGGATAGTCTGCTTGAGATCATAAAACAAATGACTATCGTCCTTCGTGCAGAAGGAAATGGCAAGACCAGCTTTGCCAGCGCGACCGGTTCGTCCGATCCTATGTGTGTAATCTGTAAATAGAAATTATAAATAGGCAAATTATATATACAGGATGTCACTGAAAATTAAAAATTAGTGATTTCTGAATATATATAATCATCAAGAAAGATTTTGTTAAGAAATAATAGTCTTTATGTTTTCAGGAATAAATGATAATTTTTTGCTGATCCATTCTTGCTAAAAGACCTAAATTTATAGCAACTCATATGTTAATTCTACGAAGGAGAATGAAGAGGAACTTACCTTCGATGGTTTTAGCCATGTCATAATTGATGACCATAGAAACGTCCTTGATGTCGATACCTCGACCTGCAACATCCGTGGCCACCAGAATGTCTTTGCTTCCACTTTTGAGAGATGCCAAAGCATATTCTCGCTGTTCCTGGCCTTTTCCACCATGCAGGGTACAGGCATTGTACTATAATGGAATAAGGTAAGTCAAATTAGATATTTATATTCTTTTGTAATTCTTATACTTTAATTCCTGAATAACGTAAAGGGGAATTTTAACAAGATTTTAAGTTTGAAAAATTGAATGCTATAAATTGTAATAAGTTCCGTCGGAAATTACAAGTGAACTCATAAATTGTTGTAAATATTTTCTGTAAATTACATACTCCGAATTTTTCCAAGCCTTTCGCTAGAACGTCCGCACCCTTCTTTTGATTGACGAATATAATGACGGGCGGTTCGACACCTCTGCTCAATATTTCCATGAGTTTCTTTCGTTTGTCGGCTTCACCCATTATATGAACTATCTGTTCGGTGCGTTCTGTCGGTTTACCGACGCTACCGATGTATACTACCGCCGGTCTCCTTAAATAAGTTCTAGCAAGACGTTCTACAGCGGGTGGCATTGTGGCGGTAAACATCACCGTCTAGAAACAAAAAATAACTATTAGAAGTCTTTAATAAAAGTAAACAAAGCAACTTTTAGTTGCTCTAAAGAGTAATTTGTAAATTGCAATTGGAATTGTAAACTTAAAAGTTTTTTGTACTTGTCTGTATTTCTTCTTCGTATTGTAGTTGGCCAGAAGCTTCTCCTCGTTTTCCGCATCCTCGTTGTCCGGTTTCAAATTCGTGACAGGCATGTAGTCCAAAATTTTTTGAACATCTGAAAGAATAATAATTTTTATAAAACATTGAATTACAGTAAAATATTTATTCAGTTAATATAAGATCTACAAATTTATATTAGAAGAATTATAAAAAAAAGAGTATAATATCCCCATGACAGATTTCAAAGATGTTAATAATTCAAACAAACAAATTTTAATATTTTTTTAAGTTGTAGAACATTAGAAATTTGTTATAAATGTTTTAAAGACCTGGCTCAAAACCCATGTCTATCATTCTATCAGCTTCATCCAACACGATATAAGTACATTGATTCAATACGAGATATCGATTTTCCAAAACATCTATCAATCGACCGGGTGTAGCAATAACAATCTGAAAAAAAAATCCTTAATTGAATATTTTACAATACTTTCGATTTTGGTCAATTTCACATCACTCGATTTGAAAGTTGATGAAATTACTTGTTACATATATACATATGTTTATGCATTCCAAAAATTATTACCTCACAACCCATTCGCAATCTAAAACCTTGCTCCTCTCTCGATAGACCACCTACTACTACAACAGTCCGGATACCCAAGGGTTGTCCGAATTTGTTGGTCTCTTCTTCTATTTGTTGCGCTAACTCACTGCAACACAAACCAGATATTTATCTATAGCCAGCAATGTTTTTTGTAACTTTTTGTTCAATTAATCAATATCAATAAGCTAAATATTTGAAATATAAAAAATAAATGTATGCGTTTGCATCCACAATAAAAACAAAGTTATACAAGAATTAGAGAAACAATTACTACCGTGTGGGTGCCAGGATAATACTGTAAGGTCCTTGATCCGCTTCTTCGAGCCTTTCAATTTTTGGCAGATTAGTAATCCATAATAGCAGTGGAATCAGGAAGGCTAGTGTCTTCCCCGAACCAGTCTCAGCAACGCCGATAATATCTCGATTCTGTAAACCAATAGGAATTGCTTGTCGTTGAATCGGTGTGAGATCCTTGTAGCCCACTTTGTCGATAATGTCGAGAATTTCTTTCGGAAAACCGGACTCTTTCCAAGAACGAATAGGATCAGGAATACGACCACCCTTTATCGTGATATTATAATCCTCCCTGAAGATACGCCAATCGCGTTCAGTCATTTCGTTCAACGCTTTTTCAGACCAATGTCGATCATCCCATTTTTGTTTCTCTTCTTTTCTCTTCACTTTCTTCAATCTCATTCTTAAAGATAGAAAAGAGGGATTTATTATACAAATAATTTCTCCAACTATTTCATAAAATGAATAATGTAATAATTCAACATAATAAAAAATGAATTTGATAGAAGTATTTGTTTATTCCTTCAACAAAAAAAACTCACTTTTCTTGCTCCTTTTCAGCTTCTGTGCGTCTCTTCTCCAGCAATTCGCCGTAAAATTTGCTTTGATCTCGCTTTTGAGCTTTTATGTCAATACCGGCCAGATTACCTCTACCAAAAAATTGCACTTGATGCCTCTCCTTATAAATGTTGTTGTAATCCACAGAGGTATCCTCCGAAGTATCCCAATCAAAGACAAATTTTCGATCATTCAGTCTTCTGACTCGTCGTTTCTTTTTCACTAATCCTAAATATCTTTCTTTGATAGCCTCCACTTCTTTCTCTTTATCCTTATCTTTAATTTCATCCTCGCGCAAACGCTGTCCATCTCTTCTCCTATTAAAAATATTCAATTTTTAAGAATTATTTATTTTGTATCATTTTTTTTTAAGTAAGAATGTAATATGTCTTAATACTAAATATATAATATAAAATACTTAAAAAATGGAAAATTATAATCGAGATACCTGTCTCTATCATCCCATTCTCTTTCCTTTCCAGGATTATCGTTATGAAATATAGACTTAAGCTCTTCTTCCTGTTGTCTCTTCATTGCGTCTACCTCTTGTTGTCGTTTCTCCAAAGCTATGGCCGCGCGCTCCTCTTTGGTGAGAAACTTTGGTTTAGCTCGAGCTTCCTCCTCTGCCTTCTTTTTGGCCAGCAATTCCTCCAGACTCAATGGTTCCTTCTTTGGGGTCTGCTTGACCTTCTCCTCCGTCTCTTCTTCATCTTTTTTAATATCGCTCTTTGGATCCTTCTTCGAGTCATCTTCGACAAGGATAGGACTACTCTTGTGCTTCTTCTCGTCCTTGGATCTATCCTTGATATCCCCTCGAGCGTCCCTAGAGCGTTCTCGATCCTTTTCCCGCGATCTGTCGCGTTCGCGGGATCTATCGCGCTCTCGCGATCTATCCCGCTCTCGTGACCGTTCCCTCGATCTGGATCGTTTCCTATCTTTCTTACGATCCTTGGAACGACTCCTGCTGCGTCGACGGTCTCGTCGCTCACGTTCACGCTCACGCTCACGTTCCCGTTCACGATCACGAGATCGACTGCGCCGCGTGATTTTTTTGTCGTGTGGCATTTAAAAATCGCTCGACGGATGACAGATCAAAATTCTTTTTTTTTTTTTTAAGTTTAATGTATTTCTAGTTATAGATACAGATTTTTGACACAGTGTCCATTAGTCTTCTGTAAAACGAAAGAAGTAAATCGTTTATGGTTAGAAAATTGGTTAGAGTACTTACAAAATCAAATAAATGTTGGTTGTCAGCACTGATTTCTATAACCATAGACATATAAAATATATAGACTAGCATTAAGATGCAAATTCATAGAAGAGGTTCATTTGGACAAAGTGTGATTGAACAATCAATCATATCGATCGGCGTTTATGACAATCAATACGATTGACCAATGGAAGAGCTCCATTTTCAATTGGCCAATAACCATTGTCCAATTGCCATATACTCAAATTCATTGGATACTTATTGCAACGTGAACATTAGTCACGTGACTTCATCGTGACATTAGCGTTAATTTGACTCGTCGTCAGTCAAATATCCACAACTATTAGAATATAAATGTCGGTGGCTGGATTTAATACAATTTTCTGTTTTCTGCTCATTGTCAATCAAAGATACTTCCATATAATCACAGCGAGGAAGAAAGGCAATATTTTTAATCAATATATATTCTTTGTAACCAAATTTTTAATAGAGAAATTCTACCATACTTATAAATATGATGATCTATTATTATTACCTAAAGACTGTTTTCTGATATTCAAATTTATAGTTTACATCATGTATATTACAGATTTTCAATACTGGCAGTGATATCGGAATACAATTAAAATTTAAAGAAACGTTTAATTTTTTCTTTAGATTTTTATCTTGATTGTAAGATATTGATCAATAAAACTAATTAATCAATTTAATTACAAACTTGAATCAAAGGGAATCTGTATTAATATAAGAAGGAAAGAGAAAGAGATCTCGAAATATTTTGTGTATTATATATTAAAGTCGAATAAATCACACAATTTATTTCTATATATACAACATCTTTCTATTTCTTTATTTGATTTCAGACAGAAGAGAGAAAGCTGCACCGAGTGGTTTTCATTGTTATAATTACAACATTTTAACGAAATATTAATTGAATGAGTGACTAGGCGACGGGAACTCGCAGCCCCATCTTGATACTGATTATTTACAAAAAAGAAGACGGAGAAAAAGAACAAAAACGGCATGTGCTGTACAATTCCACTGTACAATCAGGTGCGTTAATGGTAATCGATATATACACATTCACAACATCATACACTTTATGACACGCGACTTAAGTGTATTAATAAAGAATTTTATTTAATATTTTACATTTCTTATTTGTAACATAATTTTTGATATTAATATTTTATCTCAATTTTGTGTCCAGATAAATCTCATATTTATTTTAAAGAATACTATAATATTAAAATTTTTAGATCGCAATGTTGTTTTATCCCATTTTTAATTTAAATTATATTTATGAGAAATGAAATGTATAATCGGTAAATAATCACTTCAATTATCTAGCTTTGGCTACCAAGGATTATTTTTTTGAGTAGTTCTTTCTTCTTGAAAAATTGACAAATTAATCATTGAATTATTATAAAACTACTTATAATAATACACAATTTAGTATTGGTTAAATATTTTGTGTGTCCATTGTATAAAAAACTTGTATTATAACTTCTTTTCTCATATTTTTATAATACTTAAAAAATTGAAGTCGCGAGTCAATGCAACATTTTATTAAATCACCATTGCAAGAAAAATCCTGTCGATTATGCTCGTGAAAGTATATAACTCTAAACATCGACAGATTTCCCGTTATTCTATTTACAATATGCAATATAATAAAAAGGATTATGATCTTCTAGGTTTTCGGACATTCGCGAAGTACTGCATATTTTCATAGAAATTAATAGAAATATAAAAAATATCTCTGCCAATAGGAAAAATACGAAAGATATAAAAAATAATTAAATTGCTATAAAAATAATGACCTGTGTGTGAAATAATGGAAATTAAATTAATCACTATCATATGTCAATTTTTGTAAATTATCAAAATTATATAAATAATTGTTTGTAATATAGAATATCCATAGTATTTATTATATAAAAATTAATTTTCAATAAATTCTGGTAAGATAAGAAAGATGTATAAATAAATCTTTTTTTTTTTTTAGTTTTATGATAATTTCAAAAAAATCTGCAGAACTTCTCGAACATTCATCGAATATCATCTTCGTCAATCACTATAAATTAATTAATTGCTGACGCAAAAAACTTCTTTCATGGCATCACTACGCAGTGCAATCCTTCAACCGACAATTTAAAAAAGAAGTCATCATTAAAATTATATTCAATTTACTTATAAATAAAAATTATTAAAATAAATATTTCATTATTTGCCAAATTTCTGAAATTAACTGTATAGAAATTTAATATAGAAATAATTGTCCAATTAATTTATCACATAAACAATTTTCGTGATTTTCTTTTTTTTAATAATATGATAATATTCTTAAACATTATATTTTGTTATGATCCTTTAAATAATATAATATTTATTATAATACTTTATTTTCTCGTCGAATAATATATTAAATAACATATTAAATTGTGAATCAATAACGGTCAAAGGCCTAATGCGAGCGTACAAATGAAATATCACGTCAGCGTTACAATGATGCGAGCTCAATATGAGCCGTCATAATAATTCGACTCAATCTTAAATTGGCCTATCTTATTATTATTACGCGCCGTATTCTGTTCTAAGCGGGAGGAACTTTTGGATTCATCAATCCTAGAGCCTTCTTCTTCAGGCTCCCGAAGATTTTAGGAATACCAAAGTCCATTTGTTGATTAAATCATATATCCCGCGGACATTCAAAAATCGCTACATTTTATTTATACATGTTTAGGTCAGCGACTACGAAAATTAATTACGGAAACGAGCAAGCGGACGATCGACTTTGTTTATACAAAAGGTAGATTAAAAATCAACTGCCCAAGAAGAAATTCACGAGATAAAGCCAAAATGGATCAAGTCTATTCTATTTGTAAATTTAGCTTTAGATATGTAATCATAAAAAAAAAAAAAAACTTAAAAATATATCTTTGATCCACTTTAGCTCTGAACGCTTTGTTTACTTATAAATTAAATAAAGAACGGATTGTTGCTGGTTTCGTTGTGTCAGAGTAATATAACGCACGATGACACAGCAGCTGCGTTTTCCCATCCATCATACGACTAGTTTGCACTTTAGGAAAATTATATACTACTGTTTTTCTTAATAAATAATACTTAAAGTTTTACAATATTGAATTTCCTCTCAAGATCGCGATTATTGATTTACTGAAACTGTAAATCGAGATTCAATCGGGACTAATCCAAAACAGATTTAAGAGTTGAGTTTTGGAAAATATTGAAACTCGCTGAATAATCGATCGCAGGCTGCTCGTATTTTCCGTAAATTAAGCCGACATACTAATACTAGTTAATTATCCGAAATACGGCGATCTATCGATTATACTATAAGTGCGCAGAAACGTATAGGCAGAAGCTACGAGATAACTCGCTTTGTCGTACCCATGTATCGCGGTTTCTTCGCGGTATCAGTCTCGTGAGAAAGGCGCTCGTGGAATAAAAGAAGGCACTTCGATCAGGCATCTTCTTCAGGCACTTTCTGATATGTCAACTATAATTAAATCGACCCACACTGTTCCTTCCCTGAACATATTTCAATCCATTGCCAATTTTTCGTCTTTTTACCAATCTTCTTCGCATTTTATTTAGCCATTTTCATTATTATCAGTTATCTCTGTGTTTTTATCACTCGTTTTCATATTCTTAGCAACTCCTCATATCCTTTCCATTTTTCTCTTAATTTTCTTTTCACTCCTGTCAATCTCTTTCAAATCTTTTTTGTCTTTTTGACTAGAGTCTCTCCTTGCTTTTATCAATTTTTTTTTTCATGTTTGACAGATTTTTATTGATAAATTTTTAGAGACTCTTTCTCAGGACAGGTTTTCAGCCGTCAATAGACATAGATGGTCTTCAACTGATCCTTCAGTTCGGGGGGAATGGCACACGTATCCGATTCGGCTTTCCGTTTTACCAACCGACGCCAGCGTCCGCCGAGATTTTTGCGGAAGCCCTTCGCGAATCCAGGTCTATGCGATGGCAAGGCGTGTACAAGAGTATCCTGTAAAACCAGAAAGAAGGTTTTGTACTTTTATGCTATTAATCTTTATTATAAATTGATCAATTTATTTTATGTAGAACAAAGTTGTCAAAAAATGGGTTCAAAAATGGATTTAATAAAAACAATTAACTAGATTAATTTTTTCAGTCTTAAAATATTAATTATACTGTTATAAATATACTTAAATCTACTCAAGCAAAATCCATTTAAAATCGAACGAAAAATAAAAGATTTCGTTATTTATTTGCATCTTCAAATGCGATTTGTCTTTCTTTAATTGTTCAAAGATTATAAGATTGAATATTTAGCGATTATAATAGAGTTTTATCGTTTACAGCTCACCACAGATTTATATTATTAGCTAAAATTGCGGCGATTCTAATCTTGCCAATATCGCAGACGGAGGAACGATATTTTTTTCAAGAAATAAACGTCTCAACAGCTGCAGCCTATTCGGGGTGCTCGACGATACGTTGACGCCCACCGGCGACGCTAAATTTAGTGTCAGGTCGGAGAAGCGTCAAGAGCTGCACCCATTTCACTGGTGTATTTATAGGTACATTCTATCGTTTTTTATTAGATCTAATAAAATAATTTTATCGCGGAACTATTTCCGTGTAAAATTAATTACAGTTATCACAATGCAATTAAGAATTTACGATACATTGTTAACTTATTAATAACGTGTTATTATAATGAGATTATTTTCCTGAATTCGATAACGATGATTATTTCAAGTGTTTTAAATATAAGGCTACTTTTTTAATTTTCCGTTTCTAAATAAAGAAATTAATTTTTCTAATCAGATCTTCTCTATATACAAATTTTTTTATTGCAGAATCATTAAATTGTGTCACGACTTCATTGTGCAATAAGGATAAGCTCACTAAAGAAGATTTTTATAATATTTTGTTATTTTTAGGTAACAATATCAAGAGAAACGAATAGATTATATATATATGTAATATATATATATATATAAAATAAAAAAAAAAAAAACTATATTCGTCGTGATCAAATCGACTTTTCCACGTTGAGTTAAAGCGGTAAAAGATACTCTGCAGCCAATCAGCGAACGTGGCTTGAACGGCGGGAATAATCGATCGTCCACAAAGTAGCATAAAACCGCGATGGCCGCAGGTCACTGTTCCGACTATCGATCGACTTTTTTTATTTTTAGTATCATAGAAAATGTATCAAAAATTATTAAAATTAATAGCTCAAATATATCTTATGGTAAATTTATTATTGATTTTTTGAGAAAAAGATTTTGATCAAACTTTTGATACGAAATCATAGAAAAAATATATTGCAAATACAATGTTACAAATCACATTTCACTTAATTTCAACTTAAAACTCTTCATTTAAAATTGAAAAAAGATATTTCAATTTTATATAAGAATTAAACTTCATTTAAGATTGAATCATTATTTAATTGCAGATCAATTTTTTGGAATATAAATTGAAGTAAGGACATTAACATTGAAGCGTGCATAAAGGAGCTTGTAAGACCTATCGTGCGTCTTTGTCGTAAGGAAATCTCTCGACCCTTACAGAATTTCAGCCGCAACTGCATTTACCGCTTTCTACGCTTGCGAATCTTTTTTTGGATATCTCCGGTCGACATCGCATGTCCTCGAGTCATTGGACAGTGTAGCAGGGACGAACCAGTAAAATCTGGTAATACTGGCTCCACCGGTTAGGCGGTTAGCCGTTGAGACGGTTAGATCAACTGATAGATCGCGAGAAAGAATGATCAACGGTTGCCAATATCTGCTTCGATATCATCGATTCCTGATTTATGATCACTCATCTGATAAAAACTATTGAGTTAAGGAATTTAGAAACGTTTTGAAAATCTCAATATATTTTTAGGTAAGTTAAAAAACTTAGAAGAAAAAAAGAATTTGAAAAAAAAGACATTAGATTTTTACCTTTTATTGCATATTACGATTTTACTTTAAATAAATAGACACTACAGATAGAACATTAATAATAAATAGATCATTGGCGAAGAACGATGTTAAATTTCCAGAATCTCTAATTTGAGAACCACTGAGATGATAAATACGCTATATCCAAAGTTAATGCCACTGACCTAAGCTAATCGAGTCTTACCGCGCAAAAGACTTGAAACACAGAAAGTACCTGAAAATGATATTCTCTTCCGTATTATCGTTATATCTTACAGAAAGACGTCAAAAAATATGTTGAAATAGTTTTAGTGTATAAGATTGTATGACACTCGATAAGTCTTTGACTATATAAGATTATCAATTTTTCTAAAACAATTAAAGATTGGCATTAAAAGAAGTTGGTGCTTTTCGGTTATTATTCTGGAATTTCCTCGTTAATATTTATCAAAAAATTTTATGAAAACTCTTTAATTATTATTTACAGGACTAATTTACACGATTATTTAACAGATAATATAATTGTAAAATCAATTAAAATATAAAAGATTTGAAACGTGGCGAAATAAACATATAGGAAAAAAATGTATGCATCAAAGTAATTTAAATATCAAATATAAATAGCAACCTTTGATGTTTCCAATGTCCGTTTAAGAACATTTTTTTTAAGAATATATCAATATTGCTCTTAATAAATGTAAAAAATTAATATTTGCGCGGTAAGACATGATTAGTTTAAGTTAGTGGCATTGAACATAGCGTATTTATTATGTTTCTTTCAGTGATTCTCAAAAAAAATTCGAGATATTCTGGGAATTTAACATCATTTTTTTCAATTCGTCTATTTGTTATTGATGCACGATATTATAGTCTTTAAGTATAATAATCTTTATTTAACTTCAGCTTAACGCCAAGAAGTGGACTTGGTTTACACAATACCTATAACTCACATACCTTTCTCATTCTCCCATACATACCCTTATAACTACCTTATTCCTTACTATAGTCTTTAAGTAAAAACCTACTGTTTTCAGATTCTTCTCCACAAAAACAAGAATTGAGAACCATCAACACCGCAGATATAAAATACAAGATATATACAAGGTATACACCAACCTGATCGTTGTACAACGTGTATTGCGCTGGCGGCAGGTGGGGTGGTGGATACGGGGGCGGGAATTGCCACGCGAACGGCTCGACGGGATTGGCGGACGGCGTGACCGTAGTCGCAGCATAGACGTGTTCATTGCAAACACTGTTGCCGATATCGGTCGATATAGTGGTCGTGGAGGAGGATATCTGCGTGCAGCAATCGTCGGGGTGTGTCGTCGGCGCCGTCCCGATCGTCCCGGGCGAGGTCGCCGTTTGCACCACCGTAGCTTCAGGGTGCACCGCGTCCGTGCTCGACTGATCCTCGCGTTTCCGCAGCTTGCTGCGGACAAGGCGGATCGCAATCATGGTCCCGTTGCTGCCAACCATCTTTCTATATTTCTGGTACAGCCTCGCGAATTTGCCTATCTTCGCTAAACGTGTTTTCGAAACCGGAAATTCGTAGAGACCCGAGTTTTCTTGATCTACGAGCCTCCCCAGGCTACTCAAATTTCCAAAATTATAACACGATTTTTTTTTCTTTACAATATCGAGCTCCTGCGTGATCCAAGTTTGGAAAAGTAGTTTTCAAGAGATGGGATTAAATTTTTAGAATTATAAGTATCGACAATTCTGCGAAGTATAGCAAAATATGTATCGTCTATTCATTGAGGATTTCAAGACGTGCTCTTAAGTTTTCCCGAGATACGAGAATTCTAAAAAAAAAAAAAAAAAAAAAAAAAACAAGGAAGATATCTCTCAGTCTACGTATCTCTTTCTCTCTTTTATGCTTGTATATTACACGCGGAGTTGTAACGTCATGAATCAATCAGCTGTCTCTCCGTGTCGAGGAACGAGATCTTCTAGATCTTCTCTCGGTTTTTACTCTCTTTAATCTGGCCGTACGGCTGATTTAAAGGATTAGGAATGCTGTACGACCTTCTTTCGCTCCGATACTTTCGCATTCATGTTTTTCTCGCAGATAAATGCAGATTTTTACCTTGAAGTTTCTCTCTCTCTCTCTCTCTCTCTCTCTCTCTCTCTCTCTCTATCTATCTGTCAGTTTTGGGAACGTTAGATTTTTTTCTAGGTTACTTTCCTCACGCACGCTATTTCCTAATTCCGTCTCGCTCTATCAAATAACTTTACCAACGTGCACTTTCGACGCTCTCTTTTTCTCGACTTTCTGCTTCACTAACGACAAGGATATCACTATTATTTACACTCGCGCGATATACTCGTATTGACTAGTTTTACGTATCCCTGGCACTCGAGCATCCGGAGAAGAGGATATCTCTCTCTCTCTCTTGGTTACCCTATTACCACGTGAAACGCGAGTCCGGAAGGACAGCACGCGGCGTCGTCTCCAACTGCTGAAAGACCGCAGCCGACGCGACGTCAACTCTACGTCAACTCCCTTCGCTCATCGCTCGACAGCCAGCGCGCATCTGAATCGAAAAACGACGCGTGCCCGTCTCTTATATGGCCCTGTGACGTCACGACCGAGTACGATCGCGATTGGTGAGCGCTCGATCAAAGGGCCAATCGCCACCCCGAAGAAATTCAAACGGTACATCCGCACGGCTGTCCCCTCGGACCACCCCCCGCCCCTGCCTCTCCCCCCCCCCCCTTCGCATATTACTATATTTCGCGTGCGTCGTCATAGTTGTCGCGCCAGTCGCGCGTGACAGAAAGCGGACTATGCCGTGCTTCGTGAATGTGGACTTGCATCTTTACGTCACATTATCGCGATGCGTAACTGAATGACGGTAGGCTGTAGCCGTTTCGTGTTTTGCTCATAGTCTTTCTATCCCTTATAGCACATTGTATGTTATTGCGAGATGCATTGCGATTATTTTAGCACATATTTAATTTTAATATATAAAAACGCAACTTCTAAGAAAAATTTATAGCTTTCAATAAACGTTGTATAGATATGCCGCGTGATATTTAGTTTATCAGGTTTATCAGGAATATTGTGACATTGTAATGTAATTCTTAATGTGTAGTCTTTGATTTGTAGATTAAAATCTAGTTTTATTGATTATTTAATATAAATTGTACGCGATTAATTTAATGCTGTTTTTGAATAAGATTACTTATAATTAATTCGAATTAAATAAGATTATATATATATATATATATAGAGAGAGAGAGAGGGGGGGGGAGAGAGAAATAACGAATATATAGTATAAATCATATATAAATCATATAATATTTTATATCATTAAAATCATAAATAAATTGAAAATCAAATAATAAAAAATATATTTTATCAAATTTAATTTAATCGAAACAAAATAAAAAAATAATTAGATTATATACAAAGTTAATTTATATCATTAATTATATCTCGAAATGTTAAAAAGGATTCAATTTTAAATTAATTAAGATAAAATGAATCAAGTCAAGTGATTACACACACACACACACACACACACACACACACACACACACGCATACACACGCGCACGCGTACATTTGAATTAATTCGAAAAAATTAACACTCAAGAAAAATAAGATTAATCGCGAGGAAGAATTTTTCGTTAAATTTCGTAAAAAGTTTTATCAGAAGGTAATCAGATTTTTTTTTTTTTTTTTTTATCGACTTTGAATCCTTGAATTATGCAACAGAAACTGTAAGAACGCATTTATTACTTAATATACATAGAGCTCCTCGGCATTTACGCTGATCTAACAATAATAGCAAAGTCCTCTCTCATCTCTATTATATACTTACGAATGCATATGTTTTTGCTGTCGCGTAATTTCTTATATTAAATTACATTATGTGTATGTGTGTGTGTGTGTGTGTGTGTCGGGCGGAAAAAAGAATAAAACAAATAAATGAAAAAATATAGCGCAGATTGAATCTCGGCCACAGAATGCAATTTGATTATTATAAATGAAACAGAAAAGAGACAAAATAGAAATAGATGGAAGAAAAAAAATATATAAATCTTTTTATTCTCAAATTTTTAAGATATATCGATTAGATTAAACAAGATAGAATAAAATCACATCAAAAAGACCTATTTAATCTCAGCACAATCGATCTCTCCATTTATTTAAAATCTATTCTTACACATGACAACATGGGAGAGATTGATTCACAGAATCAGTTACTCAAGATGGTTTTCCACCGACTATCGAGATGCAGATAGGGGAATCTATATTAATCGGTTATCAATCCTCTCATACAAACGCGATAAC
This sequence comes from Polyergus mexicanus, assembly GCF_030449975.1. Classification (NCBI taxonomy): domain Eukaryota; kingdom Metazoa; phylum Arthropoda; class Insecta; order Hymenoptera; family Formicidae; genus Polyergus; species Polyergus mexicanus. The sequence goes on from NW_027223323.1 coordinate 6,642,006, forward strand.
ATGTGAATCATAGTAGGATTTAGCACAAAACAATGAATGATACGAAGAGACGTTGAACTTCATTGAAGAAAATTGCGAAATCTAGATTTCTTTTCATCGGTAAAAAAATCTGCAGCTATTGCTGTTTCGTCTAGATGCTATACTTTTAGCATCGGCAAGAATAGAAACGTCTCGAATTTCAGATAATTGTCCAAGATATGCGACAAAAAAATACAAACATCGATAAAATTACTATTATATATAGTTTATAATTATTTGCACATTATAACATCAATCTGTTTAAGTAAAAGAAAAGAGATATATGTATTTTAATGCGTGTATTATTTTATAATTTATAAAATTATAAAAATATTTGTAATAAAATATTATTTATCGTAACTTTCTCTGAGTCAAAAATGAAAGTTTTATTAAAATTTATTCATCGCAATACTCATAAAATCTTGTTCCATTTCAATCGATACGACACATTCGAATATCTCCGAATATATCTCTACCATTCACATAAAAAAAATATTTTAAAATAAACTTATTCTGCTTTCATCGCCGGTCAGCAATTTCATTCCGAGTGTGAAAGCACTTCGGAAATTTCAAGATAAACTATATTTTTATGAACGAAATCATACGTTATGTATTACATGATAAAAATGTGTTAGAAATTCAATATTGTATGAGATATGTTTCATGATTTTTTGTATATGATATTTTTCATGTTACATAATATTTCGTAAAGGATATACACTTTTTTAATAACTTTATCTTAATATTTAAATGAGAATCATGAGATGAATTAATTGATATAAAAATATGTAATTGTGTATTAAAAAAAAAGATATGTAATTGCATCTTGAAAGTTTAATACTGTATATAGTAATATTTATACGAAGATGGATACAATCATCAATCTACTCTATTATATATTAAGATCTTTTTAAAAATTTCAGCGAATATTTTAATGAAAGAGTGAATTGACTATGAGAATAGGTATCTGCTAAGAAAAAAGATTATATACTTCCATTAAAAAAAATAAAATAAAGATTATTTTCAAATCTCAGAAAATCCACTTCTAGTTGGAACAAAACTATTAAAACATAACTATAGGGTGCATCTCCTTCAAAATCCTACATATTTTTTTTGTTTTTTTTTCCAAACATCTTTTCGATACTACTTAATTTTTAATTACATTTATGATTTCGATACATTCATTTGTATGTATCAATAATTTCATACAGAAATAAAATATATGATTTTTTTATCAATTTATAATTTATTTTAAATCTTTTCTAAAAGCAGAATATATGTTTCTTTAAGAAAGAATGACGTTATTCTGAAATACTAATGAATGGGGAAAGAACATCTTGTGATGATGCCTCGTGATGACGCGCGCAAGTACGTTCCGAGAAAATTTTTTGAAAAGGAAACTAAACGAATACGCACATGTAAGTTGTGTGTTGCTATTATCTCTATTTCTGTTCGACATTCACCAGACCAGGTATGTCCATTTTGCCGTTTTCGAACACGTGTCTTGACGCTACGCGACACTGTATATCAGACAGACGAAGATAAATAGATACTCTCGGGGTCTCGATCTCTCTTCTTTTATTTCGTTTCCGTCTTTTTTTTATTCCTTTTTTAAATATATTTATTTCTATCCCCGACCCCTCTCTCTCTCCCCCCTCCATATCATTAAATATCTATCACTATTTTTCGCTTACTTTTCCTCCGTCATGTATCTTATTGTTGGTATCGTATTTAACATCGATAACGAGGCTGTACCATCACTTACACTAACATCATATTTATTTAGTAATGATTTAATATCTGTAATAAAATAAGAAATTACTCGACGAACTCGAGATAAGATAAAGAGCACAGTTATTGTTACGCATGTTCTGGGAACATAAACCTCGAAATTTTGATCTTATAGAAAACTAAAATACATTTTGACATTTTATACGAATATATAAAACCATGTATCATTACTCTCCGAAACAATTGAAACAAGTAAGATTTATGTAGAGTGAATAAAAACAATTTTAATTTGTTATTGGTATAATTTGTTATTACTATAGGAAATAGATAATTTAAAGTGTATCAGAGAGTTATAATTGATTTGCGTTTAAATATTCCGTAATTAATTATTATATCATTACATACAGAAAAAAAAAATGTATTTAGAATATTAGTCGAATAATATAAAGGAAGTAATTTTAGGATAGAATATCAATAACTATGCATTTTTTGCGAAGAATCCGCGTCAGAATAACTTTAAGGAGAATTTTATTGACCATTAAATGCATGGAACTTATCGCTTATCATAACATTGATAATGAGCCATTCTAGATAATTCTAGGCAAACGATTTCTTTTTGGAGTATTTGAAATGACTCTTTGAGATTTCGATCACTTTAAAATATGTTGTAATTCAAGGAATTCTAAAATTAACTTGTGTTCCAAAAAAAACATTAAAAAAAAAATCATTTATATAAATACGCCAATATATCTGCATCTGCAACTTTTCCCCTTAAATACATATAGCTGTATGTTTTGTTTTTTTTTCCCCTTTCTATCGTCATTTTATATATGAAAGTTAAAATAAAAGTTCATCAGAATGCGTGTTTTACAAAGAGTATTTCATATTTTATTATAAAATATAATAAAATATAAAGAATATAAAATTATAAAATATAAAAAAAAAGATGGGGAATTATACCTTTCTCCCTCCTTGAGGGATCCGGCAACATTACTTTATGTATCGCATAAAAGATTCTAGCCCTTAACTAGACATATTATAGTGTATTTATATAAAGAATTTTTATTATTAGACAAAGTAACTTATTAGGTGTACAACTTTGGTTCCGCCGTTTTTTTCCGAAATTCGAGGCTTTATTGTAAAAAACTGGTTATACATTTTGAAATTGCTTGTTGAGTCACTCCCAATGATCGTGCCAATTCTTTTTGACTTTGACTCGAGTCTTCATTAAGTAATGTCTCCAATTCTGCATCTTCGAAAACCTTCTCTCTTCCACCGCTATGCCGGTGTTCGACGTGAAAATCACCGTTCTTGAAGCGTTGAAACCACTCACGACACGTTCTTTCACTAATAGCGGCTTCACCATAAGTATTTGAGAGCATTCGATGAGCCTCAGCCGCAGATTTCTTCATATTGAAGCAGAAAATTAAAACCTCCCGCAAATGACGAGAATTTGGCTCGTAAACTGACATTTTCAATCGAGAATAACTTTATGATGCAGACACAAATCGACTAATGTTTCTATGGTGTTATGTTGACAGATGCCCAAGTTTATTGCATGACATCTATGATCTATTTATTTCGACCACTACTTACCGCTAAAGGCATCTATAGGAAAACGGCGGAAGCAAAGTTGTACACCTAATATATATAACGGTTTTCAAAGTCCTTGGAGGCATTTCCCTTGATATATATTATATATAAAAGATGTAGTATATATGAGATAAAATGATTTAATATTCTCTTTCTCACCTGATCGTTACGGCGAGCAGGACGATTAAGATGCCAACCAGAACCATAGCGATCAGCACCCCACATATCATATAGACACTATCGGTAGGTGGATCTGCAACAAAGAGATTTTTTTGAAAAAAAAAAAAAAAGCGAAATTTTTCCACACGCGCACCGTGTGTTTATGAATTTTTTTTTTTTTAAATAAATGAAAATCGTAGAATTTCTTTTTAATCATAGGGATCCAACGGATATCATATATGGATGATTTTCGCGTGAAAGCTTTGCGAATACAAAGTAAGGATACATGTATTCCATGAATCAGCGTAATATCCCGACCATGAGACGTTCTACGTCTTGTCTATGAATAATTTGGAACTTGTTCACTCGCTACGTAACGACGACATCGTCGTAAATCCAGCCCACAGGTTGCCATCAGCTGACGCCGTTGGCAATGCCAATCTTTGGCACAAACGGCAATCATTATAATATTAACAAACTTCGTGCTTTACGTTTATCGATTTCGCCAAAATGGACTTGAATATAATTCTCAGAACATTTCAGAAGATTCTCGTTTACGAAGAGAATCGACTTTGAGGGCACTTCATCGATTTTTTAGCGAATAAAATCGTTAAAACGTGTCAACACTTTTGATCGATTTCATCCAATATTTCAGAGATTCTTCAAACATTTTTATAAAGAATCAATTTTATTTGATTAATTTTAATGAGTAAAGTCGTCAAAGTATTTCGAATAAATGCGTCGTTGAAAGTTGACTTCGGGGACATGTATCCGATATTAAAAATAGAAATTGAAGGGTGACGTCTTAAAATTTTGGCTCTCTCTCTCTCTCTCTCTCTCTTTCTTTCTCTAAAGAAAGATCTTTCGTTATATATATATATCTTCCACATGTACACAAAATATGGAATCATATTATACTTTACTAGATATAAATTTTTTTTTTAATATTACAATATAATAACATATGAAAGAATTATTCTCAATTGGCATAATTTTCTATAAGATTTAAATTTTCTATCATATACCTCTATTAAATAATACATTTCGAAAATTGCAATAACATCGCGAATATGACGAATAGAAAATTCGGTTCGCACAAAAGTTTCCGTCACGCGAAAACGATGTTTTTCAACGAATCATGTTTTTCAGCACTAACGACGATGACATAAGGAATTTATAAGAAAATTGGAAAATGTCCTCGCTATCATCGTCATTATCAACCATTGTCGTATTCTACAAATCTTGCGCAAGTGAAATTTTATGCAAGAGTTGTGCGAGAGACGTTTAAAATCAAAAATGTTGCAAATAAAATCTCGCAGCTTTTGAACCGAATAATCGCACCAGGGCAATTTATCATCCAGCTGTCGTGTAATCCGACTTATGATAGTATAATCGAGAAGCTAGATTATCCTGTTAAAAATAACAGCATCGCTCACGGATAAGATGCTTGTAATAAATATAAAAGCGATTAATAAGTTATTAATAAATTTATTTAATGTATTGTAACGAGAGAGACAGTTTCGTAACAAGTAAATGGCCTTTGAACATGCAATATATTACAATTAATAAAATTCCTTAGAATAAAGAAAAATAAAATAAACAGGTGCTATAGTGTTTATCAAATTAATGAAATTATGTGAAGATTATGAAACGAGATCCATTAAATAAAAGATGTCTCACTCTAAATTTACAGATTCTCTTTTCGTTCAAACCTATCCAAAATTGATTTTAAAAATTTGTAATAATTCCCACGTGACACTCTCTATATATGTATAACTGTAAAATTGTTTCCTAGGAAAAACAGCGGATGACTCGCTGATCTGATCTATGCTCTTTGTGTGATCAATCGATGACTAGATGACTTTAATCTCGTTCTAAATGATTCACGCGTATCCGCCGTGATAGCCATTCTCTTCCGTACTCTTTATTTCCCGCAATTATTTATATTGTCGTAAAACTATTGTACATTGCTATTTAATTGTACTTTGATCACATCTCACGTGATCCCTTGATATCGGAAAATGAATCGACAGTTTTGCTTCTTTTCGTCTGTCAACGTAATCGAGCGCTTGAAAAAAATGTCAAAATTTAATGAAATTTTATTTTATTAGATTTTCAAACATACGTAGAGATCGCTCCAAGCTTTGATAAATTTTTAACAATATTTGAAACATTTTTTCACGAGAAAAGTTTCGCTCACAATTTAAAAGTAGCTCGATATATACCTTTTAGTTTGAAAAGTTTTTATTTAAAATTATATTGTAATGCGTTTATAAGAATTGTACAATATAAACTCTGTGTGTGCGTGAATTTTCATGATTTTGAAATGTTGAAAAAAATTTTCTCGCTTATAAAAGAAGTGTCTGTCGAAAACAAATAGCTCTTTCTTAGATATGTTTTTATTCAGATTAACGAAAATATATTTAGATTGATCATCTTATATCCATGTACATGCACGTGTGAATTTAGTTCTGTGATAAATAATATTCTGTAAAAAAAGTTTTAGCGTATCCGCGTGTCACAAGTTTATCGCGACCGGGTCGTAAATTTTGATCAAAGTTCTCAGTGCCTCGCACACTGTCGCTCATCTAAATGCTTACAGTTATTGTTAACTGCTTGTACAAATTACGGAAACGATATATGAACACACATAACGACGAATTCGTAAAAACGATCGACGTATGCGATAAATCGATCGATAATGTTCGAAAAACGAGAAACTCTGACTTTATTTCTAAGCTTCATTAAATAAAGAAATTCCTCTCGATATGTAAAATAACATTATTAAATATACAAGTATATTAAATTAAGATAATATTAAATAAAGATAATATTAAATAAGTAAAATTTAAACTTTTATGAATGAAATTATTTAATCACTACTATTTTCTTAAACTTGTAAATTATTTATAAAATAGCAATGTTAACTAGATAACAGGAAATTGTTAAATAGTTTCCATTCTTATATAAAACCAAAAATTTGATAATAATTTTTTAATATGCACGATATTTCAGATTTTAATAAATAAACTTCGAGGATATATAAAGACATCCAAGAGAGAAAAAACTCGTAATTGCGTAAATTCACAATTTTCTTTTCTTATTTCTCTTGGATGTCTTTATATATTTTCAAAGTTTATCTATCAAATTTAAAGCGTTTTGCATATTTGTAGCAACGCATTTCAATATTATAGATACATTGCACCGTAACATTACTGTAATATTACATTGTAATATTTCTAAGGGCGGACATTTCAACATTGCCGCAGACTTGCAGTAACATTGCAGAAACATTTCGCAATTTCCATGCAATATTACAATGTTTCAATGCAAGGTCTATGCAACGTTTCTGCAATCTTTCGGTGCTGTATGGGTGTATAGTAACATAACAATATTCAGTCTACACATAGCAAAGCACGTCGTATGATGAGCCTGATTATTCCTGCATAGAAACTAAACATGGATAAAGATAAGATGAACACAAGTATTTTTACGTTGTTAAAAGAAAAGAATAATTTGAGTTTTTTTTTTTTTGAAAAAAAATGCTTATATGAAACACGCTGTATGTATAAGACTTTAGCAATGCTAAAATGCATTTGTTATGCAATATTTCGCCAATTTTGTAAATGCGTTGATAAATTTATGATAAAAATATGGAGAGATATATGTCTAATTCTATATATCCTGTATAATTCGACAATATATTCTTCGAACGAAGAAAACATGCGATATTTTAAACAAAAGAACAGATTAAAGGGTGCCTTAAATTCTTTGGTATTCGTTTAAATACGAGCAATTGAAAAGGGATGTCCCGTTAAAGCAATTGGGCACCTCTGTTGTCTATTTTCGTGTGGCCTTTCGTTCGATAACGATCGTGCCATGACCTTTCCGATCGCGAATTGCTGTCGTCTGACCTGCATGGCGACCTACATTCAATCGAGACGCCGATCAATGCCGAAAATGATCTCGATTTCGAACACTCGACATCAATTTTTACTTAATACGATAATTAATCCGTGATCACGTGTGAAATTATGATGCAGGTCAGTAATATTGGAATGATTTTGGCAGACGACAGGCCTTATAGTCTGCAACTATAACTATCACAATTAATTCTGTATGTTACGAGAAGTGATATAACGTTGTAGAGGGTCAATCGATTTTTTTCGATTATCGGTTGAGAATAATTTAGTTGAGTTCGTTAGAAAAAGATGAAAGAGAAAAATCTCTTTCTCTTTGTATGTTGTTAACACAAGGTTTGAAATTATTACGGGAATATACATTCTCGATTCTTTCGATAATCGATTTATTTTCATCGGGTATATCTAGAAAATAATATTTGAAATAACGATTCTCGATTAATTTATTCGAGTTTTTATATTTAACGTCATGGAATTTTCAATTTGCGCAAAAAGTCGTTCTTAAGCGAGACTAAATTATACTAATCCATCAAATTTTATCACGCCTTAACATATAACTAATAGATGATTCGCGCGCAGACCTTTTTTTTTTTTTTTCGTTGCAGTTGTGCAAATAATCTTCTCGCTTTATTAATTAGTATGCAACCATCCGTCACGGTTAATTTATATTTGAATGTATATTACTTATAAAGAATTAAACAAATAATTTCAGGGACGTATTTGCAAAAGTTCAATTGTAATATTTTCAAAAAAGATTTTATAAATCTATATATTTGATATTAAAACGAATTTTTTGATTGCGCTGGTCAGAATTGATGAAAAATGTGAATTTTTGTCTCACTTTTTTATCTTTTAGTATTATATATTATTATAGAGATAATAAAATAAACTGATAATATGATAAAACAAATCGTAATATAATTAAACTATGAAATAATTAAATTATTATTATTAGTAGTAAATAAATAAATAAATATATATATATATATATATATATATATATATTTATATATATATTAATATAATTAGTATATATTTAATATAAAAGATTTAAATATGTATATAAAATTAATATAAGTTTAGTAAAAGTATTAAAATTCTAAATTGATATAAAATGAAATACAATGGAAATGAAATGTGTGTGTCAAGCGTGCGCGAGTGTTTGTGTATACGAATGTGAAAGAGAAAGTATAAGATAAATGAGAGACAAGAGTTTAAAAGCATGCAATATCGTAATGATACGGAAAATATCTGGAGATATACCTTATACTTATTTATAATTATAAATAAAATAAAAAATAATATATAAAATAACTTAAATTAACTTAAATAAAGCTGAATTTAATTTAATTAAATAAAGATTCAGGTTAAAAAGTTTAATTTGCTATGCATGCAATAAGAGAGCGAGAGAGAGAGAGAGAGGACTTACCAAGATGTGACAACGAATATGAATCTGAAACAACAAAAAAGAAACAGACACGATTAAATTTTATGCGAATTTAAATGGCCACGTGACCTGTGAAGGTTCAATTAACATATGCGCCTTTATCAATAAACGATTTTGATAGCGAACAAAGTGAGAGACGCGACTTATTCCGAGCAGAAACAGAAACGCAGAAGATTGCGTCTTTGGCAAAATTTATTCATAAATTTTACATTCTATCAATTCCACGATATTACACGATATCCCTCGGTTGGTGTCGGTGGAATTTTTTATTTTTTATTTTCCGTTACCTACGATCAATTTTTCCTTAGTAAAACTGTCGGGATGTAAAATTGTTCTTGAATTATAAATAAAAACTTTTTATCGTGAATCATAAGCTGTTTGGGCATATCCATACTGCGTATTAATTAATCAAGACGATAAATAATTAGTCATAATAGATGGCAGATTGCAGAATAATTCTTTCAATAACTTCGCTCGATTAATTCGCACGAATTATGAATTAATCGGACGATTTCACCGAAACCATTGTTCCCTCTTTCTCGATTTTACTTTTATCGAGGATTATTATAGAACGACGTGTTGTCCGCGTTCAAGGCTTACCGACTCTATCGACGTACGTTAGACGAAGTAGTGGGGAAAACTTGCTTATAGATTAAAACACACTCTGTGTGTAATATCGTTGTTTTTCTCGAGGAAAAATGTAAAGACAATCGATTGATCGAAAGACATCTCGAATCGTTCGATTCTCTTTTATAACTTCATAAACATTTTATAAATGTAATCGATTACAATTGATGGATTAATCGACTTGAGCTCGTATAGATCGAAAAGGAATCGAGTTCCTTCAAAAGTATTAATTTATATTACGTAATACAATCTTTGGACTAACATTTCTCACGTAATATTCATCAGCTGGCAACGATTTTCCTGATCTAACGAACAAAATTGTTTTCGCGTACGGCGACAGGTGTGCCCCCCCGTCAATAACATTCACGTTTTGACCTCGGATCAATGAAATATATGAAGCAAATGTAAATTATTGAGTAAAGTTATTGCAAAATATTATTGCATTACATAATCGCATCTAAACGTTTCCAGATCTCTTTTTCACGATCGTTACCGGCGAAAATAATATCGATAGGATCTCTCAGATTTCTACCAAACAATTTTTTATATTCACAAAAAATCGTGCATAGTTTATAAATGAAATTTATAATCTTTCTTATCTTTATTTTTTTATCAAGTCGGACGTCAAATTCACAATAGCACAGTATCTCGAAATTTTCAGTAAAATAAAAAAAAAATTGTTTTTCAATTTTAAACTAAAGTCATCTTATTTCAAGTTATGTATTAGGTGTACAACTTTGCTTCCGCCGTTTTTTTCCCGAAATTCGAGGCTTTATTGTAAAAAATTGATTATTGCTTGTTGAGTCACTCCCAATGATCGTGCCAATTCTTTTTGACTTTGACTCGAGTCTTCATTAAGTAATGCCTCCAATTCTGCATCTTCGAAAACCTTCTCTCTTCCACCGCTATGCCGGTCTTCGACGTGAAAATCACGGTTCTTGAAGCGTTGAAACCACTCACGACACGTTCTTTCACTAATAGCGGCTTCACCATAAGTATTTGAGAGCATTCGATGAGCCTCAGCCGCAGATTTCTTCATATTGAAGCAGAAAATTAAAACCTCCCGCAAATGACGAGAATTTGGCTCGTAAACTGACATTTTCAATCGAGAATAACTTTATGATGCAGACACAAATCGACTAATGTTTCTATGGTGTTATGTTGACAGATGCCCAAGTTTATTGCATGACGTCTATGATCTATTTAGTTCGACCACTACTTACCGCTAAAGCCATCTATAGGAAAACGGCGGAACCAAAGTTGTACACCTAATATATATATATTCAAATTATATATATTCAATGCAAGAATTATTTCGAGAAAAGTCAGTCGAATCGGATTACGCGAGATTAAGACGAGAGAAGGAACGAAGAGGAGATTCCTGCGTCACGACACGTGCAGACATCGCTCTAAAAGCCACTGTTCGCCATCCTAAATGCTGCGACTATTTTCGAGCTATGGCCTGGCAATGCGCGGAGTTTATATTCGAATGCACGAGGGTGAAAGCGGCATTATTTTCGGAGTATCTCGTCGATCCAAAGAGGATCACGAAAGAGAGTGCTGCAAGATACTTTGGAAACATCTGACTCAAGAATCGAATCTTGAACCTTCGTCACTTTTCATTTTTTTCGACTTCAGACAAAACTGTAAGAAACTACGAAATACTTGTATTTCGTAAATTATCTTAACGATATGCAAGCATTGGGAAAAATTGGTCGTGTAGAGAAAAATCTCTATATTTCGCGAATCTCTAAAATAAAAAAAAAAAAAAAAATAAAAAAATAAAAAAAAACTAATAGTTTGTAACTGATTTTAAATGTCAACATATTATTACGTGTCGTTTTATCATATTGTCAAAAAAAAAAAATTATTATTGATAATTTAAATATTATTAATAACGATTGCTCGTTGTTATTGTTGTTGTTGTTCGATAGTGGATTTTCTCGAAATCATAATATGAAAAATAGAATCAGCCAGCATCACAAGTTTTACAACTGGCTACGAACAAGCTTATTATTTATTAAAAGATGTTTTTCAGTCAGCGCGTTCGCGTTAATCGTTCTAAATATATTAATGCCATATATTATATTATTGTTACGCAATATAATATGTAATATTTGCATTATTATGCAATACGATATACATATGAAATAACACCAAATTGGCTGATTAAGAATTTCATTAATTTTTTCGTTCTCGCTAAAGTAATGATAAAATATGTTGACTATTTATTGTGACAAGCATTGGGAAATACGATGATATATGATATGTAATTAAAAAAAAAAAAATGACGTTACATAAAAACAACATCACTATAGCTATAATATTATCAACGAGCTGAAACTTCAGATAATATTATAATAAGCCTAAGAGGATCAAATTTATGTAGATAAATCAGATAAGCATTTTTATTCCCAAGAAACAAGATGATCTAATAATGCAATTAATTCCGGTTTATCGTGTTTACTCGTGCTTATCGCAATGTTACGACAGATAAACAAAATATACGAGTAAGCTTTCCACATAATCGATCTGGTCGTACAAATGACTGATTCTATAAATAAGCCTTTATCATTGTTTATAAATTGTCGTCAATTTGCGAAATTAAAATTTGTTTTTTATCATATCTTCAATTGAAAATAATTATAATTGTTGTAAAACCAAGTAAAACGAGACGATAATTAAATTAAATGCGATACTAAAGATATATTTTACATTTTTGTAATTTTAATTCATTCCATTTTTTTTCTGTTATAGTTACTTGTTCAATAGTTATATTTAATTGTTTTAAATAATTTCATATATATATATATATATATATTAGAAAGAATTGTAATTTGATTCATTAAATGTTTCATAAGATAATAATAATAATTATTATTATTATAATTATTATTAATAATTATTAATAATAATTATTAATAATTAATATTATTAATAATAATAATAATTATTATTATTAGAGTAACGCGAAAAAGTAACACGGTTTTAATATCGATGGTAATAAGAATAAATGATGTGTGTTACGCAATATCTGTTGATTACCATTTTATAGATGCGTTACACATGTTTTCCACTAACAGCAAAAATAATACATATTATTTATTACTAATGTAAAAACAGATATAATGCATTTTTCAAGTTTTTCCTGATTATATCTGAAACTTTTATCATACACGGGAATAATTATATTAAAATCTAATTATTTTCTCGCCTGGATATTCAATAACTATTTTTTTTTATAGATTTATAAAAATCAAAAATGATTAATCCTTTTTCCTGCGTTTTCTCGTTAGAAACTCATAAACTTTAAAGTGGATATCCCATTGAATCCGACACGGTTCGTTAAGTCCAACACATATCTATACAGGGTATGTCTAAAGTCTGACCCTCACCCCTGGATCTCGAAAACGGCTTTAAATATGGAAAAATGTTTCGGATAAAAGCTGTAGGATATTGAGGGGGACACGTGATGAAAATATGGACTTGACCTTGAGCGACCTTTTCAAGGCCAAGGCAATGTGATCGATGTTTTCTTAAATGGAACCCCCTATTTTTTATTGCATATTCTTGTAGCTTATCTCGAGAGCTTTTCAAAACACTATAATAAAGTATTTTTTTATTAAGCACTTTTTGAGTTATTTTATATTTTAATCTGACATATTTTGATATAAAAAATTAAATATCTCGTAAAATATTTAGTTTTCGATAATCTTACCGTAATACTTTTATCTACAGAATAATGAGACAAATCGATTAGTATAAAAAAAAAAAATTTATTTGAAGAAAAAGTATGTAATTATTTACAATATATATTTTTTAAAATAATTATTAATTTTTTTCTTTACACGAATTGATTTGTCTCATTATTCTGTGCATAAAAAAGTATTACGGTAAAATTATGAAAAACTAAATATTTTACGAGATATTTAATTTTTTGATATCAAAATATGTCAGATTATTTGTCAGATGTCTGAGAGGACTGTACGTCTGCGAATAAATATTTTGTACGCGGTCAATATACCTGTTGTCTCTCTCGCTCGAAAACAAAGGCTAATACGCTTTTTTCGTCTAGTATCATTGTACATATAATTATTGTAATGAATTGAGAATCGCCAAAAATATTCGGCAAAAAGGCCGTACGTTGCATTGACGGAGATTTGACGTAAACGAAATATATTAATTTTGCCGAATTCGATAGAATATGCGCTTTAGAGCTAACATTGACTAAACATTGGATGCAACGAAAATCACGTTTTCTACTGACGTAACGGCGTGATCGTTCGAACGGGCGATTCATTCTCCATAATTAAGCGGCAGCCAAGGTAGAAGTTATCGATGGCGGCGCATTAAAGGTTTCGCGAACAATTCCTGCAATGCTTTTGCAACTTGTCATCGGAACGTGCGGTTGGAAAATCACAGGATTGCCGATTTTGTAAGGCAGTACGATGCTGATATGTAAATTCATTCGTATAACGAACATAATTACGTTTAAATTATACAGAACGGAGATAAATGGTAAGATTAGTAAAAAATACATTTACAAGAAGATCAATATTTTTAATTAGTACAAGGTAAATATTTATTTACCTCTGTCCTCTCATTATGTAATTTACACCGTCATCATCAGACGATTTCCGCATTGTCAAGGTAAAATTTCCGAGTATAATCTAGAAGAGATATTAATTGCCGCTCGTTTCTTAATAAAAACTTATTAACAAATGAAAATTCGGCTGTTCAAGCAATGAATTTATTTTGAACATCCTATATATAATTCGACCCACATCGCCCGGCGCTTTCCATGTATGTGTGAGGAAGTCTATAATTATATGGTTCATCCATATGGGTTTGCAACATTCTACGCGAAACGTCACATACGCAGACAAAAATAAATTTCTACATATGCAAAAAGTTGCAAACCCATGTGAAACCATGTAATTATAGTAAAAAATCTCGTCAAATCTTAAAAGTATCCAGGCTACATCTCGCTTCGCGCCAATTGTTGTAAATGCGTGTAAAAACTTTTCTACGCATTTTTAATCTTCGACATTTTTGAACACCCTGTATAAAGACTTGCGTGTTTCCTAAGTGCGTGTACGGTATAGGTAATACTTATATACAATGTGTCTAATACTCTGAAATTATTATTGCTCTTTTATGTTCAAACTTTGATCTGCATGAAAGTTTCTTTGTCAATGATCTTTTACTAAACAATGAACGACGGTTAAAACCTCCCGGAGGTCAGAATGTTTATGGCTTTGTGGCCTTGACAACGGTGTAGATACGTCAACCGGAAGTCATTTGGGACTAATAGTGTAAAAGTAAGTATGTGATAACTAAATCTTAAATTAAAATTTTTCTTTTTTGAAAATCCAAGTCTCTTAAAATTAGATAGATATCCATAAAACACCGAAAGATTGCAGAAACATTGCATAGACCTTACATTGAAACATTGTAATATTGCATGGAAATTGCGAAATGTTTCTCCAATGTTACTGCAAGTCTGCGGCAACGTTGAAATGTCCGCCCTTAGAAATATTACAATGTAATATTACAGTAATGTTACGGTGCAATGTATCTATAATATTGAAATGCGTTGCTACAAATATGCAGAACGCTTTAAATTTGATAGATAAACTTTGAAAATATATAAAGACGTCCAAGAGAAATAAGAAAAGAAGATTGTGAATTTACGCAATTACGAGTTTTCTCTCTCTTGGATGTCTGTATATATTCTCGAAGTTTATTTATTAAAATCTGAAATATCGTGCATATTAAAAAATTATTATCAAATTTTTGGTTTTATATAAGAATGGAAACTATTTAACAATTTCCTGTTATCTAGTTAACATCGCTATTTTCTAAATAATTTACAAGTTTAAGAAAATAGTAATGATTAAATAATTTCATTCATAAAAGTTAAAATTTTACTTATATAGATATTAGACTCTATTTTACATCTTAAGTAGACAATTAACGAATAATTTTAACTTTTTTGGATATTTATGTATCCGATTACTGAACAATCAGTTCAATATCTGAATTCCCTGTGTTGGGATTGTATCGGATAAATTAAACTGATAAAAATAGTTATATCTTTAATCTTATTAGCCGCTCTTTGCAAGCTTTATGTAATCATCGTGACTGCCGTGATTACCGAAAACTGTTTTTTGTAATGTTTTTGAAATGTTGCTGTAACATTCTCATAAAATATTACAATTATATGTTCCAATAATATCTCAACAATATTACATCGCAACTTGCAAGATTGTAATATTACTGCAATGTAATTGCAATGTTCTGTGCTGTATGGGATATTAATTCATGATCAATGAGAACAGCTGCTCTGTTCATATTTTCTATCCGGGAATTTTTTTATTCTCGAATAAAAAAATTGTTGGCTTTGTATGTCGAGCTTTTCGAGCGACACGCTTGAAAAGATCAGATTTCAGAATCGAAGATGCTGATAATGTTTGCAAGCTCATGCAAATTGTCGAAATATCTGCCAGGTAGGTCGTGCACGTGGTTGCATCGATGCTGCACACGGTTGCACGCGTCTCGAGTTATAACGTACACAACTAAATTCCAGTGTCTTACGTTCACAGTCACGTACGTGGATCGGAAATATTCCACCGCATGAAAATTAAAGGATTACTCTATAGAGACGACAATCTGGAATAAAATTCTAAAAATCTCTAAAAAAAATTAGAAGCATTTGTAGAATTTTTAAGATTTTTCTTCCCCAAGTTAGTCATTAGTTGGAAGACTTATATATATATATATATATATATATATATATATATATATATATATAAATTGTTAATATTCTTTTTTTAGCGACTACCCGAATACTTCGATCAGTATACCTAATACGATATAAGAACCTGGACATCTTGTGGAAGAGCATAGGGATCATCACATCTCTCGAGAGGACATTGCCCATACTTGTTGCTAGGCGCTCCGAGGTCAACCGTTATAATTTCCGTCGACTCTGTGTTCGACGATTAGATATCCCGATCTAAATATCCGAATTTCATTTCATGATTACAGATTCGTACGAGCTTAAAAATCTGTCGAGCATTCGCAAGAATTTACGTAGAAGAAGAATCTTATTCTTCCCTTTCGAGCGTACAATCTTTGCTTTAATAGAATTTTTATTTTAATGAATTGAAAATTCGAAAGTCCTTGTTCCCCGATAAAGTTTCTACGAGAAAAAAAAAAAAATAATAATTTTCTCGAAAATGATATTATAAAACAAAATGATTATAGTCGTAAAACGTTTGTCAATTCCAACATCATGATTGATTCTAAAATTAATTAAGAAACAAACTATAATGTTCGCGAATTATAATGTTGCTTATTTTAAATGTTATCCCGTAGGATAAAATAAATTTATTTTAATCCTTATTATTATATAAAATAAATGTATATCTTTTTTTTTCTTTTTTTTTTTTGCTTTTGCTTATACTTTCATTCGCATGATCCATTATTCGCGCAAACAGTTTCGATGCTCGTTTAAATCTAATAGACTAGCTTTCCATCGGCCAATTGGTTGTGGCAATTGGTTAACCAATTAGAACCAATTACGCGCGTCACATCCTTTCGAGTGGACGCGCGCGCAGAAAAAAAAGAGTCACGATTGTCGAACGTGAAACCTAAACCTAAACTTGTCTCGCGGGAGCGAGACGCACGTGCCATGCTCGTGTACCACATGGACCACTTCCCTATTCCCCCTAAGCTTGCGATATACCATTATGTCTCGTTGCAGCGTTTAATGATCGAATTAGGACGAGGACTTGCGAATTAAATGACAACAACAGTTTTACAAGCGACTTCATTAAGGATACGACGTATAATTAACTTGATGGAATAAAGCAATTTTCTAACATAAAATATATAAATAAATATAATAAATAAAATATAAAAAAAATATCTCTAACAAGATATCGACTCTTTCATTGCCTTATCTATTTGCTTTCAAAAATAATTAAATGATAATGTAAATATTTTCGCAACGTTTGATTGTGATCGCCAATTATGTAATTTTGACAAATTCGCCTTCTCTTTTTTTTTTTTTTCAAATTATCAAGCATACAAATTTCCATTAATGTGGCACATTATTGGTGATGACGTAAACAGTATGTTGATGAAAGCCTGATGTATTATGTTAATGATTAATATCGATATATAATAATTCTTCAACGATTCGACATTGAATTGCCGACTACGTGCGACTTGAATAAATATTGAATGAATACAGGCGGAAAAGAAGAAAAAGCGAACTCGATTAAACGAAGGAGCTTGATTAACAGGAAATCAACATTGGATTATCTGGACGATAGATCTTTGACAAAGTACGTGTTGCAGCATTTTCGACGTCATTCTTATGAAATGTATAATAATAAAAGTCATCTAAAAGAAAATTATTTCCACGTAGAGAGAAGAGAGAGAGAGAGAGAGAAGAATCTTTAACTATATATATATTCTTGATCTTGAAATTTTTTTTAAACCTTTAATTTTTTTCTTATTAAAATATTTGCGCAAGTTTTATCTCTTTCGGCAAGTTTTTGAATGCTTCGGAAAAAAAAAAAAAAAAAAAAAACTTAAAATCTCTAAGAAGGAAATCTCATTAGTATGCTTTTATTGAACTTTTATATTGAAATTTTATTTATCCGTTTTTGAGTCAAAAATCAAAATGATCTCTCTTTCTGCCTTTTCTCGATTGGAAAACGTAAGTATTGCGTAGCACCAGAGCAGTTGGCGTTTATTGTCAAGCCTCGTTAAGACCGGAGGTTAAGCGACAATTGAACCGCAGAAGGCGGTTTAACAAGACAGATAACCGATACAGTATAAGTATTGTTTAAGGATGCGCAAATATTTGTGCATATTTGTGTATTTATTATATTTATGTCCGAGATACTTCGATATTCAATAGACAATATTTTTAGTGGCATTCTTGAAGATAGTGCATTATTGTCTCAGAAATTAAGAGAGTATCATAATATATAGTATCATAGTGTATAAGTAATTAAAAATTAAAAATTATATATATATATATATATATATATATATATATATATATATTTGTTTTTCTAAAAACTCTTGAAAGAGAAAAGATGAGCTATTACAGTTGCTGCTTTTATGTATAAGAATGTTTTGCACAAAAATGATGTTATAAAAAAAAGTTGCTGCTCATTGTACTTTGTACAAAGTGTGAGATGCCTCATATAATTTTTTTGTAATCAAAAAGAAAAGATATAATGTATGATAAATTTTTTTTCTTTCTAATCAAAGATCCGAGGATTCTTTTTCAAAACTGTGTTAAAACCGGGAAACACTTGAAATATGTATAAATAAAATTTTAGCTATATACTTAATTTAAAATTTAGGAACAAACTACAAAAACTACTTTTGCTGCTAATATTTTGGAAATTTGTGTCAAATTTTAAAAGAGGAGAATAGAGAAGAGCGACGAAGATATTATATAAAAGATACAAAAGTACATAAGCCCTCTTCTTCTATTTTTAAACATTCTAGATATTAATATGCTTCTATATTAGATATAATATCGAATTATTATTGATAACTCTGTTAAAGATAACCGTGAAATTTTTTAAAATATTTTAAATATCCGATTAAGTTAAGTTTTCGCAAGTGATTAATTCGTAAGATTGCAATCTTACGCAATCTTGCCACGTGTGCAACATTAACTGCGTCTCTACTTGAAATAATTTTGATATCTGATTTCTGCATTGTTTACACAGCTTTTATGTCGAGCGCTAAACGTATTACATAAGTTACGTATATTATATATTTATTTTATTTTAGTTACGTATATATATATATCTTTATTATAACATTTGCAAATTTTATTATTTAATTAATTTAAAAAAAGTGAAGACAATGATTATTTATGATATAAATTGTAAAGTTATTATTAAAATACTATAATGTATGGATAAGTGTTAAATAATATTTAATGATAATGAGAGAGAGAGAGAGAGATCGTGCAATAAACATAAGAAGCTGATTAATATACTAAATGCAATTAAATAATAATATTGATAAAGCACGATAAATAATATCATCTAATAATATTATCAGATATGATCAACAGCTGCAAAATTTGAAAACTTACCATAAGTATCATAAGTCGATAAGAAAATTATAAGAAGATATATTATCAACTAACCAGTAGAAGGATCTCTGTTTTACCTACAGTACATTCAACATGTTACGAGTGAATACTTCGCTAGAGGACGTCAGAGTTACAATTCTATGCATTGAACTCAAATGGAATGACACGTGATTTCGTGTAGTGACAGCTTCAACAGCTGATCGATAGAGATCTCGGGTTTCAGTGATGATTCTCACACGTCTCTTCAATATCTTTTTATACTATAACTTACATGATTTTATATACGATTATAAGCAAATGTCACCTTAAATAATGAAATTAATTGTGTATAAAAGACACGCAATTAAAAATAATTACAATTTATTGAGAAGTATGATATTGATGAAAAAATTTGAAATTTTTTACCATTTAGTTTTTATGTAATATAATAAAAAATGTAAGATAATTACTGACACGCAAGTTATAAAAATTTTGTCTGAAATAGTCCTTTTTTTCTATATTTCATAACTTCGATGTTATTCATTCGAAATCAGATATATCGAATCACGTTCGAGAGATCGTTTTAATTCCTAGATGAGAAAGGATTTATAAAAGAATACGTGTATCTCACATTATGATCTACATATTTAAAGCTCTCCTCATAATTGCAAAAGGACTTCCATATATTTTTTTCGTTTTTGTGTAGCCCCATGTTTATATAAAACTTATTTATTACAATACTTCGTTCCATAGATTTTCGAATAACCGTCAATAGCCGAAAAAACACTTTTCGATACATGTGAAATTGATTATTAACTGGTTTATTTCAAAACCTATGGAGCGAACTACAATAATTTTGATCTCATTTAAAAGATAATTTAATACCGAACCAAAAATTTCCTATAAACATGGGTCAAAAAATGCTTCCTTAAGAAGTTAGCGCCCAAAAATCTCCGAAGTCACGATTATTTTTTACATTTCTAAAAATATCGGGGAAAGTATGCGTTTTTAACAAAAAAAGTACCGAAAGAAAAGTTGTAGAGAATTAAATTATCTTTCAAATGAGATCAAAGTTATTGTATTGTATAAAAAAGTGAAAAATCAATTTTCATGTAAATTTGACGTGACTCTTTCTTTGTGAATGCACAATGCAAAAACTTGCATGCGCGCATATGTGGGGGACTATTACTATGACAGCTGGTTTGTCACAGTAACAAAAACTTTATTTACAGCCAATCCTTTATTTACGTGAAATTAGACAGACATTCGTGCTCGTGTATTCTCGGAAAGAATTACTGTCTCGTACAGGCGCTAATTAATCATTCGCTGTCGCGAGTTAATGACAGAACTTCTAGAGATATATTCGCTTTTGTTGCAAAAATATTGATTTAGCAAGTATACATCCTTAATAATGTATTGAAAATTGGATATTATTGTATATTCGAATATACTAAACAAATACGGTAAATTATATCTTATAATTAGTAATCGTGATTCAATTGACGTAGCCGCACGTTCCATCAGTCGAATGCATCAATTACGTGTGTCTTATTATTTTAGCATTAATCTAGTCATTCACTGGAAATCTAAAGCATTCGACCGCTGCGCCAAATGTCAACAAACTAAAAACTGCAATTGTATTCGGCGTAAAAAAAAAAAAAAAAAAAAAAAACTACGAAAAATTATTAATCTTATCTTTCTTTGTATAATTAATAATTTTTGACTTTGTAATTAAAAGTTTTCATCGGTTTTCAAATTATACTAAAATCGTACAGAAACTATATATCTACGTATTTAATTCATGGTCTTAAAATAAGACCAATGTAATAGAGAGTCGATTCAGAGAGAAATAAAATTTATCATTAACAACTCTCTCTCTCTCTCTCTCTCTCTCTCTCTCTCTCTTTTGTAAAATTAACGATTGTCATAAAATCTTTTAAAATTTACCTGTTTCGAATTCGTAACGCGAGAAAAAAACAAAAGATCGAAAAAAAAGAGAAACACAAAATTTTTTATCGAGAGACTCACCGGTGTCGTTTTCGTGCCCTTGGGACCCGTCTCCCACATCCTCGGTGGCTGTAGAGAGTGCTGCAACAAAGATATGGAAAGAGCAAAATAAGATCAGTAAGTGTGACCACCTACCATTTTATATTAGGGAGACATTGAAGGCAGGGACACAGAAGAGGGTGGAGGGAGGGGAGGGGGGAGGGGGGGTCGCGATTATTAATGCGAGTCGCATCGTAAAGTTATGTGCCCTTGGGACAATCGCGATGACTTCCTCCCGTTGACGGACATTGACGTCCATTAAACTATATAAATTATAGTACAGAGGAGTCCCGTGACAATTAGCTCTTTGTTGGAGTTATTTATGCGCCGTGATCTTTGACTGGACCCTGCGGATAAAAGGCCGGGATGAAATGAAATTAAGCACGTTTGCCTACTTGATTGTTACAATTTTAGTGTAATAGAATTATATACCGTCTGTCACACATTAAGAGTATATACGCCTTACGAATTTACGTACTCTAAACAGATACAGTTATTATTATATGTATATTTATCTAATAAAGTAAAATTCTCGAATTTGATCTGTTATTTCGTCTTGTGCGTGAGGTCAATTTTTTTAAAAGAATTTCTCAAATCGTTCCTATTTTAATCGGCCAAAAACAACTTCTGAATCATTGCCGGAATTTGGCACGCAATTACACCTATTATGGATTGCACCTGATTGAGCATTACAGTTTAATTCACGTGCATATAACTGTCGTGATGCGTCAGTAAATCGTACGCTACTCGCGTTAATTAGCAAATCCCGGCTTTAAATGCGGATACAACCTACACGCGTGACGGCGTTTCAAACGACGAAATTATTACACATTGCACAAAAATGTTTCATGCAAAAGTTGTAGAGCTCTAAGTAGCATTATA
This sequence comes from Polyergus mexicanus, assembly GCF_030449975.1. Taxonomy (NCBI): domain Eukaryota; kingdom Metazoa; phylum Arthropoda; class Insecta; order Hymenoptera; family Formicidae; genus Polyergus; species Polyergus mexicanus. The sequence continues at coordinate 6,664,546 of NW_027223323.1, forward strand.
TAATAATATTAGTATGACCTTGAATAGTACCGTCAAGGTCATGTAAAAATCACTTTTTTTATTGCATATTTTTGTAGCTTATCTCGAGAGCTTTTCAAAACACTATAATAAACTAATAAAATATTTTTTCATTCAAGTATTTTCTGAGTTATTTTATATTTTAATCTGACATATTTTGATATAAAAATTAAAATATTTCGTAAAATATTCAGTTTTCGATAATCTTACCGTAATACTTTTATATCCAGAATAATGAGACCAATCAATTGGTGGAGAAAAAAAACGAATAACGATTTAAAAAAATACATTGTAAGTATAATAATTTTCTTGAAAACAATTATTTTTTTATACCAATTGATTTGTCTCATTATTCTGTACATAAAATTACGGTAAGATTATCGAGAACTAAATATTTCACGAGATATTTTATTTTTTTATATCAAAATGTCTCAGATTAAAATACAAAATAGCTCAAAGAGTACTTAAAATACTTTATTGTAGTGTTTTGAGAAGCTCTCGAGGTAAGCTACGAGAACGTGTAATGAAAAATAGGAGTTTCCATTCGAAAAATTCAAAGTGATTTTTATAAGACCTTGACGGTGTTATTCAAGGTCATACTAATATTATTATCTAATGCGCCACTTTGAGCTCTACAATTTTTGCATGAAACATTTTTCACGAAAATGCCTTGTCTCCTCAAAAAACTGCCGATACGGGCGCTCCGTTACATCCTGTATATATATACACCCTGTATGTTATCCGCTTCTATGGGGTACGATTGTGCGCCCCATAGACATACGAAAATTTCGCGAATGTGATCGAACACGGCAGCCTTCTTGAATCAAAATACAGCAGCCGGTTCAAGGATCATCTCGATCGTGACGATGAGATGTCCTCAATGAATCGAGACGTGAGCCGCAGCGTTTCCTCAAGGTGAGCTTCTCTTTATTGCCTGCATCCGAACAATCTGTAATTCGCGTAGTAACCAGTTCGAATAATGGACTGAGCGCACACTTGTTTCTCTCTTTCATTTGCATTCCTCTTCAACAGTTCTTTTCGAAAAGTAGAATTTTTACAATGAATAATTAATGCATATATAAGTAAACAAGCAAGCCTTTACATCAGTGAACACGAATTCCGCATTGTCCGTTGCTTTAAACGAGATCAATCTGTGTTTTCAATACAAAACAAAGTCCACGATAAATCCAGTTCCATATAATAATTATAGATATGGATCATTAAAGGCTCTGTTTCGAACTGGAAAATCCTATGATACAAGGTAGATCTCGCTTTGCGAGAATAGTTGAAAATTCATGTAAAAACATTTAATTATAGATTTATCAGTTTTTATTTCTTTACTCGAACAGCTGAATAATTTAAAGGTTTATTAAAAGTTTTTCTTTTCTTTTTTTTTGTATAAATTTAATTTATGATTAGTATAGATTTCAATCAAATATATCGAATTACTTTCAAAGAATTGTTCGAATTCTTAAACGAGAAAGTACATGAAAAAAGAAAGTCTTATTTTTAACAATCTTAAAATATTAGGTGTACAACTTTGCTTCCGCCGTTTTCCTATAGATGGCTTTAGCGGTAAGTAGTGGTCGAAATAAATAGATCATAGACGTCATGCAATAAACTTGGGCATCTGTCAACATAACACCATAGAAACATTAGTCGATTTGTGTCTGCATCATAAAGTTATTCTCGATTGAAAATGTCAGTTTACGAGCCAAATTCTCGTCATTTGCGGGAGGTTTTAATTTTCTGCTTCAATATGAAGAAATCTGCGGCTGAGGCTCATCGAATGCTCTCAAATACTTATGGTGAATCCGCTATTAGTGAAAGAACGTGTCGTGAGTAGTTTCAACGCTTCAAGAACGGTGATTTTCACGTCGAAGACCGGCATAGCGGTGGAAGAGAGAAGGTTTTCGAAGATGCAAAATTGGAGGCATTACTTAATGAAGACTCGAGTCAAAGTCAAAAAGAATTGGCACGATCATTGGGAGTGACTCAACAAGCAATAACCAGTTTTTTTTACAATAAAGCCTCGAATTTCGGGAAAAAAACGGCGGAAGCAAAGTTGTACACCTAATATATTAAAAGCTCAGCGAAAGATCGGCTTAGGCATAGTTCGGATGGTTTTCTTGTCATAAATCGAAGCGAACAATCGCTCATGAAGATAATATTGTACTTTGAACTTTTAAATACTTTCAGCACCGTTATTCCTCTGAATCACTTGTAGATTATTTCTTCCATTAGGAAATACTGACAAAAAAGACTCGAGCATTTTACTGATAATGGGCACGTGTAATTCTGCGTTTACACTCCTTCATGAATTGCGAAATTCTACCTACATCTTTTTCTTTCCCTTTTTCTCCTTCAAGTCTTTTTTGTCTCGACAAGACATTTTCTTTCTTATTACAAGCAATTCTTTGTAATTAATATCCATAAATACTAATTATCGATCGCACCGGATTGACGATCGAGATCCAGCGAGTTTCGCACGTGCGTATATTATCGGATTGCGTGTGCCGGATTTCTATAAGAATTCAGAATAATGTGTCGATTACGTGACGACGATGTAAAATGTCTCCCCCTTGCATTCCAATTGAAATGATGTCAGAAGTGATATTATGAGAATTTATTTAATATAAATTCGTGTGCGAACAGGGTAATCGCAATGATAATATATTGTAATAATATTCGAAGAATATTTTAATACTATCTTTTATCCTTGGATAAAACATTATAATAACATATTTGATAATTTACACATTATATATGAGTCAATATCGAAGCTACATAAAAAAAAAAAAAAAAAAATAAAAAAATAAAAAAATCATCGAATGATCCGGCTAACCAAATTACGAGATTGAGGGTTAATTTGTTGGCCCTTGGACTTTTTAATCACCTGACATTACGAAGTTATTGATGCCTTTAAGTGACATTAGCATACTGGAAATCGACACGAGCGGCCTATGATTTACTTAAACAAGCCTCGTGCGTTAGTAATTTCGAAAGGATGTTGCAATCATCCGACATCATTATTCAGCGGATCGATTGCATTTGGAAATTCATACAGGGGCGCGCGCAAAAAAAGTAACTTTCGTTTCATTTTTATCACTTTGATCGTATCTAATGTTGTATCGGCGTAAAACTGACAGCAAAACGTTATTAATTTTATTGTGACAAAAAAAAAAACAATATCCGTAATAATATTTTACGTATTTTTGCACAATATGAATTTTATTTGTTTAATAATGATTACCTCCATGCATTTGAATATATTCAATAGAGTAGCTTAATTTTTTGAATCAAAATAACGGTTTCTTAAAAAAAAAAAAAAAAAAAAAAAAAAAAACACGAAAATTTAATATTTTTTAATTTTTTAAATTATATATAAAAATGTTAAATTATGTATAAAATATGAGTCATTGTATACAATTCCATTTTATACATACATACATTAAGTTTTTAAAAATATAGAAAGAAATACATGAAATTGTGTAATACTTTTCGTTTGATTTATGATAAGATTTCAAATCTTTCTGCTTCCGCGATTTCCATCAAAAATTTTTGCGCGACGCCCCTGGACGTCGAGATTATTTGCGTTTTATGAATGGAGCTGTAAGCGATGCCGCAAGCGATCGCGAAAGACGGTGAGAGGCGATCTCGGGGATTATAGAAAGTCTTCAAAGTCGATTTTTAACATGCGCATCGTCTCGCATCGTCGGAATAAAATGGAGCGAATTAATATGGGAATTTCAAGTTGGAGATATAATTATTTCGAGAATTTATTAAAAATATATTTTCACGGGAATGTCACGTATAAATATCTAGAATTTATCGAAATATATTCAAGTCTATTATTATTCAAATAATCTAATATCTAAACGTCAAATGTCGATTATTGTTTTAGTGTCGAATTATTGAACTCTTCGACTGTCAAGATATTATAATATTTAGACATCAAAGTGTTCACGTGCATTAATATCCAAATATGTAGATATTTATATAAACAATTTATATAAACAATTATTCGAGTATCTTTCGAGAAAAGTTTATACGATACCCCGTATAAGTTTTCAAGGGTATGGAAATAATATTCGCTTATGACAATATTTGAATATTTAAATGTCCGTCACGTGTATCTTGCCGACTTGTTCGCTATTTGGGCTGCGTACTTGGACGACAGGAATCATCGCTCGTTGCGAAGATACTACACGCGCGATATGACACGAAAGACGGGAATGAATAAGAAGAGAAATGGAAAAGGTGAAATACATACGTAAGTGAACGGTGGGAAGTCGATGGTAACAACGTGTGTGGTTACAGCCGGCTTTCATCTGCATACGTCATAATGTAATTGGTTATTTGCAACATGCGCTAGCGCATTCATAATTCAAATATTGCAAGACAACATTACACAGTTGTCGCGAAGCAGAGAATATAACTTCGTTTTTTTTTTCATTTAATTTTCAAATTGAAATTTTATTGAACTAAAGTTTATTTTGATCGCCTTTATCAATGTAATACATTTTTTTTCTTCGTAAAGCACGTAATCCTTTCCCTAATAAAGTAAAATATATTATATTTCTGTGTTATAAATCTTTTTCATTAATAAAATTTAAGAAAATCATCTAAAATTTATCTTGATTGGATAGAAGACGAAGGACTAATTTTATGATCGTTTCGTTTCTCCGATTTAAAAATTGATGCTACTTAAATTTTTTTCTTTTAAGAAACGTTACAAAGTATCGCATAAACTGATCCCATCGAGAAATGAAGCAATGGATTATGACAGCATATGTCACAATAAACATGTAAAAATGTTATAATAAGACCCCGAGTGTGGATTTAAGATTACACATTATTTTTACATGCTTTGCGTGTAAAAATATTAAGACAAAATAATAAAGAAATCAATTAATCTTATGATATTTTTATCGATATATATCACGTTTTTAAAAATGTCTCATATCTCGTAAACTTCTCTTCCATTGCGTAAATGTAAACGAGCCGATATATAATAGATGTTAGGAAAGAGACGGATTAAGAATTGACGCGTCTTTCTGATAACGACAGCTTTATAAAGTGTAGGTATTACATTCTAGAAAATGTAGACAGAGCATATCGAAGGCAAAGAGTAATAAAGTCAATTGCAGTTAACAAGATAACATCGCGATCATTCAATTGAGAATCCCTCTTGACAACTTCCACGCACGTGCATTCATTGTCGATATTGTGCAAGCATGGCATTCGCGCGCGAAAGGGTGCTCAACGGGTTGTTGCATTCACAGAATTTCGCACTACTCTATAATTAGGCTAATTATAAGCTGACCTTTTTTCCTTTTTTTTTTTCCTTCAAGCCTGAATACCGGAACAGAGCGGATTCGTACGTTGCACTGTCTATAAACTTTCTCTAATAAATTGGTCTTCCTTCTATTTGTTTATAATGTAACCATACTCGAGTTTGAGAAAAATCAAATGTAATTACTTGTACAAATAAATTATAATAATTTATGGAAAAATTGGAAGAAATAAAAAGAAATTTTATTTTAATTGGAGGGAAGAAAAGGAGTGAGGTAAATATAAAAGCTACTTATTACAAATACTTATTTATTGTTGATGTAATTTTAATTAATTGAGTTAAAAAATTTATCTTGATTTACTCAATAATAATAATAATAATAATAATCTCATCTCTATTTACATATATATATATATATATATATATTCGATTAATATTTCAGTTTTGATGACACTAATAATTAATAAATTATTAATAGCGTAACATAATTAATACAATAATTTAATTTTGATTAATATTGCAATTAATTAACAATGCAAAACATGTGACCTTGGGAAAGCCCGGTATATTGATACAAGAGGAAGAAAGGAAGTAAGAAAAGAAATGCAGGCGGTTGCAAAAGTACGTCCGAGAAAGTGTTCCCTTGCCGTTATTCCGTACACGCATCGCGTCGCGCGTATTTACATACGTACCGATTTCAGCATGTTGCACAGAGAATTCCAACATGGTCCACTGAAGATAATCGGCGATCAATGACGATGCCGGCGATTACTATTCTCATACGAGCGATAACCGTCGGAATGTCGGGAGATACCGGGAGAATCTCCGGATAGTCGCTCCGATCGATCAATCCATCATTCTGTTATTATTCGCGCACTTTCAGGCACTCGAGGATCCAACACGAAAATATTATGATGTGGATTTCAAGTAAATATTACGTAGTCGTGAAGTGTGAATATATATATATATATATATGTATTTATGAAGATTTTATGGGAATAAAGGGAAGGTAACAACGCGCGTGAAAAAAATGCCTTTAAGATTGATGATTTTACGGAAATTTAACGATCGAAGAAGACCGAAGATTGAGAGAGTTTGAAAATTTGAGATTCTAAAAATTTTTAACATTTATATTCGCGAATGAGATTTCGAAATCGAGGAAAAAAAAATTTTTTCAAGTAAGATTTATGATTATGTCGGAAAAATTTCAGAACACAAAGATCTTAAGAAGATCTTAAGATCAATCTTTAATAATGGCAAAAGAAATTTGAGGATTTCAGGAACCGAGGATGCCAGATGGAATTTAAGCATCTGGTGACATAACGATATAGAAATTTGAGGATTTAAGGAAAGAATCGAAATCGGAAGATTTGCCAATGTGATAAGGTATCCAAAAATAAAAAAAAAATAAAATAATAATAAAAACACTTTCGACGAGAACCTTTCTGTTCGGTTTCGCAACTCCGGATCAATACTAATGAAGGATAAGAAAAATTCGTAATTCCGTTGACGGAGTTTCAATCGACAGATCGCCGTAATCGCACCTGTCAGACGGGACCAATCGTAAATCCCGACTCGCGTGATAATGATAAGATCGATGCTCACGGATCACACTTTTTTTCGGCTTACAAAATTAGGCTCGTCTCGCGCGCGAGCGCGCGCGCGCGTTTTGATACACCGAAATGGCCGAGTCTTTTACACGCGGCGGAAGAATAGCTTGCGTACGACGACAAGAGGACACGCTCCAGTAGAAAGCGTTCGAGACGCACTAATATGCTCCAACATCGCGACGCGGAGCAAAGCCGAGCCGATCCCACGAGACGTCATTGCGCGATACGCGCCCTGAAGTAACGGGGCGAGTAAATTGTGTGTGTACGCGTGTGTGTACGTATGTATGTTTACGCGTGTGTACGATGTGTGCGAACAAGTGCGGAGAAGAGAGAGGCGGAGAGAAAGAAAGAAAGAGAAAGGCTGAGTTACGAGAGGGGGGGGGGGAGACAGGTAGACTTTTCACCTTCGACAATCACCGAGTGATCGAATGGATCAAAGCGAGATAGAAAAGACATGTAAATGGAAAATTTAGCAAGGAGTTAATGGAAATTGACGTTTTGTTTTGATCGAGGTAATCGATATTGGAATGAGAGAGAGAGAGAGAGCGAGAGAAAGAGAGAGAGAGGGGAGTTGATTCCGTTAAAGCTGGAATTTGCGTATATATTTCTATTCCATTATAAAAGCGAATTATTTCAAATGTTTTTTTGAATAATAATAATTTACGGCGACACGTGGAAAATAACAGCTGTTATTATATAAGTCCACGGATTACCCTAAGCTTATCGAAGATTGATTTTCAAATATTGAAAGATAAATTAAAAGAGACATCAGTTGTTTCAATATCGTATCGAATTACTCAATAACGATTAATAATATTAATAATGTCACTGACAATTATAAGACTAAAAGGGGCAGTACAATTTCAGGCGGACAAAACTCGGAAAAAAAAAACATTGAAATTTTATATAAAATTTATCGTATTGATGTATGTAAAATTAAGCGCAGAAAATTTCGAGATTAACAATACATATGTATTCGGAAGTCAATCGATCGGAATGTATCGAAGAAGAACGGTTGTTTATTAAAATTACATCTGCATGATTAATTGGTAATTCGCGATAAAGACATGAAAACAACATACTCTGTTTCACCACCCGCGGAGGATAATTCTTTTTTATTTGCTTCTTCAATAATAATTATTTTGTGATATTCGTCTCAATTAATCCTCCACATTCCTCGACGATTATCAATCAATTTATTTGACATTAGGGACAAGTAAAGATGTTCAAACAATCGAAACATTTAAGATAAAAGTCTATTCAAATTCTCTGAAAAGGCTATTAAAAAATTATCAAATGTCTGAAATATAAATGTTTTTTATAGAAATCTTTAAAGGATTTTTAAAAGATTTAAAAAAATTTTTTAAAATATAAATATAACAATTTAGCAAAATTAACAAAAATTAATAATATAAATAAATAAATAAAAGATTAAAAAAAATAATGTTAGGTGTACAACTTTGCTTCCGCCGTTTTCCTATAGATGGCTTTAGCGATAAGTAGTGGTCGAAATAAATAGATCATAGACGTCATGCAATAAACTTGGGCATCTGTCAACATAACACCATAGAAACATTAGTCGATTTGTGTCTGCATCATAAAGTTATTCTCGATTGAAAATGTCAGTTTACGAGCCAAATTCTCGTCATTTGCGGGAGGTTTTAATTTTCTGCTTCAATATGAAGAAATCTGCGGCTGAGGCTTATCGAATGTTCTCAATTACTTATGGCGAAACCGCTATTAGCGAAAGAACGTGTCGTGAGTGGTTTCAATGCTTCAAGAACGGTGATTTTCACGTCGAAGACCGACATAGCGGTGGAAGAGAGAAGGTTTTCGAAGATGCAGAATTGGAGGCATTACTTAATGAAGACTCGAGTCAAAGTCAAAAAGAATTGGCACGATCATTGGGAGTGACTCAACAAGCAATTTCAAAACGCCTCAAAGACATGGGAATGATTCAGAAGCAAATTTCGGGGAAAAAACGGCGGAAGCAAAGTTGTACACCTAATATTAATAATTTATAAGAATCTAAACGAAATTTCCTTATCTAAACAAAATAGATACATATTTGAAATTGTTTCAGAATGACTAGGAAGTTTTTGTTCTTGGAAGAAGTCTAATGATGTCTGAAAATCCCACGATCGCAATGATCGGATAATAATCGAACATCCGTCACTTATCCGTCGAATAATTCTATTTTTTCTACACGATCAATTATTCTACCGGATGCGAACTCGTATCGGTGGCATATTAATTTCTGTTCGAATGGCAAGCGCATAACGTGTAATTGAAGCGTGCGATGAACGCAAAGCGGGAAGCAGGAAGGAAAGTCGACAGGCTCGTCATTGTGGCTAATCGGAATAATAAGCGATCATTTTCCATTGCCGAAGAATCAATCGATTCCGGATTATGATTATGACGTCAGGCAATCGATGAAGGACGACGCGCCTTGTCTAATAAACACACGTGTCCCTATCTTGATCTCGATTATGTCGTAGCATCGCAAGATAATAACTTTCCCTTTTTTTTTCTCGCCTTTCCTATTTTCCTTTTGTCTCGTACAGGATATCGTACCAAATCGTTAGACTTCTCGTACGTGCGTTTTTCAAAGTGAAGATATTTAGGTCAGTACGAGACGTTAAAGCACTGATGTTCGTGAGATACACAAAGAGTTGACTTGTATCGTTCTTCTTAAAGTATTATGTACATTATAGTGATGGAAAAAGATCACTCTCAGTATAGCAGAACCGCTTTTGACCTTTACCCAAGTTCTTCTCACAATCAGTCAAAGAATAATCAATCTTTGGCTGAAGAGAATCTAATGTCGCAACTAGCTATAGTTATATTTTTTTCTAATTTTTACGATATATAATAAAAATTTGCAGTTAAAAATAGTATAGTCGAATGAACTATTAATTATGCTCATGCTTCTTTCTTTTTGTTTCGTTATCTTTTTCCTTCTAGTTGTTATCTTTTAGTAAAGCAAATGTTAAAAGCTTCATTATATTTATATAAATATAATTGCGTTATTTACATAAAATAAATTATTTTATTCCTTATCCTTTATTTCATATTTTACTATATAAATATTTAAAATTATTATATATATATAATGTTATATTAAATAAAATATATAATTATTAAATTATATAATTTATAATATATAATTATTATTGAAGTATATATATATATATATATAACGTTATATTAAATAAAATATATAATTATATAATTTATAATATACAATTATAAATATTTTACACACACACACACATACATTAAATATTGAATGGTTTTCTTAACACCATGTGTGTGTGTAAAAAATTTATAATTATATATTATAAATTATATAATTATATATTTTATTTAATATAACATTATATATATAGCAGTAATAAAATTATAAAAATAGAAATGTCAATCGTAATTATTTTACTATGCAATTATAGTTGCAGATACCGAACACTTGTCCCTTATGTGTAATTATTTCACGTAATTATATTTCATACGCGCGTAGGAATGCAATGTATCCCCCCCCCCTCCTCCCCCTCCCTCTCCCCCCGTTGTCATATACTAATTCAAGATGTAATATAACTGTGGTACATTATTGTAATGAGAAATAGTGACGAGTTCGGAATCGACTTGACTTTATTTCCTTAAGCCAAGCGAAAGCTTAAGCCCTAATTGCAGAATCGTTTTTTTTTTTTTTTCAATTGAAGATTAAAGAATTTCAATGTGAGGGAATAAGAGTGTGATGGATATACATAGATAACACAATTTTTTTCAATTTACTTTACGGATACCCGCTTATTCAGTCAAGAGAATAAAACCAGGTAGGTGGAAAATAATTTCTTAATCTTTTTACGAAATATAAAAATATTTAGGATAGATATAAAGACAATGCAGAGAATATGAGAAATTGATCGTTTCAAGTTTCATTCGAGTTTCTCTTTTCTATTTTCGAAATATATTCAAAATTATTAATTTTCAAATTTCTAAGCTTTTAATCTTCTTGCAAACGTCGACCGACTCTCAAGATTTCACATTCTATATATTTTTCAAGTACTATCTTACAAGCTCGACCGATCATTAAGCATGTCTTATCAGCGCTTGCACGTGACATATGATATACACGCGTACAAGTAATCATCTAGCTGTCCCGATATTGTATATGTATAGATTGCCACATACACGTACATGTTCTCTTTATGTACCCTAAGGCGCTTCTCGGTGACGACATAAGCCATATTTGTACTTGTGATAATGACGACCTCGGAAAGGCCTCGTCGTCGACCTCTTCTCCGATCTCTTGATCTCTCGGATCTTTCGCGTGGCTCCCGCCGACTTTCTGATCTGTTCATAGAATTATTCTCTCAACTATTCGACGTCTATGCTTGATTAGCTCTATGGTATATTGATGGCAGCATTTTAATCCAGCAACGGATAAATAAAACGCAAATTTGATTTTTAATATTTGGGACTTCCTCAAATTCTAGGAGCCATGGAGACACACGAAGACACACGTTAGATCACATAGCGCTGAAAGAGATATAAAATGATTGTGAATTTTGTGGAACAAAATAGAGTTGTAGAAGTTTCGAAACTTTTCGCGCGCGCAGCAACGAGAGGAATAAATTAAAAAATGATGCTTATGAAATTCAAGAAACTTAAAAAAAAACACCTGGCATTCATAATTGACAATAATAACGTAATTAAAGGAAAAAAAATCAATTAAGATGTCCGTTATCGCGATATTTAATGCACGATGAATTAATTACCAACCAACCAATCAACTCTTCTCGTTCTTGCGATTCTTTTGCCATCTTTGCGATTTCTAAAAATCGCTCTCGAGGCTTCCAAGCTGTGATAATAAACCAAACGCATAATTCGCAGGTATGATGTTGCCAATCAGTATACACGAGTGATAACGCGCGAGCAAAGTCAACGAGAGATAAGGTATCGCGCGAGTTAGACTAAAAATCGAACTCACGTCAAGCGAGATATATACACAACGAGATACAACGCAAAACAAACAGCTTCAGAATGACAGCCGGACAAGATTTTCGACTGATCTCGATTAGTGTGATTTTTTTTTTTTTTTTTAAATAAAATCTCTAGATTACAAATTTTTTTCTTTTTAAAGAAATGAACAATATTTTCTATCAATAAGTCAATAAACCTTATTATTTAGCTTTCAAAAAATAATCCGTAAACATTCTCCGCTACTCATGAAAATGAGTAATATAGAGGGGATTATATATAATAAAAGAGAAAATATAAGCGAACAATTTTTTCGGCATTACAATTTATAGAATCCACGAAATTAACCGGAATTTGTTCTTCAACGTGTGTGATGTATTTATTTTTTAAATATCGTGTGAAAATTCGTATTATAATTTGTTAATAATTAAATTATTAATAATGATTAAATTGAACGACATCCATAATTCATTTACAATTTATAATCCTTCGTCGTATTCATATACTGCGGCCTTGATTCTGTTTAGATATCGAATCTCTGGCCAATTGTCTCGCATGCTGTTAATGACCGATTAATCAATTGTTGAAGAATGATATTTAACGACTTAAATATTTTATTCGATTTTACAATCTCTGATAGTAATAAAATCAGATGTTCGCGCTAACAATAGGCATACAGTAAATTTTCACAAACTTTCGCAAATCATTAAATAAAAGACTGTTCTATTTTTACACAAGGCTTCGATAAAATTTTTATCCTTCAAACATTAATAAACTTTAAGTCGTGATAATTTTTATTTCAACATTTCTCTCTTATATGTAAATTCAGTTTTTTTTTTTTTTTTTTTTTTTTTTTTTTACTTGTAATGCACAATACAAAAATTCGATCGAGCTAATTTTAGATATACAAATCTTAGCGTTAAGAAGCATAAATGATTTATTTGCCTGCACGTGTGTATCGCTATTTTTAAACCCCGATATCGCTGTGTAATTAAAGAAATTTTTAGAGACACGGGATTGAAGCCTCATTTTTCCGAGAACAAGTGTGTGAAAAGAAACATTTTGTAATAGTTTATCACGTCCGTGACGTTGTTGTTGCTCACGAGCCAAATTGCTTGCTCGTAATTGTATTGTTTTTATCGGAATCTCTATCAGAGAATAGATACGACATCTAGAAAACATACTATTGTCCAAGTGAATCGTGACTCTTATCTCTGTCGGGGAAATAACAAAACAGAAAATTCCATTATGATGTTGTTCGTATGCGATGCGTGTGTGTGTGTGTGTGTGTGTATTTTGTATAAACTTTTAATCATAAATAATGTTGTTTTCCAACATAATCGAAATCCTAAAAAAAAAAAAAAAAATGTATAGAAAACAATTCTCAAAAAATAAAAATTTGTTTCATTGCTTTCAGATGAATTTTGTCAAAATAAAAAAAAAACTAATAACACGTTTGTAATATATGAAATATTTGCATGGCACAAATATATCCAGTGACATATATTCGTTGCAAGATAATTTAATTCTTTCCTCCTAGAGGAGTCTTGTCTTTTTATAAAACGCTATTGTTTTTTAGAAAAATGATTTCAGAGTAACCTTATATTTATAAATAATAATAAAGTATTAGACTTTAGACTAAAAATGATATAAAACAATCATATATTTTATCGTTATACATATAGTATATTGTTGAAGAGCGGCGCAATAAACCAATTTTCCTAACTACCACTTTTCCTAACTACTGTCATCCTCTCTCGTTTATCTAGTATTTTCCTGCTCCCATCCCATAGCAGGGACCTACAAGGTTAAACGCGATGCGATAGGGCAATAGAGAGAAGGGGATAATAGTGCGAGATAGGGGTCTCTATCGTGGACAATGTTGAAATAAATATAACAAAACTAATATAAGTCTCTTAAACTGACATATCTCTATTTTTCAGCAATTAAATGCTGATTAAATGGTATTTTATCAAAAAGTTGGTACGTAAACTTGTTTCACTTATCGTTAGCTAATTTATCAGAAGCCCTTGGGTTCAATAAAATACTGCTCATGATTATTCATCAAAAGCAAAATTGGAATTTAATAGCGAACATTTAGAATATAATCCCGTTTTCTTTTTTTTTTTTATAAAAGATATAAAACGTCTATCTTAGACTTAATTGCGCTTAAGAAAGATGAAGATATAATAGAGGTAATAAAAAATCCATAAAACAATAATAAACATTTATGACTAACGGTTGCATGATCAGTGGGATATAATTAAAATAATGTGGAATGGGATACACACACGTTATCAGAAATTCCGAATTCTATCGCTTTCGTGTGTGTACGTATGTATGTATACGTACGAAGACTTTGTTTGAACAGATGCCAAGAGATATTTTCGGGAAATGCGTAATTTAGGAAGTTGAATATATAATTGTCAAGACCCCTAATGTATAGTGGAGATATATCATAGAGATGTCTCTCTCGAATTACATTTCCAACTGTAAAACACAGATCTAAAAATTCAACATCGAAGATTGATTGCTTTTTTCGAACAATGAATCATCTCGATCCTGTTCGGATATATAATATTTCCTTTCGTCTCTGTCCCTCTCTTTCTCTCTCTCCCTCCTATAAAAATATTCCCCTAAAATAAATTATGCTCTGATAAAGAGCGTCCGTGGACGGAAAAAGTAAACAGTAATAAATAATAATAAGCAAAAAAATAAATATTCAATACACTTTGTTGTATTTATAAGGTATTTTTCTCCCATGAATAAAATGCGAGAGAACAATATCCTCTTTTATTTAATCGATTTAACCGTTCTATTTTCGATAAAGGAATAAATCTTAAATAAATACATTTTTTTCTGGAAGCAAGACTAAACAAATTCTCCGTCCCTTCCTCGTTAATTAATTTCTACATTATATTTCTCTCAACGCATCGTATAAGTTGGATTCAAATTAATATTTCGCCGATAATAGTTCGATATTGTCTTAGTACGATCTTTGTGTATTTTGTATTGCGCATAATTTGCAATAAAAAATCGCAGGGAAGAACTTGTAATATACGATCGGATCGAATCGGATCACGATCCGCTTAAAACGTGGTATGAAGGATAATCGTTTCAACTTGCATTTAATATATCGTCGCCGTCTCGTCTCGTCTCATTGTTATAGCGACGTCAAGGTGAGACGGCTATTGTGAAGGTCTGAAAATGCGTTATACGAAGTAATACGGCATTGTATGCTTAATTGCGCATGATTAATATCACCCCATTAGGCGATATTAAACACTCCTTTGCGCATAATTTATACAATATAATTTGATCAAACGTCAGTTTTCCTTCTCAAGATAAGCGGGAATAATCGATACGTGTCTTCTCTCTCAGCCAATTCCGTCCAGCTGATCATGATAGGAGGATTTTAAATTGGGGAGAATGAAAAAATGTAGATAATAGAATAGAAAAATAAAATTTTATAAATTTTTTTTATATCAGATTAAGCTTCATTCTCGTGATCTTCTTAAGTAAACATCACAGACATCGCGTCACATTCCTGATTTTAGCGTATTTTGACTATCTGTATATACGTATAACGATCTCTTTAGAAAAATTCTTTAAATTTGTACATAATCACAGAAATATTAGAGCACAGTTCTCATTTCTGATGCATCTAAATTCTGAATATTGATTAATACGATCTGGCTGTTATCTATATAAAATATAATTTATTATTTAATTAATCAAGTAGTCGGATAAAATCTGAGATCTAAATTGCCAAAAAATATTTTTGTTTCTTATATCGCTGTATATAAAAGACTTAAGCCAAATACTCTCTCAAAACTGATTGTTACTACATCCTTGTCAAAGTAATGCTACACTTCCATCGATAGCCCTGAAGGAAACCGATCGGCGTAGCCGATACACACGCCAAGGATCTTTTTCACTTAAATGCTCAATGAGAGAAAACCGTTCGATGCGGAAGACGAGAGAGACGCGAAGGCCTTCCAGGCCCACTTTTTTTGTTCATATAGAGCCATGCGAACCAGACTCGTGTCAGTTTCCATTCACGATAAACCAGTCCCGATATTCGGCCATTTGTGCTAGTTCCGTTTGCACGACGAATCACCGCGAATCGGAGCATCGGCGAGCGGAAGTTGATTTTTTTTAATTATCGCGAATAAGTTAACTATCTGCAAACAGTGCTTATTGTGTATGGAAATAGAAAAGAATGATACTGTATATATATATATATATATATATATATATATATATATATTAATATTTATAAATTAGTCAAATTATGTATCTTCTTCTAAATTCGAAAAGGTTTAATTTTTCAATAGGATACAGAGCGTCACCGCATCTCAATCGTAAAGTGAGAATTTTTTTAAATACGCGATATCGAAATATATTAAATCGATTCGCGATGAAACGATATGCATAATAAATTATTTTATCGTAATTATAGTAAGCATTTTTTTTTATCTCTATCCAACTTTCGCAAATATATCCCGTAACATAAATCCATACGTCTTCCGTAATTAACGTTATATAATACAATAATAAAATTAATTAAACTTGAAAAAAAAAAAGAGAATTTGACTATTCGATTTGACTTTATGATTCGTGATTGGGTTATTGAATGAAACTCTATCTACGTTGAAAGTCACGAGTATATATCGGCGAATTAATATGCGCCTTGTGAGGCAGCTAATGACTCTATTCGGATACGGATGCATGCCGAATAGTATTCGATACGTGACTCGCATTTATCGTCATCGAACGACCATCAACGTTTTTCCCGAACTCACGATCAGACTATACTCCGTATAAATGACCTTCCGCACATAATTGCACTCGGTATCCTTGTGTGGGCGCGTTAATTTGCCGTACACAGCGTATTCTGTCGCGGATGCTGATGTCTCGACAGCGTATTCGAAGGGTTCGTCGTAAAAATTTCTCGACCCATAGATCGAACGAAAGAATTAACAATAATCGAAACAAAAATAATATATACGATAATAATTCCCCTTTTCCTTCGCGATTGTTATTTGCATAAAATTTACGATACATGAATGCAAAATATCACAATATTTTTTCACAATCAGGTTTTCTACTCATACAGAGAGAGAAAGAAAAGAGAGTTTCATTCAGAAAATTTTTACATATCTCAAGAGTTTCAATAAAAAATATGCTCGTTGAAATTTTCTCTCGATATAAAAAGAATATATTAAGAAATATTGAAAACGAATATTACGTAATATGTATTTGGTATACAATGGTATATATATTTTTTGCTTTTCTCGAATAAGATAAGGATAATGAAACCCTTTTTTTTAAATATTATCGCACACTTCCCATACAGCACAGAACATTGCAATTACATTGCAGTAATATTACAATCTTGCAAGTTGCAATGTAATATTGTTGAGACATTATTGGAACATATAATTGTAACATTTTATGAGAATGTGTTACAGCAACATTTCAAAAACATTACAAAAAACAGTTTTCGGTAATCACGGCAGTCACGATGATTACATAAAGCTTGCAAAGAGCGGCTAATAAGATTAAAGATATAACTATTTTTATCAGTTTAATTTATCCGATACAATCCCAACACAGGGAATTCAGATATTGAACTGATTGTTCAGTAATTGGATACATAAATATCCAAAAAAGTTAAAATTATTCGTTAATTGTCTATTTAAGATGTAAAATAGAGTCTAATATCTATATAAGTAAAATTTAAACTTTTATGAAAAAAAATGAAATTATTTAATCACTACTATTTTCTTAAACTTGTAAATTATTTATAAAATAGCGATGTTAACTAGATAACAGGAAATTGTTAAATAGTTTCCATTCTTATATAAAACCAAAAATTTGATAATAATTTTTTAATATGCACGATATTTCAGATTTTAATAAATAAACTTCGAGAATATATACAGACATCCAAGAGAGAGAAAACTCGTAATCGCGTAAATTCACAATCTTCTTTTCTTATTTCTCTTGGACGTCTTTATATATTTTCAAAGTTTATCTATCAAATTTAAAGCGTTCTGCATATTTATAGCAACGCGTTTCAATATTACAAATACATTGCACCGTAACATTACTGTAATATTACATTGTAATATTTCTAAGGGCGGACATTTCAACGTTGCCGCAGACTTGCAGTAACATTGCAGAAACATTTCGCAATTTCCATGCAATATTATAATGTTTCAATGCAAGATATATGCAACGTTTCTGCAATCTTTCGGTGCTGTATGGGTTAAGACAAATTCTCTCTTAAATATAGACAAAAATTTTATCGTATATACATATATGCGCGTGACACGCGCACGCATAATAGCTTTCTAAGTGCTAATCAACTATCATCACGCTACATCCTGTCAAGCTGCATATTTTTCGATACCGTATAACGATACTCGTATAATTTGTTATTTGACGAGTCGTCCGGCTTTTTATACGGTCCGGCGATAAGCGCAGCGGTAAGCATGAATATGGATGCAGAGAATTCGCGATGGCGGCCGATCCGATTACCTAACACCTAACAGCAGGATGGCTTTTCTTCGAGATGATACGTAATACAACGGAGACGTAATCGGCCTCGGATCACATCACGGCGTGTTCTCATACACCGGAACATAATGATTTTCATGGAAATATCTGCGCAAATCTGCGCTTTGTACGTCGCAGATGCGAAATTTGTCTGATTTTCAAGAATTATTAACTGCGATTATGCACATAGATATAACGTTTCTATATATAATGCTTTTATGTATAATTTTAATTCATTCTTATATTTTTATTTTTTCTTATTTTATTCTTATTATATTGTTACGATTTGTTATTAAAATAATATTTATATTGTATATATATATATATAACTTTAATAACAAATATACAATAATCTATACTTTCAAATCAATTTACGTGAGGGAATTTCAATATATCATCTCTTTTATAATTAGTCAATTGTTGATTACGATTCCAATTTAATTGGTATATCAACTAATATATCACGTTATTATGATTTATTTTTTATACGCGTTATTTGACGTGATTTATATTCAAAGAAAATATCAACACTTTCGATATCGGTATTTAAGTACCACATAGGCTGATTTATAAGAATTATCGCATTCGTGCATGATAATGATGATCAAAGTTCACGTATGATTCATAAAAAAAAAAAAGCAGATTCTGGAAGCATTTTTCCATAGCCCAGGAAATCATGGATGATGATCAGATCTCTGGACTTTGAGACGAGATGATGCTTGAGTGGTTCGTTGCTCTCGGGATTCATGATCCTGTGAAATGACATCACGGCGATTTATTCGGCGAATTATATTTCCGTTAATGGGCGTGATGCTAAAGGTCCGTCTTGCGTAATCGTCGGCTATAAACATCGTTAAGCGTAAACGAGTGAGTCAGCTGTTATTATCTTCACTGCAATCGTTTCAGTAGCTTCCTGCTGTGCCGTATCTTAAGGATCATTTATTAATTAACGTCCGGAAATCTGGCTATTCATCCTCGGTAAGACAATTGAGAGCAGTTTCAAGATAAAAATACAACGCTATAAAATTAGCATGAAAAAATTCTGTGAATCCGTAATGATGAATTTGTGTTTATTTAAAATTAATTCTATTCACAAAAATCTTTTTTATATAAAATAAATTCTTAGGATTAACGTGATCTCTTGAAGATAGAAATATATTTCTATCTTCCATTTTTTTAACAGCGAAGAATTGAATCTGAATTTGATTTTTTTTAATCCAAAAATTTTGAAGTATTGTATATTCCGGAGTACATTAGTGTTTATTCTAATCTTTATGTCGACTTGTTGTAATATTTGCATTTTAAGATAATTTACTCTGTAAAAGACAAGTTTATCTCGCATCGTAATTCAACATCGTATAATTCTTTAATATTTCGCAATATGATAAAAATGTGCATTCTTTTATATCTGTATGCATTTCTTTTTTATTCGACGGCAGGTCGCGGAACCATAAGAGTAGTGAATATATTAATGATCTCTTCTCCACCGGCAAAATAAAAATATATCCTCGCTCAAAAGAATTATGATGTGGCAAGAAAAATAACAAAAAAAAAACTAATTTAATTTTTTTACCGCTATAATAAACGTAATTTTTCTAATATTTTGTAAGATTTATATTTTCAAAAAAGATAAAATATTTGAAAGAGAGAATCTGATCATTCTTAATGTTCAAAAAGACATGTAAGAACGATAGATGTGGGAAATTAAGAATTCGCATGTTCAACGACGAGAACAAAACATGTTTCCGCATCCGACGAAAAGATAAGAGGTGAGCGCATATGGATATGATTTATTTATCACGTCACAAAGTCAAACATGTGACGCGAAGGCACGTGGTTGACTGCGTTACTTCCTCGTCAGGTAATTGTGAAATGGAAGCGACATCGATATAGTAGTCCGTTGGAAATTGTGGAACGTGCTACGCAGCGTAACAATCTTGAACTTGGAACCGCGGAGAACCGCAAAAAATTTCATTAACCGCAACGATGACGACGTTCCGCTTCTGATTACCGAAATCTACAAATACGACCTAGATGGTGCCATACAAATAACACACTTAACTCTCATGCGAAACTAACGTTGATTTTTAAATTAAAAGCATAATATTTTTTACAGCTCGGGACATTACATTTCAAATGTGATAGAAAATATTCAACGCAATATTAATAAAATAAATAAAAATTTAATATATAACATTATTTATCTCTTTTTCTCACATATACGTTATCAAAATTATATATATGAGTGGCCCATTTTAATCTATCCAGTCAAATATCTCAAAAACCAAGCCCGGAAGAGAAAAATGTTTCAAACAAAAGTTGTGTGGCTTCAAGGGGGCCATAAGATGGTGACAATGATTTGACCTTGGAAAATCATTTGAAAGTCATGTGAAGGTCAACTTTAAAATCTTAAATAGAAACCCCCATTTTTTATTTAGTATTCTTGTAGCTGACATCGAGAGCTTTCCAAAACACTATAATAAAGTATTTTTTCATTAACTACTTTTTGAGTTATTTTATATTTTAATCTGACATATTTTGATATAAAAAATAAAATATTTCGTAAAATATTCAGTTTTCGATAATTTTACCGTAATACTTCTATGTACAGAATAATAAGTTGAAAAACTCTCGATGTCAGCTACAAGAATACTAAATAAAAAAATGGGGGTTTCCATTTAAGATTTTAAAGTTGACCTTCACATGACCTTCAAATGATTTTCCAAGGTCAAATCATTGTCACTATCTTATGGCCCCCTTGAAGCCACACAACTTTTGTTTGAAACATTTTTCGATTTAACGCAGTGTCCCTGAGATATTTAAGTGGGTCGTTTAAAATGGGACACCCTGTATATATATGATCTTTTAAGTCATGATAAATAAATATTTGAGTATAAGAAGATTATTATTTTTAAAATATTTATCTTTAAAACTTTTGGAATCTCTCGAAACTTGAGAACATGAATCACATCATGTTCTTTTGTTTGTGTGTGCATCGCAGTTTAAAAATATTTACATATTGCATATTTTTAAAGTCTTAAAGGTAAAATGCTTCAAAGTCAAGGATAAGTTGTTTTTGCGTTTTCACGAAGGCTGACGATAAGGAATGCGCGAAAGCATAGTTGAAATAAAGATCGTTATATAGTTAATCACTTATTATCACGTGTCAATAATGTAATTGTTCAGTTATCACCCCTTCCCTTGTATAGTCCACTGTATTAGATTAGATTACACGAAAAATGTGTATGCTTCGTCATGCAAAAATGTATTATTTTTTTAAAATTTTTTAATGTTTCAATGACGGATCTTTTTCAAATATTAGTCAAATCGATCATATGAGCAAAGTTATAAACATTTTCGTCATAAATAAAGTAGAAAGAATATACTCGCGATCCCTTAAATTAAGTGGAGCAAATAAAAGATTGCATTTAAATATCCCAATTACAAATATAATTCTAAACTTCTAATAAAATAACACACACAAATAATCAAAAAAATTTTTCAAAATTTCAACGTGATTTCTATTACTTTAATAATCTCACGCGTTCTTTTTCCCACCATGAGATTTTTCCAATAAATGTATTAAATTCCCGCGAGAAAAATCAGTGTAAAATTATCGATAGGCGATTTGATCGGTAGAAAATCGCAGGTATCAGTAGTAGATTATATAATATAATGCTGACGATACATAATTATACTGATCTTTTTGATATAGATAAAGTCTATTAAATCATGCTGAGCAATAATATCTGCTCTTTAGATCGAATAAAATCGATATCTAGATCAAACGAAACGCCTCTGGATATTTTCGTAAAACTTATTAATTATTTATGACGGAATAATATTGCATTCTCCTTTTCTCTCTTTCGTTAAAACTTATCAGACATTATTCGTCGCACTTGATATTTCCAATGAAACGATTTTATTTTGTCATAAAAAATAAAATGTTCTCGAAATTTTTGAAGAACCAGAACTTTCCGACGGATATTAAGAATTTTGTACATCCCTTTAAATGATGAAAAAGATGCTCCGAGAAATTTGTTCAAAAATTTACGATATAAACTGATGTCGTGTGATTTTATTTAAAATGGAATTTAAAATTAAAACGTTTAATGCTAAAAATAGATCTCAGACGAGTCATATGATGGGGAGATTTGATTTTGTCGCGCGGTTCATTTGCTGATCTTATCTGCTGCGTGCGAATGAGTCTCGTAAATGACGTGGATATTTATTTGCCATCGAAGTTAGTAGCAGCGAAATGCACGGACAAATTCGTATAATTGCACGTATAAACGTATGAGCTCGATCGACTCGATAATGAGCGTACTCGAAAGCCAAATCAACATATATGTTTTGGCGAACGCGTCCCGGCGAAGTTTTTCTCTTGCAATCGTTTAAAATTTAACATAATATGTGTGTTTCAACTGGTATACGCGAGTAGGAAAATGCACAATTAATGAATCGTGCGATCTATGTGGAAGAATGACACAGAATGATATCTCTCTCTCTCTCTCTCTCTCTCTCTCTCTCGGATATAAGAACGCTCGTTATATATAAAAAAAAACCCGATTTATTCTTATATTTTGTTATCTGACAGAGTCATCTTTTACGTCGTAAAATGTCGTTTACGTAAGTAACAATCGCCTCCATATATTCTCCATTCAAACGGATACTATGCGTATCTCTGATCTTATTTAAAGATACAGAGTTCGAACATTCCGAACATTGATGCAATCGTCCGTACGTATAATCAAAGATATAGATGTACAATAAATATAAATAAAAGATTAAGTATTATTGTGATTACAACATACGTATGTCGATAAGAAATCTTTGTTTGTGCGACACAGTTTCGTCAAAATATAATTTGACATTGTTTTATTAGAAACCTTTTTTTTTTTCCCCCAAAACGATACCATTTTTACGGAATAGAAAATTTGAAGAAAATACTTACCGATGCCTTCGACGAGGTAGCGATCCTTGGCATCCATATTCGTAAGCTCGGTGACACTCACAATTATTCTGACGCTCATCGTTCTGTCTGCTCTCGTCAAGTCCCGCGAAGCGTCGCGACGTCAGGCATCCGGCGTCCTTCGTCGTTGCGATTACCTGATTCATAAATATATAGCGTTATTTCTTGTGATACTTGGATGTTGTTGAGTTTTCTTAGCGAATAAAGAGATCATTAAAACTTTTCTAATATTTGCAATATCTTAATCACGCGAATAACGATTCCAATTCCAATCCTCGTCTTTAATTAGAAATATATCTGTTATGTATATTACAGAGCTATTTATATGCTATTTATATTACAGAGCAATAGCAGAGAATTTTTGGCCTAATTCATATTTAATTTTGACATCTTAGTTATAAAGATTGATTTTTTGACTAATGTAGGCAAAATTTTCTCCATAATTAAGATAAATTTCATATATATATAAAACCCATCTCAACTCATATTTAAATATAAGATAAAAAAATATTACGTTTAATAAAATAATTCAAATTATCAAAGAAATAAAATAACGTATAAAATATCAAGATTGCTTTTATTTTTTATTAAAATTATATTTTTATATTTGTGTTAAACTTAAAAACGCAAAAATATTTCATCGCTTATTTTTACTTTATTTATGCAAACGAAAATTCGGCTTAAATGCAACAAAAAAAATCTGCATTTAATAACGATTCCAAATATTCTTTATAAAAAATATTTTTGTAAATTATATCAAAAATGAAAATATTTATATATAAATTAAGTTGATATCAAAATTTAATCGGATATTAAACGATAAATTCATCAGAGTGCAGAAATAGAATTGTTCGATACAATTTACTAATCTGAGATGATCTACGGATGCAAAAGTATCTGTTACGTCGAGAAAAAAAATCACTCGATCCGCGACAATTTGCGCCCCTCGCGAGCTGAAGGTCGCGACGAATCCGCGAAAGAGACATCGTGATTCTGCGCACTTGAAACAGCAATAACAACAGCGTGAACGAATTTAATTCGAAATTTTAGGCGTGTATGTTCTCACGAATTTCCGCGACGCCTTCTCTCGCCGGAAGGTCACTCAAATGCGAACCAAAAAAATTCCGCGAGAAAGACGTGCCCATGATGATATCTAGACAGGAAAAGACACTTACGACGTTATGAGCAAGCAAGGTCCAAGTATCGCCTTTAAGCTTTGTTAGGTATCTTTTTTCAGCTTTATTTCTTCCGAGAAGCATGCGCGCGGATATCTTTTTAATTCAACTTTATTTCCGTAATAATTCAAGAATCAATGTTACGGTGTTAGTTTGAATCGAGCAGAAAATTAAAATCGACGAAAGAGAGAAGAGACAAAGCAAGAAAATATTTGCTTCTCTCAATATTCGAAAAATTCGAATAAGGTATTTAAAAAGAGATATTTATAAAAAATGAAGAATCATCCTATATCTTGACATTTAATTAGCATTTTTCACTTTTTTTCACAATTTCTCTTTTATTTTTATATTTTATTCTCCGCATGTTATCTTTTTATTCAATATCGTCAATTTTCTCACTTTAGTCAATTTCGTTTTTCTCTATATTCTAATTTCGCTTATGTATATATGTTAAATATTATTCAATCCTCATTTTTTTCCCAAATTTTTCTAAGTTCTTCAGTTTCTCCGATTTCTTTCTCTCTCAGTGTTTCTCACCTTTCTCATCTGTTTGCCAATCTCTCAGATTTATTAATTTCATCACCTTTCTTAACGTCTTAAGTTTCTTTCGTCTCTTTCTTTTTTCTTGGTTCTGTGCTTCTTTCTCAATCCTTTAAATCCCGTTAAATAGCGGATTTATTTATTCTCTCGAATTCTTTTTCACCTTTTTTAATTTCTTCAAGGGATTTCGCTCTCTCGACTTATGAAACTCTTCGCTCTTCGCTAGACTAGTAGAATCAATAGTGGCTTCAGCGACGATGCCTCGTTACGGACCTGCAGTGCGTTTTCCGCGATCCGTGACCTTGACAAGTTCCCCCAACGGTGTTGGTAGCAGTAGCAGTGGATCGACATTACGTAAAATCGAAGTCGCGATGCTTAATTCGTCGACCCAGCGTCGCGACGTCTCGCAATGTTCGCGCAAACAACTCCTTGACTGTCATCCTCGGCGATCACAAAGTACCAATCTTCGCTAAATCCGGAAATAGAAAGTGATTAGCTTCAAGAATAAGAAACGATCGATCAATGATCGAGAAGCAAAGAGAAGGAAAGCTATAAGAATAAATAAATCACTTCTCGGGGAATATCTTCTCTTGAAAAACATTTTTAAGAGAATCAAGGAAAAGATGTAATTGCGAGGAAAAAAGAGAGAGAGGGTGTGCGTATGTTCATTTTTCTCTTTGATATAGATCAGACTATTCATTGACATTTTCTCTTTAAAAGTGTTTTCAAAATATTCTTAGAATACTTTCGAAAAAATTTTTTAGAATAGTCTCTTCATATATAATTATTTTCTCAGTATTTCTTAATTATATTAATAACTCTTCCTTCCAAATTCTTTCATCAAATATCTTTTCACAAAAATATTCATCAAAAGCTTCTTCTTAAAGAGTATTGTTATTCAAAGAATTATTCTTCGACAACATTCCCTCCCGTGAATTTTTTTGCCGAGTCTTTTTAAAAAATGTTTCTTTTATAAGAAATGTCTCGATAAACATTTCTTGTTCAAATAATCTCTTTTCTGTGAGATACACACATATATATATATATATATATATATATATATATATATATTTTTTAAAGAGGAAAACGTGTTAAGGTTCCAAGGATATTTTTTTAATGAAACTACTTTACGAATTTCTTTTATTTCCTATAAAGTTGATTGATCATTGCTTTTTCTCGGAAATGAATCGAGAAATGTCTCACTGTCTTGATATTATAATTTAATATATATTGATTTGTCTAAATTTTTTCCAAGTTATAGATTAACCGTTTTTATGCAGGCCGCCTAAGATTTTAAGTTATTTCAAATAATCATTAAACTAATTAATATTCCCCGCACGCACTAACTCTTATGCGCGCGCGAATCACATAAATCATTCAACTAACAAATTATCTGTTTTCTTATTGTTCGACGTTTGGAAGAAAACAGTACTTATGCCCGAAAAAACATTTTCTTTTATTACAACATTATTTCGATTGTTATAAAATTTTAAACTTTTTCTAAAAAAACATTAATACATATATACATATAGTATATTACAATTCAATCATCAATAGCCATCTTCAAATTTTGTGACTTCCAAGAACTTAATTTCTCATTAAAGTTCAAAGCTTTTATCTCTCTCGTCAGTCCTAAATATATAAAGCTATCTCTGTGTAAGAATTTTAATGATTATTTGATATAAGCGCTGTATGTTATATATATATTCTGTGAACAATATATATGTAAATATATATATATATATAAATAAAATTTTTTTATATATAGTCTCATTATTTTTCTCTGAAATATTTTCAATTTTCTTTCTTTTTTTAGAGTTTTTGACTTCTTCCTTCTTCTATATATCCCAAAAAATTTTGCGGGAACGTTGTATCGACGATATTTCATGAGAAATGCGAGATCCTATATGTATATTTTATATTATTATAAATTACATCGAGATAAATATCGATTGATCCAATAAAAGATAATATTCTCCTAGATCGATGATCACCGGTGCAATAAGTATGTTTACAAGATTGCGATCGACCACGTGGTGGATACAGAATTACAGGTATGACTGGTCTCGAAGTAGCACGACAATGTGCGTATCACGTGATTTTCTCCCGGTCCCGCAGGGTATAAAATGCGCACTTTTCCGCGATAATCAATCAATCTCCAATTTTTACAGTCCTTTGAAAATTCTGCAATGAATTTATTTTTAAAATTGGGATTAATATTCACATAATTAATTAAATTCATATAATTCACATAATTATTCATATAATCTTAATTTATTTACACGATAATTTAATGAAACTTTCGTAAGAAAGAGTTATGTTTCAATACAAACAAAAATTATTGAATCGAGTTTTTCAAAGAGTAAGTTAAATATTTGAAAATGTAAATACGGAAGTAGTTTGAAAAAGTATTATAGAGATTCTCTTAAATTTATTAGATGCTAAATAAAATTTAAATCACACACACACACACACACACACACACACACATATAAACTTAATTCGTCATTTATAAAATTGATACTGTTAAAACTTATTAAATTTCCGCTCGTAAATTTTATTAAAATCTATTAAACTAAATATCTCGCAATAAAAAAAATTTGTCAAAAAAAATTACACGGCGATCATGCTATTTTATCTCTTTCACTGAATTTGTCGCATCTGACAATTAAATTTCTGCTCGCACGTTATTGAGACGATCAATCTTAAACTTTTGGGATGTTGTCTACAAAATTTAATCAAATACAGCAAAATTAGCATTTGTTCGAAATCAGGATTGTGTCATAAATTCACTTCAAATCATTTTCATACTTTTCCATACAACAAACCCTTATTTTTCCACACTATCACTGCGAGACATTCCTTGGACCAAAAGTTCTTTCGTGATTGGACCTGACACAATTTTTCGTACGCGATAACAACAACAAACAACACACCCGGATGACAACCTCGCCGCGCGACTAACGCGTAACAAAGAAAATAAATAAATCGCGCTGGTAAAAGAGAACGACAATGAATGCGCAGGCGGCAGGACTACACGCGACAAGAATCTCGGGAGAACCTGCGACAGCCGTATATACGTCAGACTAGCGAAAAGCCAGACGTTCGCCGTCGTAACGACAGGTGTTGTTGGAGAACTTAAGGTGGGGTGGGTACGTAACGAGAGCGTAGGTAGAGGGGATCGAGCCGAAAGTGGGGTGAAAACCTTCGTCGAGACGTCGAGAGGAGTCGACCTCAGATCTTATACTACGCGCAGCATCTATTTATCATGGATCCTTGATACGACTCGGATCTCAGATAGAGATATTTTCTACTGATTATCTCAGAAAAGGAAGAGAAGAAGAAAAATTTCATCGAAGAGAATTTCATCGCGTTCCTACGTGCGTTATTGTTTATCGACCTTTTACTTTCCAAATTCTTTTTTCTCCCTTTTTTTAAGTTTAACTTTTATCTCGTATTTCTTTAGATATCCGGTTATTAAGAAATACATATCGCGTGATAAAAGTAACGATCTTAACGTATTCATATCATTTAAAATTAAATCAGACTCACATACACACATGCATATATATTAATTTAATGTGCGATTGTATAAAATTATAAACCATATTTCGCGAACTTTTAATATGATTCAGAGATTTTTGTATAGTATTCTGCATCATATATATATATATATATATATATATATATATATATATATATATATATATATCAAATACATTTATCGCAATTTTAATTATTAAGAAGCATCGAATAAGACTGATTCGATGTGATACTATATCTTTCGATTATCTTAAATAAATAAAATCATAATTAACTCTTGCCCGTACTAATCTACATGTATCATATATGTTCATGAAACAAATCTGATTTCTGTAAAAGCTCCGTATAGTGATGTATACATTTAGAGAATTATACTTATTTCTTGAGTAAAACTATATTATATAATAATAGAGTTTAAATGGAATTATATATACATTATATAGAGAAATGTAAAATGCATGATACCGTTAGAAATTGATCGAAAGAGCTTCAGATGATGCGTATCATTGTCGAGGATCATCAATAACACAAAGAATAATCGATTGTCGATCATTAAGAAGCTGATAATAAGTGTATATTATTATGAACCTAAAAAGTGATAAAAACCGATCAGAATCGTTGATTATATTTGATTTTATATTGCGCATTTTGAAAATTTAATGTTTGATAATATAACGAAAATGTTATAATTAATGAACTTACAAAATAAAATTAATAATGAAGCAATAATAAAATTATAAATCCGTTGAAGTAAAAAATAACAACATTGATTTGTTGAATTAAGAATAAGCAAAGAATGATAAATCTTATGAATTAATAAATTAATTTATAAATTCAAATAGAAATTAAAATAGAAATATTTATCTCAAAATCTGTGACTGTGTAATAATATAAAATAAAGAAAATTAATACATTTATTTGGAAATACTATGTAATATATTACATTTATATTAAACATTTATTTAAAAATATTTATTTGAAAAGATAAAATTCTGCCATTAAAACTAATGTCTAAAATATCAGAAGGAAAGATTTCTTATATTTGATCGTTAGAAATATGAATTAAAATGCGCGATATAATTGTCTATAAAATGTATCACGAGACATTCATATATATACACACACACACACACGCGTGCTTAGAAAATATAATCGTGGACTTAACTAATAATATACGAATCTATTGAAACAAGTATTTCAAGGTAAGATATTTAGGAAAAATCAGAGATATTATAATAAGTTGTGTAATAGCGGCGTAGAAAGAGAGAAAAGGAGAGAGAGAATGGACATATTAGAATTATATATATTACAACGTTAATAAATTTATATATACTGTATATATACATCAGGTATCTTCCTTTTACCATATAAGATATTTTTCATCCGAAATTTGTTATTCTAATTAATAAATTTATGAACATAATATATTTAAGCATTTACCAACTTTTCCGCTTTCGATTGCTCTTTTTACACCAACTTGATGCTGAAGCCACAATAATCTACGAGGTCAATATATCCCAGTTTGATATTACTAATAGAATTCTTCGTCTGGGTAATAGAATTCACTTTCTGAAAGATATGAAATTTAAAATTTTAATTCATTTCAAAAGACACTTTGATGATTAACACTCGAAACGATCAAAACGAGAAAAAATTTTAACGCTATGGTTTCATCATACTCGCTAGTTCACATATAAATATATCAAAGCAACAAGAGCGATAAAACATATCCGATTAATCGAATATTACGGCAATCTCTCCATGTCTTCCATCTCGGTACATTCGGTACTCACCTGCCTGGGCGAAATTTTGATTTTCGGCGAATAAGATACGTGAGAGATGAGGAGCGATCGTTGCACCGATGCCGCACCGACTCGATATGGCACGATATGAAGTTTCGCGCAATCGTATTCGAATTCGTCAGGTAGCGTATAAAAGCGTCTGTCGCGCACGAATGATCCAAGTTGTTTTATTCGCGGGTTTTTTCGCGAGACTTCAAACTTGATTTCTTATTTAATTTTACTTCGCATTTATAAATATACAAATAATTCTCAATCTAAGGAGCAATTTCAATAAATGCGCACTAAAAAAGCAATTACTTGTGCTGGGATGCGCGCCGTACAAAATTATAAATCGCAAGCTACGTTCGAAAGTCACGTGACATGCGCAGCACTCTGACGTTTGCCGCGATCGCGCGTCCTTTTCGCGCGGCAAAATTGAAAGTACGTTGTGTATGCCGTGCAAAATTAAACAACATAGAAATAGCTAATTTGTACGTTGATACTTTGATTAAGATATTATGACTCAACATTTGGTCTCCAGCATTTCTGATGTTCATACGTGTACACAGTTTATTTTTGACACAAAATGAAAAATGAACAAAATGGAAAATTGATACGATTATGCATTATTACACGGAACAAGGTGAAATAAATCACGTAATGACACGTCACGTGTCGCTTGCGTTAATTTAACAAGTGGGAATTTTTACAAATCGAGTATCACACATACAGAAACGGAGATAAAAATATTGCTATAAATCTCGGAGAAATAAGATTTTAATGTTGCAGACACACACACACACAACCGAGAGTGATTTCTATTTTTTTGCGACATTAGAAACGCAACATATGTCATAAGAGTTATTTTCGAATGTTACGACATTGGAGATTTAATTTATTAGGATTACATTTTCAACGATAAAAATTCTTTAATTTGGATGGTTACATTGTATTTAGGATAGCCAATTTTTTTATTGGCTCTCAAGGGAATATACAAATTTACGCAACTCTTATAATGTAACGATTACCTTGTCACATATGATTGAATGAAATGAGATATAATTATATATTTGCTACTTAATGTGTAGCTCTGATAAAGTTGAGTCGATCAATTTACAGAACCTACATGATATGGAAATATGTAATAAACGTTGCTATTTGAATTCTCTCCAGCTAGCTAATAAATTACGCATACAGGAGTGCTCCGATAAGTATACTTCGCACAGAACACATATCACAAAATTGCAACTATATATATATCCATACTTTAATTATCTTTCTTCATTCGGTTCGATGTCATTCTGTAAATGATAGAGTCCCGTCCTGGATCCATATCCGCGATGGCGACTGAAAATATCAAAACTTGACTATCGCCTTCGAGAGAGGATTTCATCGTCGAGAGATTTATACTATGATTAAATACCAAAGAAAACTTATCTCAGCACACAATTCTTGGCTTCTGTTTATGAAATCTCTCTAACACAAATATGTATATCTGAGGTTTTGAAAACTAATATCTTTTAAAGTCATTAAAGCTATTAAGCATTCCACATTAAAACTTCCGTTTTCTCACTATAGCCAAATTGGACTATGATGTGAAAAACGAGAAATTATATGAATTTTTTTCATTCCCAATTTTTTTTCTAGACACCGAAGTAAATTTTGTATATTATCTCACGTTGGATATAATATAAATTTATAAAATATATAGCAAACTTTTTTTTATTCCTGCATTGATAAATGCATATATAACTTATATATAATCTCTCAATATGTGACCTATATTTCCAGCAAAGTAGACTAAACTTATGATAATTAATCAAAATTTGCTATTTATTAACTCACAAATCGAAAAGTCTTTGATATATCCTGACAAAGTGATATAAATAAATTTATTTATTTCAATGTATTTCGCAAGCAAAAAATTCATTAAATTTCTCACTCTTGATTAAATATAACTGCACAATGAAAAAATTAAGAGCCTTACAATCAGAATTTTAAAGATTTTTCGTTTTAAATATTATTTCTCATATATATTTCGCGCCCGCACGAAATTCATCACACATCATATATTCAAAATAAATCACTCTTATCCCCAGGCATTGGGCTAAATATGATTTGATATCCAAGAAAATACATACTGCAAATGGCTAATAGCGAGAAGAAGAAAATAACACCAAACCACAGCAGTATGTTGAAGATGACAGGATAGTTTTCTGTATAAGTTTTCGCACGACCGGAAAATTCAGGCTGAAACAGAAAAATTGATGTAACGCTGGACAGACAAGAGCAGTCTACGAGGAACCTACAAATTTCCATCTTGTAAAAATGCTTTTGTGGTATACCTGCTAAATTTACTAAATAGCATTCTACGCCTTTTACACACTTTGCTCGAACGAGTGAGATCAAAAAGATTCAGCGAAATATTGATGCATAAAGAACTTCCCTTAATTTAACATATGTAATTCAAAGACCTAGGACTCGGTAACAAGATTCACCCTTAATACTTGTTAAACAATTAATTATACAATTAAATCTTTTCCACCGGAAAGTTTCAATTGAAAATCGTCACTTATAAATTTATCGTCATTAAAATATACACATGCAATATCGAACACGGCAAACCTTCATGCAAAGTTATAATTTTGCACTTGAGAAGAAGAAGGAAACAAGCTTGAAATTATAAGAGCTCTATCGTATATATTTATGTATATAATAATATTGATATAAACTAATAAGTAAACTTCTTTGTATAAAAAGTAATTACTTGGACTACTCCTTCTGTTTCTCAGATACGATAAAAAAATTCGCTGCCTAACTAAAAAAATCACTATGACTAAGCGTCATATAAGCATTAATTAACAAGCAGATAGCTTGAATGCAAGCAGCTTCAATGCAAGCAAAAGTCATGTAATTAAAAGTTTTTAAAAAATTAAAGCTAAATTGGGGATAAGTGTTGAAAAATTCTTTATTAATTTTGTTTGGCATTACTAGAGTATTTCATAAACACTAAATTAATCTCCTTACAACTCAGGTGTTCTAATATCCTGTATATAAGGTTTGGCAGAACGAAAACAATGGAAGGGCCCAGGAAAGAATTTGACAAGTCATATTGTCACAATTTTTCCATAATTTTAAATTTATAAAAACTTTATTTTTATTTAATACAATTTTTTAATTTTCCTTTTTAATTATTTAAACTTATTTTAATTATTTTATTTCAATCCTATCTCTCTTGATTGCAACATGAACGTAGAATTATATCTATTAAGTTTTGTTTCTTTCCCTTGATTTTTCTCTTCGTAAATTTATTTATTAAATTTTCATGACATTTATAAATTTGTTTTTTTCTCTTGATATATCATATATATCATATATATTCTTAATTTTACAAAGTCAATAAAATAAATGTTATGTCATCGCAATGGCATTAAAATGTAAAAATTAAATTAAAAAAAATAAAATAAAAAAATAAAAAAATAAATAAAAGAAAAAGATAAACCTATCTGATTTTCCCCTAGACCCATCCATTGTGATGCATGTTAATATGTACCTGTCCTTTTGTCTGTGTGTTAGTATCTATCTTATACTCCTTATTAACGGAGTCCAGGTCGGACTTTTCCGACGTCCCGCTATCATCCTGAACGCCCGTACGTTCAGTAGTGTTGTCGACAGTGTTGGACTCGCTAGTACTATTCATACTATTTTTCTCCTCTTCACCATTTTTATTACTTTGCCCGTCTCGTTCGCCGTCTTGCTACAATCAGTATTGTTCAGTATCTCAGTAGTGGTTGAAGCACCAGTTTTCAAGACTCTGAAGATACCAGAACTTCAAGGCTTTAATTCCACGAGTACTTTGATTTATTTATTTTGAACTTTAAATTTTATTCATTTTTAGAATATTATTTTAGCAGATAGCTAGATAGTATATATTTAAATTTATCAGTGGAGATATTTCCGTGTAGATCGAAAAATATTAGCGACAATCTAAATTTATCGAGCTTTTATTTACATAAAAATTTAAAAATAGTAAAATATCAAGAATTTGATAAGTATCTCTGTTTTGCCGAGTTTTAGAAACTTGCTAAAAAAATTCCTCAAATTAGAGAAATTATACGACGGAAATTCTGAAAAAAGGGGAACACGATGTAGATAGATATCGGCTGATTGATGACAAGTAAGTTTGTAAGTTTTGATTAGAGTATTTCGAGTAATTCGTCGTGTTCGCGAGATTCATGCAAAAAACTACTAAATACTCTAAATCGGAAAAAAAACACTGTCAATCAAGTAATGATTCATGCAACGTAATTCGACACGATACCTTGACGAAAAAATTATTAATGTCTGAACTAATTGGCGCTCCCTTTGCACCACCAGTGGATTTAACACTGTTAGTCTTATAAGCCTACAAAATATCCCGTAATAATTATAAAACTGGTACAGATAAAGTAGAAATAGATTTTAGTGAACTACTAATATTGCGATTTTATGTGTAACAGTTCCGAATAATTGGAGTTAACTATTGGTGATCGCTAAATTACAATTAATGTATATTTCACAATTCCTTCCTATTATATTACCAAATAAGAAAATTAAAAAAAAAAAACTAATCAATTGGCAAAAAGTATGATACTTACTTAGAAAAGTCAGTTACAAAATTTGCTGTTTTATAAATGTTTACTAAAATATATTATATATTGTGGCATATCATAAAATGACTGGAATAATACAGTAATTTTAAATTGTAAATGAATATTTTTCTTCTTGTACAGAAAATTTAATAAAACATAAATGAATAGAAAACTTTTATAATTATATATTTTTTCATAGTTCAATCTCAATGCATTTTTTTTTATTTTATTCAAATATTTATGTTTTTAATATTCTCTTTATTTTAATAATGAAATAAGAATTGTCTCCACAAATTATATGTATGTATTTTCTCAACAGATTTTTGTTCTGCAATATTTAAGATAATCCAGTTAGGCCTAAGTGTATCGTTTGGATGAAAGTGTAAATACAATGTAATTATATGTGATTACATTGATAATTAAGAAAACCGTTATCAATTTTTGAATTCTATTTAAATATTGCTATAAATCTTCTTTAAAATTTTTTTTTCTCGATCAATACTCCCAAATATTTTCACATAGTTTTATGTTTGAAACATAATAAAGAGATTGTAAAATGCATACAGAATTTAAGACAGTATTAACACTTACCAGAGTGTCTCTGCGCTGCCTCTCAAGAATCACGGAGCGGGCATTCCTCACCTTGCTGGCGTCATTCGTAAATGCCGAAATAACAACCTAGAATGGACATCCGGAAGTATTTAAATATGAAAATCTATAATTATATTTATATATAACAATTAACATAAAAATAGGCTAACAATTAGTAAACAATCAAGGAATCAATACAAATTATGATTATTACAAATAAAATCTCGAATAAATTGACATACCTTGCCATCATAAGCATTCACAAAAGCTTTAGATACATGTTCCATTGCGTCATTCAGTAACATATACGCCTCGTTGGCCACTGCCGAGGTATTCCCATGAAGATCCAGGACTGCTCTAAGCGCCGACACCACCAGCCAATATACATCTGTGCCAGAGTCATGTTTTTTTGCAGAGGATGCATTGTCAGCAATAGCATGAAGAAGTTGCATCTCCTCGACAAATTTGCGATCCTCCTCGATTTCTAAGTTTAGAGACTTTAATTTCTCTATGTTAGTTGGCTTCAGTTCGCCGAGAGCTGATTGGCCTAGCTGTATTTAAAAGATATTATTCAGAATATAATTAAGAAAAAAATTAAAAAGCAAAACAAAATATATATATAAACAAAGTAAAAGTACTGATTACTAAATCTTCTCTTAGAAGACAGAAAGAGATAAATTGGAAACAAAACAAGCAAGAAAAAAAGCAAAGAGATATTATAATATTATAGTAATATCAACATATACCTAAAAAGAAGTACATCTTTTATATAATAGAGATATGCATACATGTTTAATAATGAGATATTAAATTACTTAGAAATGTATCGTTTAAGAAATTTTTTTAAACTGATTCTTTATCTAGTTTAGTACTTACAGCATCAACTCCATCGCTTAAGTTAATTCTGACCAAAGTATTATCATTGCTTCGTTCCTCTATTCTGCTTCTAATTGCTTGCCAGGTGGTCTCTTCCATTTCATCAACAATCAAAGAATATGTGATTTTGTTCTTGTCTTCCATAGGAGGTAACATCTCCATTCCATCACACGCTATAACAACTAATGCCTGGGGAATTGAAAACGGATCCCAAATAGCAATGTTATGATCCGCATCCTTCTGTAAAATCACAAATATTTAATAAAAATATTCAAATATGATATAGATACAATATTCAAAAGAAAAACATTAGAGATTCCAAGTTTCAAAGATAGAGCTTTGAAGAATTTAGTTCTTTTTATTGATTCAATAAAACAAAAATTTAAAACTTTTCATAATTTAAATGTTTTACATATTTGCAAAGCTCTGCGACACATCTAAGAATTTATATAGTCAAATATTTCTATTAAGAGATTAAAGATACTTATGTACCTGTTTCCCAGTATAACCAAGAGCTGCGGATAAGACCTCCTTGAGACTGCTTTGCTCAATCTCTCCATTTACAGTGAATTCTACACTATCAGGTGAATGAAGAACGACAAATTCACCACTGGCGTAAACTAAAAGTAAATCAAGGATAAGACAGTCAAAATATAAAAATATAAGTGCATTAAATAAACAAATAAATTTTTAACAAACGTAAAATTTAGAATACTTGAAGAGTTCATGAAAAGACCTCACTGTAAATAACTTTGAATAAATATTTCTGAATATTTTGTTGGTTTGCTTTGGAAACGGATTGATTTCCACAGCCAGAAATTCAATCACGGCAAACTTGAAACATTTCGATTGTTTTCAAAAAGTTATCTTAAAAGTAAAGAAAGAATTACCTGTGGCAAGGATGGCGAGAAGAAACGACAATTGTCGAAACATTGTTGCCCGAGAAAACTATTAAATTCAAAAGACACTCCCTTTAACGTCGATCAATTTCGGACATGATCATGTGACAACGTCAGATCAGATCACATTGGATCACATGTGACTATAGATATAATAAGAATAGATTGCCTTCCATGCTCACAGAATTAGATGCGCGATTGCGCATGCGCTTGAAAGACAGAAATACACTATTGAGTTTTCTCTCTTTTTCTCTCGAATTATTTTATACCACGCACGAGTATCGAGCAGTGACGCGCTACCGTGGGATTTTTTCCCATGTGGGAATCTCCGTGCGCATGCGTAAGTTGACGTCACAGCTAAACGTCAGCTGCATCTATACGAACGTATCTGGCTGCAACATTAGGCGTATCCCTTGTAGATCTCTTGCGTTTTTTTAATAGTGAAAATGATAACGCATTGTAGTCTCGTCTTTTTTTATTACTATTTATATTAAATATATTCTATTTCTTTGATAGAAACTTTCATCTCTCCTTGCAACTTTCTTTACATTTCTTTTCTCGCTGAGGGGGGGTCTAACGATACCTTATATTTGATCGAATTATATACGTTAGTGAGGATTTATAGTGTTTGCTTAGAGCGCATGCGCAACTTTATTTCCACGACAGCTCCATCTCTATATATTCGCGCATCATGACTGTTGGTTATTCATCCATCTAGTATTATATGTGGGAATGTGGGATATGTAAGGCTGTGTCGGATCCCACACTCGTGTGTGCACATGTGCATCCGATATTATAGTATACGTGACAATATACTATACTATAATATCGGGTGTACCCAGGTGGGGAATCGGAACACAGCATCAATAGTCTGTGGATGTGTGGGATGTGTGACTCAGTGCGCGGGCGCGTATTGAGTTGTCACTTGATTAGCAGTCGCGCACCTCGTGATCGCACGAGATATCGATTATTATTCAGCCCCTTGCCACGACTTTCGCGATCGTACTTCCAAGAAGAGAACAAAACGAATCGGGAGTCTTGGCGAACCGCATTCCTTGGACAGTCGTTGATATCGACGTAATCGTCCTTTCGGTACGTTATTTCCAACGTCAAAAATGGGCTCGCTCTTCCGCAGTGAGGAAATGACATTGTGTCAACTGTTCCTCCAAAGCGAAGCTGCTTACGCCTGCGTCTCCGAACTTGGCGAGCTCGGACTGGTACAGTTTCGCGATGTAAGTATATTTCACATTATATCGCTTCTTAGTTAATAATAGCTTAAATTTTTCACTAATTATCAAATATTAATCACCCAACACATTTAAAATTTTTATTTATCCGTACTACGTTGATGGCCTTGTCATTATAACATTAATGTATTTGTCCCATTTTAGTTAAATCCTGATGTCAATGCTTTTCAAAGAAAGTTTGTCAATGAGGTACGTCGTTGTGATGAGATGGAACGCAAACTGCGTTACCTGGAGAAGGAAATTAAGAAGGACGGCATTCCGATGCTGGATACCGGTGAAAATCCAGAGGCTCCGCAGCCTCGAGAGATGATTGATCTGGAGGCTACTTTCGAGAAGCTAGAGAATGAACTGCGGGAAGTGAATCAGAATGCTGAAGCACTTAAACGCAATTTTTTGGAGCTAACTGAGCTCAAACATATCCTACGAAAGACTCAAGTTTTCTTCGACGAGGTAAGTCACTAAATTAGAAATTTTTATTCTTTTGATTTGATAATTTGGGCATATGAATCAGAGATGAATCTACTTTTCCAAAGTAGATTACGAACAGTCAAGAAATTTTGGAATCTATTTTATTGAAAAAGAAGGACATGTAATGAAAAATTTTTTGAATGAAAGTGTAAAAAGTGTGTTTTGTCTTTAATCTGTTAATTGTTCTGTACAATTTGAATGTAAATCTCGAGGGAAAACTCTTGCAATGGGCTGTAAATATCATCAATGGTGCTGCCACTTAACTTGAATGTCGAATTGTTGAACATATATAAGAACTTTTAGTAATCAATTACTTTATTTCAAAACGCAATTTTTTACTTACTTCCATATTTATTACTAAGCAAGAAACTATTATATTTGCTATGATTAAATTTTTACATGGAGAAATATTACAGAGAATTTGTATAGAAATAATGTATTGTGAAAGTTAATGTCACAATTTATAGTTTTACACTCATCTGCATTACCTATTTACATTTTTGTAAGTTAATTAATGTATAAACTCTGCAAGAGTAAATTTTATATATATAAATTAATAATTAATTGTAATATATTCTTCAGAGAGAGAGAGAGAGAGAGAAAGAGATACAGAGTTTGAAATATTCATCATCTTAACGAGATTTCTTTGTAAATTTGCTTAATGTTTTTAAGTCTTTAGTGTACAATATATATTATTTATAAAGAATTCGTTGTATTTTTTTATAAAAAATTGAAAAACAAGGAAATCTTGTTAAAGTGACTACTACTTTATAATGCTGTTATTGAAGAGAAAAATTATTAAATGAAGCATAAAAAAAGCCTGCGCTAAAAAAAAGCAATAAGTCTATGAGCTGGGCGAAATTATTTTCAATGCATGGAAAGCTAAAGAATATGCAAATTAGACATATACAAAAGCCTGTTTTTGCGCTTGTGCAACTTAAAGTGATTGCAACGAAGTTACTCAGAGAAAAATGCAATCAGATAGGACTGTCTGTGACAGGCACGGTGGTCTCCACTTTCATGAGCTGTCAGACATCAGAATGTCCTTATTGTATGTTACTAATCATATATTGTTGAGTGATTTTAGGATTTATTAATGTGTTAGTGTTGCCAACTAACCAAAAGTCACCACTGCAAAGGACACAAGTCATTCGCTCCGCCCTATCTCCCTTTATGTTCCTTGAGAGTTGTTTAGTCCGGTCGCAGTATGTAAGAATTCATTGTTTTCAATTATATTTAATCAATTTTAGATTTAGATGCTGTAATATTAATCCCTTTTCTAATCACATGTAGTATAAAAGAATTTTTAGAGAAGAGTTTACAATGTACATTGTTGTTATCCTTGCATAAACATGTTTCAACCCTTCTGCACATGAACTGAGAACTGTTATGGATTAGTTTGTAAATGTATTTTTTGAGAAAAGCCTTTATACTTTTAATATTGTACATGTTTAATATTAATAATATTTGGAAACCTATTTTTTTTTACATATTTAATATTTAATATACATTTTCAGTATAGTTTTTAATATAGTCTAATTTTATCTTTTTTTCATAGCAAATATTTATTTTTTTTTTCTTCATTTTTCTAGTGATGTCTTTTGTTTTTCTATTTTATCCTTCCTTTTTGTTCCATTATTAATCATTTTATTTTTCCCTTTTTTGCATAAATGAAAATCTATCTTAATTCGATATCGAAAAATATGCATGTTTAGGAACAAACGATTGCACGTGTCGTATTTAATAATATATATTTATTTATATAATTATATAATTATTATATATAATTATTTATTTTATTTAATATAAAATAATTTAATCATAATCCTCTTTGGTAATATCTGTTTAATCATTTTAAATCACTTTCTGAGTAAAAAGTAATTACATTTTTAATATTAAATAAAATAATAATATGAGATAAAAATGTTCTAATAATAATAATAATAATAATAATAATAATAATAATAAGCAATGAACGTGATATTACTAAGAGACGTAAAGATGATGACATTTTGCCATCGAAAATAATGTAAGATCATCAAAGATTATTAAAGCCAAGAAAAAGTCTCGTAAATGAGCTACTTGTGCGCAGCATGATATCTCTGTATAATAAATAATAATAATAAATTAATATTTTTTGCATGAATTGCACTAACATTATGCGACTTTGTTAAATATATATATTATATTATTTGAAAAAAGTATAATATTATACAATTAATTCTTGAAAAAATCGTTCTTGATTTGTACTTTGCATGGAACATATCTGTTCGAAAATCTTACATAGCTTCAAGTTTTAGAACGTTGATATTTTGAACCAAGTTTCTATATATAATTTATTTTATTCTAAAAAATTATTAAAATCCATGCAAATTATATCAATTATTACTATTATTATACATATTATTTCTGATATTTTTGCAGATAAATTTTAGACATAATTATAGAATTTGAATTTAATATGATTTAACAGAGATATTTACAGATATATTTTGAAAAAATATATATTTTCGTGATCTTTACTGGATTATTGAATGGAACTCTTTGCATGTTCAGCATGTGTGTATAGCATGTAGCAGGCCTAATTGTTGCATATGTGATGTATATAGCAATAGTTTAATTATTAATTATAGAAAAAAAAATTAATTGCATGAATTTTATTCTATATGAATTCATGATGCTTATTTATTGAAGTAAATGGATCTACGAATCTTTTTTAATATTGTGCTTTTTAATCGTAAATAATAGGTATTCGATTTTTTTAAATTCGAAAGCTTTAGATTCTTAAAAAAATTTGCATATGTAGAAATCAAATTTATATTTTTTAATTTGAAATTTATATAAAATTTGGAATATATAGTATGTTGAATATTTATAAAATTAGTCGTGTAAATTTTTTTTTTAATTTTAAAAGATTTTTATTTATAAATCCTTATACTTTTAAAATGTCGCAAAAATTCAGGAGTTAAATCTTTTTAAAGCATTTTACTCCTGCATACTCATATCACTAATTGTAAGCGTCATGAAAATTTAGACTTATTATCAGATGCAGACCGAGCATTGAACAAAATTACGCGAATTAAAGAGAAGATTCCTTTTTCTTTATTTTCTTCCTCGATATCGATAAGTTGAAGAAAATTTTGAAACATGAAAAAAAGACAAGGACAGAGAATCTGTTATGAGCAAGTGGAGCGGGAGATAGGGCGAAAGAGGGGTGACCTGTGTCTGTTGCCAGGCTGAGCATGGAGGTGTCGTGTCGCAGATGGCAGACCCCAGCCGTGAGGAAGAGCAAGTTACTTTGTTGGGTGAAGAGGGCCTCCGCGCCGGCGGCCAGGCTCTCAAACTCGGGTAATTAATGTGTGACGTACATCCGTTTAACGCAGAGCGTGGTGATTTCTAAAAGACTTCTCAAACATAGATAATCTTCCATCAATTGATACTGAAATTTAAAATTTGCTTCAAATTATTTTCATAAACGCATCAAAAATTTATAAATCTTTGCCTATAATTAAATTTTGCAGCATCTCTCTAAAGTACTCGAAAGAGAGAGAGAGAGAGAGAGAGAGAGAGAGAGAGAGAGAGAGAGAGAGAGAGAGAGAGAAATTAATTCTTTGATAAATCTTACTTCGCTTCTCATTTACTCGTTTAAAGTTTATGTCACAAAAAATCTTTTATCTTTTTAATCTTTTTT
This sequence comes from Polyergus mexicanus, assembly GCF_030449975.1. Classification (NCBI taxonomy): domain Eukaryota; kingdom Metazoa; phylum Arthropoda; class Insecta; order Hymenoptera; family Formicidae; genus Polyergus; species Polyergus mexicanus. The sequence goes on from NW_027223323.1 coordinate 6,707,428, forward strand.
TTCTTTTTTTTTCTTTTTTTTTTCAATGTAATACTAAAGATACTTTAAAATGTAGATCGAAATGTACGATATGTTATGTATCAAAATTGAATTTTAATAGTTATATATTTGATTTATTACATATATATAAATATATAAAAGAATTTCTCTTGCATCTTAACTACCGCACTAGTTCTTATTTGCTTTTTTAGACTCTTTTTATATTTATAATTGCTTGAAAAGTGTTTTAATGATACTCTTAATTGTCTGAAAATCTTAATAATAATTTCTTAAATTCTTTTTGATACTTTACTTCCTCTATCTGAATTTTTAGATTCTTTGACTTTTAAACGTTTGGTTCTCGAACAATTTTTAATTGAATACTTTAAAAGTTTTTCTGATAATTAATGGTCTCCAGTGATTTTTGAAAATAAAACATGTTTCATGAATCTCTTTATACAAATGTCTTTATATTTAGATCTGTATTCTCTCTTCTAATCCAAGTTTTCCGTTTCGCATCTCCACGCTCTGCATTTTTTTAATCTCCACGTGACCGAGGATTATTTTTAGTACGTCATTGCATGCCCACAGTTTTTGTTGCAAATTACACACTGCTGCACTTCGCAGTGTCACTAATGTCAATCTTTGGATTGTCGAATAGATATATTCAGATTTTTAAATTAATTTCCAGATTTTTCTTTAACAATCTTTCTTAACAAGTATTTTTATCTTTATTTATTTAAACTTAAAAATGGTGGAACAATAGCGCAAGAATACGGAGATTAAAAATGATACAAAAGTGTTAGGAATACAAAGATTTGATTGCAACGAAAGAAGATGACAATGTAAAGGAAAAAAAGATTTAGATTAGTGGAGAACAATACTGGAGAAGGATTTAGAATAGAGACGATTTCGATTGTATATATTATAGTAGGTATATAGAAGAGAGAGAGAGAGAGAGAGAGAGAGAGAGAGGGTTGATCCACTATTAGTAGAGGCATCCTACGTCAGTGTATTCTGTGGTTACAGCACCTATATACTACGGCAGACACCTTAGGAACGCATTATAGGAATCCGCTCAGGCAAGCTGTTATCAACCGTTATTTACGAATCTGTTTGCGAAATTGTTTGCCTCGATGTTGTTGCCTAATGTTTATCCAAGCCTTATCGCTCGATAAGCAAAGCCACATCCTTCTTGCGTTGCTGGAGTATCCTTCATAAAGACTATTTCGGACTTTCTCGTTCAATGAAGAAGTCCTTTGCTCTTTGAATGTCTTTTACAATTTTAAGAAACTTTAATATTCTTATCATTTCATCTTTCCTCTGTCCCAATTTTCAAATCTCGCTATATTACCCTTAGAGAATGCAATGTAGACTTCTAAAATCTTAAATTTTCAGCTTCTTATATTTTATAGAGATCCATATTTATCGCTAAATTTTTGACCCGTTGAATTCTAGATCCATGGATTTTTAATTACTTTCCCTTAGTAATAGTAATCAATATAATATTGAATTTCCAACTAGAAATTAGATTTTTCATATTGTCTAAACAATCATCTTTGTATCATTCCGAAACATGTCCAGTATTTATTTTATGATTTTTACATTCATCAAACTTCCAATAATAATCGATAATAAGATTTTTTACGTTTTTCGTCTTCGGGGATGCCTCTGCAATTGAAAATACATTTGAAAGACAAACGCGACTGTTCGCTTTTTTATGAATAACCATTCATTGTTCATTGATCGATTGCAAAAAAAAAATGGGATAAAATCAGCGAGAGATTGCGCCGATCACAATAACAGTTGATACAGTTCGATACGGTTTGTCATCCGTTTTTAATAACGCTAAACTAGAAAAATTCAAGCTGTATCGAGTATCTTCAATCTAAACGATCGAGATCCGATGTTCATCTTTCGGTCCCGACACTCGCGCGACAAAATTTTTGTAATAATTTTTCATCGTAGTGATACAACGTTGTAAATAACAATAAATGATGATGGTGTGGCCATGGGTATGTATAATAATGTTCTCACTTCTTAACAAATGAATTTTTAACAATGTTTGTGTCTGAATGTGTTCTCTTAAGCATATCGCTTACTCGCATGCTTTTGCACTTGTTATTCTTTGTTACGTTAATTAAGATGAGTGTGGATTATTAAATCGTTAAGGACGCCTTGTTGGATTTCTGTTTTAGAATTTCCGATTTCTTGAAGAACTTGAAGAAATAAAATATTTAAGCGCTTGAATTTTTTAATATCAAGGATTAAAAATTCTAAGATTTGTCATTCTACGATGTGGTCATAAAATTTAAGTTAGAACATTTTAATATCATATATTTTCATGGAGTTTTATACCTCGAAAATATCGGGGCTATTAGAATTTTGTATAAAATGAGAAATTGGAAATTTTTTCTAGTTTCTAAAAATAGAAATTTCTAAAAAGATTTTATAATATTTAAATTTTATCTTAACACTATAACCAACAGAAATCAAGAGAACCTCTTTAACGATCTAACGGCTTGGCTTGTGATGTGCTTGATTTAAAAATAAATTGTTTCTATTCCTTATTTCGCATCGCGTCTGCCAATGATGATCTTAACTTGATTAACTTCCAATTAATTGGGCAAAATGATGAAAATCAGATAAATTTAATAACAATGTCAATTCTAAAACGATTCGATTGATTGTTTTTTTCGGGGAAGTTTTTACAATATGTATTGAAGATCAATAGACATAAAATAATAATGGCTTATAAATTTTTTTCAGATTATTTAATGAATAAGAATATTGCCACGTATCTTTTTCCTAGTATTTATCTGAGCTGAGATTTAATGTTTTATCATTATTTAAAGTATCCAATAGACACGACTGATTAATTAGGATCAAGCAAACTAAAAAAATTTGATAAAACTCCCGTTTAAAGGAAGACAGCTACACTTTTTTTTTTATCTTACTAATGTAAATTATATAAGCATCTATCGCACGGATGTGTCTCTGATTAATTTTTAATTATCTTCTGTTTTATCTTATTTATTTTTAATTATATTCTGAGCAATTATTTAACATTTATTATTATCAATCGTTATCGTTATCACATACGTTTTGAAAATTTATATTTATCTATAGTATGATACGAACTTGAGATATATCGGCACAATAAGTGGTATTCGATTATTTTGAACTGTCTCTAAAACTGCATTTTACAATGCAATTTCTAGATAATCAAGACTTGAAATTAGGAATTCTGTGAGGATTCAGTTAAAAGAGGATAAAGAAATGGAAAAAATTCAAAGAAGCTCGAAAAATCGAGATTTAAAAATTTTTACAAAATTAAATTACATTTTTTATTACTGTATTAGCTTTTAAGAGATTTTGATCGAAAGTATGATTGACATCTAAATTTCGGATAAAGAAAAACAGCTTGATGAGATAATAACATGATACACTATCACATTTCTTGATTTAAGAAAAAAAATTAATATAAAAAAATTTGCAAAGTTCAAATACAAAAAAGCTCTTGTAACTTTATGTAGTGTATTTCTATATATAATACCGCTATTCTGTTTCATTATACATTTATCAAATAATTGTAAATTTTTATCATTAAAATTACATAAGTAATTATCCCATTATTACGTAACGAAAAGAATTTGTTTAATAATTTTCGTAAAATTATCAAATTACGAAAATCAATTCTATCATCAAGTTTTCATTCCTCTTATGAACATCAGCTGTGTGGAAAATCTTGAGATTACTTACAATTATTTATAAGTGATTTTGTTTGTGTGGAACGTCGCGTTAACGAGAAATATCTCAAGTTTGTCCAAGACGATTAAGATAGACGAGACGGGAAACAAAATCCATGCAAATGAAAGACAGCGTGGCGAGTTGGAGCATTGTGGTCGTTTCTGGTGTGGCTAATGTGGTTGTGTCTTGTCTGTTGTGTCGTCAGCAAGAGCACGCGGGCTTGAACCCCACCGAGTCCATGACACGTGCGTTGATTAGCGATGATAATATCGCCCGCCAGTCCGCCCTCGGCCCTGTCCAGTTGGGGTACGTACTCCCATTACTAATTACTCCCTTCATCCTATCGCGCTAGATCCCAGGAATATCCGAAGAGTCGAATAAGTCCAGAATTTACTAGAAAATTGAGGAAATGTCATATATATATATATATATATATATATATATATACGCAGAAATTTTGCCACCTCTAGATCATTTACCTAATGTAGAACTTTAAGAATTTTATACTTTATTGTTTTTTTAAAGAATTTTTCTTTTATTTTTCAAAGAATTTTTCAAGATTGTTGGATTTTTAAAATAGCATATAGCTTGATAATTTAATAAAAAAGTGTTTTCTACGATTTTCAATATATTCTGACAAGAAAATTGTCAGAGCCGTGAAAATTTGCTCGGAATTTTTGATTCTTTGGAAATACTTGGAATCTTGCTACTCCGATATTTTAATTCCTTAGAATCCTAGAATTTTGTATTTTCAGTATTTTTGGATCCTTAGAGGTTCAAAAGTTTTATAAAATTTGAAATTTTGATATATTGTATCGAATTTTAAGATTCGCATGCAATCCCATATTTACGGCTAAATATGATCGTTTTATTCATTCTAAATTTTATTTTCTCTCATGAGAAGATTACATAATCATAGACCTTTCAGGATTTAAAGATCTCAAGACTTAGAGAAATGCACTGGACAATGTTAAAGAAATATAAGAGCTTGCTGTAGCCTTTATATTTTTATATTGTATACAGAATCTTTTAATTTCTTCTTTAATTGAAACAGGCAACTTAAGCAAAATCAAGTTACATATTTGCGATAATAATTTTAATTTTATTTTAATGAAATTTTCTTATATTAAAATAGTTCAAGATTTTCAATTTAATTATATTGGCTAAAAAATGGTTTTAAAAATTGAAAAAATTAAAAAAGGCGAAAAAAATTCGATATACACCGATCTAATAAAAATATATTGACAAGCAAATTCTACGCGTACTTGACATAATTATAATCCGATGTATGACCATACTCCGATTTGTTCCTGTGACACACTTATGCTATTTGTTGGGTTTGTCGTTCAAAGAATGTTTCAAGGAGGATCATTGACAAAAGTTATCCAAGGTATGTAAAAAAAAAAGAAAAAAAAAAGGAGACGGACCATGGCTACAGAAATCATCATTTTTCCGTTTGGCTAGCAATTCTACATAAAAAATACGCACGAATCGTTGACCGATACAGATTGAAGATTTTCATTATAACGCCATAAAAATGGTCATCACGATGCTTACTCGAATCACTCGAAGAAACCGTAATCGTGACAAGTTTTACGCAGTTTGCATATAGACACCCTAAGTATCTGATCTTTAATCGGTCCTTATTGTTTATTAATACCATGTTTGTGTGTCATTACGCGAGCAGTTTCGTCGCGGGAGTCATCCTGAGAGAACGCATCCCCGCATTCGAACGTATGCTGTGGCGGGCGTGCCGCGGAAATGTCTTTCTGCGTCAAGCGGAAATCGAAACTCCTTTAGAAGATCCATCGACGGTGAGTATACAACTTGAGAATGAAGCTGCATCTGAAACTTAATCATTATTATATTATCGTAATTAATTTATCGCGAATCTTGTGATTTAATCGAAGAGATCTGAATAACAATTTAGTAATGATGTATTTAGGGGGACCAGGTGTACAAATCGGTTTTCATCATCTTCTTCCAAGGAGATCAACTGAAAACTCGTGTAAAAAAGATCTGTGAAGGTTTCAGAGCGACCCTGTATCCTTGTCCAGAAGCACCAGCTGATCGTAGGGAGATGGCGATGGGAGTCATGACTCGTATTGAAGACTTGAACACTGTGAGTATGTCATACTTTTATGTTTATAATATATATGTATAATATTATAATATACTATACTTTCTTTCTACACGTTTCGCATATATGTGTGTCTGTGTATAACTAAAATAAAAAAGAAAAAAGAAAATGTATAATCATTTAATTTTAACGGTTTTTAATTGAACAATGCTGTTCTTCAGGTCCTTGGACAGACACAGGATCATCGCCATCGCGTCCTTGTAGCTGCCGCAAAGAACATCAAGAATTGGTTCGTCAAAGTCCGCAAGATCAAAGCGATTTATCATACTCTGAATCTTTTCAATCTCGACGTCACTCAAAAATGCCTGATCGCAGAATGCTGGGTGCCCGTTCTAGATATCGAGACTATCCAACTAGCGTTAAGACGCGGAACGGTAAGAAATGCGTTCTTTATTATTTCTTCAATTTCTTATCGTAAAACGAAAGATCAACCTATATTTTATGTTATTTAGGAACGTAGCGGAAGTTCTGTACCTCCTATTTTGAATCGCATGGAGACTTTCGAAGATCCGCCGACGTATAATCGCACAAACAAGTTTACGAAGGGCTTCCAGGCATTGATCGATGCCTACGGGGTTGCCTCTTATCGCGAGATGAATCCTGCGCCCTATACCATTATCACATTCCCATTTTTGTTCGCGATAATGTTCGGCGACACCGGTCATGGCCTCATCATGTTTTTGTTCGGCGGTTGGATGGTATTGAAAGAGAAACCGCTAGCGGCTAAGAAGAGCGACAACGAAATTTGGAACATATTTTTCGGTGGTCGTTATATCATTTTTCTCATGGGCCTGTTTTCTATGTATACCGGTCTCATCTACAATGACGTGTTCTCCAAATCGCTCAACATTTTTGGCTCTAACTGGTTGATTAATTACAATTATAGTACTATCCACAGCAATAAGGATCTACAGCTAAATCCCAGTTCTAAAGATTATATCGATTATCCCTATCCATTCGGCATGGATCCGGTATGGCAGCTGGCGGAAAATAAGATCATCTTCCAAAACTCATACAAAATGAAAATCTCTATCATCTTTGGAGTAATACACATGCTATTTGGCGTGCTAGTAGGATTGTGGAATCACATGTATTTTAAGAAGCGTCTCAATATCACTTGCGAATTTGTGCCACAGGTGATCTTTCTCATGGCACTGTTCTTCTACATGGTGTTACTTATGTTCATCAAGTGGATCAAATATGGTCCGAAGAACGATCTGATCGAGGGACCCGGTTGTGCACCTTCGGTCCTCATCACTTTCATTAACATGGTTCTATTCAAACCTGCCGCCAAAGTTGGCGAATGCGAGCCATATATGTACGGTGGTCAAGGTGGTCTGCAAAAATTTTTGGTGATTGTAGCTTTGCTCTGCGTGCCGTGGATGTTGCTGGCGAAACCAATTTTGTTGATGCGCAATCGTAGAAAACAACATTATCAACTCAACAATCATGGCGCCGAGAATGGCGACGTGGAAGCTAGCATGGGAACCTTACAACAGAGCGGAGGCGTTACCCAGAACGGCGGCCATAAGGAGGAGGAAGACAACATGATGGAAGTGTTTATCCACCAAGGTATTCACACCATCGAGTATGTTCTCGGTAGCGTGTCGCATACCGCGTCCTACCTGCGTCTCTGGGCCTTATCTCTGGCCCATGCCCAGTTGTCCGAGGTGTTATGGAACATGGTAATGAGAAATGGTTTGGCGAGAGAGGGCTGGGATGGCGGCATCATCCTCTATGCCATTTTCGCCTTTTGGGCGGTGCTTACTGTGGGCATCCTTGTACTCATGGAAGGCCTTTCAGCGTTTCTGCATACACTTCGTTTACATTGGTAAGATTTCGTTCGCGAAATTTCTAATAATTCTTTCTTTTCTCTTCTTTTTTATAAGCTTGTTCTTATATTACATTATTATTGTGTAGATAAATATTGAATAGTTTATAATTTAACTATAATGTTAATTAATTATTAATTATTTGTTAAATGTTTAATAAATATGTTATTTTCATATAAATTAGTTAATTAGTAATTTATTGATGAATCTATACTAATTTATTTGTAACTCTTATTTTTCATCTTCTAGGGTGGAGTTCCAGAGCAAGTTCTATGCTGGCTTAGGCTATAGCTTCCAACCATTCTCCTTTGAAATCATCCTCGATACTGCACAGACCACTACTGAGGATTAAAATAATTAGTATTATTAATTAACAGTTGCCGTTGACTATTATTGCTAGTATGAACGTAGGACGTCGCGAATTCAGTAGCTACTTCTTCGGACAAGTCAGTTATGAGCAATTAATGAGCCTCTTATGGATAAAATATATATGTAGATGTCAATTAATCTATAATTGATCAGAACACGAAAATTTATTTTTTTCATCTTGATGTAGTTTGTTTAACCGTAAACAAACGTAGCATCTGAAAAAAAAGTACGACATTTATAGCACACATTAAGTCATGACAAGAGATTATACTCGTAATATTATAAGTTTCTTTCTCGTTGATCGATAAATTATATATGCATTTAAATTTGAATGCTATTTTTTTTTCCTTCGTTATTGTTTAATATATAAAATCCTGCAATTCCTGTATTCTTACATACGAGCGATATGGAATTCTTACACATTGTATAATCTATAGATCTGAGAAACAAATGTACGTCACGTAGGCGACCGATCAATGTTATTTCATATATCTATATATAATAAAGAATGTGGCATACCGAAGGGTGTTTCATGAAAATTTGGTGATTGTGCCATGCTACGACTTAACGTACTCGGCAAAGCGACTTGTACGCAATTTGTCGAGATTAATTTTACTCTTTAAGATCTGATAAACTTTTCCAAACCTTTACCTTCATGTTCCTTTTAGCACCAAACATGATCGCTTGATTCTCAATTCGCGCGATATAACACATTAAAATTGAACTCATTTAAATTGCAATTATCAAATTTCTTTATGTTTGTAAAAAACGTTATTATTTTTCAAAGAATTTTATATTTTTGAAAAGAAATTTCTATAATTCTTTGTACAAATCAAATTTGTAGCAAACTATTTTAAAATTATCATTAATTTAATATATTTATTATAATAAAACAAGACGCGTCCATTGTTTAGGAGAAATAATTAATAAAATTTAATAAGAAGCTATGTGTTAAAAAGAAAATCTCTTGATATGCATGTGGGAACTGTTAGTCTCATAATTCTTTCAACCATCAAATAATTCTAATTTCAATAATAATAATAATTTTAATAATAAAACAATTTTGAAATCTTTCAAAACGATTTGAATTCACGAGATTCTCGCTTCCAGCTTGGACTCTTCCCCCATCTGGCTTGATACATTCTTATCACCCCTGTCTTCGATTGGCGTGCGCGTCGCTCGGCTTGTCCTTCACTCTCGCCGTTTCTGGGCCTGGATTCTTCGGTAGTCACTCGTCGGCATTCAGGCGAAGCGGTTCTCACGTCTTGTCCTCGGTCGGCCTCCTCTTGTCATCCGCATCGAGAAACTGTGTCCTTGAACGCATCATGACATCCGTATGCATAATCGGTTCTGGTAACTGGTGAGTCCGGAAAAAGAGAGCGGATTTCATGGAGACGTGAATATATCGCGAAAGAATGTCGACGCGCGCGATGGATGGCAATCGATTCACACGTGCCCTCTCACATTGGCGTACATTTGTTTACCATGCGCGTGCTCCGATTCGTATCGTGTTCTCCGATGACAAAGTGGTTTATTCTACACGACAACATATGTAGAATAAAATCTGCGTTATGCAACATATAATTGACGCGTATTCAGAAATCACGATTAATATTCATTATTATGAAAAATATTAAAATTACGATGTCAAAATAGAATAAATATTGATTGATCGATCGATTAAAAGTTGAAGTCATCTTTTTTAGCGAGTATGATCTCTTTTTCTATTTATGCAAATATTTAAGAAAATAATTAAGTATATTTTATCGCGATATATATATATTTAATTCTTATAATAATGTATATTTAAATATATATTGCGGATTATTTTTATCTCAACGTCGCTTATTTCTTTCGATATAAACATTCCTCCAATTATTAGCTCATCATACAAAATTGATTAGAATACTAATCACAAATTGTGTAAATTTGCAGGGGCTCGGCTATCGCAAAGATAGTCGGCGCGAATGCGAAAAAGCAGAGTAGCTTCGATGATCGCGTCACCATGTATGTTTACGAGGAGATTATCAATGGGAAGAAGTTAACAGAGATCATTAATGAGACACATGAGAATGTCAAATATCTTCCGGGACATAAAATTCCTGAAAATGTGGTAAGATTACACTTCTCAATTTATATTAATTAACATATCTTGTAAGATGACCCCCTCTCTCTCTCTCTCTCTCTCTCTCTCTCTCTCTCTCTCTCTCTCTTCTCTCTAAATCTGTTCGAGTGTTTTTTTTATTTTTATTACACATTTGTTTTATTATATTTATATATTATTTTTATTTCCTAAAGAAAGAAAGATTTATTTTATATTTTCTCTTTAAATATTTACTACTTTAATAAATATCTTTAAGTTGAGTTATTTGTTAGCTTACAGATTCTTGAAATCTTAGATTTTTCGCAAACTTTCAATATATTTCCATATTCCTATTAAATTTTATTATATAAAAGTTCCAAGTACACAAGATTGCTAAGAATTATATATTTTTTTTATTCTCTTTCGTGTTTTTAATTCCTGATGTTTTTTAAATAAAAGAAGAATCAAATATATACTTGATTCCAATAATCATAGATTGGGATTAAGCTAACGATATAAATGAGCGAATCTTGAACTTTAGTCAGTACTTTGAACTCTGATCGCGACCGAGATAATTTATTTCGATATCGCATTTTTCGTTATCAAATTTTCTTTCCCGGCTTCTTTCAAAGTTCTTTTGTCAGACTAATTATGTGTGATACATTTACGATTATAATTTTTCTTGTGAAAAATTTAATGATCTATGACTCTAATTTATTCAAGGTCATTGGACATAGCACATTCGATCCACTGACAAAAGTCCATTCTACACGCAAAAGTCATTAAGAGTTATAATTCCTGTGCTAAAGATACGATAAGAACAAAAACATATTTTCCTCTCCTAACATTATTTAACATTATAATTACTACAAATTTCACGAAAATTGATTGCGGAAACTTTTTATTTAAATTTTAAATTAAATATATATAAATTATTATTTTACATAATGTGTTTATACAATATATATTTGTATTTTTATATTATTAGTTTTAATTAATTTTTTTAAGAGAAATAATTAGTGTAATCAAATAATATGATTTATTATTAGGAATTTTATAATATTGAAACCTTAGATTACATATCTCTTTTCTTAGAAGATATTCCTTTGCAAAAAATTGCTGCACATGTGTGCGCACAAAGCTAGCTAAGAATAACAAAATATTTATTCTCTGAGAATGGAATATTATAGACTCAGTCGACTAAGCAAGAACATGATGAAAAAGGCGGAAAAGGGACCAATAATCTCACGTATATTCTTATCTTACTTGACTTCTTTATAAGATATATATAGGATGTTTCACGTGTCACTATTTTTAATAATGTTTTTCCTGTTATATATATATATATATATATATATATATATATATATATATATATATATATAAGTCCAATTTATTTTTAAATACATAAAATGTAAGAAAATAAAGCCAATAGATACGTTGCTTATATTTTTTAATATTTCTTTACGAGTCATTCCGAATGATTCAATATTGTAAAGCAGTGTTCAAGGTCGTATTATTTTTCATACTCGCGATGATGTAATTGTTTTTACTGTCATTATAAGCATCAGAAGTGAGTTGATAATATATAATATCGAAAATATCTCGTCGATTAATTGCAATTCTTTTACATAGTTTATAGTACTCATATAGTATACTGGAAGGATATTTCTAAATTACAGGAATGTCTTTTTAATGATAGATTCCCTAATCAGATTGGAGACGATTTTTCTTTAGCGAAAATATTGGGTCATTAATAGTTGTTGAGTTATAAACAATAAAAAAAGAAAAACTTTCCACAAATTAAATCTTATAGAATCATAAGATTAGCAAAACTATATTCTTCGGTTAATTACAGATAGAGTTTATTTTAATAAAATTTTAATTTGATGCTTACAAAGATATACCTATAATGGAAAAAATTGGATACTTAAAGTAAAATAAATAATCTCTTTTAACATTTTCACGAACAATAAGGAAAAATCGATTTTTGTAATTGGTCAGAAAATCTGCTATTAATAGGACATTCGGTAGCATTTTATAATATATATTATATAATAGATTGTTTACACATGTATATATATTTTATTCCAGATTGCGATCCCCGATGTGGCGGAGGCTGCGAAGGACGCGGATATACTTATATTCGTTGTTCCGCATCAGTTTATTCGAAGGATATGCAGTACGTTGCGGGGAAAAATTAAATCTACCGCTGTCGGCCTGTCTTTGATTAAGGTATATACATTTTGATCTTTTCTCTACAGCTTAGATCATTTAAAGTTCAAATAAAATTATCTATTCAATATTAAATTTTAAATTGTATCCTATAATGCGTTTTTTAAAAAATATTTTTGCAAATAATTATATTTGCAAGTGAGATATATAAATATCGTGTTTTTCTAAGAACATTATAGCAGTATGTAATTTATATATCTATTAATCTAATCATACATATCTGGAACGTTGTTGGCAGGGTTTTGACAAGAAAGATGGTGGCGGCATTGAACTTATTTCTCATATAATTTCAAGACAACTGCAAATTCCAGTCTCGGTCCTGATGGGCGCCAATTTGGCTTCTGAGGTAGCCGACGAGATGTTTTGCGAGACCACTATTGGTAAGAGATTAAAATCTAAATAATGATTCAAGAGATAACAATTTAATCACAGTAGTGATTAATACAGTTCTCCAATTGAGAATGAAAGATATAAATTATATGTTATAAAATCACAGAAGACTTTATAAGTCATAATAATAACTTTTATTTTTCAAGAATATAGATTTAACAGTTTGGAAATAAGCTTTTCAATCTAGATTATAATTTATAGGATGCAAGGATAAGACGATGGCGCCGTTACTTCGCGACTTAATCCAGACATCGTACTTTAGGGTGGTGATCGTCGAGGACACAGATTCTGTAGAATGTTGCGGCGCATTAAAGGTGAAATCGATTGTTTTCAATCTCATTGATTTAATTTTTATCCTAAACTGGCTCTTTTAAATTGTACTATAATAAGACTTAGACCTTAATGGTGCATATATTAATGTCTTATAGAATATAGTTGCCTGTGGTGCTGGCTTTGTCGATGGGCTCGGTCTAGGTGATAATACGAAGGCCGCGGTGATCAGGCTGGGCCTTATGGAAATCATCAAATTCGTCGATGTGTTCTATTCGGGCGGGAAATTGGCAACCTTCTTCGAGAGTTGTGGAGTAGCCGATCTGATTACGACATGCTATGGCGGACGCAATAGAAAGATTTCAGAGGCCTTCGTCAAGACCGGCAAGGTCAGCATTATAACATATTCACATATATATGAGAGAGAGATTTAATAATCTTATAAATTCTTAAATAACAATTAATCGTACGTTTGCAGTCTATTGAGACGTTGGAAAAAGAGATGTTGAATGGGCAGAAGCTTCAGGGGCCATTCACTGCCGAAGAAGTCAACTACATGCTGAAATCGAAGAACATGGAGAACAGGTTTCCGTTGTTCACGGCAATTCATCGTATTTGTATCGGTGAGCTAAAACCAACGGATTTAATCGACTGCATCCGTAGCCATCCGGAACACATGTAAGCTTACAATAGTTATCATAGTATTAAAAATGTGGGGTTTATAGATTTAAACATAAAACTAATTTAAACACACAATTAGTCTACGCACAGAGCTATAGATATCTCAACTTTTACCAAAAATAATCTAGCTTTTAAGAAGCTCAAAATCTTATCAATTGAAACTTTTCCAAGTAAACTATTTAGAATTTTAAGTCTAATTTTGTGATTTTGAATAGTAATTCTATAAATTGAAACTCCGTTTGTTGATAAAATCATTCAATAAATTAATAGTAATTTAAAATAGTTAACATATAAAGATTCCATGTGGAATCGATTATGGTACACTCGGATTGGTTCTGATTATATTATATCTAATTGCAAAGTTTTACAAATCTCTTTGTTCGTAAAATTTTCATGACTTCAAGATTTTATGGATCTATATAATTTTGAGAATTCTACGTTTAAAAGACTTTAAAACTGTTTAAAATCAGAATTTTATTAAGAACTTTAAGACATTTTAATTAATGAATTTTTCCATGGTTTTAAAGATTATTTTCCTACAAATCTTAGTATGAGTTACTATAACTAGTTTCTTACACACACACAGATTCAAAAGTTTTATAAATAAATTTGAAAAAGTTGAACAACTTAGTTAATAAAATTCCGTATCGCGTTGAGCGCGATGGATAAATTGTTACAATGAATATTTGTATATAACATATATATATTTTATCAAAATAGAGATTTTATTCAGAGTTTTAATCGAATGGATGAACTAATAATAGATTTATAGATCCTTGATCGTTGATTGTTACATGCGTTGTCGACTAATCAATCCCATTATGTAAAACAAGAGAAAAAACAAATATAATTAACTATTTGTTGACAGAAAAATAAAACTCAACTCTTTTCTGTCCCTCGTTTCCTTGAAGTCTTAAAGACAGTGTCTTCTCTTTTTTTGATTTACGATTACAAAGTCAAGGTTTTTCTTAATATTTTTTTAATTAATTAATACAAGGCATTACGAAAACACTTGGATAAGTTTCACGAATACATTCTTTGTATCGAAACAACAGAAGATAAAATGCATATGTTCGAAAATGGACTTCTTGTCATTTTTCGAGCTTGTCCACTTGTACATTAGTAATGCTCTATGTACAATCCTCATTTTTTGATTAGCTGATGCGAAAGATATTTCGTCCGGACTGATGATAAATATCATGGCAACTGTGTCGGCCTGAAGGGGTTAATTCGCATTCGCTCCATATTTAGGGACGAAGACGCCTTGGCGACGCTCAAGTCTAAATCCAAATGCCATCTTTGAAGATCCTCCCAATGTCGATTCTTGCGCGAAGACTCGTCGCATCATTATAAAACAACATAATATTTGAAAGCTTGATGCTATAGTTAAGTGATTTATCGAGTTCGTATCAATTATTAAATTACAGAAAAACTTTAATCATCAAGCTAGAACGCAATCAAGATAAGTTGATTTTTATTGCAATATTAATAGTTGGCGTAATCGCGTTGACACAGCAATTCTGTTCATTATTTATGTTTTTTATATTTTTTATTGTTTATAGAGAAATATGTTACTGAATTTGAAAAACATTTTTTTTCTTTCTTTTCAAAAAATTTGAAGAACGATGTTCTCGATCAAAGGAATGAAATGAGAGTAAATTAGAAAAGGTTTTTCAATGCGAATGATTCAATGCAATTGTGATAGTTTATAGACTTGTGGATCTGTAAATTATAATAATTTATGAATTATTGGATTATATTTCTCGTTATTTAATATTATCAGTTATTTTTTTTGCACATAATAAAGCGTTTTTCAAGATTTTATCTTATAAAAATAAGTTTGGATTTTCCCAAGGGAAAAAAATTTCCTAAAGGAGTTTCTTGTTAATGGTTATAACAAATATCGATGATATCTTTCCTTTATAAAAATTGTATAATATTTCGTATAATGTTTTAAACAAAATACGTAATATAAAGTGTCTTAATTGAAATCAAGATTTTAACAGGAAATTAAGCAATTTGTAAATATTTGAATAGTTCACACTTTAAATTACTACGACAATATTTCCAAAACCTACGAAAATATTTCCTAATTTTCAAATTCTTTAATTTCAAGTTTTATGATAAAAAAATTAATATGTATTATATGGATTTATAGAATATGTAGCATATTAGATATATTTTAAATGTTTAACTTTAGATATTTATATTATAATTATAATATATTTATAATATAATTATAATATATTTTAATTATTTAACTTTAAATAATTAATAACTCCATTTTTGGATATCCTGACTCCAAAATACAAAATACAAATGAATCAGTACAAAATTGAATGAAGGACACGTCATAGGGTCAAGATCGAATTCGTGACCTTAACTTATTATCGCTATTATCGGTGCACCGCTAATTTCGTTCGCGACGCTTTGTTCGTCGTTGAAGCGTCTGCTCGGTTGGCTTTAATCCAGAGCTTGCATGCGCAAACGCTAGAAAATATTTCACGATCGCTGCTAAGGTCAGCGGGCTTCTAAGTCAATCGGTCAGTTGTGGTCGGGCCTTGTGGTTGATCGACTATCGATCCGGAATTATTATTTGGAACGGGACTATCTAAAACAGAAAAGAAACATGCCGGACGCGAAGAAAAGAGTATGCATCGTCGGCAGCGGCAATTGGTAATTTTCTTTATGCCAAGGATAATTAATTACAAATTAATTTCTTGCAATATCCCTATCATCTTTCCTTTAATTTCTCCCTTTTAATTGTCTTTTATATTTATTTGTTGGAGTGCACATGCGCATGTTTATTGAAATATAAAGCTTTATCTAAAGATGAAAGCGACATATATATCTCTTCTTCAGGTAAGTTTATATAATCATGAATTGTAACACGTTAAATAATCAAAGGAAAATAAACTGATAACATTAAATACCCAAAAATTGCTCTCTTTATATCTTTTTCAGATAATATTTAATATTCCCAATTAATTTATATATGTGTATGTATACATGTGCATGTGCATAAAATAAGAATTCTCTGCAATATATTATATAATAATATAAAAATAAAATTTTATGATAATATAGAAGGAAAGGTACATGTCATACACATTTTCTTAATATATTATTTGTATATTAAAGGAAGCAATATATATACATTTCATCTTGAATGTCAATAATAAAGCAGATCGTAGTTTTATTTGATCTAATTTGCGCGAGGTGACAGGCATACCGATATAATTGTGCTCCACCATCTGCTTATTGTTCCAAAATTAACTCGTTGCATTATAATTTCGAGGACGCGCAACACGCGACCGCACAAATTTAATAAATAAAATTTAAATATCACTTTTTTCATCATAATTTTACTAATCGAATTATATATATGTACTTATAATCATCACATTTGCTAATATATGAATATTATTAACCAAAAGTTATATTAACGGACAGTATTCATGTTATTCATTTGAAGAATCTTGTTACATATGCGATAAATCGTTCTAGGGGCTCGGCAATCGCAAAAATCGTCGGGGCGAATGTCACGAAATATAATAATATATTCGAGACACGAGTAACGATGTATGTGTACGAAGAGATTATCAACAATGAAAAACTGACCGACATAATCAACACTCTTCATGAGAATGTTAAATATTTGCCTGGGCACAAACTTCCGGAAAATGTGGCAAGTATCCCGAATATATTTTAGTCTATTTGTTTTGACAATTTAAATAATTCGATATCAATTATAAGATGTTGGAAAAAATAATTAGTAAATAATTTTAGCATCAATCTGTAATATTTTTACACAGACATAAAGAAAATATATAAGAATATCATGATTAATAGATAACAAAATTTAAAAAATGTGATAATCTGAGAAATTCAAGAGGTAACTGAATAATCTAGATCGACAACTTAAAAATTGAGATTAAAAATATCAAAAAATAATATAATTTAAAAAAAAAAACTTTTCATCGAGATACAATCTGCTTGAGATTTATTAGATTTGCTTTAAGGCATTAAATCAAAACTATTCAGATAAAGAAATTAGAAGCAAGTGAGAAATATATTTGTATGCATAGAGAAAATGTTCTCGATCAATAATCAGTGGTAGTGCGAACGTAGACTTTTCCAGAGGGCATAGACACACGATCAACACCTCCTGGGAAGAGATTTGGAAGATCCTCTTCCTTCACTGTCGGCAAGATCATTACTTTCTCACCAGGCTATAATTAAAATAGATTAGAATCATATTCCCATCGCATTTATGTTAAATCGTCATAATCAGATATAAAAGTATTATCACAAGAAGTAAAGAATGAAGGAAATAAAATGATACTCACTACCCAATTAGCGGGAGTTGCTATTCCTGGTCGTTTATCGACTAGCTGCAACGAATCGATCACACGCAATATCTCGCTGAAATGAGAAAATAATATCAATTAATATAGATTTCAATAATATATTAGAGATTTATATATGCATACAAAACTCTTTCTTTCTCTCTTTATGGATCTGTTGAATGCGTCATACGCGATATTTGTATTAGTTATATTTCATCAACTTACTCGACGTTGCGTCCAGTGGAGGTCGGATATTGCATGGAGAGTCGCAGACGATGATCCGGACTGATAATATACAGAGCACGAACAGTCTGAGCAGTTTCCGGATCGTCCTTGCTTTGTTCGTCGATCATATCCAGTTGTACGGCAAGCTTACGATCATGATCGGCAATGATAGGATACGGGAAAGCGCCAGGAATGTCTCTGCAGTACGACTTAATATCCTATAAGAAAGAAAAAATTAATTAGAAATGATAAATTGTATAAAGTTAATTTGAAAATTGAGAATAATAGCAAAGAGAAAAATGTGAAAATTTAGAAGATTAATAAATGAATATAGTATATAAAAATGTATATAATGATATAAAAATATCAGAAATTGCATTCTTAATATAGGTTTTATTAAACTTACATTGACCCAGTCCACGTGGTCCTTGAGCTTGTCAACTGAATGAGCAAGTAGCTTGGTATTGCGTTTCTGAAAATGTGGCTGATGCACGGCAATACGACCCAATTCAGTAGTGCACACAGGAGTGAAGTCTGCAGGATGGGAGAATAGAACCACCCATCTGCAAAGAATAAACATTAACAAATTCAAATAAAAAATTTAAATTGGTATTCTAAGAGAATGAAAGAGAGAGAGACAGAAATATATATAAATATACATAATAAATATAAATATACATAATATAAAAATTATATATTACGCTATTAATATAAACAATATATATATATATATATATATATATATATATATATATATATATATATATAATTTATATAATTAAATTCCTCAAAATATGTAATTCTACTAAAGATGACCGAGTATAGCAATCAAATTTCTGTAATATCATTTCTGCTAACAAATATAATCGCTTGTTTGTGCACTTTATCAGAATTATATAACTGGTCGCAATCATCTGATTCGAGTGCGACACTTTCATATTTCTCATAATTGCATTTCTTATGTTAAATTTTCGCTTTGGCTTTATACCAAGGATTTTTTTAAATCGCATAAATAATTTTTTTATATTACATATAGTTATATATAATTACTATGTATATAATCTTGTAAATAGATTATTTACAACATTTAAAAGATGTGTTTTTGAATAACACTTTGCTGCAAATCATATACGTGTGGAAAAATGCGCAATATGCGCAATAAATTTAACATAATAAATTATACAACTACTGGACTGTTTACTGATAAATTATTATAAAAATCGAGATAAAATCCCATAAGATAAAATATTATAAATTATTATAAAAATCGAGCTATAGATAAAATCTCGCTAGATAAAATCTCTGCAACATGTGCAAAAGTTAATTTTGTAATCGATAATGTGCATTTTATTTCATATTTTCTTGTATTATGCTTTCTCTCGTGTTACATTTAGCAATATCGACATTTATTTTGAAAATTTTTATTTTCAAATATAATAACGACATAATATTGCAAAATAATTTCAAATTTTCTAGCATATATTCAATAAGTCTTTAAAAATTTGCAAATTAAAAAATATTCAGAGAAAAATATATTAAGGATAATTAAAATAAATATATAGACAAGGAATAAAATAATTCTTATTCCTTGCCAATAAACGCAGTTATTATATAAATCATCGTTTTAATATATGCAATAATAAATCACAACTATATATTATAATAACCATATAAAAGATCAACTTTTATATATGTTTATGTATGTGTAAAAGAAATATTATATATTATAAGCAACTTACGAGTTGCCCTGCCATTCGTAAAAATCGATGGGACCCTGTGTAGTCTCAGCCTTAAAATTCGGTATGATACTGTTAAGCCTCATTATTGCGTTGCCCTTGACTGGATACTCAATGAAGAAATTGCACGAACGTGTATCTCGATGAGATGCTCGTGTAGCACTGATGTAGACCGGTTTGTAACGCTTGTTTGCGCTTTATATAGATGCTCGAATAATATGATACAAACATATCAAACATCACGTATCTCCTCATATCTGATATTACTGACGTTTGGACGACTAAATAATGATTACTTGATATCAATGAAAAAAATCTTCTTTTCATACGAAAAAGAAAATCTAAACGGCAGATAGTTTTTCCCTCTCTCTTTCTGTAACTTAAAAATACGAATTAATTAGATACTTTAAGGAAAAATATAAAAATTAAACATATAAACACGTCCATAATAATGATATATATATATCCGAGCTCATACAATCTTTGATCATGCTGCTTGTAAAATCAGTCTTCATGATCTTTGTCTTTAATCAGATAATAGCCAAACTGATGAAAAGAGAATTAAAGTCCTGCAGTTTTTTTCTATACATTCCTATGATATCTTCCTATATCATAAAATTTGATGTTTAAGGTAGGGAAACTAATTCTGGATAAATATTCTTCCAGGTTGCCGTACCCGATGTTGTAGAAGCTGCAAAAGATGCCGATATCCTTATTTTTGTCTTGCCACATCAGTTTATTCGCACTTTATGCTCGACGCTATTAGATAACATAAAACCAACTGCGGTCGGTCTTTCTCTCATTAAGGTATATTTCAAACATATAACTCTCTTTCTTCCTCTTCATATTGTAATTTATTAAGTTAATGAATTTTAATGAAAGGGTTTCGGACGAGGCGAAGGGAACAATATTGAATTAATCTCCAAGATCATCGAGAAGAATCTGAGAATACAGTGTAACGTTTTAATGGGCGCCAATCTCGCTAATGAGGTCGCCGAGGAAAAGTTCTGCGAAACTACGATTGGTAGATATTTTTTCTACATATAACACTGTGTTTTTAAATGGAATATACATTTTTTAGAGTGAGAAAGAAAGATTTTCTGTTCTAATTATCATTTCGAAAGTATACTAAATCCATCCAAATATTACGAAAATTATCTAAGAATCGTAAAAAATTGCAGGATGTAAAGATAAACGATTGGCGCCGGTGCTAAGGGACCTCATTCAAACTTCCAATTTTCGAGTGGTTGTTGTGGAAGATTGCGAGACTGTGGAAGTTTGTGGAGCCCTGAAGGCAAGTTAATCATCTTTAAAGAAACTCGTGTGTATTATATGTTTGTTTATCATTTTATAAACCAAATCCATTTCGTTCGTAGAATATAGTGGCATGCGCCGCCGGTTTCGTGGATGGTCTCGGATTGGGAGACAACACGAAAGCCGCAGTGATTCGATTAGGACTGATGGAGATGGTCAAGTTTGTCGATACTTTCTACAGCGGTTCTAAACTTTCCACATTCTTCGAAAGCTGCGGTGTGGCAGATCTGATTACAACTTGCTATGGAGGAAGGAATCGTAGAGTCTGCGAACAATTTGTCAAGACTGGCAAGGTGAGGTCTCAATAGGTTCTCGAAGATTTGAAAATCAGCAAAACGATATACTTCAGCTCCGATTGCTATCGATGCTTCGTGTATCATTGGCATCACTCCTGCCGATCTTTAAGCATTGATGCGGTAATGCCGAATCAATCTAATTGTGCTATATGTAATGATGACAGACTATCAAGGCATTGGAAGACGAACTATTGTCCGGGCAGAAACTGCAGGGACCAGCAACGGCAGACGAAGTCCACGATATGCTGAAGGCGCGTGGCCTAGTGGACAAGTTTCCACTATTCACAGCGGTGCATCGCATTTGTACCGATCAATTGCGACCGGCGGATCTCATTGATCAGATCCGTAGCCATCCCGAGCATGTGTAAGATTTCCATACTAAATTAGTTATACTCCATTAGCATTTATTATATTTAGTGAATTTTATTGAATTACTGTTAATCCAGTTTAAATAGCTTTCCAAGAAATATTTTTTTATTTTGATCAAATCGAAGTAAATTTTGCAAAATCGGAAATCCTAAAAATGGCCATTAATTTCATATTATCGTAACCAATTAACAAAAGAATACTATTTTCATTGGCTATATCTCTTCAGGTTTGCTCCAAAGACCCTTTACATGTATTAAGTCCTTTTCCTCGCCAGCTTGTGTGCTCTTCAAACTATATTTTCAAGTAAAAATCAAATAGAAATTGTAATATAATTTCTATTCCATAATTCTCTTTCCTTGTACACACAAATAATTATGTAAACTCTTTAAGAGAGATAAGGTGTGCATAATCATGATGTTACAACCATAGAAAAAATATGTGAAGCAATTTCCACATGTTCCAGGATGAGATTAGAAGAGGGAAGTGCTTAGTTCATTTTAGAATACATTCAATTGGACTCTTGTAGGAACAGCTTGTAACATCAAGAAGGAAATAAATTAAGCAGCGAAGACTTGTACATACTTTGAGCATCTACTGTAATTGTTTGCTGTAAATAAAGATATCTTAATTATATGAAATAAAATTGCATCTTTTAATTAAATCCAGTAAACTTATAATGTCTCTCATTTTGTACACTTATATCTATACAGCATATATATGGTAAGATACAATATTTACATTAATTTTAAATAATCAAGTATATTTACAATCCACATGTAATTGTAAGCCATTTTTAATAAACTCTTAATACTTTTCATAGTCTCAAGAAATTATTGCTTCGTATTTTTCGATGTTGTATACTTTTCACAAATTTGAATTCTGTTTTCTTTGCCTGTATTGTTATTTTCCTGATCCTTGTACGATACATTATCTACTAGGACATCTGGAGTGAGTCGCAGTGCTAAAATATATTTCAATATCGCTTATTAGTTAGATAATGTAATTTTTCTCTATTATTTTTAATATCAATTATAACTTACCTATTTTTCCAGGTGTTGTTTCAACCACCTGAATAACAGTCGTTCGCACCTCATATTCAACTTCCTGCGCAAATTTATTCAACTGAAACAGTAATACAAAATTTTTGCATTAATTTCTTTTAAATTAAATACAAATATATTCAATATAATCTTCAATATATTCACTTCATATATATAACTATGTATATATAGTATGCTCTATCTCCCTACACACTTTATACTAATGAATGTATATTATTCTAGTTACTAGAATTAAACAGAGGCATGTACCTCTTCAATTGCTGCCTCGTTTGTAACATTTTTATATTTCCTGTATTCGTCATTTATCTTCTTTCTTACAACTAAAGAACAATTCGGTAAAGTATTATTTATATTAAAATTGTATTTATTACATAATAATAACAAAATTTGTAAATTTACCTTGCAATGCATGCTCATCACCTTCAAATGTCTTCAATCTTGTTCTATGAAGTTTTTTAAACATTCGTAAAACCTGAAAACAATGTTATAATAAAATAAATAAATAAGAAAGAAAAACTTAAAAAATTTTTAAATAGGAAATAACAAAATGTGTGTATTGTGTTATCACATTTGGATATAAAAATAACTATTATACAAAGGAAAAGATATATGTCGGCAAATACTTTGAAAAAGTAGTGATATAACCTTTTAATATATAATTACCTCTCGTCGTAGACAGTCGCCCATTTATGCGGAAATCTTTCTAATTATTATATTACAAGTAATTTAAAAAAGTTACCAAAAGTTTTCATTTATTTAGATATAAAACTGAATTAAATATAATTTGTCATTCTTAGAGTTCGTTCCACTTGTCTTTTACTGTATTATCTGTGTTTGTTTAATTGTAATAAAGGATAAGAATGAAATAATGCTATAAGAATTGCGAACGTGACTTTAGTAAATCGAGCCAATCGAACTCAATCAAAGTCAATTTTCATGAACTCGTAAATGAAAAGCATCCATGCATGTGTAAAAAAAAGGGCGCTGATTGGATGAAACATATTTAATAAATTCTTTTTCGTAGAAACAAAATAGTTGAAAACTTTTCGACTTATTTTGTCGTCGACAGTATCGTATGTACTTGGTTAATGGGCACGAATTAACATTCTATATATATATACACGCGGATATACAATATTTTAGATAGATAAATTCATTTCTTCAAGAGGCAAATTTCGAAGAAAAGGACTATGAATACGGGCCATAGAGCTCAATGGTGTCGACAGTTCATTGTCAGTGTCATTACTGGGAGTACAACTTTGATCAACAAAGTTGGTAAGCGATTCTTACAATCTCTTATATAAACGTATGCACGTTCTCATCTATTATCTTATCTAAATTCGTCACACGACGCTCTTATTTGTCAGCTCATATAAAATTCAATAAGAATCCTAGATAAGTAATATTGCTATGTTTAATTGCAGTGAAAAATCTATAATGAATTTTTATTCTTTTCCAGCTACTTCGAATACTCAAGCTTGTAAAATTAATTCAAGAAGGAGAGAGAGGACAAGAGAGGAAGTGATCCTTGTCTGCTTATTGGACTAAGGGTTACATGCATTTTGTCATTATGGATAATTTTCCCATGCAGAACTATGAAAATAAGATGGAAACATTTGAGACGTACAATGAATCTGTAGCTACCACTGCAAATCGTCAACGTGAGATCACTCAAACTCAATCTGTGAATAGTCAAACACCTACTCAACAGATGCAAGTGCAAAGTCAAGAAAATCGTGACACATTGGTGCTACAGCAGCAGCAGCAACAGCAGCAGCAGCACCAGACGCATCAAATGACGCAGATTCAGTCAAACGCTCAACAGAGTACAACATTAACTCCAGTCAGATTACCTGCTATATTAGATGGAGAATATTTTACAGTGACCAGAGTAGAGGATACTAATGTTACAGTGCGTTGTCAGCAGTGTCAGAAATTGTTAAATGGCAATCTGAAGTCTACTGGCAATTTCCTTAGTCATATAAAGGTAAATTAATATATAAATTGGTTTAGAAAGAAAAGAGATTTATTATTATTATTTGCCAATTATTACTCTTGCAGCGGTTGCATCCGTCCTTGATTGAGAAAATAAGATGCAAATCTAATCAAAGGAAACCGGCAATGGTATACATCGATTCAATGTCGCCTGATAAATGCTCTGAAATAGTGCGAACAAGACGTGTGGTGTTACAAAATAAAAAGCGCTGCAAATCGGTAAGCATAATGTTTCCCCAATTTTTGCTGTTTGCAATGCAGATCAACCCCTTGTTGTTCTATACGTGGATGCAAGAATTAAAATATAAAGCCTATTGGAAAAGAGAATGATAGATTATAATTTGTATAACCAGATTAATTTTCGTTTGCCTGTTTCTTACAAGAATGTGATTTTAATTGCAATCTAAATAAAGAAAAAGTTCTTTCTCTGCTTACATTGTAATTAAATTAATGTGTTCACATATACATGCATATGCAGGAGGAATGTGTAGCTGAAAATGAAGAATCTTACGAGCACCAATCTGCGGATTGGAGCGATGCATCGCTAGTTCGACGACGCTCCGAGGAAACAGAATCCACGGATCTGTCTCTAAGAATACCGCATAACAATTCGTTTGTAATGGAAGATGAGTACGATGCGATCGGTCGTAATGTCGCCGCCAAACTTAGAAACATGAGACTGGACCAAAGAATAATAGCCGAGAAATTATTGAACGACATTTTATTCGAAGCTCAGCTTGGTAATCTTCATAGAGATTCGAGTATTCATGTGTGAAAAAGAAAGATGTGTATCCACACACATATATGTAAATGTGCTCACATAGAATAATGGGTGACAACTTTCTTCAACAATACTAAGACTGTGTTCTAATTTTATTGAAAGACAAACGTATTTTGTAATTTCTCTATACATATTACATTGAGGATTGTAAGATATATATCTTATAATCTTTTACATGACCATTTAGAAATCAGCTTTGAATTTTCAGACGAGAAAGAAGAGATTATATATATTTTGAATTTTCAAAAAATTAAATGAAAGTATTTGCGATTTTTTCCAAGCAGTAGATAGAGATATAAGGATTTAAACTTGGACTAATCACAGGATATTTAGACAAAATATCTTGTGTATGATTAAGTAGCTTTAAATTATATTTCAAAAATTACTAATTAATTTTTCTGTAGTATATTTAATCGTGAATTTCGAAACACTATATTATATATATATATGTATATATAAAAGGAATGTGTATATAATAGGTCCACTTTTTTTATATATATAAATGTATATAACATTGTAAATATTTTTACAGATTGTTAAAAAATAAAACGAGCATGCTGCCTGAAGTATTAGAATGGTGCAAAAGATGCCATGGATTATTTTTTATTAAGACTTGCTCTGACTATATTAAGCAAAATCAAGCATCTAGAATTTCTAAAAAAATGGAATATTTTTTCCTTAATGATTATATTTAATAGTGATCATTTTCATTAATACGAATTGTGCAAATGTGTATAATTTTGTTTTTAATTCTTTTTTGACAAATTTATGCCAAACCTCTTTTGCACCAATCTATAAATAGTGTGACTGTCTAAAAGTCTTCCTATACCGATCATTATTCTATGAATAATGTATGACTACAGTCACAGTTGTAATATATTGTAATTATACTTATAAATATGCATTTTATAAACGATTTTTTTGCATGAGATATTATCTTCAACATCTGAACGCAAAGCAATCTAAACCTTTAATAAAAGTAAAAAAATAACGCACCTGTTAAGGTGTAAATAAATTATAGAAAATCTCTATTGTGCTTATTAACATCATTTAGTTTCTTCCGATGAGATCTATTGATACTTGAAGAAAATTTGTAACTATAATTTATTTATACTTTGCATAGAAGCAACAGAGTGGAAGTACGATTTTTAGAAGACTTATCCAAAGAACATAGCCTTCTCTAGCGATTGTCAACTGCTGTACACTCTACATTTCTTTGGCTTAAACATCGCGTGGTATACTAAAGACGAGAGAACGCAGAGCGCCATGCTAACGAAAATCGTGTAGAATATATAGGTGTACCAGAATCCGTCCCAATCGGTATTCAAGTACCACATCAGTGTTAGCGTTGAGTTCTGGGCGATCACAAATACATAGTACGGCAATGTCCACCAGTCGGCGTACTTAAATTTGATCCGATATTCGATCAGACTGAATATGTAGACCAGGCCGAGCCATAAATTAACAATAGACGTAATTGCATCGTAATACTTTGAATAGTAAAAAAGATAGATCAACGTGATGGCATAATGCACACCTAGCATAGCCAGTAAGGATACTGGATAGAATTCATAAGCTATAGTAATGGCGAACACGCGTGCCAGGATGAAGAGAAACCACCAGAGGAAGGATAGAAATTTTCCAATCGGATCGTCTTCTTCGAGACCTTTCTCAGAATATTTACGTTTAGGAACTTTTAGACTTTGTGCGCTGCTGTCTATTAGTCTTTGATTTGACTCGAGGATCGATGCTGCTTTCGCTGCTTCTTCTTCTCGATAAACGGAATCTGGACGCGGTGGCGCTGGTACGTCCGGCACTGGAAGCGGCATCACCGTTGTGATGCCGCGAAGCGGCGTCGGCGGTGGCGTCACGCGCGCATTTTTCGGTGGTAACGGTGGAGTTACGGAAATCTGGCGATGCAAGGAAGTTTCATGGTATTTATTTTGATGCTGCCCTTCGTTTTCGATAACGGCTGGATCTTCCGGCGATTTTTCCGATGATGTTGATTCATGCGGCGTGGCATTGTCTTGTTCCTTTCCTTCAGGTAAAGGTAACGCTTGTAACGGCGCCTTTTCTTCGATATTGTTCAGTTCCTAGTTGAATAGAATTAACATAGCATTAATTATAATAATTCACAGAAATAATATGTTTATTATGCTCTAGAATCATCCTCAGTCAAATGGAAATACAAAATACATAATAAGATATATAACAATGCAAATAATATTATATGAAATTTACACAAAATAATAATGGTTGTGTAAAGATAAAAGTTAAATGCAAGTTTAATGAAATTGTTAAATTATATGAACAAATAATAAATTTAAAATTGTTGGAATATTTTATTTTTAGTTATAATATACCTCAACGCAGTACTTCTTCAGCCACATCGCCCAAGGTAGTTTTCTGCCATTTACACGTTGGCTCTCGAATCTTTGAAAAGAGGCTGTCTCAATGGCTAGTATTACAACGGACATAATGATGCAGAGTACTTGTACAGTCACTGCAAATGAGTGAGTTGCATATACTCGTTATTATATAAAATAAAATTTTTTAAAAGCAAATTATTTTGTGGAACTCATCAAGCTATAAAAAAATGTAATGTAAATATTACATTTATATAAAAAATATAATATACCAGATTGATAACTGCGAAACGCAGAACTCTGTCTGAAGAGTAAATGTGTTTGAAAAATAGCTTGTGGTGCGGCTTGAAACCACGCCTGTAGGAAGAAGTACAATTCAATAGCTGCAGGTGCTGCAGCTACATTTAATGTCTTAACTCTTGCATCTCCAAATAAATTTATGGCATCCACAGAGAGTACAATTAGTCCTGCATATCTGTAAAAATAAACTACTTTCCCTATATAACCATTGATTACAGCCTACAAACTAACAAATTAAATTCATCAATTAAATAAATAATGTAAATTATCTAACTTGTTAATTAAATAAAGAATAAATAAAAATTTACTCATATTGAAAATTAAGTATTACCTGTATAATACAAAGAATACAAATCCAATGAACTGAAACACTTGAAGAGCAAACCATCTAAAAATGCCTTTCGATACTTTGTCGTCATCTGTCATCCACCAATCTGGTCTTGAAATTGTCAGTATAAAATATGTAAGTGCCGGGGCATACATAATTGCAATAGTACAAGCTCCCCATAACAGATTTTGTTCTTTAAAGTGTTGAATAGCTACCACTAAGTCAGCAGCAAAATTAATTATGTATATAAAACAATTGGTTAATGCTGGTATGAGAAATATTAGATATATCTGTTCGATTGACTTTAATGGAACCTTCATGAAAAATGTGGATTTTCTATGGCAAAGTTTAGTTGACTCTTGTGCCATTTTCTTAGAATTAACAAATCTGTTTCATCTTTCAGTTCTGACAGTGCGTACAAATTCTCTACAATCGGAACTCTTTCTGTAAAAAAGAAATATAATTAATGACAAAATATTGACGCAATTGTAATAAAAAAAAGAATTATTATTATTTTCATTATTTCAAGTTTTATATTTATTAAATTGTGATGTATTATCATATATGATAGAACATAAATGTGTAAATATATATAATGTGGAATTAAAAAATATATTGGAAAAATTTATTTCTCTAATGAGGAAAGAAAGACAGATTAAAAAATTTAATAATAAATAATTAGCATGATTATTTACCTAAGGTGGCTAAAGATCAACTGTGATTTTTTCCAACGTGTCTTTAGATTAATCGAAACATTTCAATGATAAAGCTGCACACTTACTTCCATCAAGTCACATAGTCATACACTTCAGTCATATACTTTAATTTTTCAAAGTATAGCATGGTCATAATATTCTTCTATTTACAACAAATTTATATAAAAAGTGTACAAGAAACTTTCTTTATAAAGAAATAAATTATATAATTGCGCGATTTGTGGAATTACAGTGAACTTTATGGGAAAACGATGAGGAAGACAAATAATATATTATATTTTACGATTGATCGATTAGTCAGCACGTCGAACAAATGGGAAAGATAACTTTGATAAGCTTCTATTTCACAAGATAGTGATAAATCAAGTATCGGTATCATGTCGTTATTATTACACGAATAGGATAGGTTATGATTCTGTATGCAAGAGCTCAAAGAAATCTTTACTCTTTTTATCCTGATTGGTCAATCAACAGTTCTGCTGCTCGTATTGGTGCGTATGAATCGAATACTATATTACTGTATATTATATACTGTATTATCTGGTATTATGTATGTACATATATCATATGTGCGTATAAAGATCAATGGTTACTACTGCAAACAGTAAACAAGCACAAGCAGCCATAGAAGAAGAAGAAGAAACAGTAAACAGTTAGAAGAGATGTAAATTTAATCATCCAAAAATGTTTTTCTCTATTTTTTGTTGTTGTTGAATTAAATAACTTAATATTTCTCTACAATATTTTAATTCTATTTATCACTGAAATATAAGAACCCAAAATACATAAATATATTTTAGATTACATTTGTATGGCATAAAATGTCCAATATATTTGGAATAAAATACAAGTTATTTCTAAATTTTATGTATTGTTTAGCTTTTTGTGAGAAAGTTAGTTTTTGAGGAATAAAACAAATTTCATAGAAAACACAAACATTTTTCTTTAATTATATATATATATATATATATATCATATATACTTAAAATGATGTATATAATCTTTAATAATTTATAAACATATATTTAAAAAAATCTCGCGAGTTTTTCGAAGTTTCGGAAAGTTCGAACATTTCAATACTATTTTTATTGCGATAAAGATTAAACAGTCGTCGATACAGCCCGCATAGTAAATTGTATGTTAAAATATAATTTACTATAAGCTGAAATAATTTCTTCTATAAGAAATCTATATACATAAAAATTTGTAGTAAAAAATAATTAAAATATTTGTAACTGTCGTATGATCAAATTACATATCGCAGTAGATACAGAAAATTCGAAATATCCTACATCTTAAAATTGAATAATATCTTAATTATTTACTAAAATTTACTCATACTTCTTGCTTGTAATCTTCTTTCATTCTAAAATGGTCTATAAAATAATACGATTGAGAATCACCGGACCCAAACAGTCTATAGTTTATTACACTTCTCCCTGTGCAATTGCAAAATGATAGATCAAAGAAACAGTTTCAGTGATTAGGCTCCGTAACTTCGTTAAACAGTGGTGTCAACGAATCCATATCTTGCAGGCCGTCGAAATTACCGAGAGGGTCCAGATCATCCGTCTCTGTATCAGTTTCTCCAAGAAAACTGGCTTCCAAGAAGTCAGCAACGTTCCTACACAGATTATTGGAAGAAGCAGTTGCGGCAGTGTCGACATCAGTGCCGGCAGTGGCGCCGGTGACAGTAGCAACAGCAACATTTATAGTGTCGCTTTGTAAACTGAGAGAATTAAGAATGGGACTGGAAAGTAGCGGCTCGCCTGAATCTTGATACACCTCTTGTGATTGTACTGTATGCAGAGGCGTTGATGGGTACGATCTAGAACCATTGCTATCCTCGATATACGATGGCGTATATGCTGACACTGGTGCCGGCAATGGTGTGTTAGGATACGAACGTGATTGAATTATTTTCTGTAATGCATTACCCGCATCACTGAGGATACTTGATGGATCTAGCATATCTTCTTCCGATAGATTGAGATTAGTATTTGGTAAAGCAAGATTGATCGCATTGTTCAATGTCTCTTCCGTAGTCTGTTCAGGCAACATTTGCAAATTCGGCTGGCCTTCCTCGTCCAGAATTGTAAGAATATTATTAATGTTTTCAGATGTGATTCCTTTGTCTGTCATTAAAAATTGCTGCTCATCTGATATAAAGTTTGCGTCATCCAATAAGTACGTGCTTTCTTGTCCGATGGAAGGACCGAAGTCATTATATTCGCTCGGTACTGGAGTAGGCGCAACGGAACTGCTCGTTGATGGATTGAAACTTTGACTTTGCACAGTCGATAGGCTATGTTGCGTCGAGATTGGGGATATTACGGATTGCACGGGATACACCATCCTATGCAATGGTACCGATTGTGATCTGTAGAATAATTGTTCATTGCTCAAATGTCTGCTAGCATGAAGAAGCTCTGTGATTTCCTGATCGGGCGGGGGTGGCTGGCCTTTTTGATACACATTCTTGATCTCTTGTAGATTCTCTTGGCTCGGATAATTGATCAGTAATTGTTTCTGCGGTGTTAGATCCAAAAATGCAGTGCATGGCGATCCCTTTAGAACGACCTGCATCGAAAAATATGAAATTTTATAATGCGCTTTATTTTCAATTTGCAAGATTTTTTAATATCATTATTTTCATAGAAAAATCAAGTCTTTTAACAATATAATTTTGTTCGACACACGCGTGAATTTAACACTTTTACCTTTTTGTAAATATTGGCCTTTATTACTTGTATCTCAAAAATCATTATCGCACAGAAAGTTCCCAATTTTTTTTTATATAATTGTCAAAAAGATTTAGATCTGCAGTTAAACGTTCGTATTTTTAATTCGTTCAAACTAAAAAATTTCTCTATTAATAATTTTTCCATATTTATTGCATATATTTATTTCAATACATAGGCACACAATGAAAATATGATATTTGTTATATAAATATTCTCATTCTACACATGCATGACCAAAGAGCAAATGTGAAGTAATAGTTGAATAACGTTTAAATTATTAAAGATATAAATAGTATTAAAAATATTGAAAAGATACACAAAAATATGAAAAAAGGAGGTATTAAAAATACAAAGATCTGGCTGCAATAATAAGAGTTTCTATATTTGCTTTCTGTCTCACCTGCGACGAATTGGTCGTTGCAATTGTCAGCACATGTCGCGTGGGTTCCGCTCCACTGGATGTCGGTACGATAAAGGTGTCTGTCGTCTTAATGGTATACGGTACGTTGCAAGAGATGGAGCGAGAGAGCGTCTTTTGACCGCGCGTTCTAGAACTGACAGCTTGTAAATTACTGCGAGATCTTGGCACTGGGGTATTACGCGGTGATACGAATGGACTGGCATTCGCTGAATTTGACTTGGACGCCCGACCATTAATCGGAGAATGCGGTCCGGGCGAGATGGGGGTGAAGTTGAATATCCTACGCCGCGTATTCGGACTCTGTGGTACAGTATTGGCCACGCTCTGTGTTGCTGCCTCTTGGGCATGTTCGACGACATTTGTTTCAAAGCTAACGCGACGACGAGTATTGCTTGGATTATGATTTAAAAGAGTCGAAAGAATGAGATTGTTGTGTTTCTGCGAAGAGTCTCGTTTTTCCGTGGCAACGGTTTGCCGAACAATAGTTGCAGGCGCTAGATCAGCGGCAATAGTAGACGCCTTTAAATTCTGTTGTAATATTAATCGTAATTGCGACACTTTGTCCGATCGAGAAATCTGTTCGGCATCAGAACCAATGACGCCGGTTTCCACATCAGAGCTAGACGAACTGCTCTGTTGAAAGTACTGCAGCAACTCTTCCTCTTGCTCCTGCGAATTGTTTCCACCATTTAAATAATCGTCCAATGCATCCGTATCGATGTCTCGAACCTTTTCATTTTTGAAGACCGACGTATCCTGCAAGAGGCGGATCTGATCCTTGGTGAGAAGTCCTGAGGTTGTTTCTACTGCACCGGTGGCAGAACAACTCGACGAATCAATATCACAGTTTTTAACGAGCTGACTGTCCGCAGCCTCTACCGCTTTGCACTTGATAGATTTTGAATTGCTAGCTAGTATCACTGATATCTTACCGGCACGTTGGATAGATGCTAGCTTGGGTAACAAGACTTTGGAATGCTTCGAACTCTCTTCTGCAAGTTTCGTCTGTTTTTCGGGACTGGATTCCTGCTGTGTTACAATTGGATTATTGGCACGTTTCCTGGAATTTTTACTTTTGATATCGCGTTGCACACTCATCATTATTCTAGGGTTGCTATTACTCTGTTTATCTTCACGCGATACTACTAGATTATCACAGTTAGATTCTTCGGAAACATTGCAGGATTGTTGCTGCTGTTGATTGCAGGTTTTTGATACCCTTTTTTGCCGGTTGTAGGCTATAGCAGACAAGTTCAATTTTGCCAATGAATTCTGTGTGATCACTGCTGTATTTGTACCTTGAGGTGATTGATTAGACTTGACTTTTTTATATCCTCTGCTAATATTTCCTTTACCTTCAATGACTTTTTCTTTATTCTAGGGGAAACAAATTATTCTGGATATATAATTATACTCTAAATTAATCGTAATTAAAAATGTTTCATACATATCCTAACTCTTTTAATCTTATTGCTAAAAAGAATTTGTGAAATTAAATATCTTGAAAATAAGAAAATAAAAATTTGCATTGTGCTTCTCTAATTTCTTTATCTAAAAATTGAAAAACAGATAGAAAAAAATAAAGGTTAAGTCTATTTACATATTTCCTTTTTCATATATAAGTTGTACGGAGATGCTATAAAATATACCTGTATGGTAGTGTCGAGATGACGACGTTTCTGATCTTTGATATGCTCCCGTTGCTGAAGTTTGCGTTGCAACTGTAATTGAGCCTCTCGGAGTTTAGCAGGCTTAACACTCACAGGTATTGTTGGTAGATCCGAAATTGCCTCTAAATAAGAAACTTAACAATTAACAATTAACTTAACAATTAGCAATTTTCAAAATGAATAATTGAAATGCAAAAGTTTATGAGAAACTTGCTTTATTAAACTAATATTTGATAAATTCGATTTACTCACCTTTATCAGATAAAGCATTATGCTCGTCTGAAGTGGATAAAATGCAAACAGCAGCCAGAGACCGAGTATCAACACGAAAATTATCAACAAGATGCCGCGCTAAGGCACTCAAATTTGGAAATTTCAAGCCTAATACGTTCTCCGCCCATTCTCTTATCAATGTAGATGCAGCGCCTAACATTTCCTCAGTAATGTTTTCCTCTGAATGTTCTCCCTAAATTTAATAACAATAAATAATAATTAAATGCTATATATATACAAAATTAATTTAAAAATATAGATATAATGCATTTTTATTTATGATTATTATTGATTTTAAGAGTTGTTTCAGACAAATTCTCACTTGAAATTACAAAATTATGGCAATATTTGCAATCTACTTGTAATAAGCTTTAATTCTGCCACAAAATTAATTGTAAATTCGATTGTGAAAGAAATGGAGAACATTGTCTCTATGGCAACTTGACCACACTTTTTTTTAATAATAGTTTAGAACAAAAACAAAAAATTTATCGGTAAATTAAACAAATTTTTTTACATATCTGTGTATATATAAGTATACACGCACGCACGCATGCCCAGATGTTTTTGCTTTAAATGATTGCATAAAAATTTCTTATTATAAATATTATATACATTTATCTGTGTGCGCGTGTGCGTGTGTGTGTGTGTGTATGTATGTATATAGATGTTCGTTTGTATTGCTCACAGTTTGAGGGCCAGATATCTTTGGCAGTGTCGGAGGATCCAATTTAATTCGTTTACGCATACCCGCGTAGCAGTAACGAGAATTTCCTCGTGTGCCCAGTCTGCGAGGACGTACTC
Organism: Polyergus mexicanus; assembly: GCF_030449975.1. Classification (NCBI taxonomy): domain Eukaryota; kingdom Metazoa; phylum Arthropoda; class Insecta; order Hymenoptera; family Formicidae; genus Polyergus; species Polyergus mexicanus. The sequence continues at coordinate 6,742,905 of NW_027223323.1, forward strand.
GTGGATATACCTGTTTCATGACTTTTCCAAAATCAGCTGTCGATAATGGTTTCATAGAATTTCTTATACAGTAGATGCTAAAAATAGAAATAAAAAATGCAATCTTTTCAAGAAATGATTTTTTTTTAATTATTCGACAATAAATATATTGTATTAGAAATAATATTTGTAAAACTTAAGTTTATATAAATAACATACTCATGTCTTTCATTTAATTTTCTTGAATTTTATATTTTTAATATAAAAATTAGAAAAAATATATATTAAAAACTAAATAAATACATTATTGAAAGTTATCGCATTACTTTGAATAAAAGAAGACTTTTTACAAAATTTGTATAAAACAAAATTTTGTTCTATATTTTCTATTTGCATTTATATAAGGATCATATTCTTTTTGTTTGTACCACTATTTCTAATACATTTAATATATGGTGTATATACACACACAACTTACTTGTATTCATCATAAACTTCTTGCTTCGGTAAAGATACATCAGGATCTTCTTCCAAATGTGTTTTAATCCACATAATAGTTTGATGAATTTCATAACGATTTCCTAATGGATTCAATGGCTGCCTCAGTGGATCAATGGTCCCACCTGGATTTGTCAGCAATAACGGAAGTTTCAGGTACAACAATAACTTTTCTTCTAATTTAAGTCGTTCCACTTGCGAAAAGATCTCATCTACACGTGCTCTAGATTCTTCGCTGTAATTTAAAAAATTAATATATATTACTGAAATTTTTCTTATCCAAAGCAAAAGAATTCATATTTAAAAAATAATAAATACATAAGATATTTAGCATATATATATATATATATATATATATATATATATATATATATATATATATATATATATATATAGATCGGCTAGATCTTTTTTCATATATAATCAGATCTAGCCAAATATGATTATATATAAAATATTATCGTGTCAAATTTCGGATTTAATTATATATAGCCACATCATATATTGCGCCAAATTTCGAATTGAATTATATATGATCTTATATAATTACATAATTACATATATTATTATTGATCTTAAAATATTTTTAATCTTCGCGGAAATTAAGTTTATATATTCTTATATCAAGAAGTACATATCGAAATAAAAGTTTTTTTTAGATGCGATCATTCGATAATATCGATTAATAAAATACGTCGAAAACTTCCTTTTTTTCCCTTACCCTATTAATAAATAATTGTATAATTTATATCTGCAATTGTCCTACATTTTCAGCAAAAATGGATCTTACGACGAATGACAAAGATTTATAGTTATTAATTCACGAATTAAAAAAGTTATCGTTGTATTTTACTAATGCAATTATCAAACGAGTAGTCGCATTAAAAAAAAAAAGAAACATCTCTATTTCGATGTATTTTGCAACAAAAAATTTATATGATTTCTCGCCTCTATCGTTATAATTCAGTATGACGTTGATAAGGAATCAATAGTCTTAAAACTATCAAGAGAAAATCATAATTTTTTTCAATCCTATTGCAAAGCTGCTTTCTAGTATAGATAGAGTATCATTTTTCCTAACACTTTGCTAATGATTAAATCAACTGTGTTAAAGATTTTTATTATGGATGTATGTGTATGTGTGCATATATGCAGATCATAATGATTCAATAGCCCCAAAATTTATTCATCAATAATTCCTATGGTAATTTGTCAACTGTATTATTGATGAAAATTGTGAGATTAAATAAAATCGATGAATAATAAATTAATAGTATCGACCGTCAGCGCAATCCTATGTTGGAAATTGTAAAAAGATATGGCCCAAATTGATCAATGCGACCAATTCTTAACGCATAGTGACAAATATATATATGTATATATACATACATACGCACGGTCTGCCTTACTATTGTTGCGCGCAATTTGACACGAAAGAGACACTAATTACTATATTTCTTGATTAAAGTTGACCAATGATATTGTGCAAAATTCGCGCATTCAAATTCAGTTAATTACGTTTAACAATCTGTTATTGATTTTCATAAGTTGTATAATATTAATTTTTATTGCACAGCTGATTTTAGCTCATCATTTTTTATGCATGGATATAAAATGGTATACTATGACAATTAACAGCTGATTAATAAATCGAATACTAACAGCAAATATTAAATTTAATAATCCTATTTTAACAAAATAATCAACCATTTCAATTGTTAAATTAATCAACCATATAAAAATAGATTAAATTATTTGCATATAACAGTTAAGTATTAGTATTAACAATCAATTTGTCAATATCAGCTGATAATGTATATAATATATATAAGAAACAATCAATTGAAATCAAATGTGCAAAAATCAATATCAGATAATTAGTGACAATCAATAATGAATAGCGAATATCAATAGTTGACTTTAAAAATTATAATTCAAAAATTATTGTGATCTCATTTCATATTAAGATTTTCGATTTTATTTTTTTCCTGATAAAATATTCAAGTATTCAAGTATCTAAATGCATAAATCATACTTCATGTTGATATATTAATAATTCTTGAAAAAAAAGTATCTTGTAAATCCCACGTATAAACTTCATAAATGGTACTTGTGTCACTCAGTGTGCAATATTAACTTTTAAAAATCATCTATGGATCATTTTGAGACTATCAATAGAACAATGGAATGGACAACAATAGAATGTATAAATATAATTAAAAAAAAAAAAAAAAATGATTAAAATTTATTCTTTAATTTTTATTATACATTTGTTGATCATCTTCTGCAAATGTCAAGAAATGTAAATTTTTGTAGATTTTTTTCAATCACTTTAAGACAGCTAAAACTGTGACAAAAGACATTTCGATCCATATATGATCAGGAACAGAGCGCAAAAAAATTAATCTACAAGGATTAATAATTGAAATAATCATGCGTGAAAGTTTGTTCGAAATAAAAATTGACTTTTAACCTAATGCCATCCTCTATCATAATGCGAATCTTGTCCTGTTTAGAAGAAGCGCTATGATTAGCCAACGTCGCGAATTTACTCGCGACGAGATCTTGCAGTGGATCACCACCATCCCCGTGAAAACCATTCGTGGTAAAGGACCTGCCGGCCGGCAGTTGTCCTTTCTCGACGGTAATAGCAGCGTTGGCGATGGTGGTGGTGGTGGTGGTGGTGGTGGTGGTGGTGACAGGAGTCGCGGAGCAGGAGATGGAAGCGGCGGCGACAGCAGCGTCACCATTCTCCGCACAAATGTCACCGCGCTCCTTCTTAATCCGTTTACCATCGAACGTATTCTCCTCGTCGCATCTCCCGGGTATCTTGCAGGATGTTTTGGTCCGATCATGACTGTCAGTACTCATATCGTAGCTTAAAACTTCCCAGTCCCCCACCTCGGTCGTCCAACTCACGTATGCGGAATCACGTATCACCTGCCGGTGCACGACCACGGCGAACTACCATTTTGTTTGTCCGGTTGTCAGCTGGGCTACTCGTTAGCATCCCGGCGCGCCATTGCTCCCACTTTAAAGGCTTTGCGCGAGGAGAGGACTGTCAAACGACTCGCCGAAGCGCGTACGATATACAGCGACACGCGGATCTGTCATAACGGCACTGCGCGTCGCGGCCACATCATTAGAATCGCTCGAGTCGAGGATGCCGACAACCAAGTGCAAATCGGATAGAAGCAACGAATCGACACCCGCTACGATAGAGCCCACGAATCGTCTACTCGGCTATTCGTGCTCCGTTACTCTCAGTTCGCATATCAGAGTCCTTATTCCATCCCCATAGAATATGTAACTTCATATTCGAACGGATGCATCAGGAAGCTACTGAATTTTGTGTCATAGACTACTTTTGTATAGAGGATACGCTCCGTTCGATGCGCCAAAATTTCGGATATTTTTGCTCTCATTGGTCGACATGAAAAAGTTCTAGTTGTAACTATAAGACCATAAGCAAATCGACCGATCGCATTCAAACATTTTTTACTATATTGCGAAAATTCTTGACTGTCATTGGTCAATTTATTTACGGCCTTAAACAACGGTCATAATGCACAAGTAACTAGACGCGATGCGTCTAGCTATTATTGGACTCGGAAGCGGCTATCTTCAGGCCATTATATACGTACACACAAATACATACATTCGTATTAAACGGATATAAACTTTTTTTCCCGGGTAGTCCTTAGTGATTCGCTTACCGACACACAAATAATAAACTATTTATCTCAGATTTAAATTTTAATCATGAGAATTATAAGCAATCATATATATATTATAAGCTTGCAAGGAGTGAGTATATAAAATAAATACTTTACAAAATAAATTTTATGTTAATCAAGATAATATATTATATAATTTATTTAATTAATTATCCTCGTTTCTTTACTCCTCGCCTCGAAAAATTATATAAAGTCATATATATAAATTTTTATTTTTTTTTATTTTTTTTTGTAACAGGTTGATATCCCATTTTTTGCGTTGACCCTCTCATTACAATATGAGACTGTTGATTTTTATTGAAACAATTAATAATAACCGATATACAATTATAGGCAAAGTTCGCGTCTCACTTTTTACCTGTCACTTACAGCATGCTGGTAGCACGCAATGGTTGTAAGTAGGAAAAAGAATGACTTCAGTGCGAATCGCTGTGTATCTGAGAGGCGCACGAGTAGCAGCACTTTCTTCCATGGCATTATTGTTCTTCGGTGTCTCGGCGCGAGGAGGTGCGAGCGATTTTACGTACGTTATCACAAGCACTAGCTGATTTATCCGCTGTCATCGGGAAAGGAAATCAATTTAAATATTCCACGAAGTAAGTGTATGATTTTTTTTTATAAAAACTAAAATAAAATATACAGATTTAATATATGTACATATTATTGTGAAAGTATACGCGTTAGTTATGCTAATCAGAGCGATAAAGAATATGCGAAAGAGAGAAAGAAAGAGATTTGAACAACGTGAACACTCTTTTATTAATTTATTAAATAATACACATCGCACATTATATATATATATATATATATATATATATATATATATATATATATGTATGTATGTATGTATATATACATCATTATCAATATGACTTCGTATTCATATCTTTATGTGTATATAAATTCTCCTAAATTATATATGCATACAATCAATAATAGAATAAGAGAGGAGCTAAGAAAGAGAAAAAAATCGCTTAGTGAATGTAAAATCAATCACTAGGTAAAGATCGTATCTGTTGAACGCGATGATTGATGAAGCGCGAGAGCGCAGCGGAATGAAATTTAGAATCCGCATTAGCATACAATTGCGAACAATGTAATTTCGCCATAGTAATATATCATAAGATCTCGTGTAACTTGTGATTCCTCTGTATAAGTTGTAAAAGGTGTGAGTACAATGCTTTTTGTGTGTATATGCGTTATTGCGATGGTACAACTCATTAACCAATTAGAAATTAAAGGAAACATTAAAAATTTGTAATTTAACGTTTAATATTTTTACATTATATGTTAAACTTCTAATAGATTTTTATTTTGTGTAGCTTAATTGTATGTGAATTTTATTAATTGAAACATATAATATATATATATATATATATATATATATATATGTTCTTTTTATTATATAAATTAAAAATATTTTTATTAATTAAAAATTATTAATTTTTTTTTTTTTTTTTTTTTAGATTGATTGTGATAGGAATAATTGTATCTATAGATTGATATCAATTCGGCATACTGCAATTATTCTTAATGAGCTACCCAAAATGATTATACTTCCTAGTTTCACACAATCCAATTGTCATTTACGATAGGCAGAATGGAGACTCTTTCATGCTCTGTTTCGGCGACTTGAGTTCACCGAGTTTCTACAGGATATGCCTTGGGAGATACTTTGGGTGGGGAAGGTAGACGAACGCATAAATCGTAGTCGTTGTTGTATCGCTTAAAATATCAAGTTTTATTTCATTCTATTAATTAAACATCACGTCAATTAAGATACACATTGGCAAAATGCGCATTCTTCTCTTATTTTTTTTTTTTTTTGTTGCATAACATTAGATATCTCTCTCCTTAATTTAACTGGTAATTATCTCAGCAAACACAAAATTTAACTGTTATTTAACTGTAACATATTACTCTTTAAAAAGATTTTTCAGCGGTATATAAAAGTACTTTCAGCAGATGTGTTATTTTTTCTATTTTCACAGGTACTAATGTATATATTTTATTATTTATTCAAAATAATAACTTGATCGGCTTATAAGCCGATAATGTCTTTCAGTAATGACAATTAGTCATTACTGAGATCTGAGTCTGATGACCTAAGATACTTGCATACTTGCAACCGGACAGCTCACTTATTGATTTGATAAATTTGTATTTATATGTTGTATATAATAAAAAGAATTATAATACTTATATATATACTACAGGTGATGCAGTTCAGACCGTTAACGATTCGGTTATTTATGCTCTTGTCGACTGGTTTCGTGTATGCTGATATTAGCAATTGGGATGCATGTAGTGGACGATTGGAGCGTGCTTTGGACGCAATTCAGAGAGATTCTACCAGAAAAAATAAATTGGACGAAGAGAAGACTGGAACATTGTACCAGCGGGAACTACGTTCAATTCCCCTAGAAATGTCTGTTTCCCGTATGACTATAAAGGTAATTTTCTTATTTTGCATTATCAATTCTATGTCGACTACTCAGTGAACGCGTAAGAGATTACTAAAAGAAATTTGTGTTATAAAAAATAAATGAAATTGATTGAATAATAAACAAATCATGTATGTAATTTGAATTATTTTGCAGTTCCTGCAGAACACAAAAAAGGCGGGAGGCCATTGGGCGCGAGTTGAACAATGTGTGTATGAGCCCGATAACAATTCACTGAAAACACGCGTGATATTTAATGATCTGTCAGTGTCTGCGACAGTATCTTTAATGCCACGAGATTATCATGCTCCAATTTCCGCCGAATCCTGTAGAATGACATTACGGTTGAGACGAGCAGGAGTAGACTTTCTTACGAGTCCGATCGCCCGTGGACGCGGCCAGATGCGTATACGTACAGAATCCAGTTTCTTGGAACCTAGATTCGCCTCGATCTATGCATACGGCTGTCATCCTACGCGCCTCAACAAACAAATTAAACGACAGGATAAATGGCCACCATATTATCATTCAGGCAATGATAAGGTAAAAGCTACATACTTTTACGAAACAATATTTTTACGAAATTGTAAAACTTATTTCATGACATCTGACTGAAAATAAATATAGAATAAAAACGTAAAGAAAATTGTAAATAATATACTGTATAATATTCTATCTTTTTTCCTTTGTTACAGGTAACACCGACCCCCTTGTTACCTATGAATGAAAAGTACGATGCGGCGGAACCGAGAAAATTAGCGGAAATCACTGAAGAAACGGATGTTGTTATATCCAATGAAAGTCGACATCCACGTTACTCGCATGCTGAAACAAATTTCGGCGTATGGAAGAAGAATTCGTGGATTACTAAATCATTATTACGCCAAAGACGTTCGACGACGCCTCAAAATCAATTCGGGCGTATCGCGATGATTATTACACCGCAAGACTTTGCAGAGACTGTCGTGAATGAACGCGAACAAACGGAAAAGTTTGTAAACTTTACCAAAATTCTTAATTCAACCAACGACATTCAAAACAAAGATACGTCGCAAAATATATCCCGGGAAGTAAGAGAATTTGTAGCAGATGACAATTTTGATAATCTGTTTTCTATCGATTCGGAAGATCCGAATAGGAATTGGCAATCGAAAGAATATATTACGAGGGAAATGGAAGATGTGTTTTTGCAAGGTGCGAGTCAAGTATTGACTAGATATATCGAAAATCAATTGCATCCGGCGATTAAAGAAACACTGATGTTGTCTATGGGTTACACTATCAGTTACGGATAGATACAGAAGAAAGACTATTACTTTATACAAGATTGTAATTGTATGTATATGTGTGTGTGGATGTATGTGTGTATGTGGCTAAATGTACAGAATTTTTAATAAATAATGAGCGACGACTAAAACCTTTCATTGTTTTATATGCGAATAAAAATTACTTATTCTATGCAGAGATATAATCAAAATATTTTTTTTTATATTATATTTAAATTTAAATTTTCTTTTTATAACGAGATTATAATTTGCGGTAACGTTTAAAATGTTAAAATATATATTAAAAATTTCATCAAATAATTAATTCTTTTATCTTAAATTTTCGCGACGCCAAGTACGTATGTACATATATTGTGAAACTGTGTTAAAAGCTCACTAAATATATAGCTTTACAGTAGGAATACAAAGCGCATGTCAAACAAATTAAATCTTTTGGCGGATCTCACTTAGTTACCGCAAGTTTGCATAAATGGCTTCCGATTCTGATTGATGAGAAAGAAGACGCAAAAGATGAATTCCAAAATATACAAAATCGATCAAAATAATCGTACACCAGCAATGTACAGGTAATCATGTGTTACACGCTTTAAAACATTATCTTTTTTCAATTGCATTTCCTTATATTTTAAATAAAATTGCTTAATATAAAAGAGATGTATATTTGTAGTTTCAAGTAGAGAAAAAAATATATTACTTGTTATTATACGAAAAATTTTGATAATATTTTAAAATGCATCATTATATTGTATCAGCGATCACAAAGGAACGATAAAAGAAGAACAGTCGCCTTTTACTTTTCCATCCTGTTCCCAAACCTTGGCTCATCTTCAATGGTGGAAGGCGCAAAAGAAAAGAACAATAAGCAAACGTCGTAAAAGAATTTACAAGGATCAACAAAACAATATAACTTTGCAATCTTCAGATATTCTGCAAAGATTACATGTATGTTACAACTTTGAACGCTATTGTGTAAAACAAACTGCTCCTATATAATTTTTATTCTAGAAACATTTAATTTACAGAAAGCATTTTATTGTATTTGTTCTTTAAGCGCTTTATAATATCAATGTTTGTCGTATCGCAAATCCATACAAAATTAAAAAAAAAAACATTTATATACGCATGTCATGTATTGTCATAATTCCTCAAAAATTTACACAGATAGATGTTGAAATAAATAGAAAAAAAAATAAAGATTCGGACAAAGCAATCGCAATGACAGATGTGGATCCAAAGTATTTTATAGAATTATCCGGCAGACCCGTAGAAGAAAAATTTTCATTAAAACAATATATTGAAAATATACGAGAAATACTGAAAAAGAAACATTTAATTGGTCAAGAAAAGGATGATTACATTCGCATCGATCAACAATTCGAACAAGAATCACGCCGACTGCGAAAGATCCAGGTATGAGAGATATAATCAAAAATGTCTTATTAATATTCTTATGAAAAGTCTTTATTCAATAACGAAAATGATAAACTTAGATAAAATACTCTATATACGCGCGAGAAGCTTTTTAGTGATCTGATACGATATAATTAGTCGAGTAATTTTTTTGACGTAAAATTGATTCATTTTTTTTATCGTTTCATAAAAGTATTATAGTGAACGATACGTAAGTGGCTTCGAAGAATTCCTGTCAAAAGATCACGAAAAAAGTATGGAAATGCTGAAAAAAGCGGAAAAGGAAGTGAAGCTGACGGAAGAAATCAACAGTCAAAAAAATGAACTCTCGAAACAATTCGGTCAACGCAGATTGGATGTTTATTTTTGGGAAGATAATTGGAGAATAGTAAAAATGTGTCAAATTTTCCTTTATCGGATATCACCTATCCCTTGGAAAATCAAGCATGACTGGCTTTCCCGATTTGATTCAGGAAGCATTGTTTCCATTGATGCTACGAATTTATTTAGCAAATATAGAACACCAGATGAAGAAGCCTCTTTGGAGGACTTAATAGGTGATTTCCAGATAAAACATTTAGTATTTTTTTTATCCTAAATATAAGAAATAAAATTAAAGATTTTAAGACTTTTTATCACGTACAGCTATACTGTGTTAAGATGCTATAGTAAAAAACTCGTATAAATCTTTTTCTTGCATTACACGTCAAAAATGTAATTAATTTCGTTATATGTCGTCACTTTTGCATAGCACTACTTCGATATTATAGATTTAAAAAATATACTAAAACGTTCCGTTTTTAATTATTTTAATCCAGTAAAAAAAAGTGTAAACTATTTTTTCCCGTGTTAGAGCTATTCGAGCAGGATGTTAGTGATGCTGGCCCCACCGAGCTTTATTTTGAGGATCCTTTCGATTTAATCCGTATTTTTCGAGCAATGGAAACGCAAAATTTAAACGCACTTATTCATCTCGAATCACTTGCTGCACCAATGGCGGATATGGCTATGACTATCACTGCAACAGAAATACAAATCAAGCAGGAGATCGATGAGATTACTTCAATGATTGATGATTTAGAAGTACATGTCAATCCAAAAAAATTCAATTATTCATTTAAAAATACATATAAAAATGTTTCAATTAGACTTCATAAAATTTTCTTAAATACTATTATTTGTCAGAAAAATATTAAAAATCTCTACAACATTTAACTCTTTCAATTTCTTACAACAATTATATAATAATAGTTTCTATCATTAATGATTAGTTTTACGAATCAAAGTATTCAATAGAATTCCATTAGCAAAGCGGAGGATAGAGCGGCAAACCTTGAAGAACATGCCAATTATCTTCTCCGAAACGTTTTTCGACGTCTTGTCTGCTCTGAAGAGATACTCTATCTTCATGTTTTCGTGGAGGACACTTATGAGAGTTGCGTGGGTCCAAACGATGCAAATCTCGATAGTTTTTCAATGATGAAATGGATCGAAAGAATCCATGAAGAATTCAATCGTCAGTTGGACAATTTACCTCGTGAAGTTGTCCGGGCTTGCGAAAAGGAAGGATTCAAACAAGAAACAAAAGCTATAAAGGAGGCGGAAAATGCTGCAAAAAAGGTAGAATTCAAATTCAAAACTTTATTTTTTATCTATGATAAATATAAACCTTGCAAATATCTTAAACAGTTTTTAATAATGATTACATTATACAAAATAACTTCTATATAATTATATACAGGGTGTTCCTAAAATGACTCTATTTTGCGAAATAATAGGGATTATGAAAAATATGTGTGCCTTTTATCCTGTATGATTTTATATAAATCCCTTCTTACATATTCATCATTAATTATATGGATTTGAAAAGGAAATAAAAAAATTAACGAAAAATCGTATAAAACCATTAAACTTTTATAAATACATGAATTTATATAACAATGGACATGCCCCATTATGCATCGTGTATAACAATTTTTTAAAATACTTGTAATTTCATCAAAATACATAGTTATTTTATAGGAACATCCTGAACATAATTAATATTTGGATTATAATTCATATATCTACTAGTTTCAGTTAATGCATAGATTATTGGATGCGCTGAAACGCATAATGGAACCGCCTACGAAAAAGAAGCGACCATTAAATCGACGTTCGGTGCCTATCACCGTGAAGACGAAGCCGCCGTCACTTGCGCTGAAACCGACGGATAAAGAAATTCAATATCTCACCTTTTTCACCGATTATTGCAAACATTACGATTTTAGCACATATCGTTCCAAGTTGCCAGATGATTTTCAATTTGACATTCTAGAGCAAATGTAACAATATCGAAATAAATGCAATGAAGTCAAATAATGTACTTTGAATCAAGACCAAAAGCATTTAATTATTGAGATTGAAGCAAACGAAAAAAAATAGGGAAAAGAAATTTTGTAGAAAATATATAACGACATTCCGATAAGCAACGTATAATTCGATTAATCGCAAACACATATTGTTTTATTAGATTTTTAGATTAATTTTATAAATGGAAGAAAATTAAATTAATAAAATTGCACTTTATTATATTTTGTAATAATAATCATGTTTCCTTAATAACAAATACATTTATACATTTATACATTTATATTCATAACAAAAACTTTACAAATAGATGTGAACTTTAAGAAATAAGCAGTCGATTCTTTGCATATATAAATAAAACATATTGCCATATTGTTTCATATTCAAAAAATATGAGAACAATTATGTTGTAATAATAATAATATAACGATAATAGCATTTACTAAAATATTGCTAGATAATTTAAAACGTTATATGACCACAGATTTTCCACATTGACAAACTTCGTTGTTCGTGTTAATATGCATCTTAAATTTGTGCCAGCATAAAATTATAATTTTTTAAATTTATTTACAAATTTTTACTTACATTTATATACCATTTTCATATAAACTTTTTCTTCATTGCAATGATAAAATTTTCTCAGTCGACTAGCATTGTCACACATTTATATTTATGATTATTTTAATCATTATATTGTTGCATACAAAATAAATTTAACTTAGCATAAATTCCACTGAAATCCATATCACTCTATTACCAAAACAAATTTCTATCATATAGCAAATATAAATATATTATTCCCTAAATATATTATTATTATTGTAAATTCACTTATAAATGGTGCTAAAAGCATTATTTTTATTAATTTGACAAAAAAAATTTGTCGATATCTCAAACCGTTTCAAAAACCGTTTCTTCATACTTTGCTCGCCTCTCATTGTCTGAGCAATAAACTAAATACACTCGCAACTATAACATATTTATTAACATATTTTAGTTAAAATTCCATTGTACATATTTAAATAACAATTCTTTCAACTTTTAGTAAAAAATTCATATCTTATATGCAACAATCTAATACAGAAAGAGGAACAATAGTTGTTAAAATCCCTCGTTCTCATTTTTTTTATATCAATACAGCTCTACAGTTGATATATATTTATATGTACAAACATACATACACACACATACAAAAGCTCAATGTAAGCTTTACATCGCTTCAATAGCGTTAGATTCACCGCGAACAAAAGTCAAAAAAAGATGATCGACACCATTCTCTTCTTTCAAGTCACTATGTTATTTCCCCATCACAATTGGGAAAGGAAGATGAAGTGGAAGTTATAGAAAGTGTTGATAAAGGAGAAACTGTCCGCGATTGACAATATCAGAAGACGCATGTGCAGTCTTCCGACGCCCTGGCCTACCTGGCTCGTTTCCGATTCAGTTTAGCCAATTTGCGTCGCTTTAAAATCAACTGATATAGTGTGTCTAAGCCCTCGTGGAGTCCTTCACCCGTAATAGCACACGCTGGTTGTACACGAATACAAGAACTACCGGGCATTCCAGTTAGTTCCAAAACTCCCAAATGCTTTTCCAGTTCGCTGACTTCCTTCGCGCCTAGATTGTAGACAGCAGCTTATTAACAAAACGAAGTAAAATATTCAAGCTAAAGAATTACATTTACTGTATATCGTTATTTACCTACTGACTATATTAAATTTTCTCCGTAAACTATCTATATTATATATTCCAAAGTAAAAAAACTAATATCAATTAAAGTTAATAAATTGATAAAAAGTGTTAAAAGAAAAGAAAAAGGAAAAGAAGAAGATAAAGAAAACGAAATGAGAAAAAGAAAAAAAAGGAGGAAAAAAGAGGGGAAAAGAGAGAGAGGGGAAAGGGGAGAGAGAAAGAGGCAAGACAAGAAAGGCAATAAAAAAAAAGAAAACAAAATAGAAAAAATAAGAGGAAAAGAGGAAAGAAAAAAAGGAGAGAAAAGGGAAACAAAAGAAAGAAAGAAGGAAAAGAAAAAGGATAAAGAAAAGAAGAGAGAGAAAGAAAAGAAAAAGAGAAAAGTAGAAAAAAGGAGATAAATTGAGTAAATTGGTAATCTCTATATTAAAGTTCTACATGCGCGCGCGCAAAATTTGTTCTTACGTCACCTTCCGAAGCAATTAAAGATTTACTAGAGACAATAATAAATTGAATAATATACCCCTATAAGAGAGGAATTGCGTATTTTATATATTTAATCAATGATTAACAAGTAAATAAATAATTTATTTTGATAAGCTCTAATATTTAAACGATGTGCTTCGTGCTGTTTACGTATACCTTTAGAAAAATTTCTTGTTCCACTGTCCTTTATGTGTACATATGTATAATGTTTGTAGTATCGGTTATATACCAGGTAAATCCTGTTTGTTGGCGAGAATTAGAATCGGCACGCTCGCATTGTCCGGACTCCTCGCTGTCCTGGTAAGTTCCATTTTTGCCTCTTCAAGCCTTTCGGTGTCGCAGGAGTCAACGACGAAAATGATACCGTCTGTGCATCTCGTGTATGATTTCCATAATGGCCGTAACTTTTCCTGTCCACCGACGTCCCATACAAGGAAATTTACACCTATGTTAAAAAATATTAAATGAAATACTTAAGGCTAAATATTTAAATATTTAAGAAGGCTAAATACTTAAGAATTAATTTAATGAATTTTGTAAATAATAAAAAAAAGGACAGAAATGAGGAAAAGGTACCTTTAGCTTTTCCGATGCCGCCGCGAATTCTCTCGCAGTTAAAACCGATGGTCGGCACAGTATTGAGATATTGATCGAATTTGAGTCTGTACAGGGCGGTTGTCTTTCCGGCACTATCGAGACCAAGCATTGCCACATGGAACGGAGTTCCCGTGGGAAGTGCCTCGAGAAGACCGCCGCTCGTGCCACTCCTACCCATCCCAGCACCCATCCCTCTTTCTTCCCTTATCTTGTTCTTGATTGTTTCGCGTCTGTCACAACTCTGTTTTTTATTCTCTCACTCTTCCTTTCTTCTATTTCGTTCCAATCCTATCTAGCATCTAGATCCCGCTCCGTGAGCGAAATCTCCTTCAAACTCAACCTTTGATGCCTGTAAAAGGATTCGCCGCTGCGAAGTTGTCCACTACCGCGTCGTCTGAAAAGTAAGCGCATCCTATCGTTAAGATGATTCTTGAACCGGTTTCGTGCGAGATACACAGGTGCGACCTAAAGTATCTTTTCTAATAAGTAGGATCCCCGATTTGGATCGGGGTCAATGTTACTTTCGATATTGAACGAATCATGGTAATTTCGCGTTTCTCGCGATCGCTTATCCCTCCGCCGAACGGACGCAGAGTCACACTTATGACCATCATAAAAAGGTTTATAAAACTCATAATCGAAATATATATATATATATATATATATATATATATATATATATATATATATATATGCACATATGTACATATATGCATTGTACAAAAATATAACAATAATTTTTATTTTATAAATATTTTTTATGCTTTAATTGATATGTATACTAATATTTTGAAGAAGAAAAAAAAAGGAGCACTATATATAAAATTAATTAAAATTTGAAATGTTTTTTTTCTATTCATGTTTGCGGAATGACATAACAGAATTGAAATTTTTACATCCATATAATCAAACATTCAATTGTTCTAGCTATTCCCACTTTCTTTCATTAAGGAAAGGTGAAGCTTCCAGTTATGTCTTCGCTTTCTTCCTACTTTCTTAGGCTCAGTCATTAATGTTCAATCTATAATATATACTATATCTACGATTTGTGTACATATAGTCTTAATATATAAAAAAAACAATCATAGGAATTTGCATGATAGCAATATCTACCTTAAATATATCTATTACATTATAATTAAATAAATAATTGAAGTAAAACTGATACTTGCAATATATATAATATTAATTATCTTTTTATCTAATTAAACAAATAATATAAAAGAATTTTTGATAAAATATAGCGTATGTTGATTTGATTTTCGCGCACAAATCAAATATATTATTTATTTACATTCTAAATCGAAGCAAATCCCTGAACAATGTATCATTGTCTCACGGAAAGTGGACTGCGCAACCATAAAAGAAATCAAGTCGGTTCTTTTCGAAACGGAGTTCAACGAACGGGAATAATTTGGAAGGAGTTCATTTGCCTACAATCCCAATTGCCTACAGTTTTGTTGGCCTACATAATTTGGTCAATATAGCTACAATTGTCAACAATCGAGATTATCTATAAGCATTATCGCACACATACATGTAATAATTTGATGTAAGTGCACACATTGCACACACATGTAATTTTATTGCACACATGTATCTTATACACATAATAAAAATAAGTTGTTTGGGCATTCCTTAGTGAATAAAAAAATAAAAATTAATAAAGATTTATAATCGTACAATTTTATATATAATGATAACTATTCACGAAAAACGAAATCCATCCCACATCGCCCTTTCTGTATAAAAAAAATCTATAATTATTTATTATATATATATATATATAATAAATAATTATAGATTTATATATATATATATATATATATATATATATATATATATATATATACAAGATATAAGTAATAATCAAAGCTATCGGCAAAATAATGTAAACAAACGAAATTGTTGGCAACTGGGAATTATAAGCAAACGAAGCCTTCTCGAATAAGTCTTGCTTGCTCTGTGAATCATTTTTAGAGATATCATTTTCTTCGTCATTTACATTATTAAATAAACTTTCTCTAATGCTCCCTTTTTCTTCTCTTTCGCATATCCTTATAGCGATTCAGCAAGAACAACATCAATTATACGCACCTTGCATCGCTATAGATGTTCTCCCTTCTGTTTTCTTTGTATATAATCTCGTCCCAAGGAACGTAATTTAAGATACTTCTATTATCAATCCTAAAAAAATACAGAAAATCATGCAATTTATGATATTTATATATAATTTATTATTATATAAAGGTATATGTTTGAAAAAGAAATACAATAGATTAAGAATATACAATATTGACAATACATTCATACAAAATATATTTCAAAAATTAATCAATTTAATCTATTTTGAGATTCATGAATTGACATTGCGCGCGCGCCCACACACACACACACACACACACACACACACACACATAAAAAGCACTTTTAGTCATTTAAAATTTAAAATCAATAATTAATTTGTGAGTTAAAGATTTGTTCTGTGAAATCAAAATTTTTATTTTCATGAATTTTTGTGTACAACCATTATAAAATTTTTATGGTACAATCACTATAAAAAAGTTAGTTCGATATAAGATAAAATATATTGACAATTTTAAGATTGATTTTGCATGGCAAATCTTTATTTTAATTCACAAATTAATTATTAATTTTATATTTTAAAACGCTAAAAATATTTTGTGGATGTGTGTGCGCAATGTCAAAATCACGAATCTCGAAATGTTAATATATTTATTTAGATTTATTCACTTTTGACATGCAGTTCCTCCTTAAATATTAACATAATTTTGCAATTATATGAAAATCACGCTTCTATATGTTATCTTATCTTTTGCTGGAAATTAATCAACAGTTTAAGAATAGAATAATAAATTGGTAGTAGATTAACGCTTAATCCTGCGTATTCTGCAATAACTTGATATCTCGTAGTAGGAATATCGCAATAACGGAGATGATATGCCGAATATTGCCGAAATACTGATGCTTTCTCATAAGCAGAATTGGTATAACTATACAAAATTGGTATACCAATATCTGTACCAAAGACATTTTGATAATTTGCAAATAATATTGAAATAAACGAGCCAGCAATATTATTAATCTTCTTAAGAAAATTGTTATATAAAAAGACTGATATTTAGATGTCAATATATATCCTATTTGTAACAATATAACAAATTTGAGATATGATTGTATCAATTGGTATGGTAATACCATAAATTTCAGAAAAAAAAACGCGAATGATATGCATACGAATCCTCCTACGCTTTTAACAATTTTGAGATGCTTGCATTGGGATTATCGATGCGCAGCACGATGTTGGAGTTGGTTGACTCGATGGTACATGTATTATCGACTCGCAGAAACGCGCGTGCGCCGGCTTATGTATTCGTTTACTATATATGTATGCATTTATGTATTCATACATGATCTCATTTACATTACTACTTTCTTGTCCATATTCATCTCAGGAACCGCAAAACCAAAATAGAGACAAAGAGAGAGAGAGAGAGAGAGAGAGAGAGAGAGAGAGAGAGAGAGAAAGTTTCCAACCATCATACACATTCACAAATAAATTCTTAAAAAATTAGTCTGAACATTTCAAAACACATTTTTCCATTTTTTAAGAATATGAAATCTTAACAGAGAAATATGTGCAAATTCCAAATACTTTTTATGTGAATAAATAGCTTATCACACTAGAAAAGAAGTGTCAATATTAAAATATATATAAGTACTAATAATATATTATTAATGTAAACTCGAGAGATGACTTCTTAGCCATGTTTTAATAAAAGTTTATTAATGATATGCAGAAGAGAATCATTTAACAATAATTGAGATCATCTCCATATATTATACGAAATCTCAATAAAGTACACAAATTTCATGTTTGGCTTTACTTTGTAAAGAATATTTGTTTATCAATTTATTTCTATAAAATAATTCAAAGCTTGCAAATTATTTTGTAAATTGATAGTATACAAGAAAAATATTCTTGCATTAAAAATACAGTATTTATATACTTTATAAAACTTTTTCAAAATATTCTGCAAATAATGGTGTTTGTTGATAGAAACAATTATTTTTCGAAATTGCGAGTATAAAAAAATACATCAACATTTTACGATTATATATCAAGAGTTTACCTTCATCATCTATGATATTTTATGTCTTTAACTTGATATCTCACACATGATTTTTCCACTTGTATGCATGATTATGGGAAATCAATTACTTCTACATGAGAAGCCTCCTGTGTGCTTTTCTCTCAACTTGAAAAAGAAAAAAAAATAAAATAAAATAACAAAGATTTTATCTCTTGAAATAAAATTCATAAAATGAAAAAATGAGTAACATCGCAAAATTACAAACTGTCAACTGTTACAATAAATATAGAATCAAAATATACTATTATACATAATCACAATGAATTAGAAATAAATTCTGCCATGCATTTTATAGCATTATAAAACTGTAACGTGAAAAATTGCTTTACATTTCATAGATTAAAAATTACTTTCTTTAGAGAAAGATTAATTAAATTGGTAAATCATAAAACTAGAATGCGTATTAACTTAATATGTAAAAAAAAAAAAAAAAAAATAAGAGCTAAATTTTCAAGTAATTGAAAATAATTGATAAACAAAGCTCAATGTAAATTTCACATATTCTATAAGGTATATTATATACAATACATATATTCTATAAAGAAAGAGAGAGAGAGAGAGAAGTTCCTATTAATTATAAAACAATTATATATAATCACTTGTATATTGAATCCACTGTATTATGTTATCAAGATGTTGAAAATATTTGCAGATTAAAATGATTTACCTCTTCTAGAAGTTTTGCGAAAGCATTGAGATTGTAAGAAGACATAATATAATTATTATTATTATTTAATTAACATCCTCATTTTCATTTTTGCAAATATACTCACAATAAATAAATACACCGTTTATCTGTAATTTAATTTAAATTTTGATCCACAGCTATATACATGAACTAAGAGATGCTTTTAATCTCATCTTCATCAAAATATATTTGTCAACTCATATAACTGTACAAAGATCACAGTGATTTTCTTGAAAGCAGGAACACACATACTTCATACGTCTCTCTCTCTCTCTCTCTCTCTCTCTCTCTCTCTCTCTCTCTCTCTCTCTCTCTCTCTCTCTCTCTCTCTCTCTCTCTCTCTCTCTCTCTCTCTCTCTCTCTCTCTCTCTACTCTTATAGATAAAATGCAAAAATAATATCGACTTTTGAAACAATAATCTTTTTTTTCTTTCGCTTTATAAATACGATGCGAGAGTCTTGATCGTCAAGTGAACTTTTTTTCTCTTTCGTGTTTCTCGTATATCTAAAATTAAATCGGGAATCTATCGCACACAGGCACATACAACACTCCTCCATCACCAACGTCATGTAACCCAAAAATTACGGGGCGCGTCGTTGCAACGAGGGAGGGGGGGGCCGCAAGGTAGAGGGGGGGGGGTATACCACCCGACATTTTATCCGATACTTACCATATTCAGAGTTCAGAGATGGTAATACCGAATTCACACATACACACACACACATACACACACACACAACCACGCACACACAGATATATTTAAATTAACGCACAAAAAAAGAGATACAAATTAGCGCAAAAAGCACTGACCCACTTTCCATATGCAGAAAGAAGATATATCATCAGGCAAATATATTCACTTAAATAATATAGAATAAAAACAAATAATGGCAACTACCGAACAATAACCCCCGAGTAGTTCTCAAGACGAACCGATGATACCGATGCACCGCGACCCGGTTAGCGAACCGAGCAACAATTCCCGCAAACGAAAAAGGTAATAATAGCTTGTTGATTTGCCACACGCCGGCAGCACCGAGCTCCCCCAGCTCCTATTTCCACTGTGAGACCTCTATAACCACAGTATAAGCGTAGGATATAAATATACATAGAGATGACACTTGACTGTTCTTGAAAGACCAAGTTTCTAGTGCGCATGCGTCGGTCGTCCGTCTGAACATACGGCCATTGCGCCTGTCGTCTTTTTGACAGGACGCGTCCTATGTGAAACAGCCTTAACACGTTGACCCGTCCGGTGTCCAATAACCCTTTCGCCGCGAAGAACGCGAATAATATTTTGTATACCTTTTCATATTTTGCTTCGAAGAAATTGTATTTCTTCATGTGTGAAACTTTTTCTTTTTGATATATTATTTACTAACAATAAGTTGACTAGAAAAGTCGCTGAAGAACCGGATTTAGCGCAATCTGTCTAAAAATGATTATAATAATAAATTAAATACGTCGCATCAATAATATCTGCATTTTTCATGTTTGACTTCGGAGAAATTGTGTTTCCTTGTGAAACCTTCCTTTTGAGACATATTCATTATAATTATATAGATTGCTAAAAAAGGGCAGATTTTACATTTCAGGAGTTTTAAATTTTATAATAAATAAAATACATACACTCGCGCGATTAAAGCTCATCTTAAGGTACAATTTCATGTGCTGCAAACTCGTCGCGGCAAAAAGGTCACGTGATCGAAATGAACGAATGAGTGACGACGTTCTGGCCGCTGATTCGTCCATTTCGATCACGTGACCTCTTTGCTGCACGAGTTTGCAGCACGTGAAAATGTACCTTTAGATGCACATGTTTGAAATTTCATTTTGACTCGTTCAAAAAAAAAAAAAAAAAAAAAAAAAAAAAAAAAAAAAAAACGCTTTTTAGCGAGCTGCAAACGATTTTATTGTAATTACGAATATCATACGATTTTAATGCATTTTTTGTAGTATTTTAGTTATAATATTGGAAAATTAAAATCCGTAGTTTTTACGGCCGACCGATAGAGGACTTTATAATCTGTCCCCATGACAGCTCACTGTCAGTGCCAATAGAATCGAATAAGTGGCAAGTGGCATTATGCGTTTCTTGAAGAAGATGGCAATTTAATAAAGCAAAGGAATAAATAATCTCTTATGCGAAAAGGAAGCAACGAAAATTCAGACTTTAGCGATAAAGATGTATGCGAATGTCTTGTGAACGCCGTGGTGAACAGGCGATGGATGAACGGACGTCGAGCGAGGAACGTGAGACAACCCTGCCAAGAAATGCCGATAATCCGTCAAACCGGATTTCGTCAACATCCACGTCTGAATCAACAAATAACGACGTGGCCAAGGAAAGACTGGCGATAGAGGAGCGACTGGCTGCCAAAATGTTTTCTTACGAAATTATCTGCTTTTTCCTCGCGATTACTTTTACAGCTATGGCAGCTCTGCACAGCACGTGGGTTTTAGATTATGTGTTAAAAAAAATATGTACAAATTATATATTACATATACTCACTGTACCCACGTATCGTATCATCACACCATGATCGTATAAATGAAATGTACATCGAACATTAGATACATAGATTAATAAGACTATATCTATTACATATTTAAATATCCAACTTGTGACACGTGTTCCATTCACGATGATACGATACAAGGATACAAAAAGATAGCTTTCCAGCAAAAAACATATATAGACATAACGTCACAATTAACTTAAATAGAAAAATTGATGAGACTTTAAAAATTCTCTATTTGACAGCCAATTGTGATATTATATATTTGTTTTTTTGATTGAAAGCTTGACCACAATAAGTTATTTTTGTATTTGTAAGTAGCTTAATTGTCTGCAAGTGTTTATTGTCATGAATATTTTTTGTAGACCTCCCAAAGTTTCCAAACCTCCTATAGCAAAGCCTTTCTTTGATCAGAATTCCGTAGTATTGGATTTCTATAAAGGTCATTTAGATGCGATGATTGAAAGGATAACGCAGGCAGATTTTAGTTTTGTTATGTATTATGCTCCTTGGGATGCAGAAAGCCAGGCTCTACGTAACGAGTTTGAAAGTGTTGCTCAGTTTTATCATCCACAGGTACAAGATTGACGATAGTATTTTATACATTTTCTTATATATTCATTAACATTTGCATTGTGTTCTTAGATTTTCTTTGCAGCCATTAATTGTTGGCATCCTGATTCAGAATGCAGAGTACAATATAATAAAATTCATGGTTATCCAGTGCTGATGCTATATCCAGCCAGAGAATCTGGTATCAATTACAGAGGAATTCGCACAGCACCATACATGATTCATTTTCTAGATGCGCTTATGAATCCCATTGTCAGAATAACACACAAAGAACAACTAACAGAATTATTGATTGCCAATGATGTAGGTGTAAATTAATGAAATAACAAGCTTATTTTCAGCTAATATAAAATAGCTTATTGCAACATATATAATATTTCTAGTGACAGTATATTATTTTGTTGATTATTTGGTAATTTATTAAAAATTTGCAGGCAGTAGTCATAGGATATTTTAATTTTACAAGGTTAGATAAAACTCCTGGATATCGAGAATTTTATAAGGCTGCAATACGATCACTGGAAAGAGATCCTAATAGAGAATTGGTATTTGCTATAGTAACTAGTGCATCATCTAGTAAATTACATTTTGGAGTCCAAAATAAGTTTCCATCAGCAAATTTACTCATGTGGAATGAATCTTTAGTAAGTGTATAGTGTTTATATATGTGAATGTTTCTATTCACTATGCACATAATACAGCAGTTTTAATAAAAACACTCAGAGTTATCCAGAAAACAATGAATGGACATCCGAGAATATCCTCAATTGGATTAGCAGTTCTATTCATCAACCATCCCTTTGGCTACAACCCCCAGGTGTCAAAGCACTCACTTTTGCACCTTATCTACATGAAGGACCAGTCTTATTTCTTTTTACACCACGGAATCCACTTCATACAGAAAATTACATTTACAATCTGGTGCGTTTTAAAATTATATTCCAAATATTTATAAATATATATATTTATTTACTAACACAAAAGAAAATTACATTTGTATATGATCAGTATAATGATTTTTTAACTTTATTTTCGAAAAATGTTGGGAAAATAAAGTATTAAAGGGAACACCTCACATATGTAATTAAGAAGTATATATAAATATTTTTTTATAAAGTGATATATAATTATATCAAACAAATTATATCGAAATGTTCTTATTTTTCAGATAAGAGAACTCAGCTTACAGTATTACAACTGTGCAGATAATATGCTAGTAAAAGATATAATCACTCGTCTAAAAAATAAACGAAGTACAGCGATAATTCGTCATTTGTCTAGAGATCAAGAATGTGCCCATCTTCTGAACAAGACTAAAATCTATACAGAACAAGTAAAGGAATCTATTACTACCATATCAATTCAGCAATGGATTAACAACAGCTGTTGTGCAAATGTGGCGATGAATAAATGTTCTTTATGCAAGACAAAGGCGACAAATCTATTAGAAAAAGAGATCTATAGAGTTAAAAAATTTGGTGATGTTTGCAAAGATACTGATATATTCACATCTCCTAGTATGATTGGACAATATGAGGAGCAAATAAGCAATTATAACAAGAACTACATGGTAATGAGATTACAGGAAAAATCAAAATTAAAAAGGTAACAATAATTATATATATGAACACATATATTTTAGAAAATTATATATATTATTTCAAAATAATTTATTTAATAGATTCTATAAATAAACATATACAGAAGATGTTTGTGAATTACAAAATATGAAGATATTATTGTTGTTTTAAGGCTACATACAAATATGAAGTATAGAACATCGTTATTGAAGGAAGAAAATGATTCGCGATCTGCGAGCATTGTAAAAAGAAATTTTTTAAAAGAAAGTTGCAAAAAATGGTTGGCTGGAAATGATTATTATCCATCATTGTTTCCGCAAGATTCTCCACAGAAATTTAATATCACCTTAAAAGAATTGGTTTGCAAAACCAACAAGACACTAGCTTTAATAGCTATTGACAGTTTGCATTATTCCCATTTTGCAGAACATCTTGGGATTAATATTTCAAAGCGAAGAAATAAAAGTACTGTTGTAATCTTGGATGCCGCAGTAAGCTTTAAGATGACATTTTAATAATATATTTTAATATAATTAAACATGTTTGGAGCATCATAAATGTTAATTATTTAAGATTAGTTTATTGCTTTTTGAAATTTTCATGTTTTTTTACAAATTGTATGTTATTTCTTTTGTAATATTTTTTATTTTTTATGTTGCAGCTAGAAAGTCAATATATTATGCATCATGATTTCAGCGAATACACTCTCATCAATTTCATAAACAATTATACACAAGGTTTGCTAGAACGAACATTACGTTCAAGTAATCCACAACACCATAGAGTGCAAAAATTGCATAATGATAAAAACCGCAATAATATAGATTCTTATTCAAAAATTCGTATACCAGAATTAACAACAAAAACATTTTTGGACACTATTTTAGATCCATCTAAGGTCAGTTATGCAGTGCATTTATCATATAATTAGCAATGAGAAAAATATAAAATATATAACAATATACAATAAATAATATCTATATTGACTTTAATCTTTAAATAATATAATTCAATAAAACATAACTTTATAAAATATTTTAATATATATTAATACTTTAAAATATTAATATTACATACTGGTAGATGGATTCATTGCTAATTATCGCACTTTATGATAAATCAATTCATAATCAAATTTGTTTTATAGGATGTCGTTGTAATGTACTACTCTCCTTACTGTGGATTTTGTAGCGCTATATCATATGTATATTTAACAGTGGCGTATTACTTATCCAATATGGATCATTTAATTTTTGTAAAAATTGATGGGGACAATAACGATTTACCATGGGAATACAGCATGAATCGCTTCCCATCTATTTTATTTTTTCCTGCAAAGAGGTGCGTTAATTATGCATCAAGCAATTTTTAGTCATTTATTTTCTTGAATGTCACTTTTATTAACATGCTTCAAAATGTGAATCTTAATCAAGACATATCTTATTTATTCTATATTTTTTTTTCTTTTTGATCAAAAAAGATTTTTGTTCATACAAAGCACTCAGTATTATTTAAAAACATCTCAATATCTAATAATATTTATTTTTGACTAAAACTTTTTAGGAAGGAGGACAGCACTGTATTTCCCTTTTCTGTTCCTATTACTATTCCAAACTTATTGAACTTTGTGCTAGCGAACTTAAACGATGATTCCCACATCGAAGCTTTGATCAACATCTGTCAAGCGGGAACTGGCGAGGCGCCAGATAAATGTATTACTAGAATACGATGGCTGTGCTTAGATATTATCGAGCAACTTTTGCTAGATTACAGAAAACTAAGACGGCATTTAAATTTTTTAGATAAGAAGGTTGCACGCAATAAACGTAAAATCATTCTTTTT
This sequence comes from Polyergus mexicanus, assembly GCF_030449975.1. Taxonomy (NCBI): domain Eukaryota; kingdom Metazoa; phylum Arthropoda; class Insecta; order Hymenoptera; family Formicidae; genus Polyergus; species Polyergus mexicanus. The sequence goes on from NW_027223323.1 coordinate 6,768,765, forward strand.
AAATTAGAGCATATCAAAGATATTCATTTAACTTTGGGTTCTACCATTGATCTTGATAGAAAGAAAGATCGAAAGAAGGTGCAATTGATTAAGAGAAAGTTTCACAAATACTATAAAATTATTAGATTGCTAGAAACTGATAACAAGATAGAAAGACGGCATTTTAAATCTAAGGATGCCATATCAACTGCTAAACGAGACTTGTTAAGAAGTGAATTGTGATATAGATTTCGCCTTACAAAAATCAAGATATGTCTATGCAATGATAAATATGTTAATTAATATATATCTATGTGACAACAGATATTGATATTTTGGGATATTCTCGATATTTCGGCAACTAGATCGATGTTAAATTATAAAGGTAACATAGATTTTTTAACTTGATTATCATTTCTTATAAAATATAAAAGAGGAAAAAAATCATAAAAAAGCATGTATAAAATCTTAGTAAAAATATAAGATTAAATATAAGAACATGTCAGCAAATATTATTAATGAAGAAAATGCGAGCGACTTTAATTAAAAATCTTAGCATATATTCCATTAAATGTAAAATATATATAGGAATTTTGAAAGTGCAAAACTATTGATAACTACAAACTTTTTCCAGATACATAAAATTTGTACATATATGCAGAGAGTTTCAAACACATGTCTAATATATCTCGCAACTCTAGTCACATCAAAGTTCTAAAAAAATTTATAGTCTAAGCTTAGAATATTCTTTTATTTAAATTAGTTTGATTGATCGATTATAATAAAAATATTGAATAAGAAATTCTGAATGTGCTATCAAAAAATGTTTTGAGTGTTTGTGTTACCGGCATTTCGTGCACATAGAACAGAACACGATCGAACGTGTACGAAACACGAACGTGTACATTATGCGTTACCCACTGAAAACATTCGTGGACTTTGGCTACGTAGTTCAATGTTCACATTTCTATGTCCACAGAGGGCGTATCATTTTGAGAGAGAGAGAGAGAGAGAGAAAGAGATATCACCTGATAAGCCTAAAAACGAATCGTGATTTCGCTCAGGTTTTTGTCACTTTCTGTTTGTGTATTTTATGAATTGAAAGAATAATTCACAATTCCATTTCCAATTCCACAGTTCAAATTGATAAATAAAAGCAAAAATATCTCTCTCTTTTGGAAGTTGCATATCATTTTTATTGCTAAATATCTAATGCGAAATGTAAATAGAAAGCCAAAAATCCAATCAAAAATATAATTGTCTTTCTGATCCCGTTTTTCTATAGGATATCGAGAAAGTTCTCTCACTTAATATACTATAGAGCTCGAAGTGTTTATTACTGTTTATTATTTAATATGAATTTAATTGTGGTAACTACTTTAAGTTGCATTTTGGATAATATTGTCCCCTTTGTGATCAAATTTGTGAGTATTTTTGAAATCCACATGTTTCATTTTTGGAATTTATACATAAATCTAGATTTTTGTTATCTATATATAAATCTAATTTTTTATTTTATAAACAAGAAACCATCAATAAATCTAATAAATTACCTTTCATACATGAATTTTTGAAAGATCTACATTAAAATTTACAAAAATTTTTGTATTTATTTGTATAAATCTAGATATTTTAGTTATGTATTTAGCTGTAATTATAAAGTTCTATATTTTATAGTTCAAAATTCTATTGTGTAAAATATAGATTTTTCCACATATATTTGCGCAAAGGAGGTACGATATTGATTTGCGAAATGAGCTGAGCAATTTAAAAGAGGAAATGGCAGGACTTTCTATAATGAATGAGTTTGCCAAATATGCCAAACTCCAACGCAGATATAATCAATTAGAAAATATATTGAAAGAAAACAGTAAGTTTATTTCTTTTTTTTCTTCACTATATCAATATAGGGAATTATTTTTATAAGACTACCTATAATTTTTATGGATTATTAGATTACAAGAATCAAATAATTTTGTATAAAAACAATTAGTTTCATATATAAAATAAAAAACAAATATTGTTTGTAATCCTTAGGGGAATAATCAAAATATCTATCTATAAAACAAAATGTATTTTGCCATTATATTAAAAACTATACACAAAATGCTATATATATTTCTATATTTGCAATATATTCTATATATATATATATATATTTTTTTTTTGCAGTGGATCAACGACTGAGTTGGAGATTGAAACTACAAATGTTGTTAACTTATAGTTTTCGTATATTGAATGTACGTAGATCACTTGCTTCCTTAAGGCTCTTGATCCTTCATTGTAGTTTTATTAGATTATAGCGCATTAAAACTGAAAAATTGTACAAATTTTTTTGTGTTGTGGCTTGGCATACTCAATAAAAATCTTTATTTAGTGGTGTGCATTAATTAATATAAAAAAAAGATTGCATGATTTTTCATTTTTTATTAACTTTTATTCTTAACATTATAATCTAATACTCTTACAGTAAAGGATCAAGATCCTTATATCCAAAAAACTACTTATTTTTTCATGGCTCATCAAATTTTATAATGCTTTCAGGGAATATTAATCTTATCACTTTTGTATATATATAAAAAAGAACCTGTAATTATTCTATCAGAAGGTACATTATGGCCAATACAAAATTTCCTGAGCTGGCCATGTCAACATGAAAATGCTATTTCTCTATTAGCTTGGATTATGATCATCCGATTAGGAGCATCTGCATGCAGAAAACTCCATGTGTGAAATATTTCGTGTAAGTAATTATTTATATTTTGTTAAATATTTATTTTTATTATTCTATTATTAGTATCACAATTAAAAAACATTATTAAATGCCTTTGTCAAGAAATATCTTTTATGTTGTAAAATATGATGAATAACAAAAAAAAAAATGAATAAATAAGAGAATAAAATAAGAGAAAAAAAAATTTTTCTATATAAAAAATGTTTTGTAACAATAAATTTTACAGTTCTTATCGTTGTAAATTTAGTATAGATAGTATATTTAGATAAAAGAAAATTACTAATTTTATCACGACTGTATTATGACCAAAACCAACTTAAGTTTGAGAAATTCCATCGCGAATCATCCTGTTTAATCGAGAGCCCCGACGGCACCCGTAGGGAAGATTGCACCAATCTTCTAATATATATCTTACGCTGACCAATATCTTGCAGGCGTCTAAAATTATCGCCTAATATTTCTTCGCCATTCGAAAGTATTCGGAACGTGTTCATCTGTAATAAATAGATTTTATATACGATTTCCCAAAATGGAAAAATACATTAAAGATATGCATAAGTTTCATTTTCAAGTTTTCTTTCGTAATTTATAAACATAAATAATATACTTGACGAAAAGATATTGGGACTGGAGTGGCAAAGATTATCCAGGTGACTGCTTCACTGCAAGGTGGAGTAGTGAGAGATCCTTTATATATGTAATAGATATCAGTATTCAATGGTATCAGGGATGCTAGAGTTATAGATATGTTAACTGATAGTTCTAAGTGTGCCCATTGCACATCTGGTAGCTTGCTCACAAGAGATTGAAGAAGCTCGTTTTGTTCATCTTGCAACTGAAAATGTATGATTACACCTAATTATAGATTTTTTCCGGTTTGATAAATGTCTGAGAATAATTTTTGAGAGATTTTTATATGGAGATTATATAGACATCAAGTTTTTAAATATAAATTTTTTAAGAAAGTATAAATATACTTTATTATACAGAAGATAATATTTTGCAAACTTTTTATTATTATAAAGTACATTGTAAAGTTGTTTTTTTTTAAGGCTTGTTATAAATCTCTCACCTGAAAAAAAACAGCTATTACAGCTACACCATCTTCATGTTGCAATGCATGTGAAAAATTCGAGTATGCTATATTACGATGCACAATATGCATTTCCATTGGATATCTACACATATTAATGTTTAATTGCTCTTTTTTTTAAGAATCTTACAAGCGGGAGTCACTGCATTTTTATAAATAAATATGATTAGTATACCTTATACCGTTTAACACATGTTCAGCTCCCCTATTATTTTTTATGCCCCAATGAAAGTGCAATTGCTCCATTTCATATTGCTGATTTTGCTTAAATATAGCACCAAATATATATGGTAATCTCCCATATGTTACGTTCTTATTCATAGCAAGCTTAACTTAAAAAAAAAGGATTTACTTTTAGAAAACTATAATTTTAAAACTTTATGAGTCAAGAATACTTACTAGTTTGTCCATTGTTTGCAAATATTTGTGGCATTGGAAGAAAGTCATGATAACCGATCATTTCAAGTGCTGGAAGTGATAAAGGAATTGCTTTAGATGTGGATATAGCTATTGGTGATTGCAGCTTTCCTGCGCACGATTTGTATTTTTGCGGCCATAAATGTTGTCCTAAAATAATAATCATTAATATTAATTTTATTTTTATCGGTATTTGTCGGTCAATCATTGTTTGACGAGTAATCAATTTTATAAATCTCTGATTATTCATCAATCTATACTTATAATTTGCAGCTTCTTATAAGGTGTAATTTTTTATTTATGAAACACTGTTTGAATTCATAATAGCCTTATATTTTCTTATTTCAGAATTGATTTTATCTTTTCTAAAATGAAAAAAAAATAGAAAAGAAAAAGCTTTTTTTATCATTTTTTTGTATGACATTAAGCTTGGATTAATTTGCAAGATAATGAAGATCAAACATACCTTTTTTACTGTATCCAAAACTATTGATATTCGGTATAACGACGAAAATGAGCCATGTCATTATAACTTGTAGGATATACATCCCTGAATTCTTTGTATAGAACATATAATTTCAATATTTGTGATATACAATAATTTATAATTTATAAATTAAAGTTTGCATCTTGTCAAATAACAGTTTTTTTAATTAATTGTCTACTTTTGCTATTTTATAAGTGTCTTTTTCATCTTTTTCAATCTCGTTACGTTAAATTTTGTTCTGAATATAATTACGTTAAATTTTGTTCTGAATATAAATATATACTTTGAGACGAGTATGAAGGAATAACATAGAAGTGATCACATAGATAACTGAAAAAAACTTGTTGGTGCTGTATAGGATCTTGGGAATGAATATCTATTAAATACGCAATGGTGCATATCATTATCAGCTGCATATGTGATCTTTTGAATTACAGATGCGACTTATAATACAAAAATAGCAAAATGTCTCTTTTGTTACATAAGAAGCTAAAATGGGACATTTCATTGTTTTATTTTGGAAAGAAGATAATAACAGAATTAATAACAGAGATATAATAAAATTGAGAGAGAGAGAGAGAGAGAAAATTGAAAAAAAAGCATGCTTTAAAATCATAGTTATATTTTTAAATTTACGTCGTTACAAAATATACATTACAATATCCTCGCGATATAAATATCTACAGTAAATACCTGAGTCATGCCTTTTATTGTAAAATTCAAAATATACATATCACAGTCGGACATTTGCAATCAGATGTGAGTAATTAATATTACTAAATATGTAACACAGACTCATGTGATGTGTACAAATAAGATTATGTGCAATTATGTAATATTCTTTGTAAAACTTTGGTTACAAATTCAGCATAAAAAGAGAGAAAATTTAATTAAAAATATTTACAGGTAATAATATTGCAGTTCTTAGCACCATTGATAACTCTATTCATTCTATCAATAATCTCTTATCGTCAACTATTTGTCTACATTTCATAGCATTTCAAAACATTCCTGCAATTTCTTTAATTAAATCAATGCTAAATTCAATACAAAAAAATCTAAATTGTATACAAGTACAAGAACATACTCACATGGCCTTGAATAAAGCCTTCTTAAAAATATATATGTGTATGTAATAATATTTTTTAAATTTTACTTTTAATTATATAACTGAATTAAATAAATTAATATCTGGAAGAAAGACATATCTTTTCCTGTACTATCTTACTGCTTCATATTTGCCATTTGCTGACACGTGCATAATATAAAAATATTATGCATATAATCAAAACGACATTTTCATTTTGTATGTATCATTAAAATAGGTGATTAAGTAAACATGATAAAAATAAAAAATTTGTTTTTGATATATTAAAAATAGGAAGGTTTGATTATATATAAGACAAAAATAGTTGAAATCTCTTCAACTAAACAAAAGAAACCAATAAGAAATTTAATTTTTATGTACTATTTAAGCTTCCTCCATATTATTCTGCATAGCACGAGAGTTGCTTGTAGTAGTTACTTGCAGAGGTATTGAGAATAACTCTTCCCAGGAAGGCTGTATAGAACTGATTACAGCTTCAACAGCACTTAGAGAAACAAATTCTAAGTTCCAACTCTCCTCGAGTCCCGCAATCTCGTCCAAGAAATTTAAAGTCAATGAATTATGACAATGTTCCTAAAATTATATCATTAATGCATTATTAAATGGATAAATATACTGAATAATTTGTATCCTAATTGCAAATTATTTTATATTGGAATATAAATTTACACATTTTTATTTATAAAATTATTCTGAAATAAGATTGCATAAAAATAGAATTTCTGAATTAGAACCGTATAGAGCGCAACAGTTGCAAATTTTAATACTTAGCATTTTTTTTTTAAATAATAAATAGAAATTGTTGAAAATTACTGACTATTGCAATTAAATTACTCATAGTTTGCTCCCTTGCAATTAGAGGCGTTTGATCGCTGCCTGGTATAAGCCATTGAACATTGTCCTCCAGTATCATTAATATTGCATTCGTCAATATTAATCCAGATAGTTTAAGCTTCGTGATAACATTTTGATATTTTAAAACTGCAGAGGAAAATATTGCTAGTAGTCGTACGACGTCTCCGGTCTTATAGTTGGCAGTATTTGTTAGTAAATCATGCATTAAAATGCTAAAATACTCTGGAACTGAAAATTCCACTTCGCAACTTGGAGGCAATTGCAGATCTGTAAACAGAAAACATCATGAGCACAACTTAGAAGTTATTGTTATATATGTGATGTCCTAACTCTGAGATTTCTGCAGTTAATAGCTATATTTATCGTTGTTAGAATACATTTTATACCTGTGATGTAAAATAAAAAGTTTGATGTTCTCTGGAAATCTTGCAGAATACACAACACTGTAATAGTGGAAAGCTCTTCACTGGTTTTACTAGGTTGTTGTAATTTAATCAAAATACCCTGCTTATATGGCAGCGATATAAAAGATCGTAATCTGTCTGTTGTCCAACTCATCTCTTTATGAAGCCAACGCTGTGGATCCTCCCTGTCATATTTTTTTTTTCTTTATTCATTATTTTTTTAGGTTTTTCTATCTAAATTTTGTTTGTTTGTCATAATTTTCTTAGATTTTTCTATTATATATAGAGAGTAATCTACCTTAACAAATAAAAAAAATTGATTTTTTTTCTTTTATATATTTCATTGAAATATTTTATCTTTAAAATATCCACATAAAATTTTATGCTAAAATTCCAATAAAGATATTTTTTATAAAATTTTAAATAGAAAATTTATATTAAGCAGCACTTACCCTTCTGGCCCATCAATTCTAAGAATATAAACTTTAGATGTAGATAATACTAAGCATCCAGAAAATGTCTCTTGCATAGAATGCATCAAAATCTGTGCCTAAATATAAAAAACGAAAATATAATATCAATTATATGATTCTATTCTATTATAATTTAGACTTAAGCTTGCTATATATAATTAATAAAATTAAAAATATTATATCAAGTTAAGCACCTTGAGAAGAAATACCACCTCTTCGTTTTCATGTTCAAATATATTTAAAATTACATGCAGTTTTATTCTGTGATCTATACTACTAAAATCAGTATACGAATATTGCACATCGCTGCCGAAAAAACTTGAAGCTTCTTCGCTTCTTAATATTTTATTGCTACCAATCTTGATACTTTGAAGTAAACCTAAAAATAATACAAAAATCAAGTTAAAACTTAAGCGGAAGAAAAACATTTGTCCTTATTTTACTCGTATGATCAAATATATTCTTAATAATATTATACAATAGCATTATGGGATTATGGATTCATTGATTTTACCTCCCAACATTGATGTCAAGTTTGTTACAGGAGCAATTTCTTTTTCGCTGCTATAGGATTTTGCTATAGGATCATTCGTTAATTTAGCCATTTTATTTTCATATGCCGTGCATATGCTATCTGTCAGGGAGCCTGTAAATAAAACTGACTTTACAAATTATCATATTAAAGTGAAAATTAACATTATTTGTATATCGTATCTATGATGCAATTACATGAACAAGTTCCAAATTAATTCTTTATTATGATATAATTAATTCTTTATTCGTTTCTTTCACAAATAGATCAATTTAACTTTCATAAAAAAAATATTGAAATACGAGTCGTAATTATATTAATGAAATAATACACACTTTAATGACTTGTAGTAATCATATATAATTATATATAATAGAAAATGTATAATACAATACAAACCCGAAGAACTGCTTTCCGTTAAGCCTGCCATCACTGGCGTCGCATCTGGAATTGTTATTAAGGAAGGAGCAATCGCAGTACATCTTTCCTCCTGTTTCCGGCTCGGTGTGGCATTTGCCCTGTATCAATGAATATCACAATAAAATATTAGTTCTAACATGTAATGATGGCTTGTGATGACAAGTAGATAATAAGATGATGATATCTTAATGATCATTTCTTGTTACGTTTGTGTAACAAATGTATTATACAGAACATTATCATAAACGTTAAGTATCATAAATACAACTATACTAACTTTAGCGTTTCATCTAAAACCTCGATGCTACTCTGACTCGGATTGCTGAGTATCTCTATGTCGCTCTCGTATTTCTTCGTCAGGGCATTTGTAGACGGCGTGGATTCCCTTGATCCTTCTAAACTTGTCGCTGAACCTGACAGTGATAAATATTAATTCGGAAAAAAGATTAGTAATGTTTCGTCGTTGCGTCTTCTAGAAATTTAGAAAGAAAAAAGGATATATATGAATTAAAGAAATTTTAAATCAAAGATGTATAGTTTTTCTTTTAATACGTTACGCTTATACACTTTTAAAAATAAAGATTAGAAATTAGGCGTTTGTAGCACCGAAGAGAGAAAAGCCAAAAAGAGAGTAATATAAAAAAATAATACTGTATGTCCAAATTTTTTAATTAAAGTTTAAATTTTTTAAGTAAAATTTTTTAATTAAAGAAATGGCTTTGGTTCAGCCGCCGGACTTTTTTAAAAAAACTGTAGAATTGTTTTTAAACAAGAAGATGAGAAAGGAAAGACTCAATTTCCGGCGGCTGAATAATTCACAACGAATATATACATGTAGAGAAAAAAAGAAGGTAGAAAAGAGAGAGGAGATGAAAAGAGGCAAAAGGAAAAAAAGAAGAAAGAAAAGAGATGGGAGAGGAACAGAGAAAGAAAGAAAGAAGAAAAAAAATGAGAAAAAAATAGAGGGAGAAAATCAAATGGGAACGAGAGAAGGGGGAGACGGAAAAGCAGAAAATAAAAAGAGAGAGAAAAAGGAAGTAGAGAATGCTATAACATAATTATCGTGGCTGAAGCTTACAACAGATTTGAGCTTGGATATGAGAGTCGGAGTGTACCAGAGAAGTGGTGACGGATTTAGCTCCACCCTCCATTCCACCTGCACCGGTATTAGTATGTTATAATTCCCATTAAATATAAGATTCAAACGCGCGCGCTCGTACATGCGTTGGCTGTACATGTATATATCACACATATTAACACAATAAACTATCATTAGAATATTGCATTCGCAATCATTCGATTAACTAACGAGATTGTCAAAATTGAAATATTTCATTCTTTTAGATAAAGTCAAGATAATTATCAGGTCAATTTCAATATAATTAAATGCTTTGCACGAGTTATACAGTGTAATTCATAAATAAATTTCAAAATCAAAATATTAATTCGAGTTATGAGAATATATGCAATGTTTTCTTTAATGCAAAGGAAAACGTCTTGTTTTATGAAACGCCCTGTATATATAGATTATACTATATATATAGTATATATATATATATATATATATATATATATATATATATATATATAGAATATTATCAAATAAATTTCAATACAATATCAAGAACTATACAACCCGTACATATTTTCGTCAATTCACTCTTATAAAGAATGCTACATGCTGTAATCATACAGAACCTCACCAATACTGGAGAATGATTCAGAATGTTGCAAGTTGATTCTTGCAGAATTCTCTGCTAGCTGATTCTTTGTAATCTGATTGTCCATGCTAGATGAATTCTCTATTTCGATGACCAAACTGCTGTTACAAGTGGGGCACTTGAGTTGTTTCGTACCTAAAAGAATCATGATTTTCATAATCATCTTCAAAAATGTACCGTTTCGTCGTAATACTAACCCGTCATCGATTTAACAAGCGTCACGTATTCCGCATCCTGCGAGAATTGCGTTGAACATTTCATACATTTAAAAACCTGCAGCGGTATTGGCCGCATTTCAATCTGCTCGTTGATAATTGCTACAATTTTCTGAAAATAGAATTGTTGTTTTGAGGAGAAAAAAACATTGATAATCTTGAATTTCTTGTAATACATTTAAATGTCCCATTCTGTATACACTGTAAATAATATTTATATGTTTCTCAGTACCTTTGCATCTTCCAATTCCGCGAAGTATCGCCTATTTTCTCTATCTTTTCTAGTAGTATCAAAAATAATATCGATCGTGGGTGGATCGCTCTTGCCTAAGACGCAAGATAGAATTGAACTTATTGACCAATGAAACTTTACTTTTCCATTAATCGAGTCTCTTTCTTTGATATTTCTACAAAAGTTGCGAAAAAAATTTAATTTTATAATATTTTAGAAAGGTGTATAATTTTCAATTTTTCTTATAAATAATTAAAAAAATATATAATTTAAGAATATAAGTACAATTCTGCTATAATTGTTGACATAGCAGAACAATGACACTTACTCAGGGGTTATCATTAAAAATATAGTCTCCATTTCACTATCATCTTTCCTTTTCTGAACAGTATATAAATCTCCAGCTTCTAAGATAAAAAAAGAAAAAGAAGAATTTAAGACTTATTCCACCATTGACAATATTGTTTACATTGTTTATATTTCATGCAACTTTCACCTTCATTAGGATCATCTAAAGTCATAGAATGATTCATATGTATTTCCAGGGTATGCATTTCGTCTAAGATTTCTTCATTCTGAGGAATGTCTTTGTCATCTTCCATATATTTTGCGATTTCTTGTGATTCAGGCTCATTAGAAAATTTTTCATTAAACATGGTATGAATTAGATTATCATGAAGAGACGATGATGTATTGATGTCAACCAAGGTCTTAAATATTTGTGAAGTTGGAAATTGCTCAAAACGAAGACCCATAATATCCTGAACGGAAGTCCCCGCATGACTACTTAGCCAATTATTCTCACCAAATTTCTCTCGCAAATCTAAAATACGTTTTTTCGTCTCCAAATGATCCATTGATGACTCTAGAAAAACGAATAAATTAATATAATGTTCCAAAAAATATATGCTATTCTATCATATACCATACTTTCTGGATGTTACTCTATTAATTATTGTAATAATGTCTCAATCATTTATTATACGCGCATGCACGCACATAATAGTTTGATTATGTTATATTATTAAAATTATACATTTTATTACTATTGAATTAATAAAAATATATATCTTGATACAATTACCTAAATGAGAAGAAGCAACCACATCGGGCAATTTCTTAAATTCTCCCTTTTCTTGATCAATTTCATCGATAATTGCTTCTCTCATATTTGACTTCTTTTTACTTCTTGTTATGCTTTTTTCTGAATTCTCTGAAAATGATGTTATTCGTTGATTTGGTCCATTTTCATTGAATTCATATGTATCGACGCACGTAGACATTGAACTGGTCAGAGATATGGATTGATTCGCGCGTATCGTAAAAACTCGATTTTCCATTACAAACGCCTTCTCCGACTTTGAAAGCGGTAAACGATCTAAAACAAACTATCAGAGTTTATTCAAACTCATGTTATAATTAATAATTATAGTATTGATATTGGTTGTGCATTTTATAATTTTCGATTTATTTATTATCATGCAAATACCTTGCTATCTGACAAACTCGGATGTAAATGTTTTATAGACAGTAACCGATGTTTTGGATGGTACGATAAAGGATTTCCTTCCAAAGATAACCACAACAAAGTGAGCATTTTTTGAAGTGGCCAAAGGACCAAATGTTCCATTAAACAATTAAATGATAAGTCTAATTCTGTCAAACATTCTAAACCTTGAAGACCTGTTATACAAATTGATGATAACGCAAAAAGATAATTCATTAAATTTATAGATAATAATATTTTTAAGTAAAATAATATCATTATTGCAATAATAACTAACCATTAAGATTATCAATGTAATTATTCTTCAATACTAATATTTGTAATGAATGTAACGCTATCTTATTGAATATAGGTACTTCTTCCAGTTTATTATAGCCCAGATTAACATATTTCAAATCTGATAAGCAAGATATCTCCTTTGCACTAGTTATCATATTATGATTTAAGTCCAATATCTGAAGCAAGGGAGCCAATTCTAATGATTTATCCAAGCATTCAAGAGCATTATGAGGCAATATTAAATGTCTCAAGGATGCCCACACAAACCCAATGCCAGCATCACCTCCACATGCAGCTATAGTAGAGAATATAGAAGTAGAATATCAGATAATACATATATTAGTGACAAGAGCATCTCAGCTTGTTAAAGTTGATTATGTATCTTTCCAAAATCAATCTATTTATTGTAACTGATATATTGATTTGTTTCATGGAACTAAATAATTATCTATCTATTGTTACTTGATTTTTTAAAATTTTATTTCATATACTTAACAAACCTAGTAATTGATAGATTGTAGATACTCCCTTTCGACCAGCACACACAATGCTTTCCAACTGGCCCCTGACATTTTGTAAACCTTTCAATAATTCAATAGATACCTTTCTTAGCTCCAAATATTTTAGATGTCTAAACTTGGAGATGTCAATGATAATATTGTCATCATCAGAAGAACAATGTGTCACTTTTAAACTTATAGTTTTTTGCACAAAATCATGTAAAAATTTTATATCACGAAATATGTCTACTTTGGAACTATTGCACACTTGAAATGAAGAATCTAGATCTTCGGATTCTAATACAACCAGCAAGAATGCTTCATTAAGACTATGCAGTGATTTTGTTGATAGCGAAAGCTTGCTCGAGGCACTCAAGATCTTGTCGCCATTCTGACGAAGAAGTTTCACCAATTCTATTATCTCCTGCATATTGACTATATCCTGCGAGTGGTTTGCCATTGTATTATTCTCATTCATTATTATTAAATAGATCCTTTATCCTGCGTTATTTAATCGTTGCATTCACATAAGAGAATATATACTTTCCTAATAATATTTTATGTTAAACTGAAATGGAAATAATATATCAAATTACTATAAAACATTGATTGGTTTTAATATCTATATAAATATGTAAATATGAAAGAAAAACTTGAGAAAATTTGGAGTTTTAGAAAAGATTGAGAGAAATGTCTAGTTTTCAACTCAGTACTTAGATTTTGATAAAAAATACTTATTAAAACAAAAATAAAAATTTCAGTCATAGTTACGTTTCAATTATAGTTACAGATGCAATGACACATCTAGAACTATGAAATTGATTATAACTATTATTTATATATATATATATATATATATATATATATATATATATATATATGAATTAAATTATATATTTTTTTAAATATGTAATATATATATGCTTATATCATTTTATTCCATCAATATATGACAGGTTTCCTAACCTATAAAATTACATCTTTAACACTCTTTATTATTCTTTCTATCTATCTATCCTTATGTCAAGAAATGTTTATTTACCAAACCTTAGGTTATTAATATAAAAAAGCATCGAAAAATTGTATCTTTGTCAAAATCTAAGTAGAGCGGATAAAATTGAACATTTATCATAATACATAAATAAAATTAAAAAAAAGTTATAATCAGCTTAACAATAATACATAAATATATATTGTATTCTCATACATACCGTGTTATAATAAAAAATTTCTGGTAAAATATAATTGTCGATGTAACAATATAATAATCTATAAATATTTATATTTTTCTCTTCTCTTTATTAACTAGGTTCTCGTTCGACATTGAAGTTAGTAATTAAATGAGAGAGAGAGAAGTTGGTAATATTAGAAAATTTCCTAGCCAATTGAAAAGATAAATCACTAAAATATAACTGGTATTACCAAAAAACTAGATGACGCTGGTAACGGACGTGGCCATAATATATAATAGATATGCCTATATGTCTATATATCTAGTCTATGGTCGGGGCATTCGGCAATTCGGCATGTGCCGCGTGCAACGTGACAAAGGGACGTATTTGCTTAGGATTTTAGGATAACAATTCGTCAGCAAAAGGATCAACGTGCGACGATCGGTGAGATTCGAGGATCAGACGGCCTTGCGTCATCATCGTCGTCAATGTTTGATTTGAACGCATAAATGAAGGAAATGGGGATTATTTTTCAGGTTATGGCGTGCTCGCCCTACGTACGCTTGGCGGGAGACGCGGCATACAGTTAATGCAGTAATAAAATATATATATATGTATATATATATCTTGAGATCTGCAGATTTTTAGAGGAACGTTGTCGCACATTCGTTGTCGTACTTCTTAACTTTAGCGCTCTTATCAACGAACACGATGGCGGGATCTGATCTTGAATCCTTAGCATTCGATCGCGTATCCGCGCTCGCTCCAGCGCTTTTAATCCTTGTTATGTGTCTCACGGTCTTCCACAGGCTAAAGTAAGTTACTCGTCAAGATAATCGCATATCATGTACATTTTTATATGCAAGGTGTTCCTATATAAATTTGTATAACAGTGAATGTATCATTATATCAATATAACAATTTTTTAAAATATTTCATCAAAATAAATAGTCATTTTAGGAACACTATGTGTATTTGTATCGTTTTCTAAGATATAACTAATATTTTAATTACGTATCTTGAAGAGTGAGATGGCCTGTAATTGTGAATTGCTGGTTCTGCAATGAGAACTCGAAGATCTGGAGGCAACATTTGAATTGGTGGTTGTGCCCTTGGTGCGAGCAATACAACGGCTTCTCCAAGGTAAAAACAGGTTGAAGAAATCTGTACTTCCAATTTTCACTTCTTATTTATATACTTGTACAATAGAGAATTTTTTTGTTTCTTTAGAATATTGCTATGTGAAATACTTATTTTAGAATGGTGATTATGCGTATGATATCCCAGAACAATATGCGACGCCGAATATGTCTACAAGATACTGCAGATTGGTCGAACAGAGCAATTCACGCAATGTTTCCAAGAGTCATCTCTGTATAGAATGTAACAAGCAAGAAAGTCTGAAATTGTTGGAGTTATCTAATTTTGAACCAAAGAGTGAGAGACGCTACAATGTCGAGCTGAAAGGATTTAAGGAATATCTCGAGAAGAGATATCCATTGTGCGACAATTGCAAATTGACAGTACGGAACGTATTGAGTAGGCAGGCATTATGGCTCACTCATTACAAAATGTTATTTTTTCGGCAGAAACCGATTAGGATGCTTATCAGTGTAAGTATATATTTTTAAGAAGTATATTTCAACTGAGAAAAAAATTATACATAATTAGAAATTATTGTAAACACATGCAATCATTGCAACGAATAATCGTTTGTCAGTTCTTTTGCAGAATTTCCAGAAAAGAAAATCGGAAGCAATTTCCCGAATTATCTCAACGATTATAATTCCGATTATCGTATACAATCATGACTCTGTATGGTTGCCAATCAGTGGATTATTCTTTCACTTATGCACTTGTTGGGCAAGTTCAGCAAAGAGGAAGAGAATCGATGTATTATTGATATTTTTATGGTTCTGCATCATTATTTTTGTGTATGTCAAAAATTCAACTTTTCAAAATGTCTGGCTTACGACGGAGCACATCGTACAGCATCGCATGGTGAACTAAATGCAATAAAATATCTCTTGGCACTAAATATACTTTTACATAAATATTTAGTTTATTGTTTTCTTTTTCAGATAGAAGCATGCGCGTTTATTATGGGTTTCTTGAGTGTAACACCTATTTCATATAAAAATACGTTAATCGGTTCAGTTGCGTTGAAGAAGCTCAAATTGCGTTCGCGAGCCATTGTCGCATCTCAATCCACATTAGAGAATTATAGTGAAAGCAAAAACAATGTTTCTAATGGAACAATCAATGCTGTTGAATCATCAGTCTGTATAACAGGCAAAGTATCTTCCACTGAAATCAAATCGCATTCAGCAATGTAAGTATTCTATGTTGACTTTTATCTTTAAACAAAACACTTTTATTCAGTTTATTATATATATAATTATATTTATTATTATACGTGAACATCAGTAAATTATTTTATATTTAATCTTTATTATTATTATTATTATATGTATTTTCATTTACCTTTAGATTGAGACAAAAGCTGTCTACGATTACAGTTGCGGACGACAGCAGCAATGATAATCATCTAAATTGCGTCTCTCAGAACAAGAACAGTCCGCTGCACGGCTTTAACTTGAACCACAGTCTAAGCACTCTGTTCCTAAGCGAGGACTCGCCAAGATGCGGCAAGAATACTGCGAAAGCGGCACCGGCAATCTTTGAACGGAGAGTATACAGTGCGACAAACTCCGAGAATCTGTTCAAAAAGTCTGGGTCCAATAGAAGATACGTTCTGTCACCGCCAAAGCTCAGGTCGGTGACGCAGACCTCATGGGTAGCTGGCGGTTACTGGCAGGAGAGCCATATGATGACCGCGACGCCGCCGACGCTCTCACGATCGTCTAGCCAGAGCTCCGGCTTCGGATCGGCCGGTTCCTCCAACTTCGCCCCTTCCCGCGAGCCGTCCGTGCACGAGCTCGATCGCTGCTCCGTCGTCTCTGACGCTATCCGGTGGTCGTATCATACGCCATGTGCGAATCATTCGCCGCAGTCGTCGCGAGCCGAGGAACAGGAGAGATACGTTCGGGAGGCGAACGTTGGCAGTCGAAGCGATTTGACACAGGCATTTCCAGGTCATAGCGCTACGACAACAACAACGACGATCGTCGCGAGTTCCGGCTGGCTCTCCGCGCTGCTCTGTGGTTCGTTGATATTGAACATGATAGTGCTGTGCGCTACATTATTACGTTAACGAGTCGCCGCGTTGTGCCGGGTTGTTGTGTTCACTGTAATTTTTACAATTGTTATACAGGATGATCCTTAAGTA
This sequence comes from Polyergus mexicanus, assembly GCF_030449975.1. NCBI lineage: Eukaryota > Metazoa > Arthropoda > Insecta > Hymenoptera > Formicidae > Polyergus > Polyergus mexicanus. Next base: position 6,786,182 of record NW_027223323.1, read on the forward strand.
TATTCCGAAAATTAAAGAAATAATTCCTTAGAATTACTTTTGATTTTCGAAACATACTTGAGAACCACCCTGTATATAGCTATTAATGTGATCGTTAACGCTGATTTAATCCTCGAGTATTCGCCGAATCCGATCGGTCAGTCCGACTTGAGAGATGTTTTCTTCTCATTTCTCTTCCGTTTCGATCTTTCTCTTCGCGTATAATTTTATACAATAAGATTCCATAAATTTGGAAGATTCAATCTCTTGAGTCTGATAAATGATACGTATCTTTTCACCATGCGAATACTTTAAGATAAAACAATTACACTACTGCCAATTAGAAGAAGACAAGCGCAATTTTCTGCGCGTCAAGTACTGTTACACTGACGTTACACACTGCCGATGTACTTGCTACAGATACTTGCTTCAACATATCCGTCAGTCTTCACTCTACCTTGCAAATATGTAAACACATCCGCGTATTCTCGTTAAAGTTGAAATACGCGGGAGATATTTGCTCATCTCATTCTCTTTAAGATATAATTTTTATTCTCCCTTATTCCAAAAGAAATATCTCAGAGTACATTATTTTTATTTATATTAATGTATATATTTTAAATGGAATACTTTATGTGACGTAACATTTTTTCTCGTGATAAATAAAATTGTAAAAAATTAGTTGGGGGAAAGATGCGATGTGCAAATATTTTCTTACGCGCTATAATTATTACTTTAGTGAGAGATGTACGTATATTGATCTTTAGAGATAAAGAAATAAGGATATTTGTTTAAGCGTTGAAGATTTCCCATTTTCTATACGTACGTTGTTATTTATCGATGAAACCGATTGTGCATGCACTGCCGAAAACAGAAAAAATTTCGTATGTGAAAAGAAATAAAAAAGAAAATTCGTTCTATCGACAGGCACATGTGATACTGCATGTGATCTGCCTGTTCTTAGCTGACGGACTAGGAAAACTTGTTGTAATAATGTTACTTATATTGAATTCCGATTATTGTACGTTTTGATATGTACGATATTGTACACTTGTATCGAGACGAGAATAAAACAGTAACTCTTTTACAATAGTTTTCGGAAGACGTGTCCATTTTTAGTTTTATTCGTACGGGGAAGATAATCCTGTCAAAATCCCCTTGACAAGATATGCAGAAGAAAAAGAAAGATGATCTTACAAGAGTGAAAAAATATAACACGTAGATTGTGATCGAGAGAGATGATATATTCCTATTTCTCTCAAAAATAAAAAAAAGTTGGACTTTCAATATCGTCCGCGTAGGATGATTAAATTTAGGACGTCACCAATAAAGAGATGTGTATGTATAATATACTTTATTGTGTGTGTTACTTTATAAATATATTTTTTTCGGAGATTACTTCGCCGAGATAGAGTACGACGGTGCGACAATAAATAAATAGGTAAATACAATCGTTTAATGAGATTTTTTTCTGCGTTCTTCTTTCTTTTTTTTCAATGTAAGCATTCTCATCTCTCGATAAAATCGAATATTAATCATAATATCTTAAAATTACATTCTTTAATCCGAGGAGAATATTGTATTACAATTTATATATAGTACCTTGTAGCTACAGCCTCTCTTCTACACCCTGCATACAAATCTACTACCACCTAAAGTCTAGGAAAATGTTTAGAATTGCATCTATGCGTTTTTATTTGTTTTCTATCTCGTTAGCTATGCATTCTGTTTCAGATGAGGTAGATCTGAACTCGATCTATTGCGATCCGGGAAGGAAATATATCGCGTGTGATGGATTCACACGAAACTGTCTTCGGAAATCTGTGCTGTAAATCTAAAGAATCTATTCTCTGAATTGTCTCATAATGAAACGAGAAATGCAACGATTTATCTCTTTTCTTTTTCTTTATCTCAATTTTTATTTTGTTCGCTCTCATCGTTGAGACAAAGAAACAGGTTGTAGATCGACCTCCTCTTCAACAGTAACTGATTGCGCGTGCACATAAAATCGTTACAATTCGCCTACTTTACTTTGCAGTAAATAAGTGCAATGTTTCGAACACACGCTCAAGATATTAGGAAAATAATAACGCTAATAGCTTTTATCGTGTCTTCCCCGCGCTCATCAAATCCATCGGCCCCGAGCCTGGTGCTCTTACATTATCGCACATTACATATTGTAATAACGGAATCGATCATGATTATCACAAGAATCTCTCGGCGGCGATATCTACACAATTCTTACACAAATTCTTTCAGTTCTTCAGACTTATAAGCGAGAGAAAAGGGAAACGAGTTTGTCACAGAAGAATTGGGAGAATCGAGAATTAATTTTATTATTCTTAACGACGGAGGAAAGATAAGAGATGGGAGGAAAAACAGCACAATGAACCACGTTACATTAGCTCTCGATTCGGGAAAATACATTCATCGGGGCATCTAAAGAGGGACGCGCCTTAGAGAGAAGAGATGAACACTATATAAGTGTGTATTATTATATCTGTGATAAATACAATCGTGCACTAAGAAACGCTTCCTTTCGCCTCTGCCTTATTCGTTTAATCGCGAAATTAATGTGAACGGCATTACAAGAGCGCGGTTTGCACGTGATACATACATATGTATATGTATATATATATATATATAATATATCGTATAATATTTACATATAGATCCGACACAAAAATATTTAGTTCAACGATAATTGCACCCGCGTAATGCATCACACACACACACACACACACACTTTGTTGTCGATTATTTTCTCGCTTACGTATTATAGCAAAAGAAAAAACGCAGGTCCTCGATCTCGATACAATTACATATCACAAAAGTTAAGGAAAGATAAAAAGAGGGGGAGAGGGAGGGGCAGGAAATGTGGCGAAAGAATGATCATTAATGGCGAAAAAAAAAATATATATAAATATATATAAAACTTTTGCGTGAAGTTAAAAAAAATTTATCCGTTTCTTCTCTGAAGAGCGGATTTTTTCAAGAGTATTAATGAATGCAAGATTGTAAAATGTCATGTAAGAGAGAAAAAATGCACGAATATGCGTGAGAGGCCATGCCTGATTTGTATCTTATCTCGATTAACGATACTGTCGAGAGTATCGCGTGTGCGATAGATTCTAGAAACCTTGAGAAGAACAGATTTACAAATGACATAAATTTTACGTGTAAATGGGACATATGTATAAAAGATAATGCGAGGAGAATTAAATTAGGTTTAAAAAAAACGAGCATGAAATTTTTCGATGGGAGAACTATTTTTCTCTTCTTTTTTCAGAAACGTAATAATAAAATAGACCTTAGGGTTGGCTCTCTTGCAATCGAATAATTCAGGGCATATAAGATGAAGGGAAGAAGGATTTTCAAAATTTCTCTCAACACTGTGCGTTTCGCAAAGATCGCTTTTAATCATTAGTGCAAGAAAAAAGGAGCCTTTCGCAAGATTAGAAAAGTCGGCGGAAAAATGCGAAGTAAACGATGGATTAGTTTCTTCCTGTCCCTTCGAAAAGTTCCTCATAAATTTCTCTCGCTCTGATAACGCGCGCGCACATACATACATACATACACATATACATACTGGCTCTGAAACGGGAACGCTCTGGAGAAGCAATTCTACGCTTGACATGCTTGGTCAAGCGTGCCCTCCGGCGAGAGAGCCTTCTTATCAGTTATGAGGAGAGAAAGAGAGAGAGAGAGAGAGAGAAAGACTTCTTACGATTATGACAATACTCATGTGTAAGCCATAATTACATTTACATTCGCTCTTGAAGCCGCATGTCCGATCGTTTTAATCAGGTGGATTCTGAATTAAAGGCGTCTTAAGTATTCTTTGCTTCTTTCAAGATAACGACGATTGGAACACGATTCTTCCACGGTATTCATTTTTTTCTTTTCTTTTCTCTTTTTTTCGAGAGAGAAAGAGAAACATCGGGCAGAATTTCAAGCGATGCAAATAGAAATACACTGATCAAAGTAAAAAATATTCCGAGAGAAATTTCTTCGCGCACTCGTTCGATTGGGAAACACTCGCTTTATTATTGAATCACCATTACCATCATCATCGTCATACATATATGTGACACATTTTAAATTAAATAATTTATAAAAATTACCTATTTACACATCGACAGGACATGCAGCACTCGCGTATACACAAAGTATTCGGTAATAACACGCGTCATCTCGCGTGTACAAGTAGAGCGGATGAAACCGAGTAGAAAAGTCTCACCCGTGGTTTTGCAATTTTTGCAATAATTCATGAGAAATTAATTTTAAAAAATTGCAAGATGGTAGAAGACTTCTACTCGCTCTACCTGCACTACAGTTATTGCCGTACATTCTGTATATATAACTTAACTTATAGCACTCTTATCTTATATATACCTAAGCACATGCTTGCTTCGAGGAAAAAAAAGAAAAAAAAATTTCAAGAACTGGCGGTGCTCTCCTTGCGGATAATACAGTACTATTGCCCTTATTTTTTTATAATATAGTAATAATAATTGTAACATTTATGCATATCCATTATACATAAGAGCCGCTGGAATTCTTTTGTTTTCGTCGATGAAAGCGTTCTTGCATTCGTTTTCTGTAAAAGTGAAGGGTATTTTGGCATTATGCGATCACGATCATCACTGTACGCTGTTACCCATATCTGTGTGTGTGTATGTGATCAGGAACATGGAAAAAAAACAGAGAGGAAAACAAATAAATATCTCCAAAGTAACATTCGATCATTCAGAATTTCATATTTCACGAGAGCGAGAAATTAACTGGTTAAAAACATGATATATCACGATTGAGAGAGAGAACGTTTCAATAAATAATTAGCATGCTACGCAAAGAAATGCGCGATCGATAACGTAACTTAGGGAAAAAAAAGAAATGCTTCGCGAAGTTTGTTCGTTTTTATCCGTTTCTTTTGTCAGGGTGTTTACTCAAATCTTGTAAGAAAAATTCTCTGATCTTTCAAGTATTTTCGTTTAAAATTCTAAATAAAGAGAAAATTTTAAAGATCTTATTGGTACAACTTTTTAAAATAAATTTTTTTGTTGTATATGTTTTCTAATGTTTTTCACTCGTAGGAAGAAAGAACAAAGCTTCTTACGTTTCAAGTAAATGTTGATTTGTAAATGTATTGAAGAAAAAAAAACCTGAACAACTTTCATAAGATAAGCATTTTTCACTTGCACGAAATTTTCATTTTTTTTTATTTTGTTTATATATTCAATATTTTGTTAAGACATTGAATATATAAACAAAATAGATATACAGGATGTATCTAAAATAATGCACTAAACTTTAGGAGCATATATTCTAGAGGTCAAAATAAGACTTTTTTTGCTATGAACATGGGTCCGCAAATGAACCCTCCTGCGAGCTAGAGGCCCCTAAAGTTTGGAGAAAAAATTAAAAACTTGCTGTATTTCAGAAAAAAAAAATATGGATTGCCTTATTAGTTGACATTGGTTTTGATGTTAGTTATTACCCTCTCTTGAGACACAAATAAATTTACGTTGTTGTGTTTGATCAATTTCACACATTTTCGAATTTTAGCTCGAAGGGAGGTTCATTTGCAGACCCATGTTCATAAAAAAAAAAGTGTTATTCTGACTTCTAGAATATGCTCCTAAAGTTTAGTGCATCATTTCAGATACACCCTGTATATTTATTATTTCTTTATTTTGAAACGCAAAACCGAACAAACAATCGTGCAACACGATAATTTTTAATTAAACAGATCTAAAAGAAAAAAGAAACAAGATGATTGTATATATAAAACGCGAGAAGTTCGCCAAAAAAAAGAGATATTGCTGACGATTTTAACTGGCGCGACTCTTATAGCGAAGGAAGCAAAAAGTTTATTACTCCTTACCACGATTGCCAGTCCTAATGGCGTTGACATTGCTCAAATGATGCTGACCGGCGCGAATCGGCTTCGCGATCTGCGCGCTCGGTCCACGACGCGCGAGATTCTTTTGCCTGACTGCCTCCTTAATACGGTCCACCTCGTACTGGTAGCGCTTACGATCCCGCATCGCGCCTTCCTTGGCGTCGCGCAGCGCTGTCTCCAAAGCTTTGATACGCTCCATCGTCGCTCGCAATCGCTTCTCCAATTTAGGCAGCTCGCATCGAAGATCGGCATTGTCCCTGACGAGTTGTTTGTGCACCTACAATAGTGTGAACATGTATTAATGAAAAAAAAAAAAAAAAAAAAAAAAAAAAAAAAAAAAAAAAACATATTAATATGTCGTAAATTAACAATGATGTACCTTTGTCAGTTGGTCCAAATTGTTTTCCAAGAAAGATATCTTTTGTTTTTGCGCGAGAGAACCGCCGTCGTCCTCATTGTCCTCGGCGCTAATGGTTTTCTTTATTCTAGTCTGCAGATCTTGAACGAACAATTTACGCAGATTGTGCAAGGTCTGCAGTTCTTTGGCTACCGTATCCTCCAGCCCCTTGAGATCTTTTCTCGCCTGTAATCGATTCGACGTGTTTGTAAAAATTCATTTTATACAACGGATTCATTAACATTTTTTGAATTTGAACGTACTTGCTCTCGGCGCTCGTTCAACAAGACAAGTTCTTGTAGTTTGACGGACTTGTTAGCCTCCTCTTGCTTCAACCGTTCGTAATCGGCCTGCATCTGCTGATGCGCCAAGGTAAACTTCTGATTCAGGTCCTTGAGCTCGCTGATCAATTCCTGCTTCTGGGACAGCTCGTCTCGGAGGGCAGCGACCTTGAATAAGAATCGAATCACAAACACACGCGTTTAAAAAGGCCAAGAAAATTATCATTTAATCTAAAACAAAATGAAATATTGACAAGCGCACAAGTTAGCAGTCGTTCCACAAATAAATAATAACCTGTTTTTGATGTGCATCTCTCAATTGGTCCATCTGCTCCTCCAGGGCCACTCGCAACTTTGTTGCCGCCTCCTTCTCTTCGGCCTTCTCTTTGTTAGTGACCGCCTGCATCTGTTCAGCAGCCTTCAGTTTGGCGCACTCCTCGCGCAACGCGTCCACGTCCTCCTCCAGGGCCCGCTTGCGTGCATCGGCCTCCTTCATCGATTCCGTCAGCGTTTGCATACGTGCCTCGTGCTGCGAAATCAACAGCCGACTTTCGGCCAAGTCCTTCTCGTATTCGGAGACCTATGGAACATTTATATAAAACGAAGATTAATTAGGAGACTGATGATGACAACATAAAATGCCGCTACTTACTTTCTTGTTACAGTCCACTTGAAAGCTTTCCAATCCCTGACATCGCTGCACCAAATTCTTCACTTCGGACTTCATCTTGCTAATAAACAGCCGCGCCACCGTGAACTCTTCTTCGAGTTTACCGTTGCTCTCCGGTGGAGCAATCTTGAATTCGAAATCATAATTGACAAAATCGTGAAATGAATAACAAAATGCATATAACTATGAAATAACCTAAGCTTTAGATATCTTTATTCCACTCAGGGATTCAATATATCCTTACTTTTAAATTTTCGTTAGATTCGCCACCGATTGCGACTCCAATTTCGCCCAAATCTTTCAAGAAATTCGCTAGCATCTCCGCGATACGCTTCCTTTGATGAGTCGACATGTCGCGCAACTGTTGCAGCTCGGATGCAGTGTTGTTCAGAGCTACTTGTTTAGCCAGCAACTCTTCCGCCATGGATTCCTGTTCCTTGTTTTTCAGTTCGACCTAAAATTGGAGAAAAGTGAAAAGAAGTCCACGTGGTTTTTTAAGATAGAACTCTCTTTTCTTTCACAAAAGTAGTTACCTCTTGCGATTTTTGATCGTAATTGACGGCGAGCTCTTCCAGTGCTTGCAGTACCTCCTTCACCTCCTCCTTAGCGCTCTCGTTCTCCTGCTGTATTCGATTCATCTCCTGTTGCAACTGCTCGTAATCTCGCCTCGCGCTGGCGATAAGTTCCTCCTGTTCCTCCATCTGCTCCTTAAGCTTCTCGACGTACTGCGATTGCTGATTGATCTCTTCGTCCTTATCATCTAATTGTTGATACAGCCTCTCGCGTTCTTCCTCGAGCTTCTGTCTCTCCTCGTTCGAGAGAGAACCAATCATAAGACCGCCGCCGGGAGTGGCAGGCATCGGACTATCATCCAGTTTGCCTATAAGACAAAGAATCAAAGGAAAAAATTCATAATTTAAATTATTAATTATCTAATTTATCATCATTACCTTCGACGGAGACATTGATTGGTGTGGTAACATCTGGTGCTTCGACTAGGCTGACTTGCTCCTCGGGTTTGACAGTTTCGCCCTGCCGCCAACGTGATAGTTCCGCTTCCAATTTGTCTACCTTGCCCTTCCATCTGGCTACTTTTTCCTTCTCGCGCTCGTAGCGACGTTTCCATTCTTCGGCCGTCAATTCCTCGTTCACGCATACAACGTTCTTGATTGTCTTGGCGCGTTTACCTGTTCAACAACATATGTTCCACAAAATCCACCGAGCAGTGTGTCGTCTCGTTGATGATAAAAGAAAAGAACTATAAACTTACCAAAATCTAAAGTTGACTTTGTTTCCGATTCATTGAAGCTAGCGGGAGAGCAACAGATAATGATCGTCGTCCTAGCGTTACCACCCAACGATTCTTGCAGGATTCTTGTTAGCTTAGAGTCGCGATAAGGAATGTGAGTCTTATTGCCGTCAGCCAAGGCTGAGATTACATTACCCAGCGCAGACAGGGATTTGTTGATATTCTTTGCCTCGTCAAGTACCGTTCCTTCGGCACCGGTTTTAGAAACCTGTAACGTACGTGAGAACAATACAATAATATAATAATAGGACAGAATAACATATACAAGAAGTATATAAATTTAAACGCCATCTTACCTTTTCCGAACCGGCCAAATCAACGAGATATAGCTTGCCGGAGAGCTTCTTCTGATTCTCCAGATTTTCTTGTTTGACATTTATAAGGAAAACGGAATGGGAACGCGAACTGTGCTCGTTCATGTTGGTCACGGCTATGTGCCGATTCGACTTGCCCTCCTCTATTACCTCGAACACTTCTTCGGGACTAGAAACGAAACGTTCGGTCGCGCCCTTCACGAACGGCACCCGGTTCTTGTCTTCGTGTACACTTAAGTTAACCTTAGATACTGCGTGAAACAAATATTGCTATTGTCAAAATATCACAATTTATCATTGAGCACAAACATAAGATCCAATCTTACCATCGAGAAGATCCCTGATTTTATCCATGTAAATCTCAAAGTACGATACTTTAATATGGAATTCCAAGTTTTCCTCCATGCCATAGATGTGATTGAAGATGTCATTGACGATTCGCGGGATGATACCCTGCTTGTTAGGATCGCCGATGACTCCCTCCATTGTGTGCGTTTTACCTGTGCGCGTAAAACACGCATATTTTATTTTTTACGTTCTGTAATAATTGCCACAGAAGCAGTTAAAGATCCCTTACCTGACGATGTTTGACCATATGCGAAAATGGTTCCATTATATCCTGCTAAAACGTCCGTGACGATAGACTTTGCCGCCTCATTGTAGACTTTGTCTTGTGTAGCATTTGGCTTAAATACTTTATCGAAGAGATATACTTTGCCCTGAATATATACACATATATATTACGAAAAATTTCTTTTAGGAACATTGAGTAATCAACAAAGCTTATCTTTTATCATCAAAATGTTATTGAACTTGACGCTATTAGTCATTGTAATATATCTATTACAAATATTTAACAAAATGTATATAATAAAGGAGGGAAAAATATTCATGTAAATTTCTGATTATTGAAATGCTTCTACAAGATACAAGGATCAATACAAGAGATGAAAATTTCATTCACCTAATTATTATATGTTTCAAGTTCTCAACAAATTTTTATTTTTCCATTATTCTATACTTTCTTGATAACATTTACAAATATCTCAAATTATTGAAAAATATATGCTTACATGTGCGATAAGCAATAGATTAATATAATTTTTAATACTTTGGATAATTAAAAATTACAAAGTATTTTGTCAACTTGTTCTACTGCTGTTGTTATGTGCAATATTTTTTAATAAATAAAAAAACCATTAACAAAAATAATTAATGCAATACAAAATAAAATTACTGTAGCAATATTCAATGTTGGAAAAATATTTTTAATTACTATTGCATAAAATAACAATAGTAACTAAATAATATAATACTATATTTTTCAATTATAGAAAATATGTTGCACATCAGCTGTAGTTATCACAAACAATAATTTCCAATAATTCAAGCTATTATAAAAAAATATTAATATGCAGAATGGATTTCCATGATCCTTAAAAAAGCCATGAATCATAATTTCATCATGTGTATCTATATACAACACACATATTCGTGTATCTGACTGTATATACAACACCCACGGAGGGAAGGGAGGTTCCCGAGGGATCGTCAGACCTTGTCTTTCGACGACGATGACGATCGTTCACGTCAGAAATTTCGTCTCACATACCCCGATGGAGATGCAGTTCTCGTCACCCCCGGCCGGGAATTTGACGATAAATTTGGAGCCGGCCTTCTCCTCGGAGTCGTTGAGCGGTCGGAACCTGCAGACCACTTTGATGCTGTCCTCGGCGGCGATCTCTCGCTCCCTCGGCGTCTCCATTGCCATCGCGAGCGAGGAGGCGACGACGATATCGTACGCACGCCTGTGTGCGTATATTTAACACTCGAAAGTTTTATTATCGGTGCAACTGATTATTCCTCCTCTTCTCTCCACTTGTTTTTAGGCTACTATCAGCTGCTTCCAACTACTCTTAGGCTACCCTCAGCTGCTCTCAACTACTCTCGGCCGCGATCGTTCGTAGGCGACGACGACGACGACGGGATGGGCGCCCGTACCGCATGAAGGGACCACGCCGTCTCTCTCTTTCTTCTCTTGCCCCTTCACTCTGTCTCTCTCTCTCTCTCTCTTTCTCGCTCGCTCTCTTTCTCTCACCTGGCTCAGAGAGCAGGCAGGCCCGTCTGTCACCGTTCTCACTGGCAGCAAGATGGCGGCCGATAAGTGTCCGACTGACTGGCCCACTCGATCCTATCCCACTGGCCTCTTCTCCCGCTCGCTCTATTTCGTCTACTTCTCTCTTTCAGCTCGTGGTCGCCAACTCGTTTTCGAGGAGGCAGAGAACGAGAACAGAGCGAAACTCAACGCGACGATCGCGACGGCCTATATCTGCGGAGAAACTACGAGCGATCAGATCGCGCGTAATCGATGATGAGCCGTGGGTCGTGGTATATGTGTGTATGTGTGACAATGATACGTCTATATACATCTACCTACGCGCTATAGAACGAGAGTCGGCGCGCGCTCTTTTTCCTCGGAAACGAAAATGAATAGGAACGCGCTCGCGAGAATGGACTTTGCCGTCTCATCCGGGTTAATATCTGTCTCGCGCGTTGCATTTTTACATGTCACTCTGGCAATTTATTTCTAGAAAAATCCGGCGCGTCGATGAATGGATAAATGTATGTATATATATATATTTTTATCTTTTTATCAAAGAATTAGTATCTTTTTTCTGGAATTGTAATTTAATTGATTTAAAAAATATATATCGACGAAGAGAAAGAAATTTATTGTTATGAAATTATTCATGGTGTCTAATCTTTTGTAAAAAATTATATACCTGAACACATTCCCTGAACTTCCAGGTATTTTTGTTCAAAATTCTAGGTAAAGAGAATCTATTTTTCTGTCAATTTTTTTTTAGTTACACCTCTTACATACTTCATCATTCTTTGCCACATTCGATATACACTTTGTAAAATACACATAAATTTTTCAATGTGATATAACATATATCAATATAAATATATATACATAGATTACATTCATATATCTATTCGTTAAGTATAAAAATAGCGTTTGGCCAATCAATAATAAAGAAATGGTATTATTTGCCGTATGAATGCACTGATTGGTCGTCGAAGAAGAAATTACTAGAATTCCAAAAATTTACTGCAATAGCAGCCAATCAGTACGTTTGAGAAAATTTTCGCTTGTCAAGTGAAATATTGTCCAAAGACTACCTTATTTCGACGAGTAGATTTACGAACGAAATCCTAAATTTCGATATTTCGATTTGCTCTGATTTCTCGAAGTTGCTGTAACAGATTTCGAAATAGTCAACACAGATATGAAACTTTTAATTAATTAACTTTATTAATTCGAAAATTTATTTAAAAAACTATAACCATAACTTTGATTAACTTTTAATATTTTAATGTAAAAAACGAGATGTGTCGAGAATGTGTTACAGTTACATTATAACTTAAACTAAATAGAAAACTTGTATGAATGAATTATTTATTGGTATTTACAAATATGGTTGCCAACCACAATAGACCCGACATAAATTTGCGGGGTCTCGTGCCTCCTGTAACAGTCTCTCGACTTGTCCCGGAACACTGGATATTAAACCATCCTCTGTTCCTCGTAGTTTTTGTTCGATTCTCAAAAGAGCTCTTTTGGCGATTTTATTGGTCTCTACGGATGCTAAAAAGCAAATAAAGTATATATTAATAGTGAATTGAGATTACAATTAATGTGTCCCGATTCGAATTAGAATAATCTGTTTCTAGAGGATATAAAAATTGTATGTATGAAAAAATCACCCTGGGCCATCGCTCATGAACACCCACCTATATATTTTTAGAAGAATTAAGACACCTTTTGATTTAGCGAACAATCTATACATATGTGATATTCTAGATTTATTATATAAATAAAAAGCGACAATAATAATTATTAAAATGTTAGTATAATAATCGAGATATTTTAAATTCAGAGCTAAAAATAATATTAATAATAGCGTGATCTTTCTAGACAATCTCTCTTAGTAAAAGGGTTTAGAGTTTCCTGATTATGCTGAATGGACCGTGTATTTTTTTCTCACTCGCTTAATTTCCTTTACCTCGTCCGCTGTTTTCCGAATAACTTCTTACGACATCACTCTGCATCTTGCAGGCTTTTTCCGGCGTGATGGCCCACGTAAAGAGCGGATCGTATAATAAGACTTGAAGAAGGGTGATGATAATTTGTCTCTGATCGCGCAGCATTGTCATGGTCACTTCGCAGCTACGTCTCATGGTACCCTCAATGCCGGAAGCACCCATGGCGACCTCGATGTCTCTGGTTAATCTACGATAGAGCGAAAACACGCTGATTTAATAACGATAATTGAATGAAGATCAGATATAAAGCGATAATTTCTCAAATCCTCTGTACCTGAAAGGAATGGTCTCGGGAAGAGGTAGAACCTTGCCCTGCTCGAAAGCCACGCCAAAGTCGATGTGCACTACCTCAGCGGTGCGCTCGTCAATGAGGATATTACTCAAGTGTCTGTCGCCGAGACCCAGAATGTAACCCGCAATGGACGTGGTGGCAACACTGCGCGTATATGTGAGCGTCCTCTCGACCCAAGTCTCAGGCGATCGATATTTCTCCTCGAAGAAATGATGAAACGCTGGCCGCATGCGTTTGCAACACTCGAGGAAAACCTTTAACTTCATCTGGATAAGATCATGGCACAGAAAAAGAAAGTTTTAAGTATAGAATCACCAAGTATGCAAGAATTTTAATAAGAACATAAAGAATCTTAATCAACGTTTCAAAAATGGGCGTCACTTGCCTCGTTCGACTCTTGCGCGACGTCCTTCATTTTGTTTCTGGCCACTTCTGCCGTCAAATCACGCGGATAATACCTCTTGTGTATACCGATCGCATTCGAACTGCCCACTAAGGTCGCCGTGATGGGAACCGTGTTGTCGCACCACTCCAGCACGCCCGACCTCTGCGTCAGCGGCACTACTTTGTACGTTCTGATACGTAAATTCCGTCGTTTCGTCTCTTTACAAGTGCGCAACAGCGTGTTCATCACGGTGAACACCTGTTGCATTACCGCGTCCTGCCGTAGATCATCCTTGCCTTTGACCAACTGTCGGCGCTGTACACCGTCGGTGCCGACGCAGATGACTTTCTTAGGCGCGGTCACGCCGCCGACAAATACGCAGGTCTCTTGATACGCCTTTATGCCGACCACATTATCATAATTACCTGACGGTCTCACGAGTAAGGTCAGAGTCGGCAGGAGAACATTGTCCAAGTTCTTAACCTGGAGAAAATAATCAATCAATCAGATTTTGAAAATCGCAATTTACATGACTGTTTTCTCAAAATTACCTTGGATATCAACTGATCTCGCGGTATCGAATAACATTTTCCATTGTAGCACTTGCCCTTGGGTTGCCAGTAAGCGAGACTCAATAGTGCCCGCGACAGAATCTCCATTTCTTGGACAATATCGTGTACGGATGACTCGGTCAATCGCTTGAGGAGCCTCTTGGCGCCCAGTACGCGACGTTCTTCCTTCGTAACTGTGGTTCCAGGGTCACTATGTAAATTCTTCAGTGCCAGCACCACGGGCAACGTGTGATACGGATGTTCTAGAGCGCATCGCTCGAGGATTCTAAAGATTCGTGTGGAAAAGCTCCTCTGGTGCTTGAGATCATTGCTTATGTGGGCGGCCAACTGTGGCACCAGCGGCACGAACTTAAAAGACGGCACGTTGTCTAGTTCGTCCAATAGTACCTCGTTCACCTCGTTATCGAGCATATTGTCTAACCAGAGTGCCACCAATCGGAAGATGAGCAGATTGTGCTCCTCGCTGCTGTGAAGCGTTTTCAGGTAATATTTTAAAGCCTGTGCGAGATAGTTACGCCTTTCCTGCTCGATATTCTTTAGCTCGGCCGCGTCGTTCGTCGATTGCTTCTGGCTGATTATCACGGCGCGTTTAATATCTTGATTTTTTATCTGCGCCTGGTCTAAGACTTGGCTCCTTAGATCATTGCTGCGAGCGTATTCCTTCAATGATTCGTATATCGGAGAGTTCATGTACGCGCTGATCTGCTCATACTGCGCATCGGCAAAGCGCGCCAGCGCAATCTGTAAAAGATGATGAAAGGTATATATATAAAGTATGCAGTATTTAATTAATTTAATTAACCGAAAAACTGGTTAAACAATTACTTTTTACACACAATTTTTTAATTAATAATTAATAATCACTTTTTGTACACTAGCTCTCTTACCTGCGTGTCATATAGATCTCTAACGACATCAGGCGTCTGCTCATCGATAGCCTCGCTGATCTCGATGGATTCCAGATAATATTTCTGTATTACCGCCAGCGGATTCTCCGACTTAGTCTCAGCCATCCAGTCGCCATAAATCCGCAGAGCTTTGGCTTTCAGACTCGGCTTCGGATTCTTCTTCTCCATCAAGTTACGCAGCAGACGGCGCGCAATGACCTGGTCGTGTTTCATCCATGCCAGGAGCGATTCCTGATAGAGATGTTGGTTCTCTAAATCCGTAGAAAGATTTTTCTGGGTCGTTAGTGTGCTCAGTGCTCGGGCAGCCACTTGAAAGTTGCCCTGACCCACTGCAACCTCCGCCAAGCCCAGGCAAGTGGCAAAGAACGCGTCTCGTATGTTCGTGTCCATCCACAGAGATTCTCGGATGCGGAACATGATGATACGTTGCCATAAGATTGGTTCCACGTAGTCGAACTGACCCGTCAAGTTGATTCCATGTTCGTTCCATCGTTGCAATACCTCTGAATACCTTTCCTGCGATGAGTCGGTCGCTGAATTCAGCTGTTCGATTTCGCGCAATAGCCGCAACTGCGATAGTTTCTCGTTGACGATTCGGCTACTGTCTAGACTGATCACTCGCAGTCCGCGGATTACACTTACGCGAGCGCGCTCGATCGCCCGTTCCGTGCCTTGTCGGTCGTTTTCATGGAGGCATTTCAGCGCATCGTAATGGTGCATGTGAAACGTGTTCTCCAGGGATTCAAATCGCTGCGGTTGAAAATGGTTTTGACTAGTGCCGGCGACGCCACCGTCTACCAGCAGATCCCAGTTGCCAAGTCTCCAAGCACACTCGTAGCTATTAAATATATTTTCGTTACATATTTGCAGAATATAATCGCATTTCCTCTTTCATTGGAATTTTTGTATAATTATTAGATATAATCTCACCTAAACTTTTCATCTAGACAATTGCCCAGAAACTGCCATTGGAGAAACTGCAATCCCGAGCGGTGTAACGCGTTCGCCATTTCCATTCTGGTGTTTGTCAGTGATAATTGATTGCCGTTGTGCGACAGCTCAATATCCTGTGCGAGCATGACTTTGTCCCAACAATTGGTACGAGCGTAGTACTGCACTCGGGAGTCCTGATTGAGCAGATGCGATGATCCGGCGCCACACATGGCGTCCGGATTGCTGATATTCAAGTAGGTGTCCAGCATGATGTCTTGCAGCACTCGACCGACTGCCGGTTGGCGTTCGTAGATATAATCAATCCTAGGATCGCTGCTGAAATCCGGATAGTCCGATGAGATCGACTCGCAGGCGAGCTGCGCGAACAGCAGAGCCGTATAGTACGCGGAGCATTTGTGCGCAGCTCTGGCCAAGTTTACATAATCGAGTGTTAAGATTGCGCCGTCTGGTAGCTGCGCCCGCACATGATTCACCACATCCAGCATGCAGCGTATAATTTTTTGGTCGCAACCACCATTTCTCGGCGATGTAACAGTCTCCGCCTCATGGTTGATCGCGAAGTATTGCCTAGCAATTAGTTAAATTTAACAATCAATTTCAATCGGTATTGAATTTAATTTATGTCGCTGGCGATAATACCTGAAGAACTGATTGACGCAGTCACACATGGCACCGATAAAGCTGCCGTTTCGATGAATGACAAGATATACGATTCTCGGCAGGATCAGTTCGCAAAACTTAATATTGAGCTGGCAGACCGGCAGGAAGCTCTCTAGATAAGAGTCGGTGAAGCATTCGGCGATGCCACAGGTTAACTTCACGATCCATTCAGCATAATTCTCGTTGTCCTGAACGGTCCACAATGGGTTTTCCGGGTTCATAACGCTGCGAAATCTCGCAGCGTTCACGCCAAAGGAAGTTTGTGTTACGCAACGTCCGTGAGCGAACGGTCGAATGTAATCAATCTTCAGAGGCACAGACTCTTCGAGGATGTTCGACAGATTCTTCGTGTATTCGGAGTCCGACAGTTTACGACCGAAAGAAGTCGATAGCACCGCGTAAAGTGCGTCAGCGCTAACCTTGAATTAAAATTTATTTTAAAATTCATTTATCTTTAAAAGATCCTTATTATAAATTTAAAAGAAAGAATTAAAATGATAAAATATTTGTGATAAAATATTCTGATTTTTTATCTTAGATTTTTCATCACAATCTCATACAGATCTAATTGCAATAATAGCCTAAGATAACATAGAATGGTAACTTCAAAATAAAAATATAAAAACCTTGCGAAGTTCCACCGTGTTTTCCACGAGAAAATTCGTTAACATCGCGACCGACCGATAGGTCAGGATGTCTATCGCATAGTTTGCTTCCTGGACGAGACTTCCTACTGGTCGCAGAGCCACGGTGGAATCTGTCGGACCCAGTTCGCCGAGACATCTGGTAACTTCCATCAACACACGTGGATTAGACGATTCTGTCAGCTTCGCGAGTCTGAGAAATGCATTTTCGAGGATATTTTGTAGACCGCAGATAATCGGAAAGAGAATCAGTTAGCACGTTAAAGAAAAAAAAAAAAAAATGAAGTTCGAGTGAAGTGTCTACTTACTTGAATATTAGTCGATGTAGGATACTGGCGCCATCCTCAGGATATGGCCTTTCTAACTTCCGATGCAGCTCCCTCAATTCCGTTTTCCTTGTCGATAGTTGCTGCGTGAGATTCGCGAGATCCTCTAGTGTGCATTCGGCGTTCTCCTCGCTTATGGCGTCTAGGAAACGCGCCAATTCGTCTTCGAGATACAGTGCAGTTCTGTTCTTTTCTGATCTGATGATATTGCGAGCTTCCCTCACATCCCGAAAAATTGTGTGGTTCGGGAATGAACTGAGCTTCGCGATAGCTTCCTGCAGAACGTCTTTTTGCTCTACCACAAGAAACCTAAGTAGATTCGCAGCGACTCGATTGATGTTGTTCGTATTTGACTGCGCTAAATCGATCAAATTTGCTACAATGAATCTGAGAACATCCCGCACCTCCGCGGCTCTCACAGGTAGCGCCTGTCTCAAGAAAATATCCACAAACTTGCAGCATGCCATGATAAGCGTTTCGTCGTCGTTTCCTCTGGTCATATGCAGCAGGCTATAGCACACGTCCCGAATAAAAAACGAGGCCATCTCATTAAAGATGGGTTTCGCCAAGTCGCGTGTCAGCCGTAAGCAGAGGTACGCGTACTGATACAACCGCTTTAGTTTATCTTCGCGGGAACGCGACGAATGTACGGCGCTCGCGAAATGTAACAGCATCCTCTGTAGCGTCGCCGGTTGCTGCTCGACTAGTGTGCGCGTCAGCGTTTCTCCCGTTGCCAGAAAACCAGACGACTCCAGATAATCGAAGCACAGATCTAATGTGGCTCGTGCAAAATGTGGCGGATCCATCGCCGGGAAACGCATGTCTGATATTGAAAAAACGCACTCAAAGTCGTCTTCGTCATGCAGCCTCTGTATTAATTCCACCAAAACGTCCTGCAGACGAGAGTAAAATAATCGACTGAAATCGCACGTATGCGCGAACTCGTCCGTGTTCTTTGTCAGCTTCCGCATCGTTTCGTCAGCATCGTTAGATGTAATGACGCGCGATATCAACCACGCAAAGCAAGACGGAAAAACGTCTTCAAAGACTTTCTCGAAGGCAACACCGGTGCAATCAGTGCAGAAAGATATGGCTTCGGCGAGGCCCGAAGTGCGCAGCACTATCGGAACTATGTGATTGACATTTTTTCGAAAAAATTCGTCCACAGTTTCGCATCCTGTTAATATAATAATAATCTTTAATTTAGTCGAGTTCGGATAAAAAATCAATCATTCTCTAAATCTAAATCTTTAATTATATCATTATCAGGTGTCAGATATCGAAAACTTTTATAATATAGTCAGAAATAGAAGATCAGCACCGAATAGTGCACGTGAGGAGCCCTGGAAGTAGCGGGGCTCCTCCACATCTTGCACTATGGAACTATAAAGAGAGGGTTTTTTAATAGGTGCGAGTCCCATATATATTATATAGCCTCGCCGGACAGCCGGCAGGGTGGTGCATAACGCATTTCTCCCCCTTTGAGGGGAAAAAAGAGGGAAAAAAAAGATAGCCAGGAATATAACTAAAATTTGATAATTAAATTAATCAGTAAATGAAAAAGAAATGTTCACAATACTGTTATTATATTAATATTATATATTAACGTCATAAGATGATCTGTCCTTACCCACGAGTATCCATGGAAACCTCTGCAACGAGTATTGCGCATCTTCGATCCAGGATGTCAGCAGGTAGTTCAAGTTATCCTCAACGAGTGAGATGTGTGTCGTTGTGTGCCGCGCCGCTGCCGAGAGAACCTTTTGCACTATCCGCATGTCCACCTGTCTCTCTATCGACAGTCGAAGCATAGCGTACAAGGCGCGACCCTGAAGAACACCGCTGGCACAAGCAATAGAGGCTAGCGCAATCAATGCGCTGGCCGTTCTAGTTTCTCTCTCATCCTGTTGTTGACTTTCTTCCAGACTGTTGCTATTCCGCGTAGAAATATAACCAGATTAAGATTTACAGCAACATTAATTTTAAACACAAATTAAATTTTAATTAACTAGATTATATATTAAATTTATGAATTTAAATCACTTTAGAATATAATTGTTGTAAAGGCAATTTTTTTTATCTAATTTGTTTCAACATCAAATATATTTTATATATTGTATTTATTTTAATGTTCATACTTTTCTGGATCAGAACTCGATTGTTGAGCTTCATCGAGAAGATTGAACGCTATTTCCTCCACTTTGATGCATATTCGCTCCTTCCACTTGTGATCGACATTCTTGAGGGATAGAAGCTCCTGCAGACATCGCACAGCCTGCGAACGCAGTACGAAGAGCGTGTCGCCAATATAGTCAAGGATGCTGTCTAGCAATATTACGATGCTGTTCTCGGAAACATCGTCGTGATTCCATGAGAAGCTTGGATCGATCTGCACGCAGTTACAGATGCACTTCATGTAGTCTGCGTGCACGAGAACGCCATAGTTCCGTTTACACATTTGTTTGTGGAATTGCGCGAGTGTATGAACGATCCTCTTTGGTGAATAATCGTATTTGATCGCGTATTCGAGGAAGTATGGCAGTAGATTTAACAGTCGGCGCGAGGACTGCTCGTACTTGTAATCCTTCTGACAGACCTCCAGCACAAGGTCCAATGGCGCATCCGCATAATCGCGGTGAATTTCGTCCTGATTGCACGCGGCAAGCGATTCCAGGATCGTTAATGATATCCAATAATCGACATAATTCGTAAAGTCCTGTTGCATGGTGAGCAAGTTACGCATCATCTTCGTCTGCAGTGTGAATTTGCTGCAGTCCGCGTCAACGCGCAGAGCGCAAAAAGATGCCAAAGCTTCTACAACATGAAGACGGATCGCGTCCTCACGTCGGAGACTCGTCAAAGACGGATTCGACGTTTCTGAATTGGAACTCTTGCGCCTCTTCTGAAAAGTGGAGTCGTTCGGAGATTACAATTGATTGACACAAATTAATTTCTTTATTTTACAGAGTCCTCGTTTTAGATACCTGAAAAGTGTCATGTTCCTTGTGATAATCACTTTTACGACAATTGATATCGAGATTCAGGAGATCGAATATATTTTTCAACATATCCACGGTAGACGCAGAGACTATTATTTTTGCTATGTCCGCATCATAAGTAGTCTTGTACAGCACATTCAATGCCCTGGTCACGCTCAACAAGTATGTATACTTATATGCATACCTATATTTAACATAAGACGTCTCAAATGAAAACAGGATCAATAAAAGCGCAAGTTTTTGTATGCATAAATAATTACAATATAATTATAACGGTCTAAATTAATAAATACCAAAAATATCGAAGATTCGGATCTTTTCAATATTTTGAAAGAAAGAAAGGAAAAAAATGGCCAACTTTTTCGTTGTTTCATTAAAATTCCAATAAATTTTTCGCACCTGCTCCAGTCGATTCTTGCTAGAACTTCGAAGCTATTCTTCAGGTGCTTCTCCATCACACCAAGCAACGAGTCAACAGTATCCTCCTTCACAATAATACCTAGCTGCTTCAAACTGGACAACAATCTAGCTAGGAACGCTACCTTCATCAATACGACATGAACCTCAATTGTATTTTTTGTCTCATCGCTGGAGTCTTCACCTTGAAGAATATCGTGCAATCGTTTCTTTAGAAAATTGAATACTTCCTGTACATAGGAGACGGGAGTTCCATCTGTAGCCATCAGCCTAAAATCTCGTTCATCGCGCTCATCCTTCGACCTTGCCGAAAATTCTACTTCGAATGTCAAAGACGCGTGACAGAGTCGTGGAAGGTCTGTTGAATAGATGTCCTGATGCGACACAAAAACAGGTTCGCGCGATTTCTCAGGTTTTCGCAAGGGTTTCCTGACATTTTGCCTGCAACGTGAACTCAGAACGAGATCTACCAATAGAGTACAGATATTCTCGATGGTTTTATCGGACAATCGCATCACTAGCTTTTGCCATGACACGTTTAGTAGCCATTCCAGCAGACGCGTCCTGTCGCATATCGGCGCAGTCGTTGCCGATGGCGATGGATCCAACACTGATGTAAATGCGTCCTGCGGCAGAGAAACGCATTCGCACAACCGTCGTAGCGTGCATACGCTGTTCGGCGACCAACGGATTGTTTTTGTCAAATACAACCTGAGAAGAGCATTTGCATTGGGCATCTTGTTGTGAATTATAAAACAGTGGATCAGTGAATGACCCGACTCTTCACTCTGATTTGCTCCCAGAGACCTGCAACAATAATAATATTCTAATGTAATTATATATATGAAATTGACATTAGGAGGCAGCTTCTTGAAGAAAGAAAGGAAAGAGAGAGAGAGAGAGAGAGAGAGAGAGAAAGAGAGAGAGAGAGAGAGAGAGAGAGAGAGAGAGAGAGACAATCTTCAGTTAATTTAATTAAAATTATTCAATTTTCAATTAATTTATATATGCACCTGAGTAGCATATCCCAGATCTTGCTCCAATGAATCGTGGTGTCCTGCACTTCCTTTTCATTAGACATCTCGTTCTCCATGAGAACACTGGCAAGATTGTACAAGTTATCCATGATGAGCTCGTCTCGAGACTGAGCGAGTTCCGTTAAGCGTTGCAGCAAAGGTGCGAAATCTTGCGGTTTTAACCACTGTGGGTATTTCTTCAATGTTTCCTCAAGAATTCTCAGCAAGGGCCACATTTCTTCGGGACTACTTTCTGTTACTAGATCAACAACGCTGTCCATCCTATTCATTGTTCGTCTGCGTTTAGTCGGTTGAGAATAAGTATCATCAAGAGAATTTGCGTCAACATTGGCAGTGAGATTCACCGAGTTCTCCATTACTTGTTTCACGACTGCAAAGAATACATAATATATATACATTTATATAATTAATATTTTATATAATAATATTTAATAATGTTATATTATTATTTTGTAATTAAGATTATTTAATTATTTAATAATATTTAATAATATATGTTTTATTTATATATTTTATTCATAAAGATAAGTCTTTAGATAACAGAAAGCTGGCATGGTTCTTGACACAAGTCAAGTTTCAAAAGCTTATATAATTACAAAATAATTAATTATTTTATTAAAACTGAATCATCATATAGTCTTGTAAGATAATTGACTTCCTATGAAATACAGTTCTGGAATGTGCATTATACTCTTTTAAAAAAATTCTAACTCTCAAACTATGATTAAATGTTTCGAAAAAAAGAAATTCCAAATATCTATATTATATTAGTACAATATATAAAACAATACCTTCACTGGCAAACTCGATGAAACTGTGCCACTGTACGTCCAACTTGCAGTTTTCCTGAACAAGCTGACACATGCTGCGCAACAAATCCTTCCATTTGTTCCAGTTATAGACGTACGTGCTATTGTTGTATCCGATATCATTTGGATAGTGAATCTGCAGGAAGATCAGTAATAATTTGTACTTTCCTTCAGAGCCATTCAAACGTAAGATATCCATCGATATGCTTTCGCTGAATTTACAAAGCGCGATTCTTGATTCCGTCGCGATTTGCCTGCATACACTGCTGCTGAGTCTGTAGAAGGACTCCGTCAACTGCTCGTCATTATTTACTTTCACATTTTCGAAGATTTCCTCTAGAGAACATAAAGTAATTGTCTTATTAGCTTTTTACTTCAAAAAAAATTGATTTTATTTTTACATTTTCTGAAAATATGATAAAGTTTTAACGTACCTAGGAAGGGCAATAAATTCTTCACATGAGAAATTAGATTTGTGTGCAAGAAGGAATGATCCACAATCATTTGTAGTGCGTCTAACACAATATGCTTCTTAAGATGCGCCTTTTTGTACAGCTTCCTGCAAACTATCAGCAATTCTCTCCATTGCTCTGCTGTAATATTATTATAATTGGTACTTTTAGGCAATATGTATTTCACCAGTATTGCCAAATATGTGTCCTGATAATGTACATAGATTTTAGAATCCAATATCTGCAGTATCATAGAGACTATATCGTTTGCATTTAGAAGTTCAACGGATCTTTCATTAGATCGACGAATTGTATCAATCACTAAACTACAAAGTGCTTGTCTCTCATTGTTTTTGGCAGTTGTTTCTTTACTGGGTTTCTCTGCTTCCTTTTTTTTATTATTTAAACATAAGACAATTAGTGAAACAATAAACAAATAATATATAGCAAAAAAGAAAATCTGTTTTAGGCATTTTAATATGCAATTCTTCTTACATCAAGAATTAGTTTGTGAGCTGTAAGCATAATATAGAGCCAATTAACATTTCCTGGAGCTTTTCTTTCCGTATTTTCGTGTATTTCATTGAGAGCATCATCATTCCGATACAAATCTAATAATTCGATGACACATTTCTGGAAATTAGAAAAAACAGATTCAAAAAAATGGTGAAAAAAATAAGCATCTATCAAGATATTGGACAATAATGCAATCCAACTTGAATCTTTGATTAAATTTCAATTACTTCTTCATAAAATTTGAAATTTTTTAAAGCAACGACAAGTTGAATTGGAGAACACACAGTATATATCAAAGCGTTTAAAAATTAAGTCTTGAATAATGATTCCATTTTGCAGATTGTCAACTGGATAAACATAATCTTCAAATGAGTATAGATTTTTGGAAGTAGGTTTTTTAAAACAAAAATTGAAAAAAAATTAATATAATTAAACTAAAAACTTAAATAATTTCAATCCTAATTTTCCTACATGTGGACTATATTTATTTTCACAAAATAAAGTAGATTAAAAACGGATTTTTAGTGTTATCGCAATATGAAGAAAAAATAATACTATTAAATATACTACTATCAATTTATCTTAGTGAGTGATAACAAGCGATAATTAACGCACGGTGTTACCTTTTTGTCGGTCAATCTCGAACTATTGGCTAGCTTTAAAACACCACAGATTCTCTCTGATATTCGCGACATTTTCGCGTCCTCTTCGACGTTCTCGTAGAGTTTATAAACGTCGAGTTTGATGTGTCAACTGCAAAAAAAGAAATATAACCGCACTAGAACTTATAGCACAAATGTCATACAAAAATCTAACGGCATTCGATCACGTTTCATAGTTTAATCGCCCCGCAAAATGCCGCCAAATGCCGTAGACATTTAAGCCATAGACTATCGGCACGAACTAGATGATCAAACGCGTATGAAATTATTGTTCAGAGATACTCAATACACAGCGTCATCTATAGTATATCCCACATCTAGTTACGTATAGGAATTAATGAAAAGTGTCATCCTGCCATCAAATCATAGAGATTTTTCGACGCATGTACATTTCCATCACCCATATACGCATGGATAAATGGAACAGCTGATGACCTTGACAAATCCGTATTTCAATGCGATACAAGAACGTTTCTTGGAGCTCGTAAGCACTTAAAAAATTGTTTTATTTTCATTTTATATATAAATAATTATAATTATTATCAATATTTACATTATAATATGTAAAGCGTATGAAGATATTAAATGATGATTCGCCGTCGTGTGCAATAAACAAGTTAAAAAAGAGATCCAGTGACGTGAAGAAACACGTGGTACTGCGTTTCCAGAAACATTCATCAAGAAGAAGACTTGTTTTCGTTCAGTAATATGGTATATCTATTCTGTCCGTATTGCGCCAATCTTCTCCGATTTCAGGAAGATCCAACAGGCAATCGATTCGCCTGTCGCACGTGTCCTTACATCTATAAGATAAAAAACGCAGCCACCGCGCGTACTTATTTCAACGAAAAGTTAGCGAAGACGGTCATCGTCAACAAGGAGACCGCGTGGGAGGGAGTAGATTCGACGGACGAGCGTTGCCCCAAGTGTTCGCATCCGCGCGCCTACTTCAGACAACTGCAGACAAGATCCGCCGATGAGGGTATGACCCTATTCTACAGATGTTGCGATCATTCGTGTGCTCACACGTGGCGAGTCAATACGTGAATCAGCAGGTAACATATAATTACAATACCTTCCTTCTATCTAAGCTCTTTGTATTGTTTTAACAACTTTTTTTCCATAGAGGCAAGCAGTTCAAAGCATTCGAGGTATCATGAGTCCCAATTCAATGGGCCCTACAAAAGTCAATATGAACCATGCAAAGAACGAACTGAAGCTGATCCGACCGCAGGAGAAACACTGGTTCTGTGGTGGCGCCCGAACCATCGCAATGGCGGCGCAGTTGCTACAGCAGGGTAAGGTGATTGCGATCCCCACGGATACGATATATGGTCTTGCTGGCGTGGCCGTTAATCCGCACGCTGTCCAGCGGCTGTACGAGATCAAACGGCGGGATGGGAGCAAGCCACTGGCGATTTGTCTGAGTAACGTCAAGGAGATTGGCACATGGGGTGTTCTGGATGACGTGCCGTCCGGTATGCTGGAACATCTCCTTCCTGGGCCCTACACGATATGTCTGCGACGCACATCCGCTCTTCCACGGGCCTTCAATCCTGGTTTGGAGACTGTGGGAATTCGCGTGCCTGACAGCAAGTTTGTGCGCAGCGTCGTGCAGATCGTCGGTCCATTGGCACTCACCAGCGCCAATATTAGTAACGAGCCAAGCAATCTACACCCGGACGAATTCCACACACTGTGGCCTGAGCTCGATGGCATCTTTTACGAGATGTTCAACTCGAATAAGCAACTTGATCGCCGGCGAGTCGGCTCCACCGTGGTGGATCTGTCGAGGCCAGGCTATTATAGAATTGTGCGTCATGGTATTGCAGCGAATATCATCGTTGGTGTGTTGAACAAATATGGACTGAAGAAAATTACAGATAATATGTGCACCACGTGATTAATCTCTTAACTGTGAATGCGGCATTTTATATTTAATTATCGTATATAATGTTTATAGAAAATAAAATCAAAAAAATTATATCTGGTTATTACTAGCATGCATTTAAAAGGTTTGTGTTTACATTGTAGATGTAAAAACCATTGTATAATTCCGTTCCAAAAACTCAAGACCTCAGTTTTTTAATAAAAAAAGTAATTTTGACATTTTTATTATTTTATTTTTCATCATCAATATCTCAAAAATAATACAATTGATTGTGATGTATATAGGTTCTGTTCTGAGAAAAGGTTTCTTTAAAGATTTTATTGCATTTTATTTTCAGTCTGAAAACATTTTATACTCTTCCCTATAAAATGTCATTAAATAATTCTAAGCTTTTATTTCAATTTATTTAGTAATTTCTTAGGTTTTTATTTTCAAAGTAGTCATTAAAATATATTTATTATTTAAGTAGAAAATTTATTTTCTTCTATCTATGACGATACCGGTGACTATAAAATGAAGGTGTTTAAAGACAAATAAATGTTTATCAACGAAGATTCTTCCTGTGAAGGACAGATTCTTACCTGGATATAAATTTCTTTCAACACTCTGTGCACACACACATGTATAGATAATCTTGATATTATGTATTCTTCTTGCAATCCTTATATTCACCGTAAATGAATTCATTCAATTACACATATACAAACACAGACACACTCGACGCTGGATCCTCTTCTGGCACAGAGAGGGGCGGGAGAAGGGGGAATCCAGGCAAATATATTCTTAAAAATAATATTAGTGTAATAAATAAATATTTAGCGCTACGCATTATCACCGTCTCTTTGTCCCTATCAGGTTATGTCCTTAACTGGCCTCGCGCGTCTTAATTATAAATTATCACTAGGCAGAATGAGAACGTTTGTTTAATCGGCTTTAAGCGATAAACTTTTTAGGCTCTCGCGAAAGTTACGTTGACTCTTTTAATCGAATTTTGATAATGCGAGGACAGAAGCACGCGGGAGTGTCTGAGAATTAAAAAAGAAAGAGGAATTGTATCGAAATCACTGACAAATTATTCGCCAACGTGATTCCGAAGATTTCCCGAAATTTAATTTCTTGAAAAAGTCTATCTCAGACACTCGCACATCTATCAGACATTATTTATAAACAATATTAAAAATTTTTAAGAATTTAAAAGAAAGGAAAAGTTTCAAAATCTTTCGAAATACGAGAATATTATAGAAAATTAGAGAAAACCTCGATATAATCAAGATTCTAACAAATATATAAGAATCTTTAAGACAATCTAAGAACTGAAGAGTGTCGAAGGATTAGTATATTCAAAATTTCTCAAATTTGAGAAGCAAGTCTCTCATGATTCGAAAGCTCAGAGAGTTTTCTGTAATTTGCAAGACGCAACACATGTAAGAATTTAAAAGCCAGGAGAACTTTCACAAGATCCCGATGTACTTTGTCTCTCTTCTCCCTCTCTCTGGTGCTTATTAATTATTTAATAATATAATAAAATCAGTCTAATCTTCCTTTGTAGAAAACATCCCTGACGACGGTGAGTTCTTCTTCGCGTCGGCGATAACGTTCGTAGTTCTGAAAATACCTAGCAAGCTGCTTCTCAGACGAGTGTAGATCTCTTTGCGCACGGTCGCGGTAAATTTGGTGGCCAAGCAACCGATCGCCGCCGTGGCAAAGATCAAGTTATAGAGGAGCACAAGCTTGAAATTACCGAGCCACTCGATGCGTCCAAAGTCACCCAGCAAATCGAAGTTTGTCATTCCTGAGAAAAACACGAACGAAACAGGAAATGAGATACATAGTAGTAAAGTTTTATTATCCAATTCTTAAATTCGCGAAAAATCTTTCTTGATTTTCTCAATCGTTTATAATTCTTATAAAATATAATACGCAGTGATTGAAAAATTCTCTTAGAATAATGGAATCATGTCGATGGCTTGCAAATGTTACCTAGTATCCGCGATAACAGCGGTAATGCCGAACTGAGCACGAGCAAGAGGGCACAGTTCGCGATGAGATGGGTGAGCGGCGTAGAACGAAGTCTGGGTTGAACTCTTCTTACGCCCGGTAGAGCATATAAGCCGATCGCACTAGTTATGGCTAAATAAAGGATCACCGCCACTTCAATTGTCGCGCCGACGGGCCCGAGCTTAGACAGGGAGCTGATGCCGAGCGTAAATTGCTATTGAAATAAAAACATAATTTAATTAATTAGTCTTGGAATAAATTTACAATTCCATATTAATTGATAGAAAAAAATAATACTTTAGCAACAAGAAACTTCAATTAATTAATTATTCGAAATTTTATTGTTTTTTACTATAGAATTCTTGCTTCCCTTAGAATTCTTTTTGGGATTTGCGATGAGATTCAAAGTTAACAGATTTATGGGAAAGAAAGCGTCTGTACGAACCCTCGTGCTCAACGGCAGCGCTTTGATTCCTATTAGCAATTCCAATGTATTTTGCACCGCCAGTAGAGCCGTAGCAGTAGATAACACGAGCAGTGCTAACATCGCCACTGGATAAAGCAACGTACGCCGAACCCACCAAGTTCTTCGCTGTTGATCCAGCAATTGTCGTCGACTCTGGATGTCGTTCAGCCGTTGAGAGAGACCTTTTTGCAAAGCACCGTTCCTCAGGCATAGCAAGCCCGGATTCGTACTCAATAGAGGCTCATCCTCCTCCTTCTCCTGCGTCGACGAGCTGCAACTCGCCGACGACGACATCGGCACCGGTGATACGTACGACTTCCCCGTCGCTTTCACATGCTGCAATCTAAATTGATGCTGTTACATATGCTACTGTTATCATAAAAATTATAAATTTTAACGTGTAATCTATAAAAGAAAACGGGAGAAAAGCGCTCACCTTCTGTGAATACAGTCCTCTTCTAATCTATATGCAAAAAACTCCTCGTCCAGGTTCTTCAGAAACTGGGGTTTAACGAGAAACGATCCCACCACACCAAACAATCGTACAAATCCTACTGGAGTACATACTAAGAATATAGAATACAACAGATTAGTGAAATCGAAGAATATTAATATATTTATAGAATATCGCATATTGAATCTCTCCTTTTGTCATGTAGATAGTGTGTTATTCAAAAAACTTGCGATACTTACATAATAACATCATTACACCAACGAACGAGACGCAGGAGTACAAGAAAGGTAAATAGTAACTCCATAAATCTATAAAGATCGGACTCTATTAGATCGACGCATATCCTCAATTGAATTTTACTTCTCCTTAGTATTCTCATATTGTATCTATGTATATACTTACTGAGCAATGTGTGTAAACTTGAGTTTTGATCATCCAACAGAGACGATAGAACGTAAGTCATTCCTAGTACAAGAGTGCCCAGAAGACAGAGGACTGTTACTGTCTCATATACTCTTGCCATCACGCCCTATGATCAAAAATAATAAAAAAAGGACATGGCCTCACAAATGTTTCAAGATTCTATCTTACTTTCTTATGGCCTTCGAAACCTTCCGATTCTGTAAAAAGATAGGCG
This sequence comes from Polyergus mexicanus, assembly GCF_030449975.1. Lineage (NCBI taxonomy): Eukaryota > Metazoa > Arthropoda > Insecta > Hymenoptera > Formicidae > Polyergus > Polyergus mexicanus. The sequence goes on from NW_027223323.1 coordinate 6,816,226, forward strand.
AAAGGCAGAAACACGAAGAGTGATAGGTTCGAGAACAAAAACACATGGTTCCATAGACCTGTGGACAATAAATATATTTTGTTATAACACGATATCTACACGGAGATATAAACAAAGAATCTAAGGTATTTATTTTGGAATTCCTTTGATATTCTTCTTATCAATCAATTACTAAAACATTATATATGTATTTCTTATAATTGGTACTGTGATCTGATTTACGTAAACATAATAAATTATTCTATCTATTTCTTTTTCGAGTAACGTCTTGCAAATCTTTTTGTAAATTCAACTCGTGATATCGCGCAGATTTTCACCTTGAACGAGGGAGCTGTTAAGCCACTTGACGTAGTAGCTGTTCGGGTAGAGAATGAGCACTTCGTTGCTAGCGATGGACACCGGAAGTAGGAGGGTCGCGCCGACGGAGACCGCCAGGGCGACCGTGCACAGCCAGAGACTGATCTTATACACGGTGGCTTCATCCTCGTCCACTGATAGATAATCGTCGCGATCCCGGCGTCTGAAGCGTGCGATCAGTGCGTAACTCGAGATGTACAACAGCAAAAAAAGAAGCAGAAATATCTGCAAAAGACAAGTTATCAATCATGTTAACAATATTTTACATATACAAATACGATTACATCAAATTTTTTATTATTATATAATCAAAATATGTATCTATATTTAATATATGATATTAAAAAAAAAAGATATATATATATATATATATATATATATATATATATATTGTATATATTATTGATATTTAAATATTAATTATTTTTTGTTAATTTATTGATACTAGTTTATTTATTTAAATATCTTGATGTTGAATATATAATATCGAATTATATGATATTTAAATAAATTGTATGATATATAATTATATAATTTTTAAATAAAATATATGATATTTGGGTATATATAATTAATATTTTAATAATTTATTTATATATCATAATTATTATTCAATATCAAGAGATACATGTATCTTATTAATTATAAATTATATAGATGCGTGGGTTTTGTAACGAAATGGTTGAAGAGGATTATATTACGACGAGGAAAGATAAACTGAAAGCGGAAAAAATTTGTCCAGATATTCTTGATACTTTTAGCACTTGATAAAATTCTGAGAAACACCGTCGCAAATAACGTTACGTAAATAATATTAAATACTATTAGCACCGATTAGAGGAATGCTTACACAACGCAGAAAAAAAAAATACAAAAGTGCGTCGGTAAACGAAGCTTTATTACATATATGCGAATTAAACTTATCTCTCTGTTGGTTTTTCTCCCATATCATTGTATTTCTTTAAATATCCTTCAGAAGAATTTCCTATGATATGATTAATCAGCAAAACTGCTAATGATATTAATAAGTGGAACAACAAATATTGATTTCTCAATTTGTTTTTCTCGAGGAAAACCGACAGCATTTCCATTTAATTGAATATTTTAATCTTGATTGATTTACCTCTTTTTTTTTTTTTTTACGAAATATTGAAAACTTTAATTTTTGAATGTTTTTAGATTTTTTTTATAAAAGTATTTTTGACCGTTCTAGAGGTTTTATATAGTATCTGTGGATATATTGTATTTTTGCATCGAATAATGTAATGTGTGTGATTTCTTATATTAATATAAATAATTTTTTATTAGTATATTATAATTTATTAATTCTCTTTGATCGATGTAATAAATAATCTACAAGGTTCTTCTACGAGGTCATACTTGGACACTGGCGGTAAATGCGACAATCAACGACTGCAACGCAACTGAATCGTTGGATCTATTACACATTACAGTATAGTGTTGCGCGTTTAATTTATTAATCTGCTTATATTCCGATCGATATTCTCTCTCACTCCCTTAGCGTTAATTTATTTATTCATCCACTAATTCGTTTGTACTACTCTGTTCCTTTATCTACTTATTAACTCTTATCGCTATTTTAATACGATGTATACGTTGTAATTGACATATTAATTCGCCCGGGGACGGATGTAATAACGGAGCGCGTATATAATTACGAACAAATAGAACACGAATGTGTGACATTTTCGGCGTCGTGGTTGGCAAAAGCTTCTCGTCGAGAGCTGAGAATAGGACGGATGAAAGCGAGACAAAGGCGAGCTTTCGCGAGAACAATGCACTTACAAAGAAGCTTCACCTATATAATATTTATATTTATTTTATGATAAACAATTCAAGAACAATAAAGACTAAAAATAATTAACAAAATAAAATCATATATGTGTAAAGTTAAATAAAATAATAATAGTCGTAGAATGCTTCTTCATTTGCGAAATAAGGATATTGAGCTCCAAATGACAGAAGAAATAAAAGAGAAGGTACACGTAATATGGTTGATTACACCGTTATCGCTCGTGTCATTTTTGATCAATGACCCGTCGAAAGTTTACCGAGCGTAACGTTTCGCGATTACGAGAGTTTTTTTTCTATATCTCTATTCGCATTTCTCGTATCATTGTCGATTAAACGGGATCTCTTTACGCGCACGTTTTCTTCTTTCTCTTTAAAGAGGAACTGGACGGATCTCAGTTACGTCGAAAGTTAATAAATTTAATACATTTCGAGATATTCATAAATTTAATATATTTGCGCAAAGCATACCTTTAATCTTATAAAATATAAAATTAATAATTAATTTGTGAGTCAAAGTGAAAAATTTGCCCTGTAGAATATGATTTTAATTCTGTCAAATTCATGAATTTCGAAATGTAATGGTTTTATTAACTTTTGACATAGCTGATCCGTTCAGTTCCTCCTTAATTCTATACCTCGTGTTTCTTTATGGCTTTTTTATTTTACCTTATTCGAGTGTATCACGGTATGTTTTATCGCACATCTATCATTGTATTAATATAATAAATTTAGAAACAGCTGGTAAGCGCGTGTTTATTCCAATTATAATTGCACATCTGATAATCATAATCGTGATTGCAGTATCTCGTCATAAAAATAGCTGGCAGAATCGCAACAATTAAATTCGCCTTATCCGGTAATATCACTCTTCCGCCGTTACTCCCATTTAAATCGAAACCGGAAGTTACCTGGAGGCGCGGTTTCCGGTGGATTCAAGATCATTCTCCGATCCGAATTAATTTAATCATCGATTAACTTGCATGTGGTAACTCGATGTGACTAATATTAAAGTTTCTAACGATATAATATAATTATCTATATAATCGTGCATGTGACATTTATCTCTGCATTTATTATATAATTATTTACTTAATATATTAGAGATTTTAGAAATTCGATCACATCCTGCAAGTTAATTGTCAGAAAGAGAATTTTTTTTTAAAAAGTTCGACGAATCTCGATAAAATCTTACGAGGATCCCTCGATTTTTCCAAGTAGAAAAAAAAAAAATCTTTGAAAATTGCAGTTCTTCCAGGGAGAAGACACTCTGGTCAATCAACTTGGAGCTCGATCGAGAATTAAGCGATTCTCAGACTCTTTTCTTCTCTTCTCTTTTAAGTCGCATATTTTCTACCTCTCAACCGGTTTGTCGTCGAGAGAAATTCGCAAAACGAAGATGTCGAAGGCGACGACAAAAAAAGGAGCGCCTTCCTACACGTGTTTCGAGAGGCACGACTGCGTCTGCGAAATGCATGTGCGTTAACTCGAGTGAACGCACTTGCGCGAAGCATCATTCGTAATATTTGAAATTCAATAAAATTCCATGAGATTTTCCTGATTTTTCCAAGGATAAAAGAAATCCTTGACAATCCTTCAGATATTCCATGTTTTTTTTTTCAGGGAGTAGACACCCTGAAAACGTTTGCGGGATTAGAGAAAAATCTAAATAAATTTCTATCGTTAATAAAACGTTCTCTCGTCTCTCTCTCAGAGATAGAGAGATAAGAAGAAGAAGAAAAAAAAAAGAACTTATCTTTTTCAAAATATTGCATAGTATTGTTTTTAAAATAATCTCGAATCAAAATTTCGATTTACACTCAAGACAGGCGTAAAATACAACATCTACATTCTTATAACCGATCGAAAACAAGAAAAGGAATGTTGAAATAAATAAATAAACGAGACAGCCTTGTGTTTGTCGATCCACGTCGACAACGCGGCGAACTTGTCGAACGGATGCTAAACGAGTTTATCGCTCATCGTAGAATGATAAGGTTGATTTTCGCAATTGGTTAATTATAACGGCGAGCAAACTCGACCTCATTCGCGTCGAAAATTCCTCCATTACTCCGTCACATTTCTCTAAAGTTCAATCTTGCATGCGAGGGCACGTATCGAGCTTATATGTACATAATGAAATATATATAATTCGGATAATGCGCTGTTAAATAGAAAATACAACGTAACGTAGAATTTTTTTAACGGAGAGATATTTGTCAGAGAATAAAATCCGTCACGCGTTATATGCTCCGAGAATCTCGTTTGAAGTGTACGAAGGACAATCGAGACCGCAGGTTTTTATTCTACTTTTTACGAGCGCAGAAAATTGTCGACGTAACGAGATATCTGCTTCGAGGAGATACGTATACTCACTATATTTTCCCGCACGGTGTTGTGAAACAACTGTTCCCTGAGGTCAGCGTCATCTTCCATCTTCACCTGTTTGTCAGCGAATAGTCTCGATCGGTCAGCGGCAGCGACAACATTTTACCGTCTCGCACGGTTTCGCGGCAACATACCCCGAGGAAACGTCAACGCCGAGGGTGTAACACGCTCGTCACTCGTGACGTGTCTCTGTCTTACGTCGAACTGTGTTTACGACTTTACGAGACGGTGGCGGTAGGCACGGCTTCTCGCCGTCAATGTCGATCGCATAGACTATAATATATCTAGACCGAGTGTCGAGGAGAGTGGGAGCCGAGGTGCACGTAGAAAAGGACATACTCTGTTTCGTGCCCCTTGCGTTCTCTCTCTAGCATGTAGCATGAAGAGAGCGCTATGCTATGTGCGAGCGAGGGAGAACGCAAGGGGCACGAAACAGAGTATGTCCTTTTCTACGTGCATCTTTACCCCCACTCCTCGAATAAAGGCAAACGCACGCTCTAGATATACTATGTCTATGGTCGACCGATCGACCAACCAACTATCATCACGGCGCAGTGTTGTTCTCGGGGATGCTTTTTTCGCGCATGCGCAGCGCAGTGGTAGAGAAATCCAGCGACGGCGTATATAGTTAGTACGTAGTGTGCATACAAGGGCAATTAGGCGCGAAAGTTTTGGCGGGTTCCAGAGGAGGCTAAGCATACGCTAGATAAATAATAATAAATAGATATTATTTTTTTATTAGTATGGAAGATAAAAACAAAAAAGAAGCCATTAAGAAAGAAAGACGTTTTGTTAATGCGTGGCTAGATGAAGATAATTTTAAAGGATGGTTGGCTCTCCATCCAACTGAAAATAAAGCTTTTTGCAATTTATGCAATACTACCATCAGATGTAGCAAAACAAATTTAATACGGCATTTGCAAAGGGTCAAACATATACAACAAGTAAATCTTCAAAGCCCCGATCATAATAATAACAATGGTCTGCATAGTGATAAAGTTATAAACGCGCGGAAATAAAATTAGCAGCATTTTTTTCTGAACATAATATTGCTTTTTATATTGCAGATCATTTAATTCCTTTATTTTTAACATTATCTCAGTAGAGGTTCCATAGCACCCTTTTTCTTATAAACGTGACACATACCTAAAGGCCACATTTAATGCGCATGCGCGAAAAAAGCGTCCCCGAGAACAACACTGCACCACGGCCGCTTATGCCCTGATCATAGATATATAGACTGGATTGAGCATTGCGTGATAGATAAACGCGTGCCCGCTGTAGAAAGAGAGGTACTATATGGAAGGCCTATATTTCTCTCTTTTTCTAGCATTTCATTGGTAATTTTTTATATGGAGAGGGACAAAATGAGATGCTAGGAAAAGAGACAAGATAAGCCTCCTATGTAGTACCTCTTTTTCTACAGCGAGCGTATTTGTCTATCGCAACGCTCAGTCCATTCTATATGTCTATGGCCGTATTCATAGTCAGTTCTTATATTTAAGATCATCTTAAGATGTCCTAAACCAATCACAAAGCCGTATTTGCATCTTAAGTAATGTCTTAAGATGGTAATATGGCTCTGTGATTGGTTCAGGACATCTTAAGATTGTGCTTAAGACGGTCTTAAATATAAGAACTGACTATGAATACCGGCCTAAGGCACTGATTAATATCGCTCGATGAATTCCGGATAAATTACAGAGGAATTTCCGGTACCTTGCGTCAGTCGGCGCTATATAGCGACGTTGCGAGAATAAGATTCGCTTGTCTTTCGTAAGGAAAATCTATGGCGAGGACAGACGAGAATTTACTAGGGGCAAAAATATTACTAGAAATTGGGATTATCCATAGATTCTATACATTATACTAGATCGCTAACAGTACATAAACGTTTGTGCGCGTATGTATAAAAAAATTGACCGATCACGCGTCTGATGTGATGATCGTTCGTCTAAACAAGTCTTGTGATGGATTTCAGGCAAAGTCAGATATCTTAATATTTATGTATACATGTATCCAAATAGAACTGAAATTTTTTTTAAATATTTACAGAGGACATTAAGATTTAAAATAATGTACGCTTTCTGAGACGAACAATCTGGAATCAGAGATCGAAAATAAAACAATATTTAATCAAAATCAATAACTTGTGTATTATGCGCATTAACAATTCTCAATAGAGAGAGAGAGAGTGTATTGCAAACGATTCGCCCTAATGATAATGTTGCTATTTATAAATTGTATTTTGCTCAAGTAGAAAACATGATGTAATTATCGCGCCTAGCTACGAGAAACGGCATTTCTTTAATCCTAAACAGTATAAAATACCTCTTGATATTTATACAAAATTGTCCTATATAATACGAATCAAACAATATATATTGCATAAATATTTTTAAGATATAATTCTAGATATATACATATAATATATATATGTGTGTACAACACATAGCACGTACACGCACGCACGCATGTACGCACACGCACGCACGCATGTACGCACACGCACACGCACACACACACACTCACACTCACACACACACACACACACACACACACACACACACACACACACACACACATGTATATATATATATGTAAATATCGATAAAAAATTTTATTACAAATACCTAAAAAATATATAAATGTTATTGAAATTATTACTTAGCATATAACTGCACAATGTACGTTTCAATATAATTTATAAAAATAATATCACTCATGATCCTATCTCTCTTTCTCTCTTGCTCTTCCCCCTTCCAGCACACGTACGAAATTCTCGTTTCCGATGTTTGTGGTACACAAAAAATCTGTAGCAATAAGTACTTATATTAAAGTTGCAGGAGCATGAATAAATGAGTTAACCCAGAACATCCAGATAATGTCTTTGAATCGAAGAGAAGATCGCTGTATACTGTTTAGGGTCAAGGATAATCACCGAAGAGTTTGATAAAATGAGCAGACGGTACGAGGTTACGCTGCCACTTCGCCAAAATTCGTGTGACCAGTATCTTTAGCGTGCTGTTGCGCCGCCGTTTGTCCGTTCAGTCTAATCTTGCAATCAATGCACATCAGCGTGAACTTTTGCACATCCGTAAATTGACGACTCGATCTCGCTTCTCTTGCGAGCTGGGCGGCTTCCAACAACATCCTCTCATCTTCAGTGGGAAAGATCGTTTGGATGCTGCCGCCCTGGTAAAGAAAAGGCGAAGAAGTTGTGAAACCATCCGTAAAAAAATATTAAATCTACAGATTGACAGATCTGTTTAAATATATATATATATAAATCGTTTATATTTTTTTATATTTTGATAAAATCTGGGAGAATTTATGCTAAAAAATTTTCAAATACTGACAGTATTGAAGAAACTTACATCAAGTGGCTCCAAGTAGAGTGGATCGTAATGGATACCATCGAATATAAGGAAAACCCGCTGGGCATAATGCTGGTCCTCGCCGAATCTGTTGATGATCGCGTTAATACTGTCGATCACCGCTATTTCTAAGCCATAAAATTTGGATAGAATTGACAATTCGATGGCACCACCCCAGGAATCTGCTTTGAGAATCCACTTGCAATAATCGGCATTGGGTCTGCCCAGAAATGCTTCCGAGTATTCGTCCGGATCCGCCGCCACCGCGTTTGCTATGATCTCCCTCATGAAACTGGCACAACTGGTATCAACTTTCCCTAAAGAAGCGTTAGACGGCAGTATTATGATTTATAGCTCTCTGTTTTAGCAAATATATTGCAACTTTGAAATTATTTTTGTATTATTACTTTTTTCTTGATATTTTCAACCATTTGTGACATTCAATTCATACAGTTCTTAAAAACTTAATATTTACTTCTTAAAATTATACAAATTATATTTTTAATATTTATTTCTTCATATTAAAAAAAGTTACTAAAATATTTTATTTTAGATGATTCGTTTTATATTCTAAAAATATCGTTTAGCTCTTTCTCACCATTCAAAACATAACCCACACTGGTGAAGAGGCAAGAATTGTCCGCGGGCACGACTTTCCTCATAAGGACACCGGGAGCATTGATAAAACTTTCCTGGTCGACAATGTGTGATCGGCCAAAATCGTTGGATATATTGAACATAATCTGCACATGATATTTATATAAGACAATTTTCCACTTGATTTTGTATATTAAATAAAATAATTAAATGTAAAATCTTCCAGTATGATAAGTAGTAGTTTCATTCGTTCAAGCTTAGATAAAAACAAGAATAACTGAAATAAATAATTCTCAGGTTGCGAGTCTAATTTTAATTTTCTATTTTTGTATTTCCAGTTTAAAAAAAAAGAAAAGGTATGGAAAGAAGATATGAGAAAGACTAATATGTTCGGTTTTTAATACATTTTACTCGAAAAAAATGGCTGATTCTCTCGAAAATGTTTATGATTTAATACTTCTTATGTCAACGAAATACTACGAATGTAATTGCGAATTATATAACGTTTCTTTATCTACTATTTATCTGTATTCCAAAAAAATGAATGCATGTCCGTCTGTTTCTCTATTCTAATTAGATCATGAGAGAAACCTGTTTCTCCTCGACGATGAGGGTGTCCCCGGAGATGATGCCGATGCGCTCGATGGTGGTGTCGGCCGCGTCCAGATCGATGGGCTTCGGTGGAAAACCGACGAGTACGTGGAGAGCGGCGACAGGGACGCCGGTGAGCTCGGCGAGTTTCGCTTTCAGCTGAGACACCTTGTCGTGAGGCGCGAGGCCGTTGACGATCTTATGACCCGACTTGGTTTTTACTCGGAGTACAAAGCCCGCCATGACGATGATCGACTTGTGACTGAAGATGATGGATACGCGAGCCGAGGTCAAGTCTCGGGGTCCCCGCCAATCAGCTGATCCGCACGTGCCTTCGCGGCACCTTTGCCTTTGCCGTCGTCGTCCCCGTCGTCGCGTTGTCACGGTGGGAACGGTCAGTCAACCTCACGTACGTCCTCGAACATTCATCGTTATCGTGTCATCATGATAATCCGCGATAACGACAACTAGCAGCTGGTAATCGCAAATCTCGCGTGAGCAGAGTGAAGTTGCCGAGCTTGACATTTCTTGGGACCCTACAAGTTCTCTATTCGATAGCCAATCAGTATGCCCGATTAATCAGTGGTCCCAGGATATCGACATCGACCATCGACTCTACCATCTGTGTTCGTAATATGTTCGATGGTTCGAAACGCGTCGCACGATATATGGCGATGGTATGCGATTGTTTGGTTTTTCGTCGCGCGTGAATGGCTGGAGAGGAAGCGACGAAGGTGGACGTAGCGCTATTTCGAGACGCTTCTATCTTCCACGCGACGACGACGACGAGATGATACGTGGTTGCGACCGTGCCAACTTTTGAGTACCGATATTTCGGAAGGATACGTGAACTATGCACTTAAAATGGCCCATACCATGATCTGGTGGAGTGGTTTGTTTGTTGTCATTTGGATTTCATGGTGCGACACGTCTTCTAGCCATGGTAAGTGTAATCTGTTGTTGCGTATGTATTAGTCTATCAGTTCTTGTCTCTTTCTTCTTTTTTTTTTAAACTCAACATTTTTTTTATATTTCTGATTTTCTTTTTTTTTTTTATATACTAATTGGTTTACTTACTCTTTCGACTTGTATATTTTATGTAATTTTATTATTCGAATTATGCGTGCTTTTTTTAAATATTTATTTTTTAATTTTTAAAATATTTTTTTATATTTTTAATATTTTTAATATTTTAATAAATAGCTATTATTGTTATCATTTTCAGATTCGCCTATGGTTATCTTTGCCACACATAAGGATATTAGAATGGCCAATGTGTCTCGCAATAACAAAGTCAGTGTTGTTGTCAAAGATCTGTCGGAAGGCGCAGCACTTGATTTCTATTATGAGCGCGAGCTGATCTGCTGGTCAGATAGTGGTCTAGAGATGATACAATGTTCATTCTTCAATGGCACGTATACAGGCGAGAAAATAACTGTGGTGAACTCCAGTTTGATATCACCCGATGGTCTTGCCTGTGATTGGTATACAGGCAAGCTGTATTGGACGGACGGTGAAAAGAATCGGATCGAAGTGACAAGTATCGATGGTCATCACAGGAAGGTGCTCTTCTGGACGGACATTTATCAACCGCGCGCAATCGCTCTGGCGCCGATGCGGAATCTTTTCTTTTGGACCGATTGGGGCGACATACCCAAAATCGAGCGCGCCAGCATGGATGGTGATCCAAGTACGCGCGAGGTAATCGTGTCCGAGAACATATTCTGGCCGAATGGCCTAACGGTGGATTACGAAAGCGAACTCATCTATTGGGCGGACGGTAGATTGTCATTCATCGCCGTGATGGATTACCATGGTCGTAGTAGACGCACAATAATTGGCCATGGTCTGGAATATCCGTTTGCCATCACCTTTTTCGAAAATCGGCTTTATTGGACCGATTGGAAAACTTGGTGTATCCATACGTTCGACATGCGCCAATCGCAATCACATCCGCGGGAGTTATTTCACGGCGAATACATACCTGGTACACTCATATGTAATATCTTGAGAGAAAGTATTTACTAAAATTCTTATTGACACATTATATTTGTCCTTTAAAATTATGCTTAGCATATTTTTGAATCAAGGATAACGTTTAATATTTAAATCAGTAGACTGTATACAGCAAATATATCTTTTCCGTGTTTGTTGCGATTTTTCATATATTAATAATTCATACTTTGCTGTTTAGGAGATATTGAAATCTGGGATGTGAGAAGACAGCCCTACAGTGATAATCCCTGCAGGGTGAACAATGGCAATTGTTCCCATCTATGTTTACTAAGCATGGGAGAGCGCGGTTACAGTTGTGCTTGTCCTACGGGCGTTAAGTTGCTGGACCGTTACACGTGCGCCAAGGGACCGCAAGAGCTGCTGCTGATCGTTCAGCGAAACGAGATCTGTCGAATATCCCTGGATTCGCCCGATTACACCAACTTTGTCTTGCCGCTCACTGGCATTAAGCATGCGATCGCGATCGACTTCGATTCAGTGGACAAAATGCTGTATTGGACCGACGAGCAGGCTTGCGCCATCAGACGCGCCTATTTGGACGGATTGGGTCAGGAAGATGTAATCGTCGCGGAGGTTTAAACATTCTTCTTTTTGGAAATAATACTTTTTTTCACATCTCATATTTTGTCTTCACAACTATTTTTTTACGGTTCCTACAGGTGGTCAATCCGGACGGAGTCGCGATAGATTGGATCGCCCGCAATCTGTATTGGACCGACACCGGAACAGATCGGATCGAGGTGGCACGATTGAACGGCACCTATCGGCGTGTGCTAGTAAACGAAGATCTCATCGAGCCGCGGGCGATTGCAGTCGCGCCCGAGCACGGCTTGATGTTCTGGACTGATTGGAACGAGAAGCGGCCCAAGATTGAGCGCAGCCATCTCGACGGTACCGGACGAGTAGCGATCATCACTAAGGACATCGTCTGGCCGAACGGCATTGCTTTGGACCTCGAGCGTGAAAAAATCTACTGGTGCGACGCCAAGACCGATAAGATCGAGATGTCCAATATGGACGGTACTGATCGGCGCGAGATTATCACCGACAATCTGCCGCACTTGTTCGGTCTAAGTCTGCTGGGCGATTATCTGTATTGGACTGATTGGCAGCGACGTAGCATTGATCGGGCGCATAAACTCACCGGCGGTGATCGGGAAGTCATCGTCGACCAGGTGCCTAATGTAATGGGACTGAAGGCCATACATCTCGGCCGATTAAGCACCAGCAAGTCGCCGTGCGCTCGCGACAATGGCGGTTGCAGCCATCTTTGTCTTAACAAGCCTCACAACAGGTACGATGGATATTGTTAGAATTGTATGAAAAATTCTTGGCAACATCTTCCTCCACGCATATATATATGTATAATGAATAAAATGTTTAGTTTACGTATCGTGAATTTTATATTTAGAAATTGTAACTTTAATTGTAATTGTAATTTTAAACTTACAGATATGTTTGTGCCTGCCAGATCGGCTACGAATTAATCAAAGACAAGCGTACGTGCATCGTGCCGGAAGCCTTTTTGGTGTATGCTAGGAGAGAGAACCTCGGCCGAATCAGTATCGAGAATACCAATAACGATAATATTATACCTGTCACTGGTATCAAAGAAGCCAGGTTAGTACATCTGGAACACTTAATTGAATATTTTTAGATGAAATTATGTAAAATGTATTAAAATGTTTATTTATATATATAAAAAAGAGCAAATCTACATTTTCTGCAAAGGAAGAATTTTCAAAGCAATTGTAATTTTTTTTAAAGATGGATTTTTATATTGGCCATTTAGTATATAATAACAAAATGTGCTGTTTTTCTGCATCTTAACTGTATTTCTTAATAGACAAATATGTTATTTATATTACTTGTTTTGCTTTCTCTAGTGCCTTGGATTTTGATTTACTCGAAAATCGTATTTATTGGACGGATGTTAAAATAAAAGCCATTACACGTGCCTTTATGAACGGATCGGACATGGAAAGGCTGGTCGATCTTGGCCTAGAATCGCCGGAAGGTCTCGCGTTAGATTGGATTGCGCACAATCTTTACTGGAGTGATACCAACATGCGTAGGATAGAGATGATCAGATTGGAAGGTGGTAGCAGGAAGGTACTCGTATGGCAAAACCTCATCGAGCCCAAGTCTCTAGCTCTAGATCCTGCAAAGGGGTGAGTCTATATTGTCTGTATCATCTTTGAATATCTATCACGATTCGATAGAGCCTAGCTTGACCTTTATTTTCTTATCGCTAGCCACATGTACTGGGCCGAGTGGGGTAATTTTGGCAGTATAGAGAGAGCTTTATTGGACGGCACGCAACGACAGGTGACTGTCTCAAACATCGGTCGAGCGAACGGTCTGACTCTCGATCACGTTGCGCGCAAACTGTACTGGGCTGATGTTTCTACGCCCGCGATCGACTGTTACGATCTTCTTACACGAAAAAGAGAGGTGATTATCTCACGCGATATAGGCTATCCCTTCAGTATAACGCAGTATCGGAATTACATTTATTGGACTGACTGGAATACGGATGATATTGAGCGGGCGGATAAACTCACCGGGGCGAACCGAACTAAACTCCATGACAAGCTGGAGTCAGTGACGGATCTCAAGGTGTTCCACGAATCGAGACAGGCCGGCTGGAACTCGTGCGCGATCACGAACGGTAATTGCAGCCACCTCTGCATCGCTCTACCGGGACCGAACAACGACGGTGTCTCTGTTGCGCACAAATGCGCCTGTCCTACGCATTACACATTATCACCGGATAATCGGACGTGCATGGCGCCCCGGCAGTTTATGATCTACAGTTTGCGCAACGCGATAGCGCGTTACCTGCCTAATCAGGCGGATGATTGCGCAGACGTAGTGCTGCGTGTGCCAGGCCTGAAGAACATCCGCGCAATCGAATTTGACCCGGTGACACAGCACGTCTACTGGATCGATGGGCGCACCATGTCGATCCGCCGCGCCCTCGAGAATCATACACAACAGCAACACAGTAGCAAGGTCGTGGTGTTCACCGGCGGAGCCGGGCATCCGTTCGATCTCGCGCTGGATCCACTCGGTAGACTGCTCTTCTGGACGTGTAGCGAGAATGACGCCATCAATGTCACACGTTTGGACAACGGTTCGGCCTTAGGTGTCGTGGTGAAGGGCGACGGCGAGAAACCACGTAATATCGCGATTCATTCGTTGCAGCGGTTGCTTTTCTGGACAGACGTGGGCAAGAGAATGCGGGTGATGCGCAGCAAGATGGATGGCAAGGAACGCCACATGATTGCCGGCGAGCTGTCGGAGCAACCGACTGGCTTGACCGTCGACGCCGCGACGAATGTCGTCTATTGGGCTTACGGCAAACAGATTGAGTGTGCCGACTTCAATGGTAGCAATCGTAGAATCTTGGTGGCCACTGCCACTGAACAGAGTTCACCAATCCATTTAGCTGTGCTTTACGACCATCTCTACTGGTACGATCGCGACCAGGTAAGTAATAATATTTCATTATTTTGCGTTTATTATTGGTATCTGTGAATATTGTTCCCTCCTTCCTCCAGAATTTGTACATTTATTTAACGTAATAAATCGGTAACAGGCGGTCCAGCGAGTCGATAAGACATCCGGCTCGAGTATTAAACAAAGTGCGCTGATGTCGACAAGCCGCGCGCTCACGGATCTCATCGCAGTTAACACGCCAGAGGACTCGCTCATGGAAACCCATGTGTGTAGCCCATTCAACGACTACGGCGGTTGCTCGCATTTCTGCATCGGCACCACCACTATCGGCGCGGACGACAGCACCTCGGTGTCGCCGCGTTGCTCGTGCCCGCGATCCTTGGTTCTATCTGACGATAGTCGCACGTGTCGTGCGGCTCCTGCTTGCGGAAATGACCATTTCACTTGCGCTGCGCCAAGCCCGGTCATAGGCAAAGACTGTATACCAGTCACTTGGAAGTGCGACGGTCAAACTGATTGTCCGGACGGCAGCGACGAGCTGGGATGCTTCTCGTGCACACGCGAACAGTTTAGATGTCAGAACCGCTGTATCGGTAAATATACATATGTCTTTCGCTGTTGACTAAGGGCCCAGTCTATTTTAGTAGTACGAAAAAATATTATAATTCCGTTAATTTTGCGAATTTTTCAATGAAATTTGAAAGATATTTTTTAAACGTTATACCTTTAGAAAATTTAAAAATAAATCAATTTTTTTAATCCTTTAAAGTAGGTCCCTTAATTCAGGTACACATGAAAATCGAGAAATAAATCTCGTGTTTGCGTAGATATATCTTTTGTGTGTGACGGGTCGCCGCAATGCCCGGACGGATCGGATGAGGCGCAATGTTGCGAGTCCGGGCAATTTCAATGCCACAACGGCGTCTGTATCGCCGGGAGGGCCGTGTGCGACGACTGGGACGACTGTGCCGACGGTAGTGACGAGCTATCGTCAGTTTGTGCCGGTGTACGTCGGAATGGATTCAGAATCGGCAAGATGACTTACATCATCGTTATTCTGATAGTGGTGATCGTGATCGCCGCGATCGTTTTAAGCTACTATTATTGCCGCAGAAGGTTATTTAGCATTACATTTAATTATTTAGCATTATATATTAAATTTGTTAATATGTTATTATTATTATTATTATTATTATTATTATATCATATCATTATTTTTTTAGGTTTACTGGAAATGAAGGTCTGCCCGATATATTGCATGATTCGGCGGGAGATCCATTATCACCGAAACCAAACAATAATCGAGCGGTGAAGCCAATGTTCACTTCGCAGAAAAATAACAGGAAAGATGGCGGGGGAGCAGGGGGAGGCCTCAAAGCTGGGATGGAAACTGTAAGAATGTCCATGCTGAACGGGAGCAGTCTTGGCTCTAGCTACGATCGCAGTCACATCACAGGTAATGCATCTTTAAATTTCTTAAGAAAAAACTACAATTTTAACAGAATTGCAACTCAAGTATATTTCAGTCTTAAAGTACCTGTAAAGCAAAAATTATATAAACTTTTTTTTTTCACATTAATAAATATATATATATATATATATTTTTTTTTTTTAAGAAATAATATGTTCTTAACCGTATTCGCTTTATTTTTATTTTTGTAGATATATGTTTTATGCTTTTTTTATACTTAAAATACGCTTAATTACATCTTCAATCAATCCATTATTATTTTATATTACAAGAATTATGTCTATATAAACAATTCTTGTCTCATTGCAGGCGCGTCTAGCTCCACCAGGGGAAGTTCCGCGGGTGGATATCCTCAGGAGACACTGAACCCACCGCCGAGTCCGGCGACCATTGCTAGCTCAACACGTTGCTCGAGTAGCAACGCGTCGCGATACAAGCCATATCGACACTATAGGAGTATCAATCAACCGCCACCGCCTACTCCATGCAGCACCGATGTCTGCGACGAGTCGGACAGCAATTACCCGGCGCGTTACCGTTATGAAAGCGAGCCATTCCCGCCGCCGCCTACCCCGCGCTCCGTCTATCACAGCGATGCTGCGATCAGTTGTCCGCCGTCTCCTAGTTCTAGATCGTCCACGTATTTTAGTCCGCTACCGCCGCCGCCATCGCCAGTGCCTTGAGACGAGTCTAGACATAGAGACAAATAGCATTTTTAACGGATTTCAGTATTTTTTTTTTTCCCTCGTTTTACTTATTCATCAACCGATATTAAACCATCGCACGCGAAAGATTCGATCAAGATAGTCATACGAGTGACTAGGCAGAAATCAAAAATTCAAATTATTTGTAATAAAATTAGACCTATAGCAATAATGTGGAAGAGAGAAAGAGTGCTCGTTAACGATCCTTTTTAAAGGGGAAAAAATTTTCATTATTCTTTAACTTTTATTATACGCAAAAAAAAATTGGCAATGAATAATCTTCCTTTAAGCTTTAAATATCCAACTGAAAGTTTGACACACGTATTAAAATTTTCCAGAAAGATAATAACATATCGCAATACACTGACTGAATGTTAACTTGAGATATGTTTGAAAATAATCGTGTGTAGCTTAGATAGGATATTTTATATTATAATTATTTTATAGTTATATATGTAATGTTATTATATAAACATGTAATATATAATTTGATATTACATATATACATATATATTACATGATTTATTATAATGGTCTGTAATGTTTTAAACTCGAAACCAACGAGGCAAGATTTTTAGACTGATATATAGAGGAAATATTATTTGCGTAAGTTACCTATATAATAATAATAATAATAATACCATCCGTGCCTACTATTTGCATTTTCATAGTTTTCGATGTACAGAGGAAGAAACGTTCTATCTTACATAGTACTTTGTAAATACATACTTTAAGTGTAATTTTTTTTCTTTATTACATGCAGCATCACATTTGTGAAAAAAAAGTATACGATCACATAAGGCAAAGTATGATCCGAAGCAGTGTATCAGAAAAGTATTAAGTAATAAGTATATCTCGAGGAAGATATTCTCTTTTTTTTTAATCTATGGATGCTTTGCATTTATCTGTAGTTCAGTTTTTTAATTGTGATATCAAGATATATATCGTATTATTAATATCATATTAATTTGACTTATTATTATTATTATATTATTGCATTAATTGTATGTTATCTGCAATTTCATCAACAGCAGTTAACCAAAGGCTGCGTCATATATATTTTATTGCTAAATTTATATATATATATATATATATATATATATATATATATATATATATAACACTTTTTATTTTTTTATATACTCTAAGAAACCTACGGTTTTATATATCATATTTCTAGATTTTTCAACAAGTACATAGCTGCGATAAGAAAACGATACTTGCCTTTTATAGTATTTTACTATATTGTTAATTTTTCGTATTAATATTTCATTCGTTTGTTCGATTGTTTTTCATCGTTATCTTGTGAAATATATTTACTGTCGAACTCGACGAGATATCACATACATATATAAGGTTGCAGATTTTTTGTAAAATTAGCCGTTTCACAAAAAGACTTAGCTTTTTTTTTGTAAAGTCGAGTCTCTTTGCAGAGGTTATAGAAATTTTATAGAGAGTTTTACAAAAACTTTAGGTTTTTTGTAAAAAAGAGTGAATTTACAAAGAATCTGCAAGAGTCACACATGCACATAAACTAGACTGTAAACATCACGTAAACAGAGATTATTAAGTTAATTGTAAACTTAGCAATAATCGATGCGTTTTTGATGTACAATATTTATAATGTATATGCAAAAAGTGACGTATCGTCAGTCAATACATATACATTTGTTCCTGGCGTAAAGAAAACGATATATACACTAAGTGAACGAAAAAACTAATGCAGAAAAGATCGAATCTGTAAGGCTTCCGTATGTGACACCGCTTCACAAACTTCTGTTCGCATTTATTATGACGACAAGAGAGGAATCTAAATCCCTTTACACTTTACACAATCACGCAGGTGAAAAATTCCACATTCACTTTGCCGTTCGTTTGTTACACGCGCTTTGAGCGTAATCGTCGTTTTCGGGAAACTGTGCCATAAACCATATGATAGTCCTGTATGATATACATAATCATATTTGTACAAAATCTGCAAGGACCTTTACCTCGCATTGCGATTTCAAAATGGCCTTGAGGAGAACAGAAGCGTTCTGATCAATGATTATTCTTTCTCTTTCATTTGACATACGCGCGAAAGACTGAAAAATTTTACTGTCCATATTATTTTTTACATTTTCACACAGCTAACAAACGTGCGCGCGTTGTCTGTGTAACATATTTGTACAGCTAAAATAAAATTGTTTGTTAATGTAAAACATCTTCGCCGGAATTCTTTTCCTTCCTTCGATGCGATCAATCGATATGGAGACGATGAGGATGTCGAGCGATTTTGTCGTAATGACTTTATTTAATGCCAGATACTAAGAGAAAAACATCGAATAAATCATTAAACGCGTCAATTATTTATCTGAAGCAAATAATGATACGGTGATGATAAGGTGATATTTATTTCCATTTGTTGAGAGAGGAACCGCGATATTTGTTTGATAAACCCTCCCTCTCGTCTTGAGCTGCCAATTCTTCATCCAGTAGCAGTTCGAAGTTTCCCAGAGCTTCCGGAGAAGGTGATTTATTCCATTTCACGCTAATCATTGTTCCAATCGTATTTAATTTAGCAAATATATTTCAGATCTTTCGTTATGAATATCTCGTAACTTACTCGGGTATACCGTCCGGAGGCAAAACCACCGATAGAATATTGTCAATTAGTTTGTACTTTAAGATCCTGTCGTTCACTGTTGTGGACGTTAGAGACGGCGAGGCATTCACCTAAAAGCGAAAATTTAGCTATTTAAATAGGCTCAATATTTTTCAAGTTTGTAACAAAGCTTTTGCTTGCAAGATTGAAAAATTTAAAACAATGCGGAAGGCTCGATGAAAAAGTATAACGATAACGAAATTAATTAAAATAAATAATTTCGTTGATAATAATCAAATAGAGCGACAAATTTGAGCTGGAGATCAACCACGTACTTCAATCAGCCACGGCTTCAATTTGTTATCGATAATGATGTCGTATCCGTAACATTCGAAACAATGCCGATCATTTGCCATTACCGGCGCCACCGCTTTCAACGAGTGTACGATGCACCAGGAAATGTTGGCAAACAGCTTCTCCGTAACCGCTTTACCGCGCGTGCTCTCCAAATACAAACGCAGATTCTGCACGCTCAGCTTGCCACCGTGTTTGCTGTTATACTCGTCCTGAAATTTATTTATTCGACGATCGTTCTGGATACGCTCATATACACACACATAAACACACATACACATGGATAAAATACACAAATTATATATATAATTAATATTCTCTATCTTCGATAGAGAAAAACTTTTCTATCAAAAAATCTTGAAAGCGGTTTTTCCAAAAGTAGATTTCGAAAACTGTTTTACAAATTCATTAATAGGACAATTAAATTTAAACAGGATAATCTAATTCTCCTAAAAATGTCTCTGATTCAAAAATTTTTTATATGTTATCTGATTCTTGAGATATAAAGAGATTTGAAGAAACAATATGTGCACTGCAAAATTTCTATGTGAATCAAGGAAACGAGATATACCTATTATTATTGTAAACAATTTGATAAGCATACAAAATGCATACGATACATACGCCATGCTTTTGTACAGACACATTCGTCAGATGCACGTACATGTTGTCGAGCTCTTGAACGCTGGTATCATATTTCACAGTGCAGAAACGACAGAATCCCAATTTGAAGAGATACGCTTTGAGTGGCCGAAACGATGTAATGAGAACGTACAATCGGAGATCAAATTTCTTGCTGCCAATCAACAGCGGATTGTCAATGTATCTTATTGTGGAAGAGACTGTTAGTCATTTTTACTGTCTGAAAATCTTATTGAGATATATAATTGAAACCTAAGCAATCAATTACCTAGAAATAACATACGACTCTTTTGTCAAGTTGGGATTGAACGGGGTCTTCGCTTCGCGCGACCACTTTTTCAGTTTGCTCAGCTTGTTAATGAGGAATATTCCGGCGCCTTGTGATTTACCGCACGGCTTCATGATCCAAGTACTCTGCGGGGATTTGCGATACTCTTCCACAAACATATTATAATCTACATAAAAACACAATATTATTTTTGTATATAACGCGAGAAAACGAGTTATATAATTTGTTAAATTATTAAAAATTAGACACGAGGATTTAATAACAATTTTTTTATATTTAGAAAAACCGCTTAAAAAAATTATAGAAAATTATTTAAATCTTTTAAATAAAAAAATTCTTTTTCAAATTCGCTAAATCGTAGAATTTTTAATTAGATTCTACGCGATTTTTTTTATACAATCTAGTTTCTAAATATATATTTTTTAATTAAGTAATATATTTCGAAAGTATTATTTCGAATATCTAATATCTCTGAAGAATATCGGTTCACCTGCAGGTAAGACGAAAGTCACCGGTATGAAGTCTAGGTACAAGTATTTGCCTGGACCATCCGCGCGCTCTGCCAAAGGATTTCCTTCTCGTTCCAAATCCTTTCGATACCGCTTGATATTCTTCACCAGAAGATCCTTGCGCGTCAATTCATAATGATTCGGGAAGTGATTGATCATTCTGGCACAATCAAACAACTTATTTTTTTAAAACTAGATATTATATACAACAGACTTTTGATATTTTTTTCCAACACGCAATCTCTATTTAAAAAAAATAAGAATCAAGTAAATTCTTTGATTGAATTTTCAATTCTATTAATAATAATACAAAATATATAATAATTATATATAATTAATAAAAAAACTTCTAATTGAAAAGAGTTTATGTACTGATTATCGTCCATCCTGTATCCGGTTTCGACGCTGAAGATATTTCTGCAGGATTGCGTCACAGCCCTACGATGAATCCACATGTAACAATAAAAATATAGAATAATGAAATCGTTATCGCGATTATTATAATCACCAATAAAAATTCCAATCATCCTCCGGACCCACTTGCGTCCAGCCGCGTTTCTCAAAGTTATGCACGATCACAGACTTGTCCACGTCCGTACAGAACGTGATCCTCGCCCGATCCATTCCGATGAGAGGAATTCTAATCGTCATACAATCGCAAGCATTAATATTCCTAACTGCTGCTCAAAACTAAAAAAGCTAAATATCCAAGATCTAAAAATACTGACGTACCGTTTAAATATGAATAAAAACATATGTAAAACAACAAAACGAGCAATTTATATTCTTCTAAAAAAAAATTCCTAAAAATCATCAATTTTTTATATCGCGAAAATAGACTAGCTCCTTAAATTCCAAAACACAGTACTATGTTTATAAATTAAAACTAAAAGTTTATATAAACTTTTTAAACTCATGTTTGCAAAAATAATGGAGATTATAAGATAATAATAGAGAGATTGTAAGTAATAGAGATGAAGAAGGGATACAAAATATAAAAAGTGGAATAAATTATGTTTGGAAAAAACTAAAATAAACTCATTACCATTATAATCTTTATTATTTGTCCAGATAAGGCAAGTAAGGATGAATTCCGCGAATGCGCTTGTGCCGAAGATCGAGCTTAAAAAATAGCGAAAGGAATCTCCGAAACGGCGAATATCATCGAATCTCACGATCCTTTAATCGTTTCGAGCAATATAATTAAACGGTTAAATAACTATCAAGTTACTGTCATTATAACTGTCATTTACCTGCCGTAAACGGCGCAGGCATTCGAGCTCGCAGCCCGTTTGCTTTCCGCGGTTGTGTTCAACGCCATTTTCGAAAATTGCGAGCGGCATTGTTTGATCGATACAGTCGATTCTGTTAAATATCTATATAGAGGCCGCTTTACAAATTTTTTAAATATATTTTTTGTTAGTACTAAATTGATATAACTATAACGTGAAATTTGAATCGGATTTGAATAAAGCCTGTATTAGATTATGTGCATTAAAAATTGAAATTTGAAAGATATAACAACAAATTATATTACCTAATATATCATTAATAATACATTAAAAATAGTTAAGTATTATTAACACTAACAAGGTTCTATGAGCGAGAAATAATGCAAAAATTGTATCTATCATCATTAATTTAAAGATTTTAATAATTAAGAGTTATAGGAATATTAATAAATACAGTTTATTGGTTATAAATCCTTAAATATTGCAAAATATATATATATATATATATATATATGTATACTAAATTCTAAACCAACCAGGCAATCCAGGTGCTTTATTAACTTTTACAAATTCCTGCAAATCTTGTTTAGATTCATTTATAGTTTTCTCATCCAATTCACTTTTTCTATCCTTGAATAGGTTGGGAAACACAAAGGATTGGTCTTTTGCCTAGAAGAAACAAACCAAATTTTCATTGTTATTAAAGTTCTTCTCTGCAAAAACAAAGAGATGGTTGCAAACTAACCAGTACAACATAAGCTATTTTTCTGTCATCCTCTTTAATAATGCAGCCCTGTAGCTGATCCTTCTTCGTCCTTCCCATTGCTATTCTCGTTCTCACAGTAACAATATCGATATTGTAAATCTTTTCCAAGTAATTCTGTATGTCGTATTTAGTCATTTCCATTGAGCAGTGGAATTGTACCACATTTGGAAGCTGCTTGCTTTCAGGCGCAATTAGTTTCATCCAGAAGTTTGGTAAAAATACTCTTAATTGAGGATTGCCTCTTTGATACAACGGATACCTGAATCGATTTGCATAGCAATTTTAAAGCATATAATTATTATTACAAAATAAATGATAAAATTCTATGTGCGAAATCTTTCTCTCTCTCTCTCTCGTATATTTAAAATATATTTTTATACAATATAAATAATTAATTAACTAATTAATATTTGTATATATTTTTAATATATAATACTGATAGAAATGTGTATAATATTACATTATAACGAATTAAATTATGTAAAATTAGGTTAAATTTGGTTAAGTCATACATCGAACAAGCTTTTCATTTTTTAAATTTGACTCGTCAAGAATTATCGCGTTAAATATCATTGAGACTTACCATCGCGTTGACATTTTCTTTTACTGTACAATAATATATAAAACGTGGATTCAAATAACAACAAAGAATAAAGCTCCGATAAACTCTAGCTTTAACCTTCGGCCATTTTATCACATCAATGCCATCTTTTAGCACTCGACCGTATTAGGATGCTGTATCATGACAGTCGATATGCCGACTCTCGATAACGTAATATGAACGTAATACTCGCGGTTAGAAATGCTTGCAGGACAAAATTGGACACTTTCAGTATAAATATGATAGAATCCGCAATGAATAGATTACAAAGGCATCGATTAAGATTTTTATCAAAATCTAGGTAGAGCGTGTTATTCTAAACATTTACCCAACCTATATTATTCTACCCATCCAGAAAATATCCTTGCATCACCTTTGGCATTGTGTTAGTGGTCTATAGTGATCTAGTATAATACGTAAAAATTTGTGGCACAAATACTTCAGGATCCTTTACGCTCATCATCAACTCCAAGATTACGACCGGTATCGAGATGTATCGCGCGAATGTGAGTACAATTCTTTTTACGAAAAATATTATTAATTCTTTGCATTGATTATATATTGAGACTAATGGAACAAGATAGACTCGCGGAGCGTACGCTTTGTAGCAAAATGGCCAGCCTCAGAGAGAAGACAGACTTCGCCAGAATCAAGAAAGACAGACTGGCTCCATGAATCAAATCCCAATGACAATCTCGGAGCAGTTTAGGCAATCGTGGCTCACAGCTATAATTGGATCCATCATGTTTGCCACTGGGATGTGCCTTCTATTTTGGAATGAGGTTTGCGAATGATATAGTACTTCTGTTACGTTACTCGAAAACTTGATTCTGCATCCTGTTTTTCTTTTTCTTTTTCTTAAGGGAAGAGCCGTGAAAGTGGCACATTCTTTAGACGAGGCTTTGCGCAATGTTGCTGTGCTTCCTAATTCAATGGTACTATCACCTGATCATGAAGGTCGCTTGATACATCTATCGGGACGTTTGATGGTTTTTGAACCATTAACCGAGCCAGAATATGGAGTTGTTATGTCCAGTGTGAAATTAAAAAGAAGAGTTCAAATGTATCAGTGGATTGAAATTGAGGAGGAACAAAGGTGTGAATAATACAAGATAGCAATCAGTATGTCGTACAAAAATAAAAATTTGATCAGTGGATTATTGCACATAAAATAAACATTATATTGCTTATTAACGTATATTCAAAATTGAATCTTTTGTCCCTTATTGTTAGTTTTGGTGGAATAACAGAGGAAGAAAAGCACTACTATTACACAACAGAATGGAAAGACAAACTTGTAGACTCTGACCATTTCTATATTCGTACCAACCATCATAATCCAAAGGAAATGCCAATCAAGAGTCAGATACAGATCGCGGACGAAGTGAAGATCGGCGCCTTTACGCTCAGCATGGAACTGAAAAAAAAATTTAATGATTTTGTGGAGATTACTAGTGATGAGAGACCAGAACGAAAGGACATTAAGATGCACTGTGGACTGTATTATCATAGTGCAGATTTATGGAATCCACAAGTATGTCATTCATTAGAAGTTTTTTTTTTAAAGCTAAAAGAAAAAATCAATAAGATACATATAATTAAATAATCATAAGTGAAGATTTTAAGCAGAAAAAAGCTTCTATCATAATTTCTTTCGAAAAAAATTAGACATGTATATATATATATATATATATATATATATATATATACATATATATATATATATATTCATCTCTAGTTCATAGTTACATCTCTTCTAGTTTCATCTCTAGTTCATATATACATTTTTGACATTTTATCATGCTTGAATATCAACATTTCAATTTGTATTATTTCTTAAAAAAATTTTTATGTGTTGGTTCCTTTTTTTATAGTTAAATTATTATTACAGTAAACTCTGTTTGTAGGTGGGTGATATCAGAATACAATTCTCTTATGCAGGAAAGAGTGGTGACATTTACTCAGTGGTTGGCTTGCTAGAGAAAGATACTATTAAGCCATATTATGCATCTCATGGTGAAGAGATTTTGCTTCAACGAAAGCACAAAATGTCAGTGGATCAGATGTTCCATTTAGAGCATGTGAACAATTATTGGCGAACCTGGACCATTAGGTACAATATGTTTGATAAAAATAAATAAAAATATCACTACATCAACTCATATCTTTTTTTAAATTAATTAATAATATAATTTTTTAAATTGTACAATATGATCAAATAACATTGTTTCTATTACAGAGGACTTGGGTGGTTGATTCTATTTGTGGCCGCAACATGTTTAGCAAATATACTAAAAACCATTATATTAAATTCGACCTTTCTTTGTGGAATAATAGCAGTCGAGTCTCTAACTATGTCAGTTTCTATGTCCATCAGTTTACTGGTAATCGGCTTCGCTTGGGTGTGGTATCGACCGATAATTGGTCTCTGTTTAGCGTTAGCATCCGTTCTGCCATTTATTTATTCGACAGTGACGTCAGGATCTTCGTCTCAGCAGCATGATAATTATAGAAGGTTATAAATTATATATATATATATACATGTATATATATCTCCTTCCTGTACTTCTGTTTTAAATGCCAATAATAAATACCAATTTTACACGCAATTATCGATACAAAGTTAGTTTTGTTTTTATAATACTTTTCATGGATCATTCATCTTTGTTTTTTTTTTTTTCAATCGTTTAGATGTTTAGAACATTTATTATCATCATTAAGATGCGTATATAGTACAAATTGTATTGATAATTTAATTAAATATATTGTGTAATGTTGTTTTCAAATTGTAATTTCTAATTGATGATAACAAGATATAATAAATTATGTATTTATATATATTTTATGTAAAATATGTAAAATTTATATATAAACAATGTGATTATGAACTATTTTAGGATATTTTTACTGATCTATCTAGCAAAATATATGCTGCTATAATATTTTAACTATCATTTTTAAGCAATATAATATATAATAAAAAATATTTGTGCAGATTATAATTTTTTATTAACATAGACATATGTCTATATAGATATATAGACATATATGTATATCCTTTATACTCTTTCGAAAATAGCTTTCGAAAAACGGAAGTGCACCCAATGATACCAACTGAATTCGTTACAAGTTTTTCTTCTCTAGATAGTATTTTTTTTTATTTTTGCCGAATTGGCCAGCTTGGCTCGACGTAAAAAAAAGAATGCGATCAACATCGCCTAAACGTCAAGAGCGAAGATGGCGGCGAATGGCGATGTACGTCTGCTGCTCCTTGTAGTTCTTTGTATTTTTCCCACGGAATTATGCAACGGCGCGGCGACGGACATCGAGTTGGATGCCAAGGCGCAGCTGTTGCACCGGCTCGACAGCCTCAATCTTCTCCTCTATACTTTTCTACTGATCTTAACCGTTCTAACGATATGGATGTTCAAGCACCGCCGCCTTAGGTTCCTCCATGAAACTGGTCTGGCTGTCATTTACGGTGAGTCGTCTGCTATCGACGATTTTCAACGTGTTTCTAATCGCAGGAATCACACTAATGACACAGCAAACATTCCTTGTCATATATCTTTAAAATACTTTGTTCATCCATGCAACGGATATAATCTTGTACGTTTGTTTCGTCTTTAAGAATCTTATCTTTTCCATGATGGTTTTTCATTCTTTCTCTGAAACGTTATATATAACTCTCTTTAAAATTATTTTTTTCCCTCAAAAATCAATCCATAGGAATTAAATATACTTTCAACTATATAATTCATTATCACTAATGATATAAATAATGATGTAAAAATATTTTACATACTTAAAAGTCTTGAAATTCTGATAGAACAATTATAAAGCAGTAAAGGTTCTTAGAAGATAGTCTTTAAAGTACTTGGATATTTAAGGATTAATAGTATTAAGTAAAAAAGCTGTGCTAGATTTTGCGTGATAGTGTTAAGTAAAATTGTTGTGTTTTTATTGTTAATTTTAATGACTTGTTTAAATTAAAGATTTGTAAACTGCTTTGCAATTTATTTTTATTTTGGGATTTGCTTTTTATAGGTTTAATCATAGGAGCGATAATACGTTATGGTTTCACGACGAGCAGTACTATTCTACACATGCCGGTAGTTCCAGACAATACAAGCAAGTACAATCAGTCTGTACCGCCAGACTCGCTGTGGCTACGTTTCCCCGAGGACAAAGGAGGCGGTATCGTGAAAAACAAAACATTTGCATACTCGTTTCGTGGCGAAATCTACAAGGAAGATAATGAAATCGACCTAAAGGTAAATGAGCCATTTATGACAATGACACAGATTATTTATCTAAAGATAGCTGTTCTTATCTGTTAGTTTTCAAGTCATTGAAATAAGATTATTGTAATTTTCAATCGATATTATATAACTTTTATCATTGCAGGCAACTTTTGATCCTGAAATATTTTTTAATATTATACTACCTCCTATCATTTTCCATGCGGGATACAGCTTGAAGCGGGTAAGTATATTGTTTTGCTTCTTTATCAGGAGAATGAGACGCATAATGAAATGTGCAAAACATTCTCTTGTTCTTATCTGTTTAATTTCTGCTTACAATGAATTTTTACAGAGATACTTCTTCAGAAATCTGGGTGCAATTCTTATGTATGCTTTGATAGGAACCTCTATATCAGCTTTCATTATTGGGTAAGCTTTTCCTTTAATGCTGTTTTGCCGTTATTTTATTATCCCCTTTGTAGATATTTAGAGGAAAGTGTAGTTTCTGTTTAGTTATTTTATATTTTATTTGTTATTATATTTATCCTATATTTAGGAAAAAAGCTTAGTCGTTAGCGGATACCTAGCAACAAGGGAAATATCGTCTTTATAAAAACTGTCGTAACGCGTACAGATCATATTTTGATTGAGCTTATCTATTTCTTCTTTGCGCCACTCGCTGTAAATAAAAGAACCAACATTTTCCTTTTAACGATTCGCTCATGAATCATTCTCTTGATAAGGCGAACAACAATTATCTTTGTAGAGCTCTGATGTACGCCTTCGTGCAACTAATACCGCATCTCTCCACGTCGTTCACGTTTCTCGACACTCTATACTTTGGCGCTCTGATATCTCCCACGGATCCCTTGACGATAATATCTATCTTTAATGACTTACATGTGGACGTTAATCTGTACGCTCTGGTCTTTGGTGAAAGTGTATTGAACGATGCGGTCGCCATTGTACTTAGCGGGTGAGCAAGTGTATGATATTTCTTAATACAAACAGTGATGTAACGCAAGTATACAATATCGAAAACATATCTTGATGTCTTAGCTCGATACAGAACTATGCCGAGCGATATCAGTCGGGATCAGGCGGCTTCGAGACAGTGGCATTCTTCCAGGCGTTTGGAGACTTTGTAGGAATATTCAGTCTGTCTTTGTTCATCGGTGCTACCATGGGTTGCATTACCGCCTTACTGACAAAGTTTACCAGGGTGCGGGACTTCCCTCTCTTAGAGTCGGCGTTATTTGTCCTAATGTCCTATAGTACGTTCTTAATCGCTGAAGCTACCGATCTTACAGGTAATTTTTATTAATTAATATTTTAATTATTTTTTAAAAATCCTTTTTTGGAAAGTTAAGTATCTTTATCTAAAAACTGATTTTCTATCTAATAAATGTTCTTATCAAATTTCAGGCGTGGTCGCTGTTCTATTCTGCGGAATTTGCCAGGCTCATTATACGTACAACAATCTAAGTCCAGATTCGCGTCAGCGCACGAAACAGCTGTTTGAACTACTGAATTTCTTAGCCGAGAACTTCATATTCAGTTACATCGGCGTCTCGATGTTCACCTTCCCGAAGCACCATTTCGATCCCGGCTTCATTTTTGCGGGATTTGTATCCTTACTTATGTACGAGATGGTATCAGCATCACTGGACATCCCGGTGAACTTTTTGTTCATTTCAAGATTTTGCGACACGTCATACTCGATTATCGGGATACATTATTGATGAGAATTTGAAATATCAATATCCTTGACGTATTGTCTTCAGTTGTGTGCGTTATTGGGTCGTGCGGCTAACGTGTATCCGTTATCTTTCATCCTGAATTTAGCGCGAAAACCAAAGATATCGTTGAATTATCAGCACATGTTATTCTTCGCGGGATTACGCGGCGCCATGAGTTTTGCCCTCGCCATCAGGAACACCGTGTCAGATGCTAGACAGGCTATGCTCACTACAACGAGTTTGATCGTTATACTGACGGTTATTCTGCAAGGTGGTGCAACGACGCAATTTTTAAGCTGGTTCAATATTCCGTGAGTATATAAATCACTTAAATATGATTCTCGTAATTTATCATTTCAATTATTATTTTTCATTGTTATTCAATCGATTGCGAATATCGGACTGTTCAAGATTTTTTTTTTTAATTTCATTAATCTCAAAAGTATACAAAAGAAAGAAAAAAACGAATTTTTTTTTGTAATCTAATTCATTGTTACTTATTTTCGTTCAAAAATAAAAGATAAAAATTTATTATACAATATGTTTTACTGCTGCTTATAAATTCTTACATTTGTAGAGTTGGAGTAGATGAGGAAATAGAAGGGCTCTCTCACAATGGAACACGTAATGTAAGTATGATACGATTCTTATCCATGATAAACGTACCACTTAGAACTGGTATTATGTAGATAATACAGAATTAGCTGCGTTTTTATGCTATCTCTACACAGACAATACACATTAATATATTAGCTGCATATACATATATGTATATGCAACGCGCGCATCGCGACATAGTAATAATATTTAACAAATATATATTAATATGTTCATATGTTTGTACAATCTCGGCACTATATACATGACTCTAAACATAATTTATACTAATAATTGCGATAAACATTTTGATGCAACAAGATTATGCATGAATGAAGCAAGACTCTTATGCTCGATTAGTATTGAATTGATAATTATTTAATCGTCCGTATTTTCGATAATATATATGTGATAAAAAAATAATTATATATAGGAAAAAACTGCATATCTAATGAATAAACGGGTACTTAAACTAACGAGTATAAGATCTGCTTTGGGTAGACTTGTGCATGTAAACTGAATTACTTCATCATTTCCGCGCACAGTCCCCTTTCTTTCACAGCTTATCGCTTTTATCTAGATGTACGAATCGCTGGACACTGTCGGGATGTGTACTAAGCAGCTGAATCTCTTCGTTAATTGCATTAAGAACTTAAAGAAGCTTCGTTTTATGTTCCCATTATTTTACTGTTCCTTTAGAAAATGATATGAAGTACTCTGTAGACTCAAAAAATTAATTAGTGCAGAATTGATTATCGAAATTGGAGCAATATTGGTGAGTTCGATTTTTCGATCCTGTAAATGTGAAAAAATGCTCTTACAAGCATTTTCTGACAATTAAAAGTACGCTTCAAGAGTTTCGCAAAATAATTTTTCGATTTCACGTTAAGATTGCATTTTTCTGCAGATTGAAGAAAATTAGGAAATTCGTGTAAAACGGCACTCTCACCGAGATTGCACCCTGTACATCCGAATTTGCATCGCCAAGCATGATCATTATGTCACTCTGTAATCGATTTGTGAATATATAGTTCGCGTCTAATAACGAACGCTCTGCCTTTTATAAGACAATTTAATTTACCAATGTTGATAGTCTGGCGGCGAGGTTGGCTACAGTGAACTGGACGTACGTAGGGAAAGAAGTCTGCCGGTACGTTATCACAATTAAAGATTGACTGACACACATATACATCGTCTTTCTCTTTGTTAAACGATTTTAGAGTTTAGACAAATTGACTTTTTTTTCTGCATTCCAAGTTTCCAATGACGCACTCACATCTCGCAGATTGATTCGTTATCCACGCAAGCATATGAGACGTATTAATATATATATATATATATATATATATATATATATATATATATATATATATATATATATATATAACTCATTGTATATAATATAACCCACATAGCACGATATAAAACATTCGTTTTTGTAAAATTGCATGTACAACGAGATGTGTTGCCGGAAGGAGCATTTTTTAAAAATCGAATTAGACGTATTTTATTACCGTAGCATGCGAACGTAGGTACTTTTTTTATATTGTATGATTTGATAAATTCTCCAATGTATATAAAAGCTGCAGCTTTATTTCATTAATTGAACTCATCGATTGCACGTATCTCTTTGGTTGTTGTTTTTTTCAGTATGGTTTTTGTTATCCATTCTGTATGTCGAAAAGTAGCTGGAGAACATGGAGTTTACATTTCATTAACAAGTATCTACACAGACATGCTCAGTTATGGGACAGCATAGTCATGAGAGATAAATAAAGCATGTGTTTTTATAACTCATAGTACGAATAAGAATAAGGTAACTCGGCACACACAGATACAAATGGAAAAGAATATTATTAATATATAGTTATTATCGATATCGTTTACTCTTTCCCACGCTCTAAAAACGGGGATCACTTAAATTTTCTCTCAACACGCGATCTGTCTGCGAATAATCGAAGGTGTACATATTGCATCCGTTTAAAGATGGAAAATCGCATACAGGATGGATAACTGATGCGTTGTTCGCATTTCACAGTATAATTCTATGCAGGATGGAGCGTTACCAGGCAGTAGCGGCGCCGCGAAGCCTAACGAAAAAGCGTTACTCGCTAGGATCTGGGGCGATTTCGATACCAAATACATGAAGCCCTTGTTGACGCACTCCAGGCCTACGTTGCTAGAAACGTTGCCGGTCTGTTGCAGTCCGTTAGCGAGAATCCTCACGACTACGCAACAGATGACGCAGGTACAATATTCTCCAAACGTGCGAGTTTGTGTTGCTAGGTATACTTATTTTAGACAATCGACATATAAAATCATAGATAGAGAGAAAATTTTGTCCTGAATCATAAATTGTTTTAAAATCAGAACAGTAATAGAATAGATTTTGTTATTATTATTATCTTAATGTTGAATGAGAGAAAATATAATAATATTCTACAGGATGATGTTGGGAGAAAAGCCGATTCGGATTCTGACTTTTGCCTGGAAGATCGCGAAATGGAGCGACGCAGGACCAGTGTTCAGCCGGTGAGTTTTCATCAGCCTAGTCTCAATTACACTGTTAACCCGTGCTATCAGCCTAACAACAGCACTACAGACGTCAGCACTAATCCGGACGAGCCCTATGTAATTCTCAATTTACACAGAAGGTAGAACTAACAGCAAGCCTCTCTGACACCATCACCTCCTATATAGACTCTTTTTAAACGCTCAAGAGAGAAAGAGAGAGAGAGAGAGGGAGAGAAAGAGAGAAATTCGTATAGTACATACATATATTTTGCATTAGCATTAATTGCAAAATCGCAATTTACTTAATTGATTCTTATTTGTAATTTACATGGTTCACATATTCGCATTTGTTATATTCACTAAATACGACGTTTTATATGAAAGTGAATGATACACGAACATTACGAACGATATCAATTCATATATTTTATTTCTATTTGGATTAATATGAAAATTAAAATGTAAACAAGAGCCTACAATTATGTGTGCACTGATGCAAATGATATTTTTGCGCATATACTCTTTGTACAGTATATGAATCTCATCGGGAACGAGATAAATATTTCTAGAATTTAAAAATATTAAAATATAATATTATATATAGACACAAACTATAAATATCTCTAACAGTTTGACATTTGACATCAATTAAGATTAACTTTATATCTTAAAAATTTTTCTGTTTGGTCCCGAATTCAAAACTCCAAGATGATAACATATGCGAAATAGAAATATATGTTAAAAAAACATTACTCATCTTGAAAAGTTTTGGAAAAATAATAATGAGAGAAAAACAAATTCCTGGTTTTTTTTCGGAATAAAAAACTTTTTTGTCGTTTTCCTTATTTTTATTTTTTTCGGAATTTTTAAATCCGCAAGAAACTTGAGTTGTTCCGTTCCTGATAGAGAAAATTCATTCCTTATATATAAGCAATATAGACAATATGTAGAAAAAATGTAATCACGCGATAGAGACCATTTATCGAACATTATTTGATATTATAATTACTATTTCTCTTTCTTTCGTTCTTTCATATAAAACATCAGCTTGAATGTTTCTCTTGCATGTAGAATTAATTTTATCCGGGCAATATAACTTCTCTTGTTTCCGATTTTTCCGAATTAATCTCTCCGTGACAAGCAATCGAGGAGTCGGGTATAATAACAGCGTAAATTGAGAAATTATATTTTTTTAAAGGAATTTAAAAATGTGTATATGATTTCAACAGAGTGGAGAATTAAAACAATAACTTGATATTTATCGTAATATTTATCGAGATTTGTGAATATATAATATTATTATATAAATTTATATTGCATTTTTACTCCCGATTACTGCCAACCGCAGGTTGGCAAAAAACGGAGGGAGTATGCGTTTCACCGAGCTCAGATCGGATGACGTTTTTATATATAAATATACATATATATTTCACAAATAAATATTAAAGTTTTGAGTTTTACGCTTTTATCGCACCCGATACCTCAATTATTCGAGGAAAAAAAAAAAAAAAAAAAAAAAAAATTTTATGAGGATTGTAAATACATCATTGGTTTTTAATCAACCGCTTGCCTAAGAATAAGAGGAATGTATATATGTCTCGCTGTTTATTAACTCTCCGCCAGTGGACGCCAGATCAGTTAAAAAAAATATTTCATAAAACTCGTATGATAATCGAAATAAATATTTTACGTGTGCATATGTTATAAAGTATCAATAATTTTTATTTCGAAGATATTTTTCTTTTCCTTTTGATTATCATATACACAGTATCTTTTTTTCAATAAGATCAATCATAAAAATTTATTTTACGTGTCATGT
The DNA here is from genome assembly GCF_030449975.1 of Polyergus mexicanus. NCBI lineage: Eukaryota > Metazoa > Arthropoda > Insecta > Hymenoptera > Formicidae > Polyergus > Polyergus mexicanus. The sequence goes on from NW_027223323.1 coordinate 6,850,891, forward strand.
ATAAAGTGAAAGTTTGCAAAATTAAGTGCGTGCGGGTGTTACGCCGTTCGTTGTCCGAGAGTTAACGCAAACTGACTTCTCCCCGCTGTGCTCTATACATATATAATTTAGTTACTAAGTTACTTGTTAAGTAAATTGACAAACACTGAAGAATACGAAGCAATTGTCCTTATGCGCGATATATGGCTCGAAATTGCATATCCTTTTCTATTGTGATGATTTTACAGTTGTTATACAGCAGATTCAACTATTCTAGTCAGCAATTGTGTTTACGACAAAAACGAAAATTAATGAATGGATAAAAACGTAGCGATAAAAAATAAAATCGCGTAGTGCGTGACATTTGTATAATATATAATAATTATGTAATACACACATACGGGTAACTTCGCTTGTAGAAACGATTCGAAAATTATGTTTAATGTATTTGTGAGAAAACAAAAAGAGAAGATAAGGAAAACTTCCGACTCTATCTATTTGCACTTATCGTATCATATATTTTTACTTTTGGTGAGAATACCATTCAGTCAGACATCTGCGGAACCGCACGTTTGTGACCGCACGTTTTTTTAACCGGTTTTTCTAGAGAGAGAGAAACGACGACGATGGTGATGACGATGATGATTCCGATTCCGATGACGAAGACCTCAGAATCATCGGAATGGAGGGATTCATCCCGTTACGAACGTTGTAGCCGGAAAAGCGATCGACGAAAAACGATCCTGCGGCAAAAGACAAATTTTCTTTCGGATAATTGCGTATTAGGTATATATAAAATCGCATGGTGCGATTTTTCCCGAGGATATTAACATGTACGAGAAGAGCGATTTTAACGCGGAAATTGTTCTTCGATGCCATCTTTTTTTTTCTCTCAAATATCAATAAATCTTTGCCAAACTTTTCGCGACACTCGACGAATGATCGAGCATTAAACATAATTTTCAGTGTTCATTAATTCTAATCACGCGAGAATTATAGCGACTGGCAATAGACGAAGAAACGAGAAGAAAAGGGATAGAAGCTCTATTATTGCTGTGATTTTTAAATCTTTTCCTTTGTGCGAGGCTTACTCACGTTGTGGGTGACGATAATAATTATTTGTAAGCCGATACGGTGGATAAGACAAGTGATAGTGCGTCTTTTTTTAAGTAACCGGACTAAGACGTTGTACAGAGCAGGTCATTTCTAACAGAGTAGATCGCTTGCACATAATAAAATGGTACACTTGTTTTCCTTTATGCGTAGAAAATGTTCAGATACTTTTTTTATCCACTGTGTCTTTTGAGCGATTTTTTTGCATGCAATCTCCGACAGAGAAATCTGGCATTATAATTATCATGCGCAGCTGGCTAAATACTTATTCGTCTAATATCTGCATGATACAATATATACTACTTTATTTTATTTTGTGTTGCATATGTTTATATTATTTATTTTCACAGACGAGTGTAAGGGGCTCTGCACGTAGATCGCAGTTGTGAACGTGGTTTTCTTTTAAGATTTATTATTTACCGATCCTCCCCGATATTATATATACGTATATCTGTTTTCTCGGTGCTCTATCTACATATATTTAAATATTAAATTATATTTAAGCGTTAGTTGTGTAAGAGATATTTCTCGAGTTGCGTTATAAGTTTCAACCTTTGCGAGCTCTAGACTTGATTGGACACTTAATTTCTTTAACGTATACGTTTCTTCATTAAGACATACCTAACGGTGATATTACACACACTTACGTTTGTATTAATGTAATTTCTACATTACTTATACTTTTAGATAAAGAAGAGTTGTGTGCGCGCGCGTGCGATGTCACAAACCACAATATTTTTAGTTTTTAAGAGTCATATATTAGACGACAAAAGTACGATCCTCAGTTGGTCGATTGATGTTATTGTTCTCTTTATTTGTTCAAATTAACGTTTTTTTAAATGACAAACTATTGTGAGAAGAGAGAAAAGATAAAAATTAATTGTTGAAAAATCTAACATTAGAATCGAGATGCTTTATCTCTTGAGTTTTCGATTTACTTTGTTGGTCTCCAATTAAATTTTTCTAAGTCAAATTGATTTGATATAGAATTCGAAGTGTCTATATCCTGATGACAATCACTTTGTCCTCTATAAATAATTACAACTCGTATGAATATGTGTGTGTGTAAACAAGAAAAGTTACACATAGATGTTGAGCGTTGCGCAAGACGATTCTTGAAGCTGATTCTTGATTGTATTGTTTACTACTTTGTGGGACAGCTGGGGACTGTCATGATGATGACGGGAGAAGTTAGTCCGGGACCACTACTGCTGCATACACGAGTCGCCCTGCCAGGTCAGATCGGCAGACACTTGTAAAATTTCTCTTTTGCCAAGCCAAGTTCAATCATTTCTTTTACCTCATTCGCTCGAGTTGTGTCCGGTCAGAATCAGCTGCACGATGATTTTAGAATTGTACGACATAAATATTAAACCAATTAATTCGCGCTCTTTTAAATAAAATTATCGTTTGTGTTATACATTTATAAATGGTAGATTATAGAATTAATAAACTGTAGCTGTCTCGAAAAAATTTTCCATCTAACTAAATGCGTATACATTAATTGTAAAAGGTCAAGACCGATTGATATTCTAATGTCACAACGTGCTGCTGATTTTGAGGGCGAATCCCTCTTTAAGTGATGAATGTATCGACCGAAGATAGTGTTTTGCGTTAAACACAAGTATCACGATTGTAAATGTTGGAACCGCTCATATTTAGGGTATGAGGGAGCTTTTGTGGAGCTAGTCGTGCTTCCTGCAATTTTTAATGTAATTTGCCGAAATGAAAAACAAGAGATATATCTCTTCATCGGGAAAGATTTCCGTTATATATATTACAGTTTTATTGTTTCGCGGCAAGTAGTAGATAGATTAATTTTGATATAAACAATCAGGTATCGTGTTGATTAATTTTTTTTGTGAACTTTAATTCAAATATTCTCATTTATAAAGATCATTATATATTATATATAATGTTATAATATATCCATATATAATGTGGAAAAAATTGTTAATACGTCGATGAAATAAAGTTATAGCGAAAATCGATACGCATCGAATATAATGATCTAAGGAAAACTATAGAATTCGATGAAAGTTAAGTTAGCTTGTTAGAGAGAGACATACGTAATAAGAATTGTATATAAACGATTCCTAAACTTGAAAACATAGATTTGTTCATAGATCAGGATTCTGTTATATCCTGTATTAATTTGCCGACAAGTAAGGAGATACGCGAGCATAAACGGACTTTTCGGTCTCATAGAATTACTTAATTTTTAGATACAGTCGCGGCGAATTGACTTTGCCGTTCCGTACAAAGTATTCTTAGCTACACTATTCATGGAGTGAAGGGCACTCGGTCTCACATTGTTTACATTGTAATAGTTTAGGGTTGCTACAACAGCGACCCATATCGGAATGTAACGAGCGAAAAATCGTACGATTTCTTCCTTCTCGCTATATATATACATGTCAGAAAAAAATGCTAATCTATTTCAATCTATACAACCAGAGAAAAAAAGATCCTAACACGATCTCTTCACTTTCAACATCGTAATTTAATATATCGAAGGACGGTCGGAAGTCTCGGATGTAACTCTTGAAGTTACATCATTTTACAAGGCAAGTTTATTTAGAAAGATTTTTGTCATTCAATTTCTTTCGGAGGAGATATATATTTATCGGCTTCTTGGCATCGTTACGTAATTCCGATCGTGGTAGAATAAAACTATAAATGTCATATTCCTCTTCCTAGAAGAAAAAACTCTTCTCTACCAGTTACGAGATAATTCTTAGATAAGGATGCAGAAGATGCCGAGAGAGGATTTTTAATTTAGTCGTTGGCTGTGAAGATTTGATAGAATTGTTTTGCGAACATAGAATGTAGATATTAGGAAAGTGAATCCCTTTAGAACGGAAGGATGTATAAATAACATTGTATTTGTTAAGAACAATGATTCGCGAATTCCTCAAAATAAACGTGTATATTATGGAAAAGATTGTTTTAAGACAAGTTATTATATTGATTTGCGTCGATGTAAAGAGCAAAATCGCAATGTAAGGTGGTATCGCTCCTATGTATAAACATATATGTTTGTGAATCCGGTGTAACGTGTAACAAAAAAAATCGCAATGTATGCATACAATGAGTATAATAACGTTGTGATATCATGTACGACACTTTACAATGTTTAATAAACTATTTGTAAAAATACAATAACAAATTTATCAGACTGACATACTGATTAACAAGATATCAATAAGAGATGAATTTGTTATCTTATTCTATTACTTGGTTCTTGACAATTTCCCTCATATCATGTGAAACACGAAACATTGGACCATGCCCAGGTATTATAAAATCCGCGTGATTTATTACGTGAGAACGCATAACAGACTGAGTCTTTACCAGTTCTGGCATACCTAGTGATTTCCAGATGGACGGTTCTAGAATATCATCTTCTTTTTCAAACAAGTCTCCTGTAAAATTAAGAATACTTATGTAAAATAATATAAAAATATACAATTGTCATTGGAAAAAGAAACAAATTAATATATTAACGTTTTGCCAAAAAATTGATATAATCTTCATAATCCTCATTAATCTCTATCAGAGATCTATAAATACCTGTAACAGCGAAAAACATCTTCTCCCCATCCTTTGTCGTTTCCACCAAGACAGTGACATCCTCAGCTGTATGTCCTGGTGTGGCTATAACTTTAACGCCTGGACAAAGCTCGTAACCTTCTAAAATGTAACTATTTTAATGAAATGAAGCTTTTGTTCAGCGATGATATATATAACATATATTTCAATACATAAAAAGTTTTAATAAACCAACCATTCGAAATTCGTGGATCCTCGTAAAATATGGTACCCTGCTGAACAGACAAACCCACAATATGTGTTGCATTTGTGAATAAATTGTTGTTCCCTATATGATCCGCATGACTGTGAGTGCATACAATATAATCGATGTTTTCTGGCTCAATATTGTGCCGTGCAAGAGCTGAAAATGATAACGTATAACTATGACACGTTTTATATATATTAACACATACAATAATATAATTAATTAAATATAAAATGATATAAAAAGGATATAAAAATTATACAAAAAAGTTAATTACAACATACAATATAAATTAAGTAAGTAATAAAATAATATTAAATAAGATAGTATAAAGCAACTTAATGCTACTTTAATTCTACAGCTTTCATACCTTGCACTATTTTCCCGCGGTCCCAAGCTGTCATGGTATCGACGATGATTAATTTGGCGCCCTTTATTAAGGTACATGTACAATTTGCGTCCATACTTCCGTTGGGCAACTTCGTAGAGTATCCATCAAATAGAACGATAACTTCGAGCATTTTTCTATGAAATATTAATAATAATTGGTTATTATCAGAGAGTTTTTCATGAAATCGTTTTCCTACCTGATACAGTGGCGCTAACTGGATCCATTTTAGAGCCGGCGAAACTACATGGCCAGGGCTGCATTCGAGAACGTCACATCATGTGAACCGAGCATCGTTTTATCTTTGTTATTAACTGAAAATTGAACAAAGATAGAACGACGCTCGTGTGTACACGGATGACGTTCTCGAACGCACCCCAGAGAGATGCTTCGAAGCATTTCTAGCGTCTTTTTGACTGCAGCCAATAATTGAAATACACACGTGACCGATAATTGAAATACACACGTGACCGAAGCGGGACGGCGCAACAGCGTCTGCTACCGCTTGTTATGCATGCGCGAGATTTTAATATCGTAAGACTAATCTCAAAATTGGAATGAAAATTAATTCACGACATCTGATAATTATCAGAAATCTGATAATTAGAAGTGGCAAACTCATAAAAAACTGTCAAAAGAGAAGATTAGTTTTAGAAGAGTCGCTCTCAAGTATATTATCGCAAGAAGAGATCAACTTTGAATATTTTTATGTGGTCCGTGTAAACAGATAATTCGTGATGAAATTGGTAATTATGTTCGATTTAATATGGTATTTTGTTCTCGAACATTAAAAAGGGAAAAAGAAAAATATAACAATAAGCGGATTTTTTAAATGTGCGACAATTTTTTGACATAACCTTAAAGTATATAAATATAACTTCCAAATGCACAAATGAGAAAATCGACGAATGACATTTTCACTTGTAACTTATGAGTACGCCGTTAAAAATAAAAGTGGTCTAATTACTATAAATAAATGTACTTATAATTGTGTATTTGTAGTTAGCAATTTTGAAATATAATTCATGCGTGTGAATTTTTTTTTGAGATAAATATTGTGTAAAAAAATTAAGATAAACAGCGATTTTAATTTTCAGTATTGCCTATCGAGCGAGCCAACAAAACCATGCCTGGTTCTAAGCTTCAAAGGAATCACGATGATGTTGGATTGCGGTTTAAATATGCAATCCATTTTGCATTTCATGCCTTTGCCGATGGTTCCTAGTAGCAAGTTCAATTCCTTGCCGACATGGTTTCCGCGCGACAATCAGCAAGATTGGCAAGTCGAAGGAGTTAGTATTCAATCAGAGGAAAGAGTTTGGTGTTTGCAATATATTTTTTTGAAAAATTTGTCCTTCAAATTATTTTAAATATTTATTTTAAGAATACTGGAGTTTCAAAAAATAATTTTAATCTATTTATATCTATTTAAAAAAAAGGAGCTAAAGGAATGTTGCGGTAGAGTGTTTGTGGATTCAGTTCCAGAATTCTCCCCTCCTCTGGAGAAAATAATTGATTTCTCAGAGATCGACGCTATTCTAATATCAAACTACACCTGTATGCTTGCACTGCCATTTATAACGGAAGGCACAGGTTTTAAAGGTATATATACTTTAAGCACAAAAAGGAATATATATAATTATAATATAATCTATGAAAATTATAATGATTTGAAGGTATAATATATGCCACCGAGCCGACATTGCAAATCGGACGATTTTTTATGGAAGAATTGGTAGAATTTATCGAGCAAACCCCGAAAGCAACAATGGCCAAACATTGGAAGGAGATGTTGCATATGTTGCCACCTCCATTGGCGGATGTTATTAAACCAAAATCTTGGAGGCATATCTATTCCATATCGGCCGTGAATTCGGCATTATCGCACATCCAGATGGTTGGATATGATCAAAAACTGGTAATTAAGATATATCCTAGTGTATAAAATCTTTTATATAAATTATTCCTGTAGATAAATTTTTAGAAAATAGAAAAATATATGATTTAAAATGTATAATAATGCTTTTAATATTTTTCAATACAAGTTAATTTTAAACAGTGATTGAGTTACATTTGACCTAATTGCAGGATATATATGGCGCTCTAACGGTTACGCCAATCAGCTCGGGTTATTGTTTAGGTAGTAGCAACTGGTTGATATCCTGTGACCATGAAAAAGTTGCTTTTGTCAGCGGGTCGTCCACATTGACCACTCATCCGAGACCTATGGAACAAGCCACACTGAAACACGCTAATATGTTGATATTAACAGGCTTAACTCAAACACCGACTGCTAATCCGGATACAATGCTCGGAGAATTATGTATGACTGTCGGTAAGTTTAATCATAGTAGTAAATATGTGGAAATTCCTCGATACTTTCATACTATTCTTTATTTTTTTATCTTTATGTGTCTGCATCTACAAAGAAGTAATCTTTCTCGCCATGATTTTACTAAATATTATTTTGTTAATTATTCTGGATTAGATAAGCTTGAAATAATTGTTTAACTTTTGCGAAAAAAATTTTGTAGCTGTAACTCTTAGGGCTGGTGGATGTGTTCTGATACCTTGCTATCCTTCTGGTGTCGTGTACGATTTATTCGAATGCTTAAGCACTCACTTGGACAAGTCAGGCTTCACACAGGTTCCTCTGTTTTTCATCTCGCCAGTAGCAGAGACATCCTTGGCTTATTCGAATATTCTGGCCGAATGGTATGAATAAATAACGCTACTTACAATTAGTATACTAAGGGATTCCCGATACGCTCTTCATCAACTTTTTACATTGTTTTACTGTTATCCTTTACTTCTAGGCTGTCGACAAATAAGCAAAACAAAGTTTATCTTCCAGAGGAACCGTTTCCACACGCTTTCCTCGTGAAGAACGCGCGATTGAAGCATTATACGTCCACGTACGCTGAGGGATTCAGTAACGACTATCGACAACCATGTGTCGTTTTCTGCGGCCATCCAAGTCTTCGATTCGGTGATGCCGTGCACTTTGTGCAATTGTGGGGCAACAATCCTCTACATACTGTCATTTTTACTGGTATACATATTGATATAGAGTTGTATGTGAGCTATTCAGAAAATAACATGGCAAATTTTTCTTACTTCATATCTGAATAAAAATATACAGGATATGCACACAATGTAAATGGTTATAAACTTTCTATTATTCCAATTTATAATACGCATGATTTTTACGTTATTTTCTAAATACTTTTTTCTCTCTCTTGTATATTAATTTATTTTATTCATTTCAATGTGAGATTGTACATTTTTTTATTTCAACAGTATATTGCAATATTATTCTGATTGTATTTCTCTGCAGAGCCAGACTTCCCGTATTTGGATGCCCTTGCTCCGTTTCAACCATTGGCTATGAAAGCGGTGCATTGCCCTATCGACACTTCCCTCAATTTTACTCAAGCTAATAAGCTCATACGGGACCTGAAGCCGGAGCATCTAGTTATTCCAGAGGTTTATACACAACCTCCTTTAACGGCACCGCATAGAACGGATCTCGTCATCGAATCCGTCGGAGTGTGTATTATTTTCATTTAATATAACAAGTTATTTCATAATCCATGTTTTATATTAGAATTTATATTAGAATTCATTATATGTATAAAGTACGATAATTTGCACTAACCTCTCCATTCAAGGAAAAACCCTTGATTACGTTTAAACGTGGGGAAGTGATAAAGTTGCCGTTAAAGCGAAAGAAGGGTCGTGTGTTCATCGAGCCGGAATTAGCTAGTAACATCGTACCGAATGAAGTGCGACCTGGCTTGAGTCTCGCTTCCGTTACCGGAGAGCTTGAAGTCAAGGATAATGTGTACACCATAAAGGTAATTATGTGTCAATATATACAGAATAAAAAAAAATACATATATCTCAATTTTATACTGAATTTTATAGTGTAGAATTTTGTATATTTTTTTTCAAACTATTTTCGAACGGAAATTTATTTGAGAAGAATGCGATATTTAATGTTATATTTGTAATTCTTCAACAGAATGGATAGCAAAGTTTTTGAAAATATGTTACATTCCAGAGTATAGAAGATAGACCGAGCGGGAAAAGGAAGGCGCCGTCAGGTTCGCCCGCGCCCGTCAAGGAAGAAGTGCTAAAGGAGCGGAAACACGAATATGGGATTCTTGATCCACAGGAGTTACTGCAGAAGCTCAATCAAGAGGGTATTCAAGGTGCCAAATTACAACACAGTCCTACCTCCACGAGTATTCATTTGGTACGTCTCAATAGTTTTTCAATAAATAACAATCTTTTTGATAAATATATATACCTACATATATAAATTAAAATTGATATAAAGAAGAATTCTACATGTAAAATTATACATTTACATGTTTGCTTGCAGCAAGACGAAGATACTCTTATTCAGATTGGTGACAACTCCACGCACATATTCTGCAATGGTGATCAAAAGATCCGTAAACGTCTTAGGACTATAATAATGCAGTGTCTGAAAAGATTTTGAGGTATGATATACGTTTACAATATTTCGACATCTTGTGAGACAATGTTTTATACCGATACATATATATTATATATAATTTATTGTTTTAAAAAATATATATATATTCATTCTTTCCCTTACACTTTATCCCGCCATATTAATTTATCAATAATTTTTATATCAACCTTAATAAATTTTAGATTGGTTATAGTAGGAAAAACTTTCTATTATCTGAATATTGTTAAGTAAGGCTTTTAAATATATTAACCACAATACTTTTTGCAGACATTACTAATATATGTTTAGAAATAATTTAATAATTCTATTATATAGATGAATTAAGTTACTGTTATCTCTAAATCACTACTATCACAAGCATAATTAGTAAAATGAATGACTGAATATAATTAAATAACTAATTAAATTTGCAGCAAACATCGTTAAATAATTTTTATTTGAGATGTGGTACATATGTACTAAGATATTTGTATAAGAAAGAGTATATATAAATGACGCAATGGAAATGTAGATCGATTAAGTGTATAAATAACAAGAAAAGAAAGAGTCGTGATCTTTATAATAATAAGACAAGTATAGTATATAATATAATACTAACAATAGATTTATCTCCTAAGATGACTAATTTCTTGCTGCATTCTGAACGAACAAGAAATCTCTTTATTGTTTTATACACACATATCATCTATGCTTCTGTATTCGCACATGCCTTGTGCAAATGGAAGCAGTAAAATTGATCAAGATCTTAACATTTTGTTTTATAATAAAAATCCCCATTTTTACAAATTTACAAAATAGAACATATGAAGTAAATAATTAGCAATGTCTATTAAATTTCAAATAAATAATTCTTTTCATGTAATTTCAGTGAAAAAAAAAAAAAATTAGTGACTTTCATTTGTTTGATGTATTAATTATAGAAAGAGATTATTGAAAGCGATGAGTAAAATTCACTCTATTTATACTTATTAATTTTGTTCACAGATGAAGATCTGTATTTTGTAATATATTTTCCATCTATACAAAAATCTTAAACACAGTTGTGCGTAAAATCAGAAGCAATTCTATTGTACACGAGCGAATTTTACTCATCGCTAATGTCAACTGACAGACTAAAAAATAAATCTACTTATCTAGGATTAAGCGTAGTTCGCGCCACCCATTTCTTCAGTTCATTGATTTTGTTTCTCACCTCATTCATGATAGTGTTATTGTACTCGTCGATGACATCGTCATGATCGACAATGATGGAGTGACTGTCTTTTGGTGCGACAGAAATATCAATCTTTCTCTTGGTAGCATTCAGAGTGCAGCAATTTACTACCTAGTTAGCAGTAGCGATACCAAGCGCGACTCCCGCCACGAACGAAACTAGAAAGAAGTGGATCTCTTTTGGTTGAAAGATGTCGTCTTCGCCTATCAAAGCGTGGTACCAACGCCGCGTACGGTTCTCTCCTTGTTTCAGCAATTGCTCGGCTTTGTCCAGCTTTCTATCGACGTATCTTTCGACCTGAAACGCGATAACTTTTATCAGTAAATCGGGATTACGCTCTGGAATGGAGTCGATAACATTTTCGAACTCTATATAAATTTATAATTTTATTTTATACATTTTTATTGATAACTTTACAAAAATTATAATATTGATATTATATAGCTTTCATTGACATTAAAATTAATATTACCATCGATTTCCATTGGCATTAATATAGATATTAAAGTTTTAATGGTATTGCGACATTGTATGTTATTATTATAGTAGGCAATGTTAAACTGTTAACACATCAATATTGATAATAGCAACATACTAAATGTCCGTTTACATTTTTGCACAAAACTTCAAAGTTATTGTTCTTTACTTCACCAAGATAGACCGATAATGAAACCACCAAGAAAACTTGTCGCAATGAATGAGTTCTTCTTCCATAGTTTCCCTACCTGCAAGCAGCAAAACCATTATGCATGTAAAAAGATGCAGAGCAACATATGCGATATATTTCTTGGAACTCATAAGTCATCAAATTTTAAAAATAAAATTACAAAATTTAAAATAATTGTTGTGAATTGTGATAGTCATTGTGTTAACTTTGATAAACATTCTCCCAGTTAAAAGAAAAATTGTCCATCTTTTTTTTTAAAGACCAAATAGGAAAACAACAGAACTTTGAATGGCATCATTCAATTATAACAATTTAATATCATAGATTTACCTTATCCATGAATTTTGGTCCCTCGCCAGTTATCTTTTCTTCCATCTTATCCGTTATTTTTTCAGCTTTTCTCGTAATCTTGTCCCAATTAATCTTAATATAACCCTGGTACGCGGCTATTTGCAACATAATAATCCCGCCACCAACTGCACAGGCTGCTATCTTCCCAACCTTCATGGTGACAAATCCAGTTACCCTAATTAATAAAATATCTATAATTAATACAAAAAACATACCTTGCACCAAATGAACATTTTTAAACATTCAAGAGCAAATAATTGTATAATAATTATATAAAATATACAATACCATCCCGACGTGGTACCAATGAGTATCTGTTTAGTCGCTGATGACTTGCTCACATCACCCATGATCTTCTCTAAGATAGATCTTGCTTCCTTTGAGGCATCTATACTGTAAGCTTCTTTGTTCGCATCTTCTTTATTTTTTTTGGCTACAGGTATACTCATCTTGGTGCTGAAAAGAAAAGAAGTTACACTTATAATAGGGAAACTTATTATATTCTTGTAAAGAATTGAGCGCGTATAACATTATACTCCATAATTTTAAGATATGATACGTTACACACAAGTTTGTAGTAAAGGAAAATAGATATTAATGTAGAAAATTCCACACAAGTCGAACGAATAGAATGAAATAATAAAAATTTCTTCTCGGACCTTTTTAACTAATAATAATCATTTTATCAACAATTATCTTATGATCGTATTATCTTATGATCGAATTATCTTATGATTACGAAAGGATTAAAATAGAAATTCCGCTAGTTATTATTCGAGACACGAATCTGCGTCACAAACGTAAATATACTGATGACGACATTTCGAGCAACTTGTGACAAAACTTTTTCATAATTTTTCAATAATTTTTCATATTTTTCGCGACGAGACGGAAACATCGGGGCCGAAAATTGAGGAAAATTTTGACAGGAAAGAAATGACTGAAATGGAACAAAGGACGACTACCGTTTGACGAGTTTTCTCATTCCTGAGCGAAAGACATTCTTGATCGGCATGATTATTGAGCACCTTTAGGCGATTCACATCGGTATTTTGATTGAAACGTACGATATCTCAACGCGACTCACCTTTTCGGCAAAAATGCTCTCGGAGCCAGTTAGACGCGACAGTGTGACAGTCCGGTCTGTCAGATCGAACGTAAATTGACGTAAAAATGTCGTGATAATTTCGAGATTTCGAGAACAGAACGGCTCTTCGTTTACTTGCACTTTCTGCGCTTTTGCACTTTTTCCCTCTTTCGCGGTTTAAATCTGAAATATACATACGAATATAAATTTCTTTATAAACTAATTAGTATACAGCATGTTCTCAATTCTATTTTTGTCTTGTTTTCTTTACGTTCGATCTCTTTTCGATAACATCACATGACGAATGTGGTACAAACAGAAAATTTCGTCCAAATAGTTAAATGATAATATGAAATTTGATTTTGCAGTTAAAACAGCCAAGCTATGAGTATATACTTGCATTTAATCTAAACATTATATATATATATTTTTTTTTCTTTTTCTTATTCAACCTGCATATTCCGTGTACATAAAAATGGTTGCCTTTATTCAAATGCTTCGCGCCATTTTTTTCTCTCTCCGTGCGCATGCGCGTCTCGAGTATCGCGTTCCACGAGTGTTCGGCCGAGCTCGTGCGCATTCGGACGCCGAACGTTCGCGGTGACGGTCGTATACGACGGATTCGAGTCAATTCGCGCTGTTATCGTCGTTGTCGCCGCCGCTACTCCGTCGATATCCTCAACTCGCCGCGATGAGGTGACGGTGCCGCGGGATCGACTCGCGCGCGCGCTACTTGGTCGACGGCGTAGATCGGGCTTTTCGGAGACGTCGGGTCGTCACGATCTCCGTTTTCGCGGACATGCTGCTGTGAACGTCGTCCCTCCCTTCGCGAGCGCGAAAAATGGCACAGGACACCGACGACATCAATCTCACGCCGCAGGAGTTGCAGACGCTGTCGGAGCTGGACAGGTAAAAACCAGCGATCGTCTTTATTTTTCTCTCTTTCTCTCTCTCTCTCTCTCTCTCCATCCACGATCGCATTCGTGGAATGCGTTTCGTTTGCGCGACGACACACACGTCACACGGCATAACCTAGAAATGCGGCGCGTTTGACAGCGCGCTCGCGTGCGCAACCTACTGACACCCTTTTCGGATGTTCTGAATGTGCCGCGAAATTTTTCGCGACGACGAATGGAACGTAACGACGACTGACGTTGCGAGATCACATCTCGGATTCACTCCCGATTGGGAACGATTTGTTCGAGAGATGCTCAACCCTAGATTACCAACTTCACGCGGGAGAGTAAATTCAAATGGCAGTGTCATGCAGACTTCATGCGGCCTTCCAGATATGCTATTAAAATGTTTTTGATCCATCTTACGATTTGTGTGTAATTTTCCTTGGGATAAAAAATTATTTTCATTTTTTTTATGAATATAATATGCCCTAGATCGGAAGATGATTCCCACTTGTGGCTTCTCCGAGTGCATAGTGTAAACGGGTAAAAATCATACTGAAGTGAGTCGAATGAGCCACAAGTAGAATCATTCTTCGATCTGGAAAGGGCATAAGAGAGTTTCTAGAAAAGTACTTTCACATATAACGATAAAGTATTTTAAAAAAATTTATGTGATCTTTTTCAGAATTTTGTTGTACAATTAAAATATCTCTGGGTAAAAATTCACCTATAACTACTTTACACGGTAATTTTAAAATTTGTCAATCGCAACTATTTCTCTGAAGAATGGAATAACTGATTGGACAGTTTAAAAATTACGGATGTTATTAAACCCGTTTAAGAGTGATGTGTGAACGTAGTCATTGTTGATTTTAAAAGATTCTGAAAAGTTATTAGTATTCTAGGATTAATATAAATTATTAGAAAACATACAATTTTTAGTTTGTTGGGTAGAATCTATGTGTATCATAAATCTAATGTAATATATAACGAAAGCAATTTTTCTTTTGTGAATGCACAGTCGACAGTTTGGCTTTCTTAAGCTAAATTCTCCGGAGCAGGCGAAGAGGAAGGCAGTGGTCGTTCGTGCAATCAAATATTTGGAGCGTATGCTGGTCCAAGCTCAGGCAGAGAAGCAACGCAGGAAAGCTGATATTACAAAAGCAAGTCCCGATGAATTCAAGGAGAACGAGGACGAGGATAAGGGTATAAGCATCGATCCTAAGACATACTGCAAGCTGGGACACTTTCATCTGCTTTTAGAAGATTACAATAAAGGTATACACACAGTTTTGTTATAATAATATTTTATATATTATACATTGTGTTTGTTAAAAATTCAGACTAATTTATGGGTTAGTCAGTTTGATTTAAGTTTTATTTTAGAAATGTAAAAATAAAAATGTTATTGAGTATATGAAACTATTTTTTTAAAAAAATTTTTTTTAAACATAAAGTATTTTTATACTTAAGTAAGATCTTGTAAGATGTTAAGTTGTATAAATCATTAATGTAAAGCTATTGATTACATAGCTGTTGATTTAATAACAAAAAAAAAAATATCAATAAAATAGATAATGACAGAAAGTATCTCAAAATCAAACTCCACTGATAAAAGTGTTGTTCTTTTTTTTTTTTTTGCTTTTTTTGAGTCTCTGTCTTGGGTTTAAAGTTTCTGTTTGATTGATTTTAATATCAAGCAAACTGTAATAAATTTAATTTTTGTTATAGCGATGTCGGCATATCAGAAATTCTACTCATTAAAAGGCGACTACTGGAAGGATGCATCATTTCTGTACGGCCTGGGTCTTGTTTACTTCCACTTTAATGCTTTCCAGTGGTGAGTACAAATACAATTTCTCCTTTAATTACTCTTTTAATTAGTTTTGTTCTGATTATAACTCTATTATAGAGTTTAGCAATAGTCTATATATGTATAAGTATATAGAGTGATCTCGCAATTTCAATTTTGGTAAGAAAGATAAAATACAATTAAGTTATTTAAATCAACAAATTAATCAAATAATAAATAACTATAATTAATAACTATTAATTTGTGTAAAATTACTATTTATTCTTATTAAGTATTGTTATTATTATTAAATATGTTTTATTAATATAGTCAAATATTAAAATTATATTGTAAAGCATTAAAGTTGATTATATTTGTAATACATTAACTAAGAAATATATATTAAAGATAGGATATTAATATTAATAAAATAAACTTGTCTCTCAAAATCAACTGAGAAACATTTTCTTCTCATTTATTTATCCTGATGAAATTTTGTTTCAGTTTAGAGTTTAAATCTTTCTTTTATCGGAAATTATTTTTATCTTTTAGACACGTTTACACTGACAACAAATCGACTTCATATTTGTAGAAATCTTCTTTTTAAAATTAAGATTGTGAAACACTCTGTATATTTGTTTCATTTTAAGAACAGAAGGTATAAAGAGAACGATGGTTAAAAAAACGATTGATGTAAAGCATTCGGTTTTACTTTTCGCGCGTAATTCTAAACGTAACAAGCCTGATAGGATCATAGGAAAGTAAGGGCTAAAGGGCCCGACCGACGAACGGCAAAAAAATGGCGCCATCGGAAAAATGCTGTAATCTCTCTCACGAAAGAGTTGCTCACCTTGAAAAGGGGCCGTCGGCCCTTGCGCGATGTACGCACACATAGGGTTCATCATTCTCCTTCTCTCTGTGCATATCTTCCCTTTATTTTTAATCTCGTATCGCACGCGACACCGTTCCTTGCCGATAACAGGCAAGTAATCCTTTCCTTTTACTACACATTTCTGTTACTCTTTATGTAATTATTGTGTATTTTATGATATTTGTGTTTTATTATTATTACATGATTATGTAATATTATTATATAATGAAAAATTTTACGTAACATTATATACATCATTATATAAATAACATTTTACTATCAATTTATTATAATGAATATATACTACATTAAAGATATCATCTAGTCATAATAAATCATTTTTATATAAATAAAATATCCAAGAGAGAAAAGTGCGACAAGCTTATAATTTATAAAATTTATTGCAGATACAACTTTGCGCTTAAAATCTTAAAGATTTTAAGATTTATGGCTTTATCGCTAATTTTGGATTCTTCATTTATATATGTATATAAATATTTTTTGTGTAAACATTAAAATATATATATTCTATTGCGTTTACCGATTGAAGTATCGATAAGCAAGTACTGGACTTTAGAGACTGGGGAAATGTCGCGTTTGCTAGTTGGTTTCCCCACCGATAGATGTCTCTCGCATCGCGAGTTTGAACGGACAAAGTGCTTACGTGCCGAACGACAGTAGCGTCATGGCTCTGCTTCGTGGCTTCGTGGGAGCGGGAGGGGGAGGGGGGTTGCGTTGGGGGAACGATAATAGGCCAAATATGCATGTCCTTCTCTCTCGCGGAACCTGAAATAGAAATTGAGAGAAATTGCCGTATGTATATGCATATAATGCTCTCTTGCCGAAATTCATTTAAGAATTCCGCCGAATCTCTTCGATCTCTCATACGCGGATACACGCGTTCCGATATTTGCGATTCGCGACAGAATATATCATGGAAACAGGGCCATCTCGTATATACATCCCGTGTATACATATTACATGATTGTTTACGATCGAAAACGATTCGACGACGGTAGAGCAGATTTGGCTGCAAAGATAAATCAAAGTTGCTCAAAATTGCTCTACAGATTTAAAATAAAAACCCATAACTTGGGAAAAATAATAGTAAAACGCAATATAAATGTATATGTATAAATCGTGTTATATAAATTTTATTACAAATTTTGTTTATAAATTTTAAATATAATATCAAAATATAGCAAATTTTTAATATTATATACAGGGTGACCCATTTTAACTTAGGCAGCCAAATAACTCGAAAAATAAGCACACTACGAAAAAATGTTTAGAATCAAAATTTTGTCATTTCGAGGGGGACGTACAATGACGTTAAAATGAGCCCCCCCACCCCTTCCCCTGGGCGGTGAGGGGGGGCAAGTTTGAAATCTTAAATGGGAACCCCTATTTTTTATTGCATATTCGGAATCTTTGGCTAAAAACACATACAATTTGTCTGAAACATTTTTCTCGATTCATGATAGATGGCGCTGTAATCGACGAAATTCAATTTCTTCGATTTCTCTTACTGAGAACCCATGCTTACGATTCTGCAATAAATTAACAATAAAAATACCACGTTTTCATTGTTAATACTCGAAATTAGTCTTAAAACAAACTTCTCATTATTTTTTATTACTCATTAATTACTTCTCAAGAAACTGCTTGACTGATCGTAACAATCTATGTGCCGTAGTTTGAGGGATTCCCAGTTCTCGTTCTATTTGACGGGTACTAATATGGGGATTTTGATGAACCATAGCCAAAACTGCGAGCAATCTAGGGTCATTATTATTATGAAGTCTATTCCTTCGCCTTTCGCGATGAAGTGGATTATTACGAGATCTCCTTTCAATGTTTATAATTTGTTGATCAGTAGGATGGCGGCGATTTGGGAATCGCTCCGCATAAGTACGGGCAGTAAGTCTGTAATTTCTACCACATTCGCCAAAGGTTATAAGAATATCGACTACTTCTGTAGGCGTATAATTTGCCATTTTACCAGAATTTTATCAGAGTACAAATGTTAAAAAAATACATAAACACTTGTGACTTTGGCACTAAATGGACAAAATTTTGGAGGGATACTTAGAGGAACTCCATCAGATGGAAAGTCCAAAATGTCTCGGTACTTTGCACCATTCAAGTTGCCTAAAGGGCAGGTTACGCTAAAAGCAGTTTCTTGAGAAGTAATTAATGAGTAATAAAAAATAATGAGAAGTTTGTTTTAAGACTAATTTCGAGTATTAACAATGAAAACGTGATATTTTTATTGTTAATTTATTGCAGAATCGTAAGCATGGGTTCTCAGTAAGAGAAATCGAAGAAATTGAATTTCGTCGATTACAGCGCCATCTATCATGAATCGAGAAAAATGTTTCAGACAAATTGTATGTGTTTTTAGCCAAAGATTCCGAATATGCAATAAAAAATAGGGGTTCCCATTTAAGATTTCAAACTTGCCCCCCCTCACCGCCCAGGGGAAGGGGCGGGGGGGCTCATTTTAACGTCATTGTACGTCCCCCTCGAAATGACAAAATTTTGATTCTAAACATTTTTTCGTAGTGTGCTTATTTTTCGAGTTATTTGGCTGCCTAAGTTAAAATGGGTCACCCTGTATATATATATATATTTTTTTTTTTTTTCAAGTATTTTATTACAGTATATATAAAATATTATATTATAATATTTTATTAATATTTTATTAATATTATATAATATATTATATTAATATTATATAATATTATATTATATATATAAAAAATTTGCTATATTTTAATAACGATTTATATTAAAATATTTTATATACATCGAATTTTTACGGTATTTTATACGACGTTCTTGGAGAGATACGTGATTTCTCTTTTTTCGTCTGTCAAATTCATCGCGCGAATGCTGTTCGCCGCGCAAAGTTGTAAATTGGATCGGCTTCGCTTTAACTACTCCTAATTGTTGGCGCGGCTAAAAATAGCCCGCGGATTTACCCGGAAAATCGTACGGATAATACCGGACATTACTCCGCATATATTTATCGCATGCATTTCCGCTATAATCGCGACTCGGGGTCAAGGGTTCGCGCGCTAAATTCCCGCGTCCTTCGATAAGACAAGTGCGTTGTTTTTTTTTCCTTTTTTACTTTGAAACGGTAGAATATTAATATTGATTTTCCGGGTGTGTAAAATGTGTAACAGTACAAGACATTAATCGCTAAAATTATTGTAATTATTGAAAATGTCGCGACAGATAATTCGTAAAATTTTGATTTGCAACTACGTTAAAAATATTCGCATTTTTAAGTTTAATTTCTCAAAATTTTCTTTTTGGCTTACATTTTTATTTGCTTGAATAATTCCGCGACATTGACAATTTGATATTGAGCAAAGCGTATTTTTATCCTTTCGAAAATATAAAATTAATAATTATATGAGTCAAAGTAAAGATTTGCCTTGTAGAATTAAAATCTTTATTTTTATGAATTTTTGTATACAATCATTATAAAGTTTTCGTGTTACAACCACTAGAAAAAAAGTTAATTTGATATGAGATAATATTTACAATTTTGAGATTCAATTATAGTCTACGGGGCAAATCTTTACTGTAATTCAAAAATTAATTATTAATTTTTTATTTTAAAAGATTAAAAGTATTTCGTGCGCAATGTCAAATTCATGAATATCGCGAAATGTATTAAATTTCATTAACACTTTCGACGTATAGTTGATATCGTTCAGTTTCACCTTAATTCCTAAAGAGAGAGCTAAAACTCTATTAAATTAAACTCGTTAATATATCGAAAATGAAGTGAAATCTCGGTACACGTAATTCTGAAAAAAAGATGCAAAATTCTCTCGAGAGCAGAAGCCTTGAGATTCTCGTTACGCTCGCGAGGCTGACGTTCCTCGGATATCCGCGCCACGGGGATAAGAATCGCGTTTTGCGGTCGACCGGTGCACAGGGTCATCGCCGAACACGTGCACGCCGTCACGTAGATAGATAGAGGTAGGTGAATAGGTAGAAGAGGGAGAAAGAGTGAGAAGCCGCGCGATGTAAAATCGATCGTTCGTCGTTCGTCCGTATGTTCGTTCGCCGGGACGTGTATACTCTATGCGTCGTTTTGCCATGGCGGACGTTTCTTCCGTTCCAGCAGCCGAAAAGCCGAACGGTACGACGGACGCCTGGGGCTAAAATCCCCCCAGTCTCTCCCTTCCCTTGCCCCTTCTTCCCCCATCTCTCGACGCGATTCTCTCCCTTGTCGTGGGTATCCGGCGCGAATATTCGTCGTCGCGAATCTATTGTACAATGTACGAAACTTTGGGCTCTCGCCGTCACTTCAAGTTTCACAGTATCTATAGAATTTATCGAAAGAGTAAAGATTGAGCTTTAAGAGCCTAGTCTACTCTAGCAATATCAAAAAATTGATATTTTTCTTTTTTTTTTAAATTTAGAAATTGATTCTTTCGCCAGTCGACAAGACTCGCATACTTTTTGGAGGATAGGAATATATCGCGCAGATATATTATATATCCGTTTCTATTATATTTGGAGATTTATTATTTATATATTTTTATCTCGTCGCTATATATAACGGGAATAGAATCGTGAATAGAACGCGCGAAAACACGTGTGTACACACGCCGTGTGAATCACCTTTAGGGTGATGCTGCGTCTCGGGATTGCCCTCAGGGGCCAAAGAGAGTAGGGGGGGAGGGGGGGGGGTAACAAATACGACTCGCTGGCAAAAGGGTTGCGTCATGTGTGCAGCGTGAGAGACGCTTTTTCTACGATTTATATTTATATTTAATTTAATATGGATTATATATTTAATTAAAATTTTTTTCAGATATATATATATATATATATATATTATATGTACACGTAAAACTTATTTTAAATCTCAATTTTTTTTAAAAATTCCAGCAAGAGACGTACGTCAATATTCTGCTTTCAGAGATCTCATTCCTTAAATAATTCGCACTTTTTTTAAAAAATCTTATTATCTCGCGACGATGGAATGATCGATATAACTATTATGTAAAACGTAATTATTATTGAAAGAAGAAATGGCAAATGAAATCCATGAATTTTTTAATTCTTTATTCAAATAGGCCTTCAATTCTCTCTCAGTGAGAGTAAATCGAAGAAATCATCGTATCCTTGGACATTCACATCTATACATGCATATAAACAATCTAATTGAAATTTCGATAAGGGAACACTACCTATTCGCTCTATCGTGTAGGAAATGTTAATCGTTGAAAAATGGCTCATTACAAAAGAGGGAGAGAGAGAGGGGGGGGGGCGGAGGGGAGGGGGCAGCGACTAATTACCATTTCAAACGATCCCGTTACGAAGTCCGGCCGACCATCGTCTACGAATGTGCATTCAATTCTCTGTCAACCCTTCCGTTCGGTTGATAGGGGGCGGACGAATACAAAGCGCAACACGCGCGATTTTATTTACGCTCGTTGCTTGCGTGCGTGTGCGCGCGCGCTCGCGATATACGCATCTCTTTCGGGACCGGGGGGTGGGAGGGGGAGAGGGAGTGGTGGAAGGGGGGACAAAGACCCGAGGAAAAGTGCTCTAGTGCGACACACAATAGCAAAATTCATTACCGGGGAGGGGACCGACCCCTTTCGTCTCTGGTTAATCGGACGTTCCGAAAATTTTATTTTCACGCGTTAAGCCGTAACATTTCACGCCACGCTGTAATAAAAAGTGCAATATCGTCGAGAGCGCGTTCGTTTTTAGTGGATACCGCAAATTTTGTTACGTCTCGTCGTGTTTTTGCACGAGATCTATTCCCTACCGCGGATCCTACCAAGTCACTTTTACACGGCACAGTGTGTAAAAAAATAATTTTCTCTCGGCGGACACGTCGTAAATTTCTCGTCACGGTTTTGATTTGAAAATTTTATTTCTACGAATTAGCCTGTCTCTCAACTTTTTGCACACTCGCTGTGTGTATTATTAAACGGGGTGTCTACCTCATGGGAAAAACATGGCGAATCTGTAATTCTCAAGGTTTTTTTTTTTTTAATGCCTAGAAAAATCAGGGAATATTCTCATCAAATCTTATAATTTTTGTCCATTGCGTTCAACATCTCCTTTGTGGTGCTAAACGTAATTTATGATACTTTTGTCGAAGGTCAAGGAGATGCTACCCATTCGTTGTGACGTAAAGTTAGAACCGATGCAGTAAATTAAAATCATTTAAGTCCTGAAAATACCGAATCATGTATGGAAATACCGTGCAAAGACTATGTGTGATTTATGTTATACCTTTTGAAATTTTGTCAACCGACAGTGTAAAACCTTCGTTTTACTCCTATTATTCACCTATTGTATTTGTCATTAACTTACTATTATCCGTACGTTCTATTGTCCCCATGGAGAATGTCTTTTTGTAGAATATTTCTTCTATTGAAATTATATCCTTTGCGCAATATTTATTTTTGAAGATAAAGATATCTCTTTTCTTCCAAACATCTTTGTCGGAAAAAAATTTCGAGGTCCCCAATATCTTAAGAATAAAGAGTAAAGTCTTAAAAGATCGAATTTCTCGGTATCTTTCCAAGGCTCTATCGTGAACAGAAAGGAATTTGTAAAGTGTAAACAAATTTTTCGGATGTATATGACCTTTTTTTTTCTTTGTCATTTAACATGTATAGAATTCGTACGTAAAGTAGGACCATCCTCTGGAAGGGAACGTCTTGTATCGTACGTGTTCGTTTATTTCGCGGATATCTTGCTTTCGACTTTCGTTCGACAAGTCTTTTACACGTGCTGTCGCAACTGTCACCGTCGGGTTACGACCACCGGCACGGGTTGTATGCACCCTGCAGCGAGAGTGCAGAGCGAGATGCAAGGTGCATGCGAGCTCTGACCCAGATCGCGCGGTCGATATTCCCTGGCCCACATTCGCTTCCTGAGATTGATATTTTTTCCACGCAAGCTCGACGACAACGACGACGACGACGACGACGACGATTGATCGTCGTCGCGACACACGAAATTCCACATAGATTTCTTCATTACTCTTTATTAGCCTTTTGTACTGTCCCAGTTGATGTTTTGACGAGATGTTAATGTTAAATTCGACATAGTGTTTTCCAAAATTTGTAAAATATATTCATAAAATTTTTCGAATATAATAAGGGTGTCTATCTCCTGGAAAAACATGGAAAACTTGGAATATAGAGTATAGTTTATATTTTTCATTGCAGTTTTTAGTGTTGGGGGGGAAAAAAAAAAAATGTTATGCAAATGAAAATATTTACGAAAGCTCTTCGGTTTTTCTAGTATATTTTTAAATCTAGCACTTGAAATTTAATTAGATCTTTATTTATTTTTTTGCATCATTGAAAAGCATACGAAAACGATAAAAAAAAATTATTTTAGTACATCGCATCCAAAACATCTTGGGGAAAAAAAAAATTCTCTTCATCTGGTATTTTCAACAAAAAATATGAAAGATCAGAATATTTTTTTTTATTTTTATTTTTTTTACAAAAATTGAGCGGACATCCTGGATAAGGACAACGAG
This sequence comes from Polyergus mexicanus, assembly GCF_030449975.1. Taxonomy (NCBI): domain Eukaryota; kingdom Metazoa; phylum Arthropoda; class Insecta; order Hymenoptera; family Formicidae; genus Polyergus; species Polyergus mexicanus. The sequence goes on from NW_027223323.1 coordinate 6,875,097, forward strand.
TTTAAGGATACAGATATTTTTTTTTTATATGGAGAAAGAGCTATATATATCAATTCGAAGTCCGTATAATCGAAAGTATATTTTTTTCGAGGATGAAACTATTATTTAAGCGAGAGATTTCGATTTGGCTACGAGTTGTGCGTCGATACACCCGATGGACAACGACGACGACGACGACGACGACGACGACGACAACGGCGGAGTCGCCTCGGCGTTCGTCACTTTGCGCGTCGTTCGGCGAGGTCATGGTCAGGCAACGTGCTGAAACCGAGAGTCAACAAACTCTGACGGCGGCTCGTTGGCGAACGAACGAGCGAGCGAGCAACCAGCTATCCGACCGGACAGTTAACCAAACCCGACAAACGTAACCCCCCCCCCCCCCACCGCCCGCGGAAAGCCCGGTTCCTCGGTACCACGTCCGATTAGCGGATTTCGCTCCTCTCTTTCCCTCTCCGCGATCTCTTGGGGGTGAGGGGGAGGAGGGGGAGAGAGGGAGAGAGGGAGAGAGGGGGAAGGAACAGGTCTATCTAAAAATAATTCCCGAACATTATTTATAGTCGCTTCTGTCGTGACATCTCGACGGATTGACGATTGACAATCGCGATCGATTGCCGAGAAGTCTAGGATCATCTAACAAACGTTAATTCTCCTTCGTTATCTTCGTTTAATCGCTATTCGTTGTTCTTTATATGTGATGTAAAGAATGCATCTTTTTTCCGACGCCACATCATGTATTGTATATAATATACGTATTACATATTATTTTTTATATTATATTTTTGTGCAGAATTTAATATCTCGATTTTTTTCCTATAAGCGCAAATCATATCTTTTATACATTTAAAATCAGCTTTTAATAGGCTGCGATAAAGGTTTAAATCGGTTGAAGGTTGAAAAGGGACAGGCGACGTTTGTTCATCCCCTCGGCTTAAAATCAGCCTCGACGTCGGTACTATAGATGAGATAGAAGACACTTTGCGACATACACATAGCATTCGATCGTCACATATAATGACGCATCTATAAAAATAGTTTTCGAATCACGGTGGATTTTCGAAAAGCAGGATACGGCTTTGATCCGAAAAGATATCTAACATCAGATGTTAGATATTTCCTGGAGTGATTCGTGCATGAGGATTTGACAGTTGACAGTCTTTGACAGTTGTAGATATTTGAAAAAGGTAGACGCGGCGTTAAAAGATAAATAAAATCGCAAACTGTAAAGTCAGGGAGGAGCTGGATGGATCAGCATGAATTTGACATTTAGTTTAATGTACAATATTAAATTTATGAATTTCGAAACGTGTTAGGTTTATTAATTTTTGACATAGCTAACATCCGTTCCCCAGAGTTCCTCCTTAACTTCACCATTTTTCGAAAGATCAGTTTTATTTATTTTTTAACATCACGTTTATTTCTTCGAAATGTCTACAACTGTCAAAGACCGTCAAACTCTCCCATAATCCTCGTGCATGAATCTCTTCGGGAATTATCAATCCCGGAGAATGTGCCTAACTCGGGAGGACACGAGGAGGATAAATGACGCGTACACGCGTAACTAAGCCGAGCCGCGCGAGTTTGTCGACATTGTAATCCGTGACGTCGGAGGACGACGACGACGATAACGGCGGCGGCGGCGGCATCGCCTGCTCGGGACTCTCTATTCGCGTCCGCGAACGTCGTGACGTCAACGGACTGCGAGCCGGGCGTGCGCGAATCGTCGCGCACCACGTCATTTGCGTGCCTCCTCGCTCGCTCGTCCGCTTCCTCGGCTTCGTATCTCGCGCACGCCGGAGACAGCGGCGAGTCACGTGACGTCATGGCTCGAAGCCGGGAGGCGGGGGACGAAGCGGCGCGCGCGCGAAGGTGAACGACCCCGCGGATAGAGTTCAATACACCACGACGACCATACATTGAAGAAGAGAGAGAGAGAGAGAAACATACAGAGAGCAAAAGACAGGGACAGAGATACGGAGAATCCACGATGACAACGACGACGAGTTCCTCTCCGTCGCTGTTTGTAATGTTTCGCTGCTGCCTTCCTTCCCGTGGAAGGAAGGAGCCCCTTCTCCTCCACCTCTTCTTGTCCTCTATCTCCTCCTGGTCTTCCTCTTCGCATTACGCGAATCGCGGTGGCAATCGCAAGGTGAGATCATTTTATAATCGAGTTTCTCTCATCATGTGTATTAAAGGTCATTAAAGACTTACATCGATTTAAAAATTTTAGATGTTAAGACGTAACGCATTATCTCTTCGTAATTATCATTCATTAAAGTGGAGATAATATTGTGTAACTTGCGAAAAAATGTAATCCATTTTTTGGAAAAAAAAAACAAAAATCTATCGACACATTAAATCCCGTTAAATCTCATAAGAATTTTTATGTTGGTTATGAACAAAGGATCTTGCATCGTCTTTTATCGAGAAAACTTTGTTCATATGTGTGTCGAGTTTGACAAATCTTTATCATATAATTTATAATTCAATCCAATATAATTAAACATTTAGGATTATATATAATTCTAAATATTGAATATTAATTAATCAATATTTTCGATTGCAATAAAAATTTCAATTATTATTAAATTATAATATATAATTTAATGATGTCGTCTGTGATCGAATTGATATGAATTAATGGTTCGCTAATCTTTTTGTATGCATGTTATGATACACGATCAGAATTTTGTTCGCGAGAAATGTGAAACTTTACTAGAATCTCATACGAGGAATTTCTCACGTTCCAATATACGCCGTGATAATTTAGTTTGCAGTTCCTGAACGGTGTTCGATCGATCTGCTTTTATTTCGGTGCACCTCGTCTGTTTTTCTGCATTTGGCTGAGGAAGTTAAAATTAGTCGGCGCGACGCCAGCGTTTCACGTGGAAGTCACTGACTTCCAACGATGAACTGGTCTTTCTTCGCGTAAATAAAAAAAAAGATAAAAAAAAAGAAAGATTTACTCCGCTAACGCGAATAAAAACGGCGGGTTTTACGAGGAACTGCATATATAATAAACAGATTCGTATTTTTCGCCCGATTTTTCAAATAATTCGTCATCGAATTAATATTTGATAAATAATAATATAAATAATAATTTTACTTTTATTACAATTGTTTTAATTAAATTAATTTTTTGAATATCATATATTGATATTAGTAGCAAAATAATTTAAAGGAAGATTATTTATATGAAATTAATTTATCCCTAAAATAGGTTGCAGTAAATGATTATATGTGAAAGAGAGAGAGAGAGAGAGAGAGAGAGGAGAAAAGAAAGATGAAAAAAAAATTTTGTGATATCAAATTAATTATGACAATTATTTATCGTTGAAATAATCTCTTATTACATTTATTTCGAGAATGAAACACTTGTTTTCATTACAGCGTTAATAGTGATTTAATGACTGCAATTAATACGAAGTGTAGGAGAGAGGAGTGGATCTAGCATTTAATTATAATTTATAAATTTATTATTGGAAACATATTGTCGTATTGTTGTTTCCCGCGGGAGTGCGAAGCCCCGCTGTGCGACTTACACGCGATCATTTCTAACGGATGCCATGAAAGTACATATGTTACTGGCACGAGACTGCACCTTGCAAGACGAAGTGCGTGCCGTCGCCGTGACCACGTGGCTCGGACATCGCGATAAGATCAGTCGGAATTCACTAGGCCAAGTTTGTTCTCGACATTTATAACTCTTTTGTAGATTATCGACATAAACCATAATCCGATTTCCTCTTTAAAGACGAGATCACACGTGATGACTTGACGTATTTTTTTTTTTTTTTTCCGCGATGCTCGAGGAATTTTAAGGCGATATTTAACATTGGATTGAGACGGAAGTAAACTGTTTATGTAAGATAAAAATTTGTAAATCAGTTTTATGTCATATATAGACAATTTTTTTCTCAGAATCTGTGTGAGAAAGAAAACATAATTATAGGTAAAGCATTCAAAACAACTGTGTAGTATGTATAAGTATCGTGCTTACTCATTACTGAGAATGAACTAAAAATAGCGCTGCTTATCTAAGGTCAGGCGAGTTTCTTAAGCACGATTGTCATCGATAATTACTCGATGCGTAAGCTGTTTCCTTGCTCCATTTATTCGTTTTACATTATATATATATTTAACTCAAGTTCGAGATATATATAGTTTAATAGTGAGACTGCGTTTTATTTTTTCGTATTGCGTTTAAAGTTATAGTTGACACATGCAACTTGAAATTTTCTCAATCGATCGATAATAGATTTTTAACATCCAAATCTCACATCATGTTGAACAAGTTTTCGCTTCCTCGTAACGCGATCGACTTGGATCGATCCGACTGAAAGTAACAGCTTTTCCTTTCGTAAAAGTGAGTTAGCGAATGAGCAAGGTGCACTCTCGTATTGGCGACGTTTCAAGGGCAGCACGCGGGTAAGACTTTAATCGCCGATGTCTTGTGCGTTTATCACGTGAATATTACGTTAACTTCCGTCAACGATTGCATAACCGGCTTAGAAATATTGTGTTTTTTTTCCTCAAAATTTAATATTAGGTGTACAACTTTGCTTCCGCCGTTTTTTTTTCCCCCGAAATTCGAGGCTTTATTGTAAAAATACTGGTTATACATTTATGATTCAAAGTATTGTCCACTCCCAATGATCGTGCCAATTCTTTTTGACTTTGACTCGAGTCTTCATTAAGTAATGCCTCCAATTCTGCATCTTCGAAAACCTTCTCTCTTCCACCGCTATGCCGGTCTTCGACGTGAAAATCACCGTTCTTGAAGCGCAGAAATCACTCACGACACGTTCTTTCGCTAATAGCGGCTTCACCATAAGTATTTGAGAGCATTCGATGAGCCTCAGCCGCAGATTTCTTCATATTGAAGCAGAAAATTAAAACCTCCCGCAAATGACGAGAATTTGGCTCGTAAACTGACATTTTCAATCGAGAATAACTTTATGATGTAGACACAAATCGACCAATGTTTCTATGGGGTTATGTTGACAGAGATGCCCAAGTTTATCGCATGACGTCTATGATCTATTTATTCCGACCACTACTTATCGCTAAAGCCATCTATAGGAAAACGGCGGAAGCAAAGTTGTACACTTAATAATAAAAAATGTAACAATTCAATAAGGGAGAAAAGTATTATAAAACTTAAATATGAATACTGTATAAGATATGGAACTCTCTCCTTCTCTATTTTATATATTTTTTTAAATTATATATACATAATAAAATATATATGCGTATGATAAAGACAATAATTGCAAGTAACAATGCAAAAAGAGCTTTTTATTGTTTCGTGATACATAATTTGCTTTTTTTTTTTTAAATATAGATTTCACACGATTTGCATGGAAATGAGTTTTTTTTTAAATGCTTGCTGTTCTAATTTTCGCAAATTTTGATAAATTTTTTCTCAGATTGGCGAAATTAACTCGGTAAGAAAGTACCGTGTGATTCTTGGCGTACGTAATTAAATGGCGTTAGTTAAAAATAATTTAATTCCGTCGCCCAAGCCGCCGCGACGGCTAAAGAAGGAAAAAAGAAAAGAACGGGGGAGGGGGGAGGGGGGGGGGAGGGGGGAAACGAGAGATTGCAACCGTCGCACTGTGTGTATTTTGGTAACGAAGCCCTCGGCCCGCGGAATTTCCATCTTTTCTTTCTCGAAACGCGAACGCGATGTTTCCAAGCCACGATGCTTTTAAATCCTTGAAAGATTCAAAATTTCTTTTGATGCTAAAACATCATTTTTCTGCGAATGAATTTGTATTGAACGTATGTTCAATATACATTTATTTGACAAATACATTTTCAAGTAATTTCGATTCATCGTCGCAATTCTTTTTATATTTAAACAGGATCGGTCTAAACCACATTCGTTTTTGATACAAGTACAAATTTTATGATGGAACATCGCGTGTTTAATAAAGGGGGGGAAAAAAAAATATATATATATAATATATATAACTCTTTTTCCCACACAAAAGAGAAATAATGTTCTTTCTTTTTTATAAAAATAATATTTTTATAAAAATTATTATTTGTCAAATTTCGCGAATAGGATTAATATCTATTTACAACAGGTCGCTTGTGACAAATTACCCTATATGCGACGTCTCTTAATCCCCCCCTCCCCCCAAATACGTTCGTGATGTAACGTCATCCTCTGTTGATCGGCTTCGTTTAAGACTCACGCGAGACAGGTGTTCTTTTTTTTTTTTTCCCCCGTTTCGTTTCGTCGTGAACAAACGCTCGCGCGTATAGTTCGTTGCGTGCGCTCGCGATTCGCGCTATTTATAGATTAAAGGATTAAGGTAAGTTCGATGAGGTGAGTGGGGGGCACGTTGTTTGCGCGCTCGCGTTTTTACATAATTAAACCTTTCGCGATGTTATTCGTCGCGCGGTATATTGCATTCTCGTCGTTCACGCGACAACCGACTCGTTCTCGCTACGAATCGCGTATCCCGACAACTTGATCCTCTACGACTCTACGAGTTCGAGTCTGCGTTGCACTTCTCCCCCCCCCCCCACCTCCTCCCCCCTCTTTCCCCGATAACAATCGGTGAAGTAATAATCAGATTTTGTTCAAGCGGGAAGTATAAAATTTTTGGAATAAGCAGCTTATCTCAAGCGCTTTAGGTTCATCCACTTTTTTAAAAGAGGCATCGATACTCGCAAGTATTGTTGCCTCCTTTCCGCGATGCTGATCGATTATCTCGTTACGGAGTTGCGCTGTGTTTGTTACTTCATATCAATAAAAGCATGTCATAGTTGAGCGACGCATTTGACAGTTCATATTAAATATGTACAATTTCATTTAATTGATAAATTCTAGTTCTTTCTTTTTCCGTTTTTTTTTTCCAGAATCAATTTAATTAAAATTACACACACGCACGCGCTTAATATCTGAACTGTCAAACTGTCGCTCAGCCATGACAGGCTTTTATCGATACGAGGGTAATGCACAGCGCAGCGTGCATTAGTTTGCGCGTTTTATAATAATAACGATGGTAATAGATGCTTCTCTCTTTCTAATAAGCGAACAAATTTAATGGCTCTTGTCTCTTTAGTATCGTTAGAAAAAATTTTGACAATCACTGCGGCGGATGAGCTTCTTGGTCGTCGATTCTCCGCGCAATAAAGAGAAACGAAACCGGAAACTATCGTCGCGTGTATTTCGGTAACGGAGATTCCGGTAACGAAGGGTATAGATGGGGAGCATCGAAGAAAGAGTCGTCGCAAAATTCCGGAGCGACGACGGTTCCTACACGACGCTTTCGCTTCTCTACTGCAATGGTGGAATTTTATATATATATATATATATATATATACGCACATACACACACGAATATACAATATATACACACACGCGGTCGCGATTCGTGCGTGTCAGACGTATAATCAGACGATTACGCTTTCGTAATGATAGGCCCGAATTCCGAGTAAGCTACAGATACCACTTTCCTATACGTGCGTTTTGTGCGTAGTCTATAAGAAATTTCTGGCGTCCTAAAAAAAAAAAAAAAAAAAAAAAAAAAAAAAAAAAAAAAACTAGACACAATCGAAGGCGCTTAATTGCCTCTTTGGATTTTACGTAAGCGCTCCACGAACTCCGCAAAAACATTTATATTAAAGAATTCTTATTTTTATCCTCTCTCTCTGTCTCTCTCATTTATTATATTCAATTGCTTCATCATTGTAAAGAAGAAAAAAATTTGTGATTTTGTCATAAAGTACCTTTACGAAGACGTATTATAAGTATACTTGCACATATTTTTACAATAAATATTAAAGAAAAAAATAGATAATTATATATAAAATAATAAATAATTTATTTAATGAATGTGATTACAATTTGCATGGAAAAATCTTTAATATTTTTGACATTTTTTTTTTCGCGCGATATAATATTCTTGTACCACTATTCATTCGGGATATCTTGTATATTTTGATTTCTTTTTATCGAATATTAAATATAATATATACATATACATAATTGTAAAGTATCATAAAGCAATGCGAAATGCACAAAAAATTATCAATTTTATTCTATTACCAATATATCATCAATTTTTTTATTTTTTTATGAGTATTTTACTTATGATATGAAGATGAATTAAAAAAATTTGTGTATCGTGATCTAAATCGCGTCGGTGGGAGTTTGAAAGAGCGGCACGTAGCCTTCGGAAAGACGATGCATTGCATCGCATCGGCTCGCATCGCGAAGAGGGTGAACGCGCATCGGGCGGTGGCTCGGCGACGAGTGTCGCGGAGCGCTGCTCTAAAAACAGGGCCGTTACGCATGCGCGCTTCCTCCTCGCGCGCTCCCCTTCCCTTGAGGACGCGTGGGGTGGGGGAAGGTGCGCGCCACCGCGCCTCCTAATCTTCGCCCTACGCGCCGCGCGCCGCGCGCCGCTGCCGCTAGTCGCACAAGAGCCGTCGACGTGTGGAGGTGTCTCTCCTCGCGCTCCGCGTGCGTTACCGCCGCTCGCTCGCTCGCTCGCTCTCTCTTCCTTTTTCTCTCGCTCTCCCTCGTGTTTCTCCCCGACCCGCGACGACGACGACGCATCATCTCACCACTGCCACTAGTGTGATAGTAGTAACAATACTGCCGAGTGCGAACGCAATCGCGATCGCGATATCGTGATATACGTCGCGAAGACGATCGGCGTGCATTTCACACCGCGACGAGGACGAGAGTGCTCGTTCGCGGTGTTCTCTCTTTCTCTCTCTCTCTCTCTTTCTCTGTTCCTCGCGTGTTCTCTGTGTGTTCTCCGTAACATAATACACGCTCACTGCCGGAAGCGCGCGCTCGAGGAACAGCCGCAAACAAACGGCCCAACGAGACACACGGGTCATCGTCGGTGCCATGGGATGTCGTTGAAACGTCTCACGAAACGGGATATCGGGTCGGGGAAGGAGGAGTAAGAGTGCAGCCAGAAGCGAGCGAAGATCAGGACGAGAGAGAGGAGAAGCGGGAGAAGATTTGTGTATACACTTTATCGGAAGGAGGAGAGGAGGCGACCCCCCCCCCCCCCCCCCAAATATACTCGACGACGCGCGTCGAGATTTAAATCGTCATCACCGTCGCTGGGAGATTTAAATGGTGAGTGAGTGGTTGCGTGAAGTTGGCGGCGCGGCGCGTCGCGTCGCGTCGCGTTGCAAGCTCCTCGTTCTCCGGCCGTATGATCGACGCTCTCGTGACAGACGCTCGCGCTCCTCTTCGATTATTACACCTCCGCGCTGCACCCAACGGATTTCAACCCTCCCCCCCTCTCTCTCTCTCTCTCTCTTTTTCTCCCCTGTCCACATCTCTTTCGAATCGGAGCGGGGTCGCGCGCGCGAATTTTTGGCCAGTCCTCCGATCGATGCCTCGGGGACGACGCTTTCGTGTACCGCCCTCGGCTCAGCGCTCGTCCTTTGACCCTTTTGCCGTGCAAGCGGCATGCGCGCAGGGCGCAACTCCACGGAAGGGCTCCGCTCATTCGCCACGATCCCGAAATATCCGATCCGTCTACCTCATAATCCTTAACCGTTTGCAGATTTTTACGTCACGATTACGCAGAACTATATCGTTCGAAAACGAAAGTGATACTCTTTAAATGACACGATTGGAGATTCGATAAAAATCCGAGATATTTTGTGTGATATTTTAATATAATTTACGATCATCACGGAGTTGCGTGACGAGCCCTCAACGGACGAAAAAATTATACCCGTATAAAAATTACTCGAGACAAAAGTTTGAATCCTCTAACCTAGGTGTGTTTATTGGCTTTTATTACTTTATTCGGTAAATTTCGTTTATCAAAGTCCGAATACACGGATTTTTTTTTTTTTTTTTTTTTATCATTGGATTATACCGTAAATATCTTTAATTATTATACGGTGCCGTGAAACATATTGGAGAGGTTTGAATTTTTTAAATATTTAAAACATTAAAGTTTGGATAAATTGAATTTTTATCGAATTAAATTAAATTTTTTATAGATAAATTTAATTTTTAATAAATCAATATTAACTAGACATGTTCGCGTGTTTCGATAACCAGTCCATTATGTGAATAAAGATCTATTTCGATTCTTACACTTTCGTGCCGTGGAAGAAATTGTTGGGGTGTGTAGCGGGCAAGGGGAGCGTCCTCGGATCATGCGAACTCGTAATCGCGATCGCGAAGGAGGCGACTGCGATGCACATGACGTTTTCGCGTGGAAGCGGTAACTTCCGGCCATTATGCTCTCCCGTGACCTTGATGAGGCCTTGCTCTAAATAGCGAATAAAAGCCAAAGTGCCAAAGCCCCGCGGATTTAAACGCGACTGTAAACCTTGGCATTTGTGTATTAGAAGATCCGTTAAACCTTTTCACCGTTATCGTTGTAATTCGTCCGCGAAGAGAATAACTCACGCGAGTGACCCTTGAAATTTTACTTTTTTAATATATCTCTTTCTTTGACAGAATTTTTATCGACAGCTAGAGTTTAAAAAAGAGTTAATCAGACGAGATAAAAATATCTTGAGTGAAATAGAGATGTTTGAAATGTCTCGTTGATAGAAATAAATTATTATTAGCAACAGCACGCATGGCATTTTCGAAAGAGGCCAATCCGGAGGCGGAAATTGAAGGTGTCGAGCGTGGAAGTGATATTTAGTAGAGTCATTAATTATCACGGTTCGGGTAAATGCAACAAGTCGCATAAGTGCTCTGAGTAATGTCGATAATAATACGCGAAAGGTCGAAGACTATTGACGCGTCATAACTGTCGGGGTCGATTGATACACGATGAGAAATTGGGTCGTGGCGAATCGCTTGTTATTTTTTTCAATTTTTAATTCTGTTCCCGAACTGACAGAAGAATTAATAATAAAAAAAAGTAAAATAAATTTTATATATATATAAAGTAATAATCGAATAGAGATATCGAAGTTTTTCTCAAGATTATTCTGAATTAACGAAATATATTATTGGTAATGTAATTTTAGTGTAATATTTAGCGAGACATTTTTGACATATTTCTCTTTTTATCTAAAAGATATTTTTATCGCCTCCGATTAACTTGCTAAAATTTCAATTACATAGATCGCTTAGTGTACCGTTTTTTAGGAGAGCTAATTAAAAAAAAAAAAATACAATTGATCGAAGAAATCAGTTAAATAATTAGCGTGTTCGCACTCGACGTTTCAAGGAAATAAAAATAAAATCTTCTCAACCATATATTATAGTAGTTTCGTCAGAAATTTATCTCGCGCAGCTTCCGATCTCGTCGGCTCAATTTCTTTCTTTCTTTCTTTTTTTTTTTTTACACGAATAGATATAAGATTATGTTTGTGACTGCAGCATCCGCGGGGGAGGAGGAAAATAGAGGGGGGGGGTGGGGATGATACGGTAGGAGTCGGCGCAGAATTTAAATTCTCGATCTCTCACGGTCGCTGACCATGGCATTCGGGCAATGCCACCTCGCAGAGTGTTGTTGAACGAGTTGAAGATCACTGGCCCCCGGCTGTTTCTCGGTCAAAGCTCGGCATGACGAAGAACGACCGAGATCGATGACGTATATACGCGCGTGCGAGAGAAATCGTACGAGAGGGAGGGGAAAAAAAAAAGATTAAAATTGTCAATGGGCAAGCTTGAAACTTCTTTAGAATCGCGACAGAGTTGCATCCCAAATAAGGTTGTCGAATGTCAATCGTGCCTACGATCAATTTAAATTTTACCTAAACTTAATGAAGATTACTTTTTTTTTATGGGGGAATTTTTATCTTGTATAAAAAAAAAATTATTAATAGGCAAAAAATTGTATGAAATTAAAATAAGAGAGATAGAAATATAGTAATAATAGAAACAAATATATAATATTTTGATAATGATTAAATTAATAATACACTGCATACGTATGCATTGTACCTAAAATGTAGCGATTTGAATTAATTGAACTTTTAACGAAAATGAAATTTTAGATTATTATTATATTGCGTGCCAATTTAATTTACAAAATAATTGTGTTCTTTCCATTTACATGAACTCTCTCTCTCTCTCTTTCTCTCTCTCTCTCTCAATACTGTCAATTTTATTTCATCAATTTTTTTTATTGTCTTTTTTATCAAGTGTATATCAAGTGGCTGTCTTGTTCAAATAAATAAACATTTAATTTTTCATTATTTGGTTGTTTCAACCGAGGGAAGAAGGTTATAAAACCGAATGTGAAAATGATACTCGTTAATTATTGTTTTCTTTATTAAGTATATCAAGTGGCTATCTCGTGTAAATAAATAAATATTTAATTTTTCATTATTTGGTTGTTTCAAGAGATGGAAAGAGGAGGTACTCTATAAAACCGTATGTGAGAATGTTACTCGTTAATTTTGATATTAGATATTTATATTTATCGTGATAAAAAAGATAATAAGAGGAGAAATAATAAAGAGAATAAAAATACCATTAAAAGATTGAAGAGAATATACAGACATGGCATTATTCTTATTGATTGCCTAAAAGAAAAATAATATCCCTGACAGATATTCGTTTCTAAATCGTCAATTCAATCACGATTATTCGTCAATTCTTCGCTTTCGCATTTAACGAAGATAAAAATGAGCAGTGAACACTACGCTTGTTTTTTGTATTTGCATTTCTCTCGTTGGCTATAATGGCAAGATATTAATCACGATTGTACCGGATCGCGTTATAGATGTATATACCCGATCAGTCGACCGGCGCGGCGCACGCGAGAGCCGATCAGCTGATCACGGGTGATATACACGCGCGAATTAATATCCTCCAGTGGGTTAAGAGCGTTTGTAGCGCATGCTAATCGCGGGAGACGACGAGGTCGCTTAATTTCTCGGCGACTTTCCAAGCGTGTATAATCCTCCATCCGTTGACATTTATATCGTTCCTCTCGTCGTTCCCCCCCCCCCTTTTTGAATTGCGTTAACGTTTGCGCGATTTAACAGCAAAAATTCTTTTCCCGCGTTAAGAGTATTCGCTTTTGAAAATTCGAGAAAAACATTAGATTTTATCTAATAATTTTCTTAACTTCAAATTATCGTTCGAAAAGGGAGTTTTAGGATAAAAACGTTTAATAAATTACTATATATAAATAAATTCGCCCGAGCGATTGAAATTTAAAGTAGAACCTCCTTCCCGACGAAAATTCGCCGCCTATCTATTACAAGGAAGTGTCAAAAATTAGCATAGGGCGAAATTAAGATGTCTCCGAAAGGATCTCGGAGACACCGGCGTATTCAAACGGAATCCCGCGGGGATTAATAATTCACGCGTAAGACTAGTTTCGAGGAGGGGAGGGGAGGGGGGAAGGGATAGAAAGAGGGGAAGACGCGGAGGATGCGTCCGCGCGCTCGTACGCGTTCCGCCCGAGGAGGAAGAACCGAGGATGATACAGGTACTAGAGAGGAGATCCGGTCGTTGACCCCTCACCAGCGAACGGCCCTCTCTTGTATATATACGTACGTACGTACGCAGCTCGTATGCTCTTTCGACCGGAGTTTTCGTTCGTTCGAGTTTCTTATCGCCCGACGACAACGATTCGTCGCCCGCTCCGAGACGCAGATAAAGATTGTCCCTCGTGATTGTACAAAGTTTTGCGTGGTAGAGAAGTTTTCGCGTCATTATATTCATTTATTAAGTTAACCATAACAGTTTTTGTAAGACCTCGCACCATTTTCATTATCTCAATATTATAATTACGAAAAAGTATCATACCCTGTGTATACTACTGTTGATATAAATATCGCGCTAATAATAAATACTCATATCAGAGAGAGAGAGAGAGAGAGACAGAGAGAGAGAAATAAAATATAATTATCATAAGATAGAAGCTACACACAGCAGAAAGTTTCTATATCTGTACGTAGAGAAACGAAAAATCAATATTATTATAATATCAATATTTAAAGAGCAGTTCAAGTTTTTTATATCTTAGAAAATGATAGAATTTATTTTAGATAAATCCTAGAAATATGCTTGTTGGGAGAAAAGATATTTGTACTAATAGTGGGGAAGATATACACGTCCTTTAGATGCTAGCGATATGAAATGAGATAATCAGTAATATAACTTAAAAAAAAAAAAAAAAAAAAAAAAAAAAAAAAAAAAAGTATAAAATGAGATTTTATTATCACGCACCATCACAATTTCGCTTTAGCTCCCAAAAGTATTTATATATCGAGATTAAATTGTTACGCGATTTAATATTGAAAATTGAGAATTGTTATATACTCTGACTATTTCGTTGATTAAATTAATTACATAATATTGATAACGTGTCAGGAATTAAATCTATATATTTAATTTAATGCAATTTTAGATAATATTATTAGTTCGTTCCATAGGTTTTCGAATAACCGAATCAATAGCCGAAGAACACTTTTCGATACATTTGAAATTGATTGTTAACTGATTTATTTCGAAACCTATGAAGCGAACTACAGTCATTTTCATCTCATTTGAAAGATAATTTAATACCGAACAAAAAGTTTCCTATAAGTATGGGTCGAAAAATGCTTCCTTAAAAAGTTAGCGCCCAAAAATCTCTGAAATCACGGTTAGTTTTCACATTTCTACGAATATCAAAGAAAGCATGCGTCTTTTAACAAAATGTACCGAAACAAAAGTCGTAGAGAATTGAATTTTCTTTCAAATAATATCAAAGTTATTGAGTTAAACGGGAAGTTTGTGCCGTTTTCTCGCTCTTCATCTCTTAGTAAAAAAACGGAACGAACTTTCCGTTCAACCCAATATATGAATGTAAACAAACGAACAACTATTTCAATTCTATAATATATAAAGTAATTTAATATATTTTTACGGAGTGAGAGAGAGAAAGAATCGAAGAAAATATTTTGATATAGAAATAAAGTTTGTTATTTATTTAATTTCTAATTTTTTTCTACACGATCCGTAAATAAATGGGCTTCTTATCGCTTTTTTTTTTTTTTTGGCGAAGAAGAGAACCGTTTCTGAATTATATCGGATAAAAAGAGGATATTTGAAGGTACAGAGAGTCATCCTGTATTTACCGTGAGCTTAGCAGGCCGCATAGTTTACTGCTAAGCGGTAACAATCTTCCGAGCTCTCTCACGAATAAAAACGGGCCTGCTCGGTTTTTTTTTCGCTTACTTTGAGATATATGTTCTCTCGCTCTTATCTATTTTTCTTATTGGCGTACACGCGCTTTCACGCGGACTCTCGACGATTTCCGGCACGTACGTGGAATCCTCCTCGCACTTATTGTTAGTCACCGACTTACGGTTAACTTCCTGCACCCCGCCATTCTATCTGATCGCGTGAGACTGCTCCTCGGATGAGAACCGTGAAATATTCTCGTCCATCTCGAGGAGACTCGCAAGAGCTTGAAGTAACTTCTCGCACGTACATAACGACGATTCGACAGATGAAAAAAGGAAACATTAGTAAATGATAAAAAATATCAATTTGCGATTTGAAGGAGCCATCAGTTGGAGAGGATCGTTATTTTTCCATGTGATTATAATATGTCATTTATATTTTATTCCTGATACATTCTCCTCCCCGATTCGGACATTCCCTTCGCATTCTCGAGCTCGCGATTCGTGGCGGAATCTAGAAGCGAAACGGCCGAAAGTGAATCTTCGACGCTTTGGCGTGCGACCCTGTCTATTTCGCTGTCGCTCACCGCGCCTGTGTAGCCCCCGCGGGATCCTGGGGGGATGGGGGGAGGGGTGGAGGGAGGGTGATGGGGAGAATCGGCGAGGCCCGAAAACTGGTTCTCCGCGCCAGGGCTTTCGTGAGGGCCCTGGCACGCATTCGGTAAGGACGACGCCAACGCTATTCCACTTCTATCGGCGCTCGTCGGGGTCCTAAGGTCCCGGAGAGACGAACCAATCGGTCCGAATCGCGCACGCGCGTTCGTAGACTTAGTTAGATTTAGGAGCGAATTTTTGTGTCGAGTCGCAGTTTGCTGTCCGTCCCCCCCCCCCTCTTTCTCTCTCTCTCTCCCCAACACCGTCTCTGGGCCCTTTCTTTCTCTCCCCTCTTGCGCCTCCTTCGCCTTCCTCACGCTGTCTCTTTTCTACGCGTCGCGGGCCCACGGGAGTGACCCTGAAAGTTCAACAGCCCTCCCTCGAATGGCGCCCTTTCCTCTTCATCCGCGCGTTGCACTCTGTCGGATTCTCCTATTTCTCTTTCTCTTTCTTTCTCTTCCCCCTTCCCTTCCTGTTCTCTTCTTCTCCGCCACCCCCTCGCCGTTGTGTCCCTTCTTCCCTTTGTGTTGAGCGCTGAAACCTAACTTTGCTTAGGTCGTCCGTCGCGTCGATGCATCGCGTTGCGGTGCTCTTTCGTTGCGTTTAGTAAAGTTTTACCCGACGACTATATAGGGTAAAGAGAGTTTTCAGAGTAAAAGGAATATATAGCTTATTAGAGGGATAAACAATACGGTCAGTCAAAGCGGTCTCGATTACATTGACATTTTTATTTCGCAATCTGAAAGAGAGTGAATTTTATTTTTCAAATTATATATTTAATATAGCTTTTTTTTTTTACGCGAAAAAATATTATTATCTAAATGTGAATTTTTCTGGTACAAAACTGAATGACATTTGTATATTTCGTGGATGTTGATTCTGTATATTCAATATCATTAATTTCTCTTATATTGGTATACAAATTTGAAACCCCTATAATTATTTCAACACATTGTACTTCTTAATTTGTTATTGTAAAAAAAAATTTCTTTATTTTTACAAAGTTATTGTAATTTGTAAAAAATGTCTTCGTTAAAAAGAATTCGTTTTCTATAAAATTGAAACTTGTGCGAAAAATACGACAACGGTTCTGATGTGTGACGAGGTGTAAGTTAACGCCTCTGCAGATTCGAAACAGGGCAACCGGTTTACCTGTTTTCAGCCAAAAGACCTCAGTCCCTAATTGAGAGCGAAGCAGTCGGAAGAGAGGGTCTCTTTCTAAAGCGAAGCTGAGAAACATTCGTCTCCCATTCGCTCGCGTCAATTGCCCGAGCCATCCTCGTCAGCGTTCCTAAAGGTGGGCTCGAAGTACCAGATGTTTCAGTTCTGTAGCAGGCTCGCGTTTCGGGGTACACCCGGTAGAATCCTCAACGGCTGGTTCGATAATACTCGCCTGATCGATATTCCCCGTGCTGTGCACGAGCGTTGTCGTCTAAATTCGGAATGAGAGAGAGATTCGTTCTCCTCGGAAGCAGGAATAGCGAAACCGTTATATTGTAATACTGGTGAGGAATTTTTGATGGCATTAGATACAATGACGACGAGAAGAACTTGCCTGCGGTAAAGAAGAATCCATCATGTGATTGCGCGGGGAAAAAAAAAAAATCAATTTTCCTTCGACGATAATTGCGTCGATCGAGTCGTCATCAAGAATAAGGATAATGTTCGCCATGAAAATGCAACTAAATAAAGTTGTGGATGGATATCGCTCTCCATTGCAAAGTTTGCTAATCGATGCACACGCGACCTTGCGTCATCATAGCAAGTGAACTCTGCCTGTTTGTTTTTCGTTCAAGCACATCTAATTTTAAACCGATTGTCTTTTAAAAAAGAAAAAGTGTCTTATATCCGAATCGTATATACAAATATATAGATATGGTCTCTTCGAATTATATTAAACGTTGATTATAATTAATTTTTTGAAACAGAATAAGTAGGATAAGAAAGTAAATGATCGAGTAACGAATATGGTTTTATAGTTTGTCAAACACACATGTCGATAATCGAAAACATATTTTCAGTGTCACATGCCATTGTGATTATCTATCATGGGGTCTTTAAAGCTTTTTTTCTTTAGTGATTATTTTTCGTATAAGATTTAATTTTTCTAAAATTATATATATATATATATATATATATATATATATGTAATATAATATAACAGCATATCATTTAGGCTTTGAAAACATTTGTTGAGGATTAAAACAAACGGAATGCAATTTTTACGCAATCGGGAATAACACTCATTTCTCCTTCGAATTTTGCAACTTTGCACAAGTTTCGCTCTTGCAAAATATATAAACTCGCGTTCAATATATATTTCTCTCTCTCTCTCTCTCTCTCTCTCTCTCTCTCTCTCTCTCTCGCTTGTTTTTTCATCTCGTGAGGACATTTGAACAAGGCCGCGGACTCTCTTCCTGCTTCGCCTGGTTTCTCTTGTCAGCTGACGATCTCGCAGGCGTACATATATACATATATGTGTATATGTGTGTTTATATATATTATATGCATATCGACCGTGCGCGATATGTACAATGTACGTACTTGAAGGCCCCGTCCTTCGCTTTGCGGGCGCTTGACGCATGCATTGCACGCACACGCGCGTATATTATACGTGTGTGTGTGTATGTATATATATATATATATATATATATATATATATATATATATAACACGCACATACGGAACCCGGTGCATTGCCGCATTCTGCGAACGTCGCGTTGCACATGCAACACGACGACGCGTAATCAGCGCTTACGTCATCTTTGTATGCGCCATGCGTGCGTGCGTGCGCGCGCTTCATTGTTCTCCGAATATCTTCCAGAGAGCGCGTCCGCTATTTAGCAATACGGGGTGTTCGGAAACGTTCCAATAGATTTTTCGAGATCAAAGTCGATGTCTTATTTTACAATTAGAAAACAATAACTATTAAAAAATAATAAAACTATTATTTTAGTAGAATTAATAACTCTATTATTTTAGTAGAACTTTGTTATATATAAGATAGAATTTTTGATGATTTTTTTTTATAGCATTTTAGTTCTTATTAATTTAAAAATATATGTATATATATATATATATATATATTAATTATATATAATTATCTTTATTATTGTTACTTTTGAAAAAAGACAATTTTCTAATTTCGATTTTCGTTTAAATTAATAATAATGATATGTGTGTGTGTTAGAAAACTAGATTAATATAAATTAACTCGAGTTTAATTTAGTATTATTATATGATGTCGAATTATGATAAATCAATAATTTGACCAAAGAAAAATCATCTCTGATTTCGTCAAATAATCGAGAGACTATATATAGTATATACATTTTTATATTGGCATCTGTAAAAAAATATCTCTCTTTCTCTTTTGCGCTACTATTTTCTCGGGGATCTAAATCTAAACTCGACGTCAGCGAGCGTGTCAATTAAGTTCTCGAACTTTAAATAGATGTCCGTAAGTCTTCGCAATGACGCGCGAGTGCATCATTTCCACGTGTCGTCTTTGCACCCTCGATCTTGCCTCCTGTTCGATAATCACTTCGCGCGCTTTGCTCGTCCTTAACTAAGCCACGTACGTATAATATATGCACACGCGTAGTGACGATAATACGAATGTGTCGCTTCGCATTCGTTGCACTCGCTCCAATATCGGATATCGTCGAGCACGATCTATCATCCATTGACTGACTGACTGACTGATTGCCATTCTCGAACATGTCAGCGACAATGGACCTGCTCTCCGGGAGGATGCGAAAGTATTGAATTGTGTGTATGAAACGTCAAATCTCTCTCCGACAGTCTCAGTTTTATGGAACATTTGTTACAAAAATCTATTTTCTTCAATCACTCACAATGCATAAGGGGATCTCTGACATCTTGCAATATTTATCACACTTCTTTATGATTATCTTTAATCAAGATCCTTTTTTTCTAAAGGAAGAACTTTTTGGAGAAATGAGATCTAGCTCTTTTATATATAATGATTAATTAAATTTATCGAAATTATTGTTCCGTTATTGGCGAAAAAATCTTTGCGAAAAAACGTTTTTTTCCCCCCCCCTCCCATCTCTAAATACGGCTATTTCGATTGTCAACTGCAACTACGAAAAGAATCGCGAAAAGCAAAGCATATTTACGTTCTCGTCGGTGCGCGGTAATTGCGGTGCCTCGAAGGTCGAAAGCATCGTCGTCGTCGTCATTATTCAGGTACGATATACTATTGGTAATGCAAATGGCTAATATGCCAGCCATGGTTACCACGACGATTAGCAAATACCATTAATGGTTTGCGCGGATGGAGTATGTTAACCATTTCGATCTCGAGTAAGGGCTATGAAAAACCGAAGGACTGCTGTGTAGTTTGAAAAGAAGTACACAGAAGGAAGGTACACTCGGTATCTCTTCAATAGTCATTTTTACTTACCGCGACAAACATGCTCGAGACTGACTGCGCATGCGCGATCGTGATTCATTTCCATTAATGTGTGTATTATATAACTATTTTATATATTATTTCATATTATTTTCTATATATATATATGAAGGTGAAAGATTTATGTTCCTATATCAATACATTCTAATATTATAAAATAATATAAAAAGATATAAAAAAGTAATTATATAATATATATAATATATTGTATATATATTGGGTGGCCCATTTTAATCCATCCAATTGAATATCTCAAAAACCAAGCCCGCAAGAGAAAAATGTTTCAGACAAAAGTTGTTTGGTTTCGAGAGGGCCATAAGATGGTACCATTGGTTTGACCTTGAAGAGTCATTTGAAGGTCACGTGAAGATCAACTTTAAAATCTTAAATGGAAATCCCCATTTTTTATTTAGTATTCTTGTAGCTTGCCTCGAGAGCTTTCCAAAACACTATAACAAACTATTTTTTTATTCAGTACTTTTTGAGTTATTTTATATTTTAATCTGACATCTTTTGATATAAAAAATTAAATATCTCATAAAATAGTTAGTTTTTTTTTGCACTAATTGATTTGTCTCATTATTCTGTACATAAAAGTATTACGGTAAGATTATCGAAAACTGAATATTTTATGAGATATTTAATTTTTTATATCAAAAGATGTCAGATTAAAATATAAAATAACTCAAAAAGTACTTAATGAAAAAATACTTTATTATAGTGTTTTGGAAAGCTCTCGATGTCAGCTACAAGAATACTAAATAAAAAATGGGGGTTTCCATTTAAGATTTTAAAGTTGACCTTCACATGACCTTCAAATGATTTTCCAAGGTCAAATCATTGTCACTATTTTATGGCCCCCTCGAAGCCACACAACTTTTGTTTGAAACATTTTTCTCTTCCGGGCTTGGTTTTTGAAATATTCCGACTGGATGGATTAAAATGGGCCACCCAGTATATATATATATATATATATATATATATATATATATAAACGTATTACATATTTTTCGCAACGCAGAGTCACCTTTATCAAGTCTATACATAGAGACTACCTATTAAACAAGGAGCGTTCAACCAGTCTCATTTAACCGGTTATACACGTATGCGCTGTATAATCGACAGCGCGGTAAAAGAAGTACACGCAATTGAAATCGATCCTCTCGCACGTATAATCCACGTTGTCGTGAGGCCGACAGGAAGGAGGAAGAGGTAGTATACTTCCGTGAAGGCGATCACGTATTTACGCGAAGGACAGTTCTCGGAACCCCCGTGCGCCGCTACGAAGGGTTGCGAATGCTCGTTGAACTCCCCTCCGATCGAAACGAACAGGTCGTTTATCGAATCGCCCTCTGTCAGTTGAATGTCGTCTTTCCCCCCCTTCGCGAGATTCAGTCTGGATTTAGCGATCACGCGGACGCGAAATTTCGCCGATTTCGTACATTATCTTTTTTTTTCTCGCTGTAATGTTATTTCTTCTAACAATAAATGGAATATATATTACTAATTATTTTTTATAATCATGCCCGAGTTTAAAGTTATAATAAATTATAGAGTAATGTTATATATGAAAAATCTCTGCGTTTCTACAAAAAAAATTGTGAACATTTCGAAAAGCCGAAGCGTACATATCTTCGTGAAGAAACGGGTTGTCACTTTAACGTAATTATCAGAAGACGTTTATTTTCTCTTAAGGATATTTGATAAGAAATCGGAACTTTTTGACACGACACGATATTTTATATACAACGATAACAATAAATTATAGGCACTTCAATTCTTCAATTTGAGAGCTAGATGTTTAAAGTGCTCTCATCTTTTATAACCAGTCTTCAGTTTTAATCGTGAAAATATGATGTATTTTATCAATTGGCGTATCAGAAGGGGCGGCCGATTATCTATCGAGGTGTCCTTTCCTCTCCGCTCGTCGATATCTTTGACGATGACGACAGTCGTGTACAATCGTACACGGTAGATGCGGCAGGGAAAAGGACCCCCCCACCCCTTCCCCCTCTTTCCTTTGCCTGTAATTTCCCTCCGCGAAGTCAATTCGCGATTCCGTTCTCTCTCTCTCTCTCTCTCTCTCTCTCTCGCACTCTCCCTCCACTTTTCTCTCTCGCTATCTGTCCGCTGCAGGCCGATGCAACGGTACTCGTCGCGGCGTATGCGATACGATGCTTCGGCGACCGACGATAATGCATCGTTGCGATTCGCAACCTTGAAAGAATCTCTCGCACGCATCGATTCTCGCAGCGTGTGAAAGAATATAATATATTTATATTTATTGTACAACGACATGGTAAAATGCGGACATAAAAATTTTGATCTAAATCGAATTTGAATGAATTTTGTCGTGTAAAAGTATATAGTTTGTCTTTGTTGCTTTTGATTTCGAGTCCCTAATTTTATACGCGACTAATGTTATCTAATGTTTTATATTTTATATTTAAATGTACATATTGTTGTAAATTTATCGATACGTTTGTTATTTAATGATTATTTGCGTTTGATTTCGAAGAGAATTTGATTTAAATTTTGATTTAATTTTCAATAATTTGTAATAATATATAAAACAACTTTTTTTTAAAAAATTGTTTATATATTAATATAAATCGAATATGTATCTTTTATTTTTTTTTTTAAATATTCAATTTTTACATCGCGCTCGAAACTCTTATCGTCGGCGATCGCAATTCTCTCTCCGTCGCCGATCGAAAGGGGGGGGGGGGGTGACGATTTTTTCCGACTCGCGAGAGCGACGAAGGGGTGAACATCCTTCCTCGCTCTCCTCTTCGAGGCTGTTAGCCTCTCTCGGTGTCGTCAGGCGTTAAAGCCGATATGGCGTTCTGAGTATTGACCCGTTTATCTCTGCCGCCTTTCAGCGCGACGTGCGAGAAACGGCGACTTTTTTGCGACCTCCAAATTCGGTCATCCCCGACGATCTTATTTTAATTTTAATTTAAGTAAATTTTAATTTCATAGATCCCAATTTTAATTATTTTTTAAATCTTAAATAAGCGATTGGGGGGATTACTAAGCTCGCGAAATTGAAGATAGTTCTGAAATAAATTCGCTTTCGCGATTTCGCATCGGCGGACGCTTTAAAAAAAATGAGCGGATCTCTGCGGCCATTGAAATAACGTATAAATGCGAAACGAGAGAGAGAGAGAGAGAGAGAGAGAGAGAGAGAGAGAGAGAGAGAGAGAGAGAGAGAGAGAGAGAGAGAGAGAGAGAGAGAGAGAGAGAAGTGACCGCGTTTCTCGCGTCGAAAGTGCAGCCGGGAACGCGAACTTGCACATCCGCGCGACGCGCGAAAATCGATGATTCTCTGCCAGTTGTGTCTCTCCGCGCATCCCCTTTCCATCTATTTCTCTCTCCTCTCTCTCTCTCTCCCTCTCTTGTTGCAACCCCACTGACGGGTTGTATACTCTCACTTCTCCCCCTTCTACCGGGTGAGCAAGTTGGGCTAGGTTGTGTGCTTTCTCGCCGGCGTACAGGATGCTGCGACACAATGCTGTTGTTGGACCTTCATGCGTAATAGTTTGTTATCTTAATCGTGAGAGAGAGAGAGAGAGAGAATGATGAGATAGTTGAGGTTCCTAGAAAAAAAAATGTTAGTTCAACAGAGTCGCTTTTCTTACTTCTAATTTTAATTAACTTTAATTAATTAATTTTTAATTTTAATCCTTAATTAATCGGCAATGTCGAATTAATATTTAAATTGTAAACATGAAAAGTTATTAAACTGTTTAAGAATATAAATATATCGATTTTATATATAAATTAGGTGATTCCCAGAGAAATTAATTTATGTCTTTTTTTATATTTTATTATACAATATAATTGTATATCTAAATTCTTTTTCCATACGATTTAATGACAAGTATTAAATTGCAAGGGAAACGATGCAAAAATTCGCCTCAATAATAAGGGATATCTTGGATAGTCTTGTAGAATAGGACGAGGAACCCTATGGGCGAATACAAGGGGTTAAGAAGAAGGGGGGCACGGGGGGACGTGAGGCGCGACTGATAAAAAATTAGGAGGCCACCTACATCTTTAAATCTTTTGTTGTTCATGGCCGCGTTTTATAGGCGAGATTTCTCGCGTGCCCTCGTCCCCCTCAGAGCGGGCTCGCAGAATATTTTATCCTAACAGGGGAATAAAGGGGGACGGAAGGAGGAGAAACGGCCGCGGCAAGGACGATGGGAAGGACCCCGGGATTCGTCTTCCAAATTAAATCGGGACTTTATCCCCCCTCTTTCCTCTCTTCTTTCCTTCGTCCAGACACTCGCGAGACAAAGGATCATGGCGAATGAATTAATATCTTCGCACGTTTGAAAGAGCTCGAAGATCTGGAAAGGAAATTTCGTGAAAAATATAATGCGAGTGAGAAGAAGAAAGGAAATGAAATATCAATTAACTGCAACAAATGTTGATGCAATCTTTGCATAAAGATTTCTCAAGATCTCAAATTTGTAAGTTGAGTATTGTAATTTGATATCTTTGATAATAAAAGCGATTTGTCGCTTTCTGTTGTGCTTTTATTTGAGAAATGAGGCGAAAATTGCAAAAGAGAAAAAAAAATAGATATCTTATTCGTTGAGGATTTACAGTACTTAGAATTTTGAACATTGCACCCGAGATTCGAGATGAAGCAATATCAGAATATCAATATTGATCTATCGTATCATCCGAGGGAAAGTATAGTAATGGAAGCTCAAATAGGGGATTAGATGAAATTGGTGTGGGTATAAGAAACAAGCCGAGACAAGATGCTGCGAAAATTGCGAGTGGTATAAATAGAGAGAGGGATTCAAAATCTTTAGAACTTTAAATAACTTTATCGCTTTATTCGCTCTAAATAAAGCAGCATAGAAATCTCGATATTTCTCGTTTTAAGGCAAAAATACAATAATTAAAATCGGAGATCGGATAAAATTGAGCAGTAGATTAGAGGAAGAATAGATTTCTTTTAAATTACACAAAGTAACATAAATATTAGATCGGGGCAGATTGAGGGATTCGAAGATCCCAAGCAACGTTTAGACCACCTTGTTCACCCCAGGTGCAGCTCTTTTGAAAGGGTACAAAGGGAATCCGATCGACCATGTGAATCCGCCTTCGAGACGATCCGAGATCGGTTAGAGGGACTCTGATCGCAGCAGTGGTGAAAGCCTAGGGGGGCGAGGGAGGGAGGGAGGGAGCGAGCGAACGAAAAAGGTGGAAGCCAACAAAAACTTAGCTAGAGGTCCACTTTGTGAAGGGAACCTTTCGAGAAGATCGCGACGAGATGGAACGGCTGTTTCGCTGCCGGAAGGACGCCGTGAAAGACGCATTGTGTCGAGAGGAAAGAAACCGAGATGGAAAATGCGTGTCGAGTGTGGCCGATGGGAAAACTGCCGAATGCGCACCTGCCTCCCCCCACGCAATTCATTTTCCCTTCCTTAAAGAGAGAGAGAGAGAGAGAGAGAGAGAGAGAGAGAGAGAGAGAGAGAGAGAGAGAGAGAGAGAGAGAGAGAGAGAGAAGATTAGGGCAGGATTAAAAGTTTTGTAAAAGCATCTCAAAATGATAAGTATGTTGTGATAATCGAAATAAAAGATAAATATTGAGCGGACGAGATGGAAAATGAAATGCGTCATGCAAGATAAGATCGAAATTTCAGTTTTTAGAAAATTACAAGATAACGTGAAAAAAGAAATCCTCTCTTTCTTTCCCGACGCTTTGTATTTATTTACACATTTGAAGGAAAAAGAAATTAAAATATATCAAAAGTATCTTGCAAGATAGATCGCAAATTTTTTGATTTGATGGAAATTAAAATGCATCTCGAAAGGATATATTGCCGGATTTAATATGAGATCGATTTAAGTAGGGAATAAATTAAGGATACTGCGATGCATATGAAAATTACAATAAGAAACGGATCAAAATTCTTCGATGCATATCGTGCGAAAGGGAAGCGGGGATTAAAATTTATTACCGACGTCTGAAAGAGAAAAATTAAGATAGAAAGAAAAAGAATGAAACTAGAAACGACGCGAGAATCGATGCACTTTCGATATATACTTTCTTTGGGGGCCCTCGAAGGTCCACGTACGACATATAATACTCCCCCTCCCCCCCCCACACACACACACACAAGTTTCGTAAGCTCCCAACAAACATCGACGTGTATCATCCTCCAGCTGGTAAACAGCTGCCCACATCCTGTCTCGACCGCTTCCTGCGTCCCGCTCTCACCTTCGCCTTTCTTCCTCCTTTTCTCTCTCCTGTCCTCCTTCCTTCCTCCGTCTCTCTCCTCTCGTCGTCGATCGACCGCGAGATGCCATACGGGATACCCGGAGAGAGTGGGACCAAGATGGTGGACAGGTGCATTCTCGACTTGCCGCGCTTGTGGCACGCGCCCTTCGCTCTTCCCCTCCCTTTCCTCCTCCTCCCCCGTTAAATTTAAACGCTGCGAGTTACTTTATTGCCTCCGTGTGTGTAAAAGTGCAAAAGGAAACGACGGCTATGCATAGATATATATTACGATGATAAATTGATATCGATATATCAGATCGCGTTACGTGTGTAAAGTATCGAGATGATAATTTTTAAAAATGCTAAGATCTTGTGTGTGTGTGTGTGTGTGTGTGTGTGTGTGTAATTGAAAAGAAATTCAATATAACGACTCTTTGCATTTCTCGATACGATGTCAAATCTGATGTCTCTGTCTCATCTTCTTGTGGAACTCTCAGGGATTTTCTTGTGCTTGAAAAAGATCAGAGAATTCTAATAGAATTTTATCCCAGACTCGAGAAATTAAAAAATAAAAATTCTCTTTGTGATAATTTTTTTTCTCATATTGTAAGCGGTCGGCAAGCCAGGTGAATTATATGTTTAAAATATATTATAAATATACATTCATCATCTTGACAAAATATTGAACGTACAGTACGTATACTTTATTGTAATTTTTAGTGATAAAGAAATGAAAACGTGTTATGCAAATGAAAAATTCTTATCTTACGAAAGCTAGTTTTTTTTTTTTTTTTTTTTTTTTTTTTTAAATACAAATTTCGCACTTGAAACTTAAGTAGTGGCTCTGTATTTTTCCTTCGTATGAGCGAAAATTTTTAGAAAACGCATACGATAAAGAAAAAAGAACTTATTTTAGAAAGTTACATCAATATTCTCATTTTTTAAGGCACTTTAATCTTACATGTATTCTATTCTTGTCAGCTGATATTTTCTAAATTATGATAAATAACTAAATTTTAATTGCTCTTCAAAGCGCTTGAATTTGAATATATTTACTTTTGGATTTTGTGCAAGTATTTAATAATAGAAGTGTGTCGGCTTGATGAAAATTAGCACCCCCACTTTAAATCGCGAATTCTTGCTAAATGATTGTAGCACCAACTTAGCACCTAACTAGCATTTAATTTTGGCATATGTTTCATTTGAATTTGTTGTGGTGGGGTGCTAGCTTAACGAGAATAAATTTCTCCTTTTGAAAATTGACATTACGGTATAGGATTCGCGTTAAATTATTCGAGACAACAGAGATTCGCGTCGTTCCATTAGAACGATACCGTACATATGTGCGCACAGAGAATATTTAAAGCGGAACGTTTATATTATAGACCTTGTATATAGGCCTTGTGTTAATATTATAAGCCTTATCCTTTGTTACGATCTATGTAAGATGTTGCGTGATACGTCGGATCGTTCGAGGAAAGCGAGACTTGGTTAAAGCTTTTATCATGTTTATAAACGTAATTCTATAAGTCGGGATACACGATGGCTCTACAATCGGAATACGTTACAAAGGGGTATCACCTGTTCTGGGTATATATTGGCAAACGCTAGAGTCTCCTCGGAACAAAGTTCCGCTCGTTCCACTTATAGGGGAACGCGAATGAAATTCATACGGATCTCTAAATATAATTGTTGCATCGTCACCCGTGTATGCGTCTTGATGATTCCACGCGATTGCGTTACGCGATAATGAAACTCAATTGTGGATGTTGCATTGTAATCGCATTACGCGATTATCATATTTATACTTGGTTAATTAACGAGGGGGCGAGAAGAGAAAATTGCCATCGATGTGTATATATAAATGTGATGTATCTCGATAAACGGCGCGCGTGATATCAAAGCCAGCTCTGTGTGTGTGTGTGTGTGTGTGTGTACGTGTGTACGAGACAACAAAATTCCCCGCGATATTCGAGAGAGTCATTTCTTTCCTTATTAATATCCCTGCGCGATACGAGATATTCCGCGTATCGATGTACTCACATATATCGCATTAATGGACGTCGTGCACGCACGCACGCACGCACGCACGCACGTACGCACGAACGAGACGTATCGATCACCTGTTTACACGGCGCGCGGAGCCCCTTCCTTCAATTTAAGCCGCGGCGAAAGACGCCACCAGTTGCACGTGCTTGTTGCAAAGGTGCATCCGCAGAGCCGCGACTACGGAACGTTAACGGTTTTTATCTTTTCCGCGACAAGCTATGTGCGTGCGAGGCAATCGCATAGTAGGTTACTTTATTATCGCGAATATTATTAACGTTATCTATGCAAATGTCTGAATTTTTCGAATGACATAAGTGTAAATCGGTATTTTTATTTTTTCGAATAATAACCAGATGTGTGTGTGTGTGTGTGTGTGTGTGTGTGTGTGTGTGTGTGTATGCGTACATAGAAAACGTATCGATGTTTGTGAAGCGTCTTTTCGGCCGAGATAAAAACATATTCGATTTTATTTGAGAATTGTTGAAAAATCGAACAATCTCTTTCTAGATTTTTCGAATAATCGATATATTCGCTTAATCAGTGTTTGAAGCGCTACCGCACAACATTGATGACACAGCTCGATAAAAAATAACTTTCTCTAAATAACTTTCTAATCGATTAGATTTTAACATGATAAAATACATGATAAAAATTAAACAGCTTCATCTTTGCAACTTTAATTTATAAATTTCTCAAATCTGGAAATTGGAATTGTTGGTATTCTTTCGTTTTTGTTTTTTTGTTTTTTTTTTTTTTTAGGGGGGGAGGGGGGAACTGTATATAATGAGAAAATAAATATAGGTATAATTATATACTTTTAAATAATAATAGTGAGAATAATGATGATAATAAAAAAGGATAATGATGATACAATAATAATTATACATAACAATAAGAGATGAAATATATAATAATAATTATGTAACAACAATATAATGTATTAATGTGATAATAATTATTTTTACCCATATTAAGTTAGCCCCCCCACCAACGCCAAATTAAATCAAATACATAAAATAATTTAGTGCTAATTATGTGCTAATTAGTTGCCGTAGTCCGAATTTTGTTGCTCAAACCGTTTAGCAGGAATTTACATTCAAAGTGGGGGGTGCTAGCTTGACATTAAGCCAGCCCCCCCCATAGTGAAAAAAATATATATAAAGCTCGAATCAAAAAATAAAATACACTAGAATTTGTTGCTAATTTGTTGCTCTAAAATAACATAAAAATATTTTAAAAAAAGTATATTATTTAATTAATACCACTATATACTCAGTCTCGCCGCGCCGTACCATTCACTTGCGCGAAGTAAAAGTAAATAAAAAAATGTATTGCTCGCATGTATTTGGTACTAAAATACTCTGTGGACGATGTACTATCGAAATATATAAGAAACTGAATTTGTTGCTCGTCTTAAAGTATTAAAAATCGCTTCTTTGTCGCCGCGGACCCTATATGACGCACTTTCCTAATATATAAACTAACTAAAAAAATTTGTTGCTCGCATGTTTTTGGTATTAAAATAATCTGTGGACGATGTACTATCGAAATATATAAGAAACTGAATTTGTTGCTCGTCTTAAAGTATTAAAAATCGATACTTTGTCGCCGCGGACCCTATATGACGCGCTTTCCTAATATATAAACTAACTAAAAGAATTTGTTGCTCGCATGTTTTTGGTATTAAAATAATCTGTGGACAATATACTACCGAAATATATAAGAAACTGAATTTGTTGCTCGTCTTAAAGTATTAAAAATCGATACTTTGTCGCCGCGGACCCTATATGACGCACTTTCCTAATATATAAACTAACTAAAAAAATTTGTTGCTCGCATGTTTTTGGTATTAAAATAATCTGTGGACGATGTACTATCGAAATATATAAGAAACTGAATTTGTTGCTCGTCTTAAAGTATTAAAAATCGATACTTTGTCGCCGCGGACCCTATATGACGCACTTTCCTAATATATAAACTAACTAAAAGAATTTGTTGCTCGCATGTTTTTGGTATTAAAATAATCTGTGGACGATGTACTATCGAAATATATAAGAAACTGAATTTGTTGCTCGTCTTAAAGTATTAAAAATCGATACTTTGTCGCCGCGGACCCTATATGACGCACTTTCCTAATATATAAACTAACTAAAAGAATTTGTTGCTCGCATGTTTTTGGTATTAAAATAATCTGTGGACGATGTACTATCGAAATATATAAGAAACTGAATTTGTTGCTCGTCTTAAAGTATTAAAAATCGATACTTTGTCGCCGCGGACCCTATATGACGCACTTTCCTAATATATAAACTAACTAAAAGAATTTGTTGCTCGCATGTTTTTGGTATTAAAATAATCTGTGGACAATATACTACCGAAATATATAAGAAACTGAATTTGTTGCTCGTCTTAAAGTATTAAAAATCGATACTTTGTCGCCGCGGACCCTATATGACGCACTTTCCTAATATATAAACTAACTAAAAGAATTTGTTGCTCGCATGTTTTTGGTATTAAAATAATCTGTGGACAATATACTACCGAAATATATAAGAAACTGAATTTGTTGCTCGTCTTAAAGTATTAAAAATCGATACTTTGTCGCCGCGGACCCTATATGACGCACTTTCCTAATATATAAACTAACTAAAAGAATTTGTTGCTCGCATGTTTTTGGTATTAAAATAATCTGTGGACGATGTACTATCGAAATATATAAGAAACTGAATTTGTTGCTCGTCTTAAAGTATTAAAAATCGATACTTTGTCGCCGCGGACCCTATATGACGCACTTTCCTAATATATAAACTAACTAAAAGAATTTGTTGCTCGCATGTTTTTGGTATTAAAATAATCTGTGGACGATGTACTATCGAAATATATAAGAAACTGAATTTGTTGCTCGTCTTAAAGTATTAAAAATCGATACTTTGTCGCCGCGGACCCTATATGACGCGCTTTCCTAATATATAAACTAACTAAAAGAATTTGTTGCTCGCATGTTTTTGGTATTAAAATAATCTGTGGACAATATACTACCGAAATATATAAGAAACTGAATTTGTTGCTCGTCTTAAAGTATTAAAAATCGATACTTTGTCGCCGCGGACCCTATATGACGCACTTTCCTAATATATAAACTAACTAAAAAAATTTGTTGCTCGCATGTTTTTGGTATTAAAATAATCTGTGGACGATGTACTATCGAAATATATAAGAAACTGAATTTGTTGCTCGTCTTAAAGTATTAAAAATCGCTTCTTTGTCGCCGCGGACCCTATATGACGCACTTTCCTAATATATAAACTAACTAAAAAAATTTGTTGCTCGCATGTTTTTGGTATTAAAATAATCTGTGGACGATGTACTATCGAAATATATAAGAAACTGAATTTGTTGCTCGTCTTAAAGTATTAAAAATCGATACTTTGTCGCCGCGGACCCTATATGACGCGCTTTCCTAATATATAAACTAACTAAAAGAATTTGTTGCTCGCATGTTTTTGGTATTAAAATAATCTGTGGACAATATACTACTGAAATATATAAGAAACTGAATTTGTTGCTCGTCTTAAAGTATTAAAAATCGATACTTTGTCGCCGCGGACCCTATATGACGCGCTTTCCTAATATATAAACTAACTAAAAGAATTTGTTGCTCGCATGTTTTTGGTATTAAAATAATCTGTGGACAATATACTACCGAAATATATAAGAAACTGAATTTGTTGCTCGTCTTAAAGTATTAAAAATCGATACTTTGTCGCCGCGGACCCTATATGACGCGCTTTCCTAATATATAAACTAACTAAAAGAATTTGTTGCTCGCATGTTTTTGGTATTAAAATAATCTGTGGACAATATACTACCGAAATATATAAGAAACTGAATTTGTTGCTCGTCTTAAAGTATTAAAAATCGATACTTTGTCGCCGCGGACCCTATATGACGCACTTTCCTAATATATAAACTAACTAAAAGAATTTGTTGCTCGCATGTTTTTGGTATTAAAATAATCTGTGGACGATGTACTATCGAAATATATAAGAAACTGAATTTGTTGCTCGTCTTAAAGTATTAAAAATCGATACTTTGTCGCCGCGGACCCTATACGACGCGCTCTTATATTATATAAATTAACTAAAAGAATTTGTTGCTCGCATGTTTTTGGTATTAAAATAATCTGTGGACGATGTACTATCGAAATATATAAGAAACTGAATTTGTTGCTCGTCTTAAAGTATTAAAAATCGATACTTTGTCGCCGCGGACCCTATATGACGCGCTTTCCTAATATATAAACTAACTAAAAGAATTTGTTGCTCGCATGTTTTTGGTATTAAAATAATCTGTGGACAATATACTACCGAAATATATAAGAAACTGAATTTGTTGCTCGTCTTAAAGTATTAAAAATCGATACTTTGTCGCCGCGGACCCTATATGACGCACTTTCCTAATATATAAACTAACTAAAAGAATTTGTTGCTCGCATGTTTTTGGTATTAAAATAATCTGTGGACGATGTACTATCGAAATATATAAGAAACTGAATTTGTTGCTCGTCTTAAAGTATTAAAAATCGATACTTTGTCGCCGCGGACCCTATACGACGCGCTCTTATATTATATAAATTAACTAAAAGAATTTGTTGCTCGCATGTTTTTGGTATTAAAATAATCTGTGGACGATGTACTATCGAAATATATAAGAAACTGAATTTGTTGCTCGTCTTAAAGTATTAAAAATCGATACTTTGTCGCCGCGGACCCTATATGACGCACTTTCCTAATATATAAACTAACTAAAAGAATTTGTTGCTCGCATGTTTTTGGTATTAAAATAATCTGTGGACGATGTACTATCGAAATATATAAGAAACTGAATTTGTTGCTCGTCTTAAAGTATTAAAAATCGATACTTTGTCGCCGCGGACCCTATATGACGCACTTTCCTAATATATAAACTAACTAAAAGAATTTGTTGCTCGCATGTTTTTGGTATTAAAATAATCTGTGGACGATGTACTATCGAAATATATAAGAAACTGAATTTGTTGCTCGTCTTAAAGTATTAAAAATCGATACTTTGTCGCCGCGGACCCTATATGACGCGCTTTCCTAATATATAAACTAACTAAAAGAATTTGTTGCTCGCATGTTTTTGGTATTAAAATAATCTGTGGACAATATACTACCGAAATATATAAGAAACTGAATTTGTTGCTCGTCTTAAAGTATTAAAAATCGATACTTTGTCGCCGCGGACCCTATATGACGCACTTTCCTAATATATAAACTAACTAAAAAAATTTGTTGCTCGCATGTTTTTGGTATTAAAATAATCTGTGGACGATGTACTATCGAAATATATAAGAAACTGAATTTGTTGCTCGTCTTAAAGTATTAAAAATCGATACTTTGTCGCCGCGGACCCTATATGACGCACTTTCCTAATATATAAACTAACTAAAAGAATTTGTTGCTCGCATGTTTTTGGTATTAAAATAATCTGTGGACGATGTACTATCGAAATATATAAGAAACTGAATTTGTTGCTCGTCTTAAAGTATTAAAAATCGATACTTTGTCGCCGCGGACCCTATATGACGCACTTTCCTAATATATAAACTAACTAAAAGAATTTGTTGCTCGCATGTTTTTGGTATTAAAATAATCTGTGGACGATGTACTATCGAAATATATAAGAAACTGAATTTGTTGCTCGTCTTAAAGTATTAAAAATCGATACTTTGTCGCCGCGGACCCTATATGACGCACTTTCCTAATATATAAACTAACTAAAAGAATTTGTTGCTCGCATGTTTTTGGTATTAAAATAATCTGTGGACAATATACTACCGAAATATATAAGAAACTGAATTTGTTGCTCGTCTTAAAGTATTAAAAATCGATACTTTGTCGCCGCGGACCCTATATGACGCACTTTCCTAATATATAAACTAACTAAAAGAATTTGTTGCTCGCATGTTTTTGGTATTAAAATAATCTGTGGACAATATACTACCGAAATATATAAGAAACTGAATTTGTTGCTCGTCTTAAAGTATTAAAAATCGATACTTTGTCGCCGCGGACCCTATATGACGCACTTTCCTAATATATAAACTAACTAAAAGAATTTGTTGCTCGCATGTTTTTGGTATTAAAATAATCTGTGGACGATGTACTATCGAAATATATAAGAAACTGAATTTGTTGCTCGTCTTAAAGTATTAAAAATCGATACTTTGTCGCCGCGGACCCTATACGACGCGCTCTTATATTATATAAATTAACTAAAAGAATTTGTTGCTCGCATGTTTTTGGTATTAAAATAATCTGTGGACGATGTACTATCGAAATATATAAGAAACTGAATTTGTTGCTCGTCTTAAAGTATTAAAAATCGATACTTTGTCGCCGCGGACCCTATATGACGCGCTTTCCTAATATATAAACTAACTAAAAGAATTTGTTGCTCGCATGTTTTTGGTATTAAAATAATCTGTGGACGATGTACTATCGAAATATATAAGAAACTGAATTTGTTGCTCGTCTTAAAGTATTAAAAATCGATACTTTGTCGCCGCGGACCCTATATGACGCACTTTCCTAATATATAAACTAACTAAAAGAATTTGTTGCTCGCATGTTTTTGGTATTAAAATAATCTGTGGACGATGTACTATCGAAATATATAAGAAACTGAATTTGTTGCTCGTCTTAAAGTATTAAAAATCGATACTTTGTCGCCGCGGACCCTATATGACGCGCTTTCCTAATATATAAACTAACTAAAAGAATTTGTTGCTCGCATGTTTTTGGTATTAAAATAATCTGTGGACAATATACTACTGAAATATATAAGAAACTGAATTTGTTGCTCGTCTTAAAGTATTAAAAATCGATACTTTGTCGCCGCGGACCCTATATGACGCGCTTTCCTAATATATAAACTAACTAAAAGAATTTGTTGCTCGCATGTTTTTGGTATTAAAATAATCTGTGGACAATATACTACCGAAATATATAAGAAACTGAATTTGTTGCTCGTCTTAAAGTATTAAAAATCGATACTTTGTCGCCGCGGACCCTATATGACGCGCTTTCCTAATATATAAACTAACTAAAAGAATTTGTTGCTCGCATGTTTTTGGTATTAAAATAATCTGTGGACAATATACTACCGAAATATATAAGAAACTGAATTTGTTGCTCGTCTTAAAGTATTAAAAATCGATACTTTGTCGCCGCGGACCCTATATGACGCACTTTCCTAATATATAAACTAACTAAAAGAATTTGTTGCTCGCATGTTTTTGGTATTAAAATAATCTGTGGACGATGTACTATCGAAATATATAAGAAACTGAATTTGTTGCTCGTCTTAAAGTATTAAAAATCGATACTTTGTCGCCGCGGACCCTATACGACGCGCTCTTATATTATATAAATTAACTAAAAGAATTTGTTGCTCGCATGTTTTTGGTATTAAAATAATCTGTGGACGATGTACTATCGAAATATATAAGAAACTGAATTTGTTGCTCGTCTTAAAGTATTAAAAATCGATACTTTGTCGCCGCGGACCCTATATGACGCGCTTTCCTAATATATAAACTAACTAAAAGAATTTGTTGCTCGCATGTTTTTGGTATTAAAATAATCTGTGGACAATATACTACCGAAATATATAAGAAACTGAATTTGTTGCTCGTCTTAAAGTATTAAAAATCGATACTTTGTCGCCGCGGACCCTATATGACGCACTTTCCTAATATATAAACTAACTAAAAGAATTTGTTGCTCGCATGTTTTTGGTATTAAAATAATCTGTGGACGATGTACTATCGAAATATATAAGAAACTGAATTTGTTGCTCGTCTTAAAGTATTAAAAATCGATACTTTGTCGCCGCGGACCCTATACGACGCGCTCTTATATTATATAAATTAACTAAAAGAATTTGTTGCTCGCATGTTTTTGGTATTAAAATAATCTGTGGACGATGTACTATCGAAATATATAAGAAACTGAATTTGTTGCTCGTCTTAAAGTATTAAAAATCGATACTTTGTCGCCGCGGACCCTATATGACGCACTTTCCTAATATATAAACTAACTAAAAGAATTTGTTGCTCGCATGTTTTTGGTATTAAAATAATCTGTGGACGATGTACTATCGAAATATATAAGAAACTGAATTTGTTGCTCGTCTTAAAGTATTAAAAATCGATACTTTGTCGCCGCGGACCCTATATGACGCACTTTCCTAATATATAAACTAACTAAAAGAATTTGTTGCTCGCATGTTTTTGGTATTAAAATAATCTGTGGACGATGTACTATCGAAATATATAAGAAACTGAATTTGTTGCTCGTCTTAAAGTATTAAAAATCGATACTTTGTCGCCGCGGACCCTATATGACGCGCTTTCCTAATATATAAACTAACTAAAAGAATTTGTTGCTCGCATGTTTTTGGTATTAAAATAATCTGTGGACAATATACTACCGAAATATATAAGAAACTGAATTTGTTGCTCGTCTTAAAGTATTAAAAATCGATACTTTGTCGCCGCGGACCCTATATGACGCACTTTCCTAATATATAAACTAACTAAAAAAATTTGTTGCTCGCATGTTTTTGGTATTAAAATAATCTGTGGACGATGTACTATCGAAATATATAAGAAACTGAATTTGTTGCTCGTCTTAAAGTATTAAAAATCGATACTTTGTCGCCGCGGACCCTATATGACGCACTTTCCTAATATATAAACTAACTAAAAGAATTTGTTGCTCGCATGTTTTTGGTATTAAAATAATCTGTGGACGATGTACTATCGAAATATATAAGAAACTGAATTTGTTGCTCGTCTTAAAGTATTAAAAATCGATACTTTGTCGCCGCGGACCCTATATGACGCACTTTCCTAATATATAAACTAACTAAAAGAATTTGTTGCTCGCATGTTTTTGGTATTAAAATAATCTGTGGACGATGTACTATCGAAATATATAAGAAACTGAATTTGTTGCTCGTCTTAAAGTATTAAAAATCGATACTTTGTCGCCGCGGACCCTATATGACGCACTTTCCTAATATATAAACTAACTAAAAGAATTTGTTGCTCGCATGTTTTTGGTATTAAAATAATCTGTGGACAATATACTACCGAAATATATAAGAAACTGAATTTGTTGCTCGTCTTAAAGTATTAAAAATCGATACTTTGTCGCCGCGGACCCTATATGACGCACTTTCCTAATATATAAACTAACTAAAAGAATTTGTTGCTCGCATGTTTTTGGTATTAAAATAATCTGTGGACAATATACTACCGAAATATATAAGAAACTGAATTTGTTGCTCGTCTTAAAGTATTAAAAATCGATACTTTGTCGCCGCGGACCCTATATGACGCACTTTCCTAATATATAAACTAACTAAAAGAATTTGTTGCTCGCATGTTTTTGGTATTAAAATAATCTGTGGACGATGTACTATCGAAATATATAAGAAACTGAATTTGTTGCTCGTCTTAAAGTATTAAAAATCGATACTTTGTCGCCGCGGACCCTATACGACGCGCTCTTATATTATATAAATTAACTAAAAGAATTTGTTGCTCGCATGTTTTTGGTATTAAAATAATCTGTGGACGATGTACTATCGAAATATATAAGAAACTGAATTTGTTGCTCGTCTTAAAGTATTAAAAATCGATACTTTGTCGCCGCGGACCCTATATGACGCGCTTTCCTAATATATAAACTAACTAAAAGAATTTGTTGCTCGCATGTTTTTGGTATTAAAATAATCTGTGGACGATGTACTATCGAAATATATAAGAAACTGAATTTGTTGCTCGTCTTAAAGTATTAAAAATCGATACTTTGTCGCCGCGGACCCTATATGACGCACTTTCCTAATATATAAACTAACTAAAAGAATTTGTTGCTCGCATGTTTTTGGTATTAAAATAATCTGTGGACGATGTACTATCGAAATATATAAGAAACTGAATTTGTTGCTCGTCTTAAAGTATTAAAAATCGATACTTTGTCGCCGCGGACCCTATATGACGCACTTTCCTAATATATAAACTAACTAAAAGAATTTGTTGCTCGCATGTTTTGGGTACTAAAATAATCTGTGGACGATGTACTATCGAAATATATAAGAATCTATAAAAAAGAAGGAACGCGAGATAGTCGTGCGCGACGCGGATCCGATGTCAAAACAAAACGTGCCTTTATCTACTTTCAGACGATACAAAGCGCTGCTGAACATTTCGCACGATGACATGAAAAGGCTTCTCTTTTCAAGAAACATATATACTTCATATTGGCGTAAGACACTGCTATGTCTTTTTATATATATACATATATGCAAAACTGTTTGAAATTAACAAAAATGAAATTTCGAGATATAGAACGATAAAAGATAATCATATGTATTCTGTAAAGAGCAACAAATTCAGACTTTTATATATTTCGATAGTACATCGTCCACAGATTATTTTAATACCAAAAACATGCGAGCAACAAATTCTTTTAGTTAATTTATATAATATAAGTGCGCGTCGTATAGGGTCCGCGGCGACAAAGTATCGATTTTTAATACTTTAAGACGAGCAACAAATTCAGTTTCTTATATATTTCGATAGTACATCGTCCACAGAGTATTTTAGTACCAAATACATGCGAGCAATACATTTTTTTATTTACTTTTACTTCGCGCAAGTGAATGGTACGGCGCGGCGAGACTGAGTATATAGTGGTATTAATTAAATAATATACTTTTTTTAAAATATTTTTATGTTATTTTAGAGCAACAAATTAGCAACAAATTCTAGTGTATTTTATTTTTTGATTCGAGCTTTATATATATTTTTTTCACTATGGGGGGGGCTGGCTTAATGTCAAGCTAGCACCCCCCACTTTGAATGTAAATTCCTGCTAAACGGTTTGAGCAACAAAATTCGGACTACGGCAACTAATTAGCACATAATTAGCACTAAATTATTTTATGTATTTGATTTAATTTGGCGTTGGTGGGGGGGCTAACTTAATATGGGTATTATTTTTGTACTTATCTGACAATGAGATACACACACTCCGACATCTTTGTAACATAAATAATTTTTTTTTTTTTTTTTTTTTTTAATCAAAGGCTTATGCCTGTTAAAATAATAAATAATAAAGATTATTAGCTCTAACTGTGCGATATAGATATGCACTATTTCGAGATGGTTGAAGGCTGATGCCGACTGAAACTTTTCGATCTAATTAACGAAGGCGAAAAGTCTCGAAATTTGTTATCGCCTTGTCATCAAGGACGATCGCGATTCTATCTTCGATCTCCGCCGATCTCACTTGACGGTGCATAATGTATGCGCATGTAGTATAATGTAATACAAATGCGAACGAGCAATTTTCCGCCTTGACGCTTTTCCGCTCCTTCTACGAAATCCGATTTTATCGGATGGCAACGAATATTATCGTTGTATCGTATCCGATCGTTGCATACGAAATTTCCTACTGTCTCGATATTTTATAGCTCGTATATAAAAATATTACTACGTTTTTAAAATCATATATTTGTTTCCTTGGGACTTAAGAATCGTTTGACAATCGTCGATTTCAAAATATATATGCGACAAATATTATATAAATACAATAGCAGTATCCAATACATAATTAGATTTGCTTAATCGTGTGTGAGTCTGTGTTTGTTTCTTTTATTCTTCCAATGCGCCCATATCGGGCGATCGAGATAATGCTTACTTGACCAGTTTAAGAGGTGGATTTAACGATATTATGAGAAAGAAAGAGAGAGAGAGAGAGTGTGTGTGGTCAAAGAGCCCGTTGCTCCGCCGATGGAGACACCTTGTCAAGCAAGATTTAGTCGGACCGCGTGTTGCGTACCACGTGATACGCACACCTGCATGGTTTGGCGCGTGCTACGAGATGCATCTGTCACTGCTGTTGCTGTTGTCGAATGCATTTGTCGTTCTTTTTCCAAGATTATAAACAGCCTCTATCATTTCGATTGCTTTTCGCCTTGACAGAAATTTCAGCTTTAATTTCCATAATATATGTACATATTTGATATTGAAAATTACAAGAAGGACAAAATCGATATCTTATATCAATTTAAATAAAAGAGTATAATGTGTATATATGTAAGACGTAGGGGGATATCAGTTATGAAATTTTATTGATCTCGAATTTTTTCAATTTAATTAAATTTTTACTTGAACTTTTATATTTAACGTCAAAGATGGAGAAGAAAAGGAAAATTGGTCTAAATTCACGAATAAATATCGATTATAGCTATAATAGAGATATAGATATGTCACTAAAAATTTTCCACAAACAATCTATATCTGTACGAACTGTATATCGACGAGCGTGTATTAATCGCGGACTGTACTCGTGTGAGGCCTTCGACACCGCGCGTCACGTCGAGAAGGAGATAATAATTTCTAGCCGCAAATTCTCGTAGCCTTGTCTAAGTAGGCTATGTACACACGAACTATTCATTTATCTATCCGTGTACGCGCGTGTAAGGAATGACGCTTTTAATTTTTTTTTTTTCTTTTCTCCTTAACGCTTCCAGATCTATTTTAAGCAAGAGGCGCGGGTTGAGATAGCGCCGCGGATTCGGGTCATCACGAACCGCTGTTCGCGTCGTCCCCGTAGCGAGAAAATTGGTTCGCGCGATCCCTTATGCAACTGCGAGCACGCGCGCGCAACTTTGCATCCATCCATTGTCCATTACTCGACTCAAGTCGGCTCGGTTCTCTCTCTCTCTTTCTCTCTCTTTCTCGATGTGCAATAGCGGGAGGTACCGTTGCATATACTGCATCGCGTGGCGAGAGTTAGCAAGAGAGAGAGAGTCGACAATTTCCAGCCATCGCAACGGCAGGACAATACGCTTATTGCGAGACTCTCCGCTCGTCGTCCTCTGTCGCAATTTACGAGCCGCGGTCTTAGGTACCGTTGCTCTATAATCCATCATCGAAGTATCTTCGATCATCATAGATTTTCAAAGTCAACGTATCTTTTTTTTACGGGGAAGAGTGAAGATTTTTATCATTTTATGCGTGATCTTTCTCTCTTTTATATAATTCTTTTTTTATTTATTTATTTTTCCCGTAGTATCGTCGCTTTCGATAGCTCCGCGATTTTAATCGGTCTAAATATATTTCTTCGACGCGATACGTAGCTTGACAGTTAAACCAGAGGCTTTGTTTAATCGAAGACTACCGGTTGCGCGCGATGATGATTCATTGCAAAACGAGCGGGTGAGCGAGCGAACGAGCCTCTCGTTGCTCTCGAAGGTCGAATTGTCGCAACCGTGTCTTGTCGGTTGCGGTTCGAAAACACTCACGGTGAGAATATGTCCGCAGCTGGATCCTCCTGAAGCGCAGGTCTGCAGGTGCATCCGCGAGGCGAGGTAACGCGTATGCGGGCTCTCGCACGTGCGTGCTCGCATTTTACGGTGACATCGGCGACGCGCGTTTTGCGTTTCGTAGGCAGACAAATAACGCGCGCAGAGAAAGGCACCGGTTGTGCGCTCGTTGACACCATCTTGTTAACAAAGAATATTTTGTCCAATCGATTAAAAATGTTTGAACGATGCGAGTTTTAACTTTATCTTTGTGATCCCATAAACGATCAATTTATGGTTTTATTTCTGGAAAAGAGAATCTGATTACGAGTAAAATTTATAATATAATCTTAGCAATAAATATTTTTTCTTCTTCTTTTTCCGAAGCTTTTCAGTATTTCATTTCAATCGAGCAAACAATTTAAAAAAATTATATTCCGTGTAATAATATTAATACACACACACACACCTCTCTCTCTTTCTCTCTCTCTCTCTCTCTCTCTCTCTCTCTCAATATCAATAATACTCCAATAGTAATAATTATATCAGATAATTTTTTTATATAGGATTCTTAATTTTTTAATAAAAAAAAAAGCAAATGATAATTTTCCGTGAGCGATCTAAGATATTATTAGAATTCATAGTTTTGCGATTGTCTTACGTTTGTTCGCTCGCGAGCCTCCGCGCGGGAGATGCAGATGCAATTGTGAAGAAAGAGAGAGAGAGAGAGGAAAAGAGGGGAGAGAGTTGTGCGTGGGAGTGAGATGGCATCGAGAGCGCGATGTGGGTCACTAGGAAATTGTTAGTCTGTTAGTCGTTCCGACAGCCTTCCTGTGCACGACTGCCAGCTGCGTGGGCGTTGTAATCCCACGGCGGGTGGGCTTAGTCCCAGGACCTAGGTAGGATGCCTCAGGATCATTCAACCTGTATTAATTTATACACGCTTGTGTTACGCGCCATTATTCTCTTCTCTTCGTTCTGTGTGTTTCTCTCAAAAACATTGCAAAAATTTACATAATATCAATCATTCGTTATAAAAATCGGATTAGGCCAGATGTTCGATGTGAGAAAGACTAAAATTTTTCAATTAATATATTTATATTTGATCTTCTCGAAATTATACCTGAAAATTGTTCTTGCGAAATAATTAATAATTGATTAATTCGTAGAAGCAAATTTTCGCGTCACGCCCCGATGCAACGCGTGTTGCAGCACGCGTGACGCGTCACCTCCCAGTCACGGTGGAGGTGCGTGCGTGCGGGTGCACGCTAGTGATCAAGATAGCGAAATTGTACAATAAGGAAGTCATTAAGAACGGTTACATCTTTCGGAAGGGTTCTCTCCGTGAACGAGAGATTTACTCGATACCTGTTTTCGTTTAATAAGATTTCTCTCAGAGAACGCTCGTTTTATGAGATGTCGAAATTATTGAAACTTAACGTAAAGATGGGAGATAATGAGACGCGTCTCAGGAATTTTTTCTTTCCCTAGTCATACTAGAAATTACGTAAGCAGAGAATTAATCAGATATACATATTCAATTTTTGTAATTTATATTTTTATATAAAAAAAAAAATTGCATACATTTTTTTCTTAATTACGATAAAGATATTTTTATATTAGT
Organism: Polyergus mexicanus; assembly: GCF_030449975.1. NCBI lineage: Eukaryota > Metazoa > Arthropoda > Insecta > Hymenoptera > Formicidae > Polyergus > Polyergus mexicanus. Next base: position 6,918,600 of record NW_027223323.1, read on the forward strand.
TACATTTAGCAATAATGAATCATCTATTGGACAGTTGTTTTAATAATGTTATCATATATTTTATTACATTATAATAAGCTTGAATCGATAAGACGGTCAAAGTAGATTAAATCAAATTAAAGGAGGAAAGAAAAATGATCGTACAAGAAAGAATCAATAAAAAGTATTTTATATTCGGAATCATTTATTCGCGACATTCGAAAGGAATCCCGCGTCTTCCCTCGTTAATCGTCCGCGGAGGAAATCCGCCGATAAGGGGTTAAACTAACGCGGGCGTATTCGCGTGCGATTAATTTATGAGGTGTTAAACGGCCGACTCGAAGGGTGCATTTTAATGCGCCCCTCGCGCCTAACGTTTATGCAACGCGATCCAACGAGACGTGGTGACGTAACGCCGGCGTCGTTTCTCGTGCGCAGGAAATTGGAAGTGTTGCGCGGCGATAATGAGAAAAGGTGTCCCCGAGATCGTCCTTAACGATACCGCGTGCCCTGCACCGGTGCACGTCACGCGGCGACACCCCTAACGACTCCATTTACACCCCCGCGTCCTGTTTACGCGCGGAGTCTCGCGCGTTTATAGGGAGCACTTTCGCCACGCGAAACCGCAATCTGGGTTATCTCGTTTGATTTTTTTTCCTTTTTTTTTCGTTCTTTTTTTTCTTTTCTTTTTACGTTACGCTTATACAGCAGAGCGTGAAATAAAATATTTCGTTCTCGATAATTTTACCGTAATACTTCTATGTACAGAATAATAAGACAAATTTATTAGTGCAAAAAAAAAAAAAAAAAAAAAAAAAAACTAAATAATTTTCTTAAAAACAATTTTTTTTTTATATATACTAATTGATTTGTCTCATTATTCTGTACATAGAAGTATTACGGTAAGATTATCAAAAACTAAATATTTTACGAGATATTAAATTTTTTATATCAAAATATGTCAGATTAAAATATAAAATTACTCAAAAAGTACTTGATAAAAAAAATACTTTATTATAGCGTTTTGGAAAGCTCTCGATGTCAGCTACAAGAGTACTAAATAAAAAAAAATGGGGATTTCCGTTTAAGATTTTAAAGTTGACCTTCACGTGACCTTCAAATTATTTTCCAAGGTCAAATCATTGTCACCATCTTATGGCCCCCTCGAAGCCACACAAATTTTGTCTGAAACATTTTTCTCTTCCGTGCTTGGTTTTTGAGATATTCGACTGTATGGATTAAAATGGGCCATCCAGTATATTTATGCATTATGAAGAAGGTTCATCGTGTCCCACACGTCGGACAAAATCTATCATTTTGAATGAACAATTGGATACTGATTTTTAGCCCGTTACTATTCTCTCTTCCGTTCGATGCCTCGTACATAGTTGATCACATAGCGTTATAGTTTCTTGCGAAATGGGCGAGTCACTGACATTTCTCTTTCTGCTCGACGTGCGCGTCAGGAGTGACTCATTGTCGAAGACAACGAACCCCGAAAGGAAACGAAGTGAGTGAATGAAGCGATGAATGGATTTTCTTATGAATGAATTTATTACCGCTTTGCTCTCTCTCTCTCTCTCTCTCTCTCTCTTTCTCTTTCTCTCTCGTCGATGACGACGCGATGGCGATCGTTTTTTTCCCTCTGTTTTTACTATACTCCTCCTCGTTAAATCGTCGTTTATTCCCGAACACGTCACGAGTTTCATGGTAAAGACAGTGTCTTTCGAATGTCGTTTCTCTATATGTTTATCTTTCACGAAGCTAGTTATTTCAGATTGATGGAGAAACGTATCACGAAAATGAAAATTGATTTGATCGAAAAATCTGTCAGATATTAAAAGAACACTCTGTCCTTCCGAGACACCCTTGTATATACAACATGTTTCGTATAGATACTGATACTACCAGCATATTCCTTTGTCAAAAAAAAAATGAGCATCTTTTTCTTTTAGCAAAATTGCCAAAGATGCATCATTTTTTAATATACGTTTATTATTTTTATAAAATAAAACACTTTCTTCATTTTATTTTATAAAAATGAAATGAAGAAATCTTACCTTTATTGACATTAAACTAAATTTCTCTATAGCAACAAAATGCGTTCTTTGATTCTAATATTAAGTAGTGTGTTAATGTGTATAGTACGTAATTTCCAAAATTTTTACACGAAAAATCGAGAAACAAGAGAAATGCAAAAATGAAAAACGAGAATGTATTTCCGGGAACTTTTCCATAGAAAAAGATGCTCATTTTTTTAACAATATTAGATTATTGATCTGCATCCTATTTATATGGGACATCCCTGTATATAAGGAATGATTGCATTGTATTCTTATATGCATAAATTACGTCGTTCTTTTAGAGACTAGTTATTTTTCGATTCGAGAATTAATTTCTCTCTCTCTCTCTATCTCTCCCGGTTCTTTGTTTCTGCAATAAATTACGTTCTTCGGATCGATCGTTTTTACCGCCGGGCTCTCGCGAGAATTGCAACTCGCATTCGGTGAAAGGCGGCGGCTCAGCTGTTTGCAGGCATTTATGAAGCGCGCGGTTAAACGCGACGTTACAGAGAGCCGCGGAGATAATCGTAAGCGCTTACGTTACGTTACTTGTGTTTCATAACTGCTCGCTTAGGATAGGAAAAGTGTGCCGTAACCCCGCGCTGTGAAAAGTGTGTCACGTACATGCAGACCGAGCTGTGTATATACATATAACGCTTACACACACGGAGATATGTACTCGCGCGCTTCGACAGCGCGTACACTAAAATTGGAACGGTTATGGAAAAGATTAGCGTTCTGACCCCCCTCTCCATTCCGATGACCCCTCTTCCCCCCGCTACATGAGAATGACACGGGAAAGCTTGGCCCCGTGTCTTTAAATGAACAAGAGTGAAGAGAATAATTTATTTTTTTGAATAATAATTTATAAAATAATTTTGAAATAATAATTTACTTCTCTTCTCAAAGATCGTGTTATAAAAAGTAATCGGGAAAGATACGAGTGTATGAAATAACGAAGTATATTAACGAGAAGATGAAACGTGGAAATTTCTCGAAGACTTCGAGAAAGGGGTGCGGTGTGTCCGCGTGTAAGGGACGAGGAGAAATCCGGTTATAACCTGTGACCTATATGTAACCGTCACACGGCCGTCGTTTAACGGGAACGAAAGTGACGTCTTGACGACGCGACGTGGGCCTCTGCTCTCGCCTTCGGTCGGGCTGCGAGCTGACATTGGCTCCCGTCCAGCCTCTCTCGACGATGCTCCCAATAAACGTGGCGATCGAAAGTAATCCCTTAGAGAAAAATTAAACATTCGATTTTTATAGTATGGAAATATTTTACCCATGTTTGAAGAAAAAAATTATTTCTTAGAACAAAAAGGTGTTTCTAAAAATTTTACGTTTTTTTTTATCTGATAAAAATTATTAGAAATAAATATGAGAAAAAATTTAAATGTATAAGGAGTAAAATTTTTTTCCCGTATATTAAAGACGTGTATTAATATCGATTAAAAAATTACAAGCTTTTCGGAGAGACCGAAGCGTACTCTCGAAAATTTCACGTAATCATCGGTCTTTTCGAGAAGGAGAAAATATCCTTTCAGGACGACGCTTGAAAATAAAAGTCTCTTCTTCAATCATAGATCGTACACTTATCAAAGGGGCTTTCAGTATTATGATCATCGTCCATTCGCTGCGGTATGTGTTATTATTCGTTTCCGGCTTTCCATGTGCATCGGCGCGATCGATCGGCGCATCGATCGATCGCACGGTTCGCGATACGTCGCTCGTAACAATTGTTCCGCGCGCGCGCGCGCTCATCGCCGCTCCCCCTTTTCTTTTTATTTCGTTCGCGGGGCCCCGTGGTCGCGTGACAGACGTTATGTACTAACCACTTCCTGCGCGCTCACCTTTGCCACATTGCTTGCGTACAGCAGGGTAGGAAGGTTACGGGAAGCAAGAAATGGCGAAGCAATCTTGTCTTGATGATCGTAACAATAAATATCGTGGAATAAATATATCTCTGTCTAGAAAGAATTATATATATACAGGGTGTCCCATTTTAAAGGACCCACTCAAATATCTCAGAAACACTGCGTTAAATCGAAAGAAGTTTCAAACAAAAGTTGTGTGGCTTCAAGGGGGCCATAAGATGGTGACAATGATTTGACCTTAGAAAATCATTTGAAGGTCATGTGAAGGTCAACTTTAAAATCTGAAATGGAAACCCCCATTTTTTATTTAGTATTCTTCTAGCTGACATCGAGAGCTTTCCAAAACACTATAATAAACTATTTTTTTATTCAGTACTTTTTGAGTTATTTTATATTTTAATATCTTTTGATATAAAAAATTAAATATCTCATAAAATAGTTAATTTTTGATAATCTTACCGTAATACTTTTATGTACAGAATAATGATACAAATCAATTAGTATAAAAAAATAATAGTTTTAAAAAAAATTATTTACGATGTATTTTTTTAAACAATTATTATTTTTTTTTTTTTTGCACTAATTGATTTGTCTCATCTTTACATAAAAGTATTACGGTAAGATTATCGAAAACTGAATATTTTATGAGATATTTAATTTTTTATATCAAAAGATGTCAGATTAAAATATAAAATAACTCAAAAAGTACTGAATAAAAAAATACTTTATTATAGTGTTTTGGAAAGCTCTCGATGTCAGCTACAAGAATACTAAATAAAAAATGGGGGTTTCCATTTAAGATTTTAAAGTTGATCTTCACATGATCTTCAAATGATTTTCCAAGGTCAAATCATTGTCACCATCTTATGGCCCCCTTGAAGCCACACAACTTTTGTTTGAAACATTTTTCGATTTAACGCAGTGTTTCTGAGATATTTGAGTGGGTCCTTTAAAATGGGACCCCCTGTATATATATTTTTTTTTCTCCGTTTAGAAGCTAGATATATATTTTATTAATTTTGTACTTTATTAATTTTTTTCATTAAACAAAAAAAAAAGATAAAAAAGACTAATAAATAAAATAATAAAATAATTTCTTGTCATTGCAATTTACGAAAAAAAAAAGAAATGTCTCTTAATAGTGTTTTTCCTTTGTATGGATGAAAAGTATTAGAAAACGCTTACGATAAAAAAACTTATTTTAGAAAGTTGCAGCGAAAAAAATCTTGAAAATATTACCTTTGCCTGGAGTTTTGAACAAATAAAACCTGGAATATCGGGAAATTTTTTTCTTTTCGCAAGATTTGAATAGACAACCTGGAGAATAATCCTTTCGCTCTTGTTGCGTGTTTTAGGGCCGTGAAAGCGTTCCAGCAGGTGCTATGGGTGGAGCCAGGATTCCCGCGGGCCTGCGAGGTTCACCTACGGCTCGGCTTGATGCTGAAGGTCCACGCTGAGTTCGACGCCGCTTTGAAGCACCTGACCCTCGCCCTGATCGACGCCACCACACCTGCTTCCTTCTCCAAGCTCGAGAGTAAATAGCAGGCTTGTCTTCTCGCATTGCGAAAAACCCGAGGGAAAACGCATCAACCCATTTACATCGGCGGCTCTTGTCAACAATCCCCCGGCTCGCTTGCTCACTTTCCTTCCACCATGAACTTGACCGCTTTTTCAGAGATACTCGCATCGTTCTCGTCTCTCAGTTTTATCAGTTTGCAAGCTATCTCTAGCTATTTATTTACATTTTTTTTTTTTTTTTTTTTACTTTTAACGTAGATAAAATTTTACAATAGCTTTCGATATTATTCAAAATTAAGTAATAACATATTATTAATTATCCAAATATATCGTGAATGTTTCTTAATAATTAATTCATTAAATTAATGGCGATATAACGGACAAATAATGAGTTTTATATATTTTGTAACGTGAAATTTACAAGCTCCGATGAGAAAGAAGTTTTAGAGTGACGGATGAATTAAAAAAAATATCATTTTCAATTAATTTCAAACGATGGATTTTGTTTTAATAAATTATATTAAAACAATATTAATAATTGATAAGTCTTGAACATTAAAATTCAACGAATGATGATTTTGTTACCTCAAGAAAAGATTGACTCCTGAATTTCGTCGAAAGATCCCGTCATTAGGATTGAAATCGTATACGTCACATATACACGCGTGAAACCTAGATTTCCTAGGCATGGAAGTTTTTCGCGAAGATGAATCAGAATGATTGTCGCTGATTCATGATTCCGAATTGCAGGCTCTCCCCGTAATGATTCGATGATTCGTCCAGGAGTCTCTCTCTCTCTCGGATACTGGGAATGTATAATTCCCCACCGGAAATGGCACTTTTTTAATAGTCAATCGCGCTTTAGTACTCTGCGTTGATACCACTGCTTCGCTTCGACGTTTATGACGGAGGAAGTTAATCGGAATCTACCCTAATCGCTCATTCTCAACCTCACCCCTCAACTCTAGCCGATAAATTTCGCTTCCGGCAAATATTATATAATATTTCTTTTCTATAATAATTTCTATAATATTAGATTGTTAAAAAAACGTATCAAGGAACCTTGTTTCTTATCTGTGTGTCGCAGTAAAATTTCACATTGCTCACTTGTACGAGGTTCAGGGCAAGTATCGCTTGGCCAGGGAACAGTACGAGGTCCTGCTGAAGGAGAAGGTACTGCCGTCGCATCTCAAGGCCGATATCTGTCGTCAATTGGGTAAGTTCGTTGATCCGTCTGCTAATAATAATATAAATAAGAGCATGCAAATATAAATTTATTCCAAACTGAATTCTCTAGATGTAAAATAAAACTCTTAATTAAAAGGACTTTAATTGTTAAAGATGAAAAAAAAAAAACTAATTGGGAAGTTGTGTTTTTTTTTTTTTTTTTTTTTTTTTTTTTTGGAGGTGGAGAGTACGCGTATTATGAAGCTAACTTTGTTGTGAATTATCTAACTTATATTCTTCAAGAATACTTATTTGAGACGATTTGATTGTCAAACGCGACATAAACAATTATAATAATAGCGAGATTCTATTTGCTAAAATAAGACACAAATTTATCTTTTTTTATATTTTGTTTCATAAAACTTGAAAATTGTGTCGGTCACTCGATATCTTCGTTAAGGAAAAAGAAAAGAAAGATCGTCTTGCTAGTATCCCGTATAAATATTCAAGATGCTAGATAAAGGAAAAATGAGAGATATCGCGTTCGGAAATATTTAAAGGTTCCGATACATTCTAATTCTAGGGGAGTATGCAAATATTTCATATATAAATATTTAATACTTTGTAGAAAGAGAGAGGAATGTGAAACAAAAATATCACTTTTGGAAAATTTTGGTTGAAAGTCTATTTGACGTCTTGCTGCGTAGGAGAGGGAGAGAGGGAGGGGAAGGAGAGGGTGTGTTAAATACAATATTTAACGCGCGATAAGCGTAAAAGCAAACCGACAAATTTATTTTAAACTTTTGAATGTAAATTCGACGGCGAGAATATCTTTAAATTTTCGATACGAGTTAGAGAAATCTCTCACAGTTTACAAAAATATAATTAAGTGTGCTTTTTTTTTTTTTTAGAAATTTTGATATAATATATATTTTTTGTATATAAATATACGTGTTTAAAAAAAATTATATTAAGTGGAAAGAGCGTACACGTTAATCTTTTAGAATTGAACATCGATGTCATTGTGAACAACTTTGCATTACTTTGGAAGGTTCCGACTTCACTCTAACTCTAATAGGGGGGATACTTTAGCGTACCCCGTCGCGATTCGGCGTCTAGTCATAGTCTAAAACAGAAACGAAAGAGAGGGAGAGAGAAAGAGAGAGAGAGAGAGGGGGGGGGGACATAGGGCAGGTGCGAGAGAAACGAAGACTGCGGATAGTTTTCCCACAATCATCGGAGTCGCTCTCTCTCTCTCCGTCCCATTCAGGGCTGCCTCTCCTTCCCTCTCTGTTCCTCGTTCATTCACTCTCCCTTCCCCGGATCGCCTCTCCGTCTCATCCCCGGCCCACCCTAACCCGGAATAAATCAATACACGTGTCTGCAGACTACTTGGCAGAGTGCAGCCGGCACGCCAAGAGAACCGACCGAATTCGAGTGAGGCTGATGAAGGCGCGACGATCCGAGGGCAAAATCACCCTTTCGCTCGAGGCTCGTCGTGGGGGTGATATTTCTTCCTCGTCTTTATTCGTTCCGACAATAAAGAGATCTAAAATGTCCTCTTCGTGCTTCTTCACAAATAAAGAGAATCCCGTCTAATGAGAGTTTTTTTTATGCCTTCGGATACTAAATCGCCACGACTGACCCTTCAAACGGCGCCTCGAATGCGCTTTCTTATTCTTCTTCCCTTTGGAACGGATCGCTTCTCGGTGAAAGTCACACGTCTCGCATCTCCCAAGGAGGGGTTGCGTCTTCTCGAGGACGTGATCGGGCGAGTGTTGCGAACGGGATTTATTTTACGACCCCGTTTATGGTTCCTCGCCTGGATTGTCCCAGTCGCGACTGACCGGTTCCGCTTCCCTTTTTTTTTTCGGAAGGGACATCGTCCTTCTATCCGTCCTTTTAGCGAGGAAAAAGGACAAGTATCTCGTTGGCTGAATAAATTTCACGATACCACCGTTAATTGCGATTGATGTGTGCGAAGAATTTCGTATGATGAAACGGAAGATTTTTCGTAGTAAAACTAGAGTTACACACGGCATCGTAAAATCGACAGATGTTAGAATTCAGGTGGAATATAATTTTCCGAATTCGAAGAATATAATATTTTCGGAAATTCAAAGAATCGGTAGAAGATTTCTCGGAAAAGATGGGATTTAAATCGACCGAGAGATTCTCGGAGGCTTGTCCGGGGCCAGGTGAGCACACAATGTAAAGGTGGACCCGGCAGATTTACGAATTGGGCGCGTATAGGCATTTACGAATGGGACAGGTACTCCAGGTGAATAAATAATATTAAGGACAGACGAGCGATCGACAATTATTAATCTTGCGGATAAGGAAAAAATGGCGGGAATAATTCCGAGACAGTTCTGAAACGCGAAAAGTCTTTCTGGCTTGAAATGCAAATCTACTAAAAGAAGGATTAATTTGACAAATTTACTGAAAAAATTTGATTGAGAGAAACTATCATACAACGATTCTCGTATTGTTCTGATATTTGTTATTGAGTCGATATATACATATATATACTGGGTGGCCCATTTTAATACATCCAGTCGAATATCTCAAAAACCAAGCCCGGAAGAGAAAAATGTTTCAGACAAAAGTTGTGTGGCTTTGAGGGGGCCATAAGATGGTGACAATAATTTAACCTTGGAAAATCATTTGAAGGTCATGTGAAGGTCAACTTTAAAATCTTAAATAGGAACCCCCATTTTTTATTTAGTATTCTTGTAGCTTGCCTCGAGAGCTTTCCAAAACACTGTAATAAACTATTTTTTTATTTAGTATTTTTTGAGTTATTTTATATTTTAATCTGACATCTTTTGATATAAAAAATTAAATATCTCATAAAATAGTTAGTTTTTTTTTGCACTAATTGACTTGTCTCATTATTCTGTACATAAAAGTATTACGGTAAGATTATCGAAAACTGAATATTTTATGAGATGTTTAATTTTTTATATCAAAAGATGTCAGATTAAAATATAAAATAACTCAAAAAGTACTTAATAAAAAAATACTTTATTATAGTGTTTTGGAAGGCTCTCGATGTCAGCTACAAGAATACTAAATAAATAAAAAATGGGGGTTTCCATTTAAGATTTTAAAGTTGACCTTCATATGACCTTCAAATGATTTTCCAAGGTTAAATCATTGTCACCATCTTATGGCCCCCTCGAAGCCACACAACTTTTGTCTGAAACATTTTTCTCTTCCGGGCTTGGTTTTTGAGATATTCGACTGGATGGATTAAAATGGGCCACCCAGTATATATATTAAAAGTACGCTCTTCTTAATTAATAAAGTAAAATAATTATTAAAATCATTGAATGTACGGATGGAAGCGTAATTGAGTTAATGTTGGCCAATCGGGCAAATTAATTAATCCGAGCAGTTTCCACGTGGCCACAGTTCCGCCACGTGTTCGCGCATTTATATATTTATCGCGAAAAACAACTTCTCGCGAGGCGTTGCTTTTCCCACGACGATTAATCCGTAGGGTATCAACAGGTAAATACGTGCTGCAAAAGAAGCGGCTGCCATAAATCGACGTCATTATACCGTTCGCAAACCAAAGGTTATTTTTTTTATTATAATGTATTATTATATCACACATAATATTACACGTACATTTATAATATTATAATATATCGTATATATAAAGTTTTAAAAGAAAAGAAAGTTCTCCGAATTCAATACTAATTGAATTTTTACTTTTTCGACTATTCTGAATTAAATTCTTTAGGTTAATTCTTGAAAGGAATAGTTTATTGCTTCAGTTACACTCTGATAATATATGATACCGAGTCGTATAATATGTCAAACAAAATCGTTGAAAATTATCCAAGCTAGAAGAAAATATCTCTACAAAGTAAGAAAAAATTTGAAACTTTTTTGCTCTCTCTGAAGAAATTATTTAATTTGAAAGAGTGAAAAGGATTAGCAGTAGAATTAAGATATCTTATTAATTTCTCATGAAAAAAATTTGCATCGAATGCAGTCTGTAAATTTAATTTATCGTCAAAATGGTTAAAAAAAAAAAAAAAAAAAAATCATCCACTTTCGACGAGAAGATGAAACACTCGTGCTGCGCACAGTAGTCGTTTTTTCGCGCTTCTACGCCTATGTTTATAGAGGGGTAATACGAGACAGTCCTTCTTAGAGAAGGGACAGCAGTGTCGTGACTGCCAGAGCTATCCCTAGGCTGTACCTGCGAAAATCTATTCAGTATAGCTCACTAGTTCGTCGTCTAGCATCGAGGTAACACCTCGTGCGATTCTAGAAGGAAAGCAGAAGGGCGCGTGTTCGATGAAACGCATTGTCGCTTGCAGGATGGATGTACCACGTGGTTGACTGTACGGTGCTGGGTATAACCAGACAGCAGAAGCAGGCTGTAGCTATTCATTGTCTCCAAAAGTCCATCGAGGCTGAACCTAAGAGTGGACAGAGCCTTTATCTTCTGGGTCGTTGCCTGGCTGCCTCCGGAAAGGTCCACGATGCGTTTATCGCATACAGGTAATGTGCAAAAATAAATAAATAAGAAAAGTGAATAAGAATAATTCGATCAAATTCGAGATATGTTAGTTGCGAAATTTATCTTACACAAATTTTTTTATATATTTTTATTAAAATTATATTTTCGGATTATGTTTTGTGAGGGATGTAAATAATTTAAATAAATGTCATCTTTACATAATAAATTACTTATATTATTATTTAATATGTGTAAATATATAATTAATTTAATATAATATAAAAATTAAAAAATATTTTATATATATATATATAATCTGAAACCTCTCGTATTTTTTGTGATTATTATTTTATAAATTGACATTTTACATAAAAATTCAAATACAATCTAGAATATTTGTTTTCTTTTTTTTCTCAATTTGAAAATGAATATTGTTCTGTTCTCGGCAGAAATTCCGTCGAAAAATCGGAAGGCAATGCGGACACATGGTGCAGCATAGGCGTTCTGTACCAGCAGCAGAATCAGCCTATGGATGCACTGCAAGCCTACATATGCGCTGTGCAGCTAGACAAGACCCATTCGGCCGCTTGGACTAATCTCGGGATACTTTACGAAAGCGTTAGCCAACCGAAAGACGCTCTGGCTTGTTACGTCAACGCATCCAGGTAAATTGCACGTCACACACAATGCAACGCGAATCGTACTATATTTGATATAAGAGCGTTTGTCAAACCATTTAATTATTATATATATAAAGCCATTTCAATCCTGTTTTTCAACACCGATAAGAAATTGCTATTATCTGATTAAATAATTAGACTATTAATGATTTTTAGAACTAAATATATGATTTCTAATCAAGTATTAGATTTTTTTTCGTTGTATCTAGCCTTTAATTATTACCATATATCATTTTTATTCCACGCTCTATCTCTCTGGATAAACTTATTACGTCTCGATTAGTTATGTTATTTACTCATCGCGTTTTATCATGTGTGCATTTTTACTTTTTATAATAATTACGTATTTCTAACGCGTGAATAAGATCGGCACGTGGCGTAAGTTGAAGGCTAGATTTATGTCCCGCGACGATCTAAAAAATTCACGTCGACGGACGATTGGGTTATTAGGTCAATTTGAGATAAGAGTTGTCCTTCTGGTTTTACAGGGGAAACAGCAACGCAGCGAATTGCACGGGCCCATTAGTGGGCTTGGGTGGCGTCAAGTCCGGTGGCAACAACCCGATGAACCCGTCTCTCCAACAGCGCATCAACTTTCTGCAGAGTCACCTAAGTCAAGCACCACCAATGCCTTCTGTCGCTACCAAGTGAGTCGAGAAATCAATTTCTATTACAATGTTATTATGCGATTCCGATTACACGCAATCATATTAATCCTTCACATTCCATTTATAATTTTCTAATCCTCGAACATTCGAACAAACGAATTATTGTAGACGATAAATTTTATTTCTCGAATTTCAATTCTTTTTTTAAATTTTATGATTTTATTTTTCGAATCTTTATAAAATTTTTTAAAATAATTAAAAAAAATTTATTATGCAATATTAACGTAACCTTGCAATACAAAATGTGTAATGTCGAAATTAATTGGGACTACAAAAAGTAAAAATTTCATTTCGGATATCATATTTTGTAAAAGCTATTAAAACTTTCTAAAAATGTATCTTTGCGAAGAAAAAATATCTCATTCACACTATAAATATAATAAAACGAAGAACGAAGAAAAATATGTATAAAATTACTTGTTTACATCGATTCTTTGTATATATATATATAAATAGAGTCTCTTGTAATATATTTCAATGTCTTTTTTTCTTTCAACGATAAATAATATGGTAAATATGATAAATGGCTTAAATATACAAAATAGCATTGCATTAAATTTCCCTATATTCGATCAAAATAAAAATAATTTTCTCATTTTCTGAGAAACATAAGAACCAGTTTATTTATATGTAAATTTTTTTATCGAAGATTATGAATATTATTAATATAAAAATGACATTTTATAAATATCATGCTTAGAAAAACACTTTGTTTTGTGTGTTAGAGAGAAAAACACTTGAAACACTCGCTCCACAACAATAATAAGGAAAAGATGATCGTACAAGCAACGTGATTATTCCGTTTCTCCAACATAAAATCGTGTCGAGGATCTAACGATTATTGCAATAATAAAATTCATCGAACTATTTAAAACATTGCATTTGTCAAATATCACAATCGATACCGAAAAGGTTTATCATTATCATATATTTTTATGCTACATCTTCACTTGGATCTCGTCCGACTTTACCTTCAAACATATTTTTAAATCTAAAAGAAAAAACATTAGTTAAAAGTTTTGATGCACTTCTTATACTTTTTGCAGTTATCGAGCTTTTATCATATTTTTTATCTTTACTTACAGGAAGCGGCATTTGCCGTCGATCGAAGATGCTTGGAATCTGCCGATCAGCGCAGAGATCACCAGCCGGCAGCAGCAACAACAGCAACAGCAGCAACCCGGCGGACCTTCGTACAAGTATGGCACGACACCTACTGGTCCGCCACCACCTTATCCTCAAGTTCAAGGACAGAACCCTAAGCGATTTAAGGTAGAGATTTTGTGTGTGTGACTTATTTTAGAATATAATCTAACAGTTTAAATTGTCTTATCAGCATAGAAAATCTGAAAATTATTTGTAAGGGTATTTTAATAATTAAAAATGAAGATCTGTATAAAGAGATAATGTATAAGGTTGATGTATTAAGTATCTCCTGCTTGTATCAATTGATAAAGTTAAATTTTTCTTTCGTCAATAGACCGACGAAGTGATATCGGCTGCGCCGCAGCAACGACCACCGCCATACTACCTATCGTCGCAGCAGCTTCAAATGCTGCAGTTTCTGCAGCAAAATCATGGCAGTCTGACACAGCAGCAACAGGCCTTGCTCGTCCAACTGCAACAACAGTACCGTGCGATGCAACAACATCAACAGCACATCAGCAGGCTGCAACAGCAGCAAGCAGCGCAGCGGGGTCTAAGGCCAGGACAGCCCGGGCATCCCACGGCCTATGCCGGTCACCCTCAGAATCTCGGCCAGACGTCGGGCGTCATCAAGAACTATGGCATACCGCAACAACCGGTAAATATTGGATATTTCATTTTTCGAAGACTTGAATCGCTAATTTATCTTTCTCGCATGGCAGAGAGAAACTCTTAGACTCTGCAGAAATTTTTGAAATGAAAAGTTTTTATTTTCTTCATTTTTTATGTAAATGCATGTCGTGTTAAAGCTAATTTACGGAGTTATCTAATTTCGATCGGCGTTCAGTTGCAGCAGGGAGGTACGGTGGCGCTGCAGACAGGCTTTTCTGATACCAACGTCGGTTATAACACGGCGGCGACCGGAAATACTACACAATCACCAGGCATGCCTTACAAATCCGCCTCCGATCCCACTTACCCCCCTCAGAGGCAGCAAATTGCAGGCGGTGCTCAGTACGGCGGTCAGTACCAGCAGCAGCCGAATCAGTACGCTGCTCAGGGTTATACGCAAGTCTCGTCGGCGACCGGCGGTTACCCGGAGAACTCCGCTACGGTCATGGCAAATAAGGATAATTTGGACATGACGGATCAGGAATTACAGGCGCTCTTATCACAGAAGGATATTGCAACGTCGCTGGCGGAAGATCTTCTTAAGCACTTTGGCTCCGACGGCCTGGATACCGTCGTGAAGGAGGAGCCGTTGAGTGGCGGTGTAATCAATGACAATGGTACATTGAGTTCTGGTCCGTTCTCGCCATCGAATCTCGAGGAGAATGCGGCGGACGAGGCGAAGGAGATAAAGCTCGAAAAGCCAGAAGAAGCTTCTTCCCAGCGTCTGACGCAGCCGAAATCGACGGTGGAGGCTGTGACGACGACGCCCATGACGATAGCTGCAATGACAACAACTGTGACGACGGTGAAGTGCGAAACGACGGCGACAACGACGGTGAAGAGCGAGACGACAACATCATCCTTATCTTCAAGCGTAATGACGACGACGACGGCGGTGACAAACAAGAGCGAAGCTGCTGCTAATATTTCCAAGACAGAACCGATGATGATGAATTTGAAGCTCGAATCGTTGTGCGAGTCACAGCCGGAGCAAGAGCTTAGCATCGAAATGGATGCGAGAACGGTGATCGAGGCGTGCAAGGGTCAAGGGCTGAACGGCGTGCCGAATTGCTCGATATTGAGCGATCGTTCACCGCCGCCAGCACCACCGGATCCGCCCAATCAACGATTGACGAAGGAACAATTGTTGCCATCTACACCAAGCATCTTTCTGGAGCACAAGAAGGATGCGTTTGGTCCGCATCTACAAGAATTCTGTCTGAAGCATCCGATTGCTGTGATACGCGGCCTCTCGGCTGCGCTCAAGCTCGATTTGGGATTATTCTCTACCAAAACCTTGGTCGAGGCAAATCCGGATCACGGTATCGAGGTGCGCACACAAATGCAGCAGACCAGCGAGGAAAACTGGGATCCAGCGCTCAACAAAAAAGTCTGGAATTGCATCAGCCATCGTAGCCATACGACGATTGCCAAATACGCGCAGTACCAAGCCTCGAGCTTTCAGGAGAGCCTGAGAGAGGAGAAGGTGCAGGGCGGCGGCATACACGTTTCCAATTTGTCAGACTCGGATTCAAAGGACAGCACTGGTCAAACTGTCAGACGTAAGAAGAACACTTTCGGCTTGGCCGGTCGACCAGGAACTAAGATGCTGCGTTTTGGTACCAATGTGGATCTGTCGGATGAAAGAAAGTGGAAACCGCAATTGCACGAGCTCATGAAGTTGCCAGCCTTCGCCAGGGTGGTATCGGCTGGCAATATGCTTAGCCATGTCGGCCACGTGATCTTAGGGATGAACACTGTGCAGTTATATATGAAGGTATAATTAAAAGAATTTAATAAAAAAAATTAATTTTTTTTTTTTAACTGGAAAAAACGTTTCATACAAATGTGAGAGAAGGCAATTAAGAGCCAACGCGGTAATTTGTGCGCAAATTTTATTATAATCAAATTATATTAACATAAAGTAGCGATAGATTTAATAATAAAAAGCGTACATTACGGTCCTTTTTTTTATTATCTTCAGCGCAATTATAAAGTAAATAAAGAACAGAAATCGAGCTGTTTAAACGTGATATCAATGAACAGCTCGGTTTTTATTCTTTATTTGTAATTATTTTGTAATTGCACTGAAGATGGTCAAAAAAGGACCGCTTTTTATTATTAAGTTTATCGCTACTTTATATTAATATAATTTGATTATAATAAAATTTGCGCACAAATTACCACACTGACTCTTATTTGTCTTCCTTCATCTTTATATGATACATTTGTAAGAGCCTTTATTGTTCTATTTTAATGTTAGGGGGGAGGGGGGAGAAGAAAAAAAACGTTAAGTATATATTTTCTACATAGCGTTTGAAGAGTGTTTCGAATATATAAATTAAGCGTCCAGAAGAACGCATCAAGTCACTTTGTGCCAATTTTACAATAGTCCATTTTTAATTTTATTTTAGTAACGTAATATGTATTTTTAGAAAAAAATAAAGAATTTTCCTGTGTTTCGAATATATAAATGAAGCGTCCAGGAGACGAACGCATCAAGTCACTTTGTGCCAATTTTACAATAGACCATTTTTAATGTAATTTTAGTAATGTAATATGTATTTTTATAAAAAATCAAAAATTTCCCTGTATTGGTGTGACTAAACACGTTTTGTATGCACATTCTTTCATCGCTTTTTCCTTCGACCTAAGCAGATTTTTTTAAATTTTTATGATAAGATAATCTAAAATTATTTCATCAGAGCTACAACATCGCAGTTATCTCGAAAAGACGAAAAATGGAAAATTGGTACGTTCTTTCTTTAGACTCTTCAAATGTGATTAACCTTTGTATGATTGTTTTCAGGTACCAGGTAGCAGAACTCCCGGCCACCAAGAGAACAATAATTTTTGTTCGATCAACATCAATATCGGACCAGGCGATTGCGAGTGGTTTGCAGTACCGGACGCGTACTGGGGCATGATATCCTCGCTCTGCGAGCGTAACGGCATCAGTTACTTGCACGGCAGCTGGTGGCCGAATCTGGACGACCTATACGAGGAGAACATCCCAGTCTACAGATTCCATCAACGACCAGGCGATCTCGTGTGGGTGAACGCCGGCTGTGTACATTGGGTGCAGGCAGTCGGCTGGTGCAACAACATCGCGTGGAACGTTGGACCGCTTACCGCTAGGCAATATCAGCTAGCGATCGAGCGTTACGAATGGAATAAATTGCAGGCATTTAAATCGATCGTGCCGATGGTGCACCTCTCGTGGAACTTGGCGCGCAACATCAAGGTATCGGATCCGCGGTTATTCGAGCTAATCAAGAACTGTTTGCTGCGGACAATACGACAGTGTTGCTTGATACTGGAATTTGTTAAGAATAAAGGGGTGGAAGTGCGCTTTCACGGCCGCGGCAAGAACGAGGCTTCGCATTATTGCGGCCAATGCGAGGTGCGTTTTTTTTCTCACACGTTTTCAGCGAAACAATTTTTGTGGAAACGTAATACAATCATAAAAAATTAATATATAGAACTCTACATATTTCATTTTACTATCTTCCATTCTTTTATATTTAATATATTATTTTGTCTTTTACAGATTGAAGTGTTCAATATTCTATTTATCCGCGAGCAGGAAAAACGTCACGTAGTGCATTGTATGGATTGCGCGCGTAAACAGTCTCCTTCGTTGGAGGGCTTCGTCTGCCTGGAAGAATACCGTATGCGCGACTTGATGGACGTTTACGACGGATTCACCCTACATATGCCACAGGTTACCGCCACCACCTCCGCCACGACCTCCTCATCATCGTCACCTTTGTTGTCATCGGCGGCGGGGGCGGCATTGTCGACCATGTTGCAGGCACACATTAGTCAGTCCTCCTGAGGTTATATGCAACACAGATACTTAGATTTTCTCAGCACGCTGCAACAGTAGTGATCACTACCATCCGGGAAATGCGAATTCTACCCGGATGGTTACTACTGTTAGTGTTATTCCTTGCGGTAATAAGAGGACACTTCTTGCGATAAGCATTATTTTCAGTGTACCTGAGAACTACTCGAGACTAACCCGGGACCGGCTTCTTGAAAGTTCTTCATAGGCAATCGTCCATGAATGTTTCGAATAGGAAAGACAGAGCGTGACACTAATTTCTCTTATGGTATCGATTTTAGAAAAAGACAATGATTTTAAGTAAAAAATCATTGAAAAAAACGTTATTATAGACAGTCTCTTAAAAAAACAAAATAAAACAAAAAAAATTTTTAATCGACGTTATCTGAGATATAATAGGCGTCATGCTTTGCCTCGTCATATTGAATGTATATTTTTGTCTCAATTTGTGTACAACATGACTTTTAGGCGCACTTGGTGATGGTGAGTTTTGCGCGAGCCGATCCTGGGGAAAAAAGAGAAGGAAATAAGGATCCTCGAGGCAATCGCGGAGATCGATTCGTGCCACTCGCTCATTAATTAGCGCTGTTTCTAAAAATCTAGTTAGCTTATATCCTTAAAAAAAGAGAAAAAAACGAATCGCTGCCGATGGCGCCCAGTTTATTCCCTGTAAATATGCGAAGGCGATCACACGATTTTTTTCTTTATATAGCTCTCGGGTATTGACTTGTTCCCGACTGTCAAAGGATGTTAAATAGCGTAAAAATCGGCCCGTGGCATAGTCATGCGATCATTTCTGTTTCGATATGCTGGACGTTTTCTTTCACCAGATTCGATCAAACTCTCCTTATCGTTGTTATCATCGTATAATTATTATCATCGACGTAATAGCGATCGAGAATATCTATGAATCGCGTGAACAGCGGACGTAGAATTTAATTTTCGAGTCGTTTCTTTTCATTTTTTATTCTTTTTGGAATCGGTTGACTTATAAGACTTTGCGATAACGTGATTCACTGCCACTTACGAAGACATTGAGATAAAAAGAAAGATTAGCCGTCTATTAAATGTATTATACGTGTAAGGGAATGTGAACGATCGTCTATCGTTAATTGATCGTTGTTAAGGAAATATACGTATGAAGGCAAACTACTGCCATTACGTGGAACTGCTCAAATTATTTGTACATTTTTGTATACAAATCGACGTCGAGAGTAAAAAGGAAAAAAATACGAAGAAAATTAGCAAGTGTCGTTAGAGCGTAGGATGATTTCTACTGCCAACTACACGTTATCTCCCAATTGAGATGAGAAAGTTTTTGATTTCTCGTCGCATAAAATTTAATCTTTCCTACACAAGCATGGCATTTTAGATCTCGGAAGATTCGAGGATTGTCGGTTGATTGTCGTTGGTCAAAGTTAATAAACGGAGAGACGAAAGAAATTAGGAACACAGATAATGACAAAACAAAATGGTGGAATCATGCGTGTGCTTGACAATTGAACGCATTGTAAAATTCTCAAATTTTGTCATATTGTTCTCGCTTAATGACTTTAGCTAGTTTTTGTAGATGCAAAATGTAAAATTTTTATCTCCCATCGAAATTTTATTCCCGCGATGAGGGATTTAAATGCGCGAGTATTTAACAGAATCCTTGAGATTTAACGAAACCAAAAAAAGGGGAAAAAATATATGCGCGCAGGGCGGTGATAAGATTTTTCGCAAAGAGAGAGAGAGATATATGTTAGCAGGAGGGAAAGAGAGAGCTTCTGTTCATCAGGTTATAACTTTAAGATAACAAACGTACCTTTTTACTCACAGTCTCGTCAATTGATTACGGCGTTTACAGCCGATACAACGTGCCAGACCGCCATCATGTATATTAACGTTTGATTCGGAGGAATTTAAAGATTAAGAGCGGCTATCTATTTTATTCGTCGTCAAACGTCCAACACGCGCGTAAACAGATCGAATCGAACAACGGAAACGTCTTCAGGTTCTCTTCACTGTTTAATCACACTTTATAACTACGCGAAAGAGAACAAAAAATTGCGCGCGAGAAGAAGATGCAACCAGTGTTCGCTTAATTTGAGAGGCAGTGAAGAGGACCAATCCGTGACGGATGGATTCGCTTTTAACCTTCAACTTCTCGATCCCCGGATCAGGAAATTACGCGGAAGGGAGAGGGGGGGGGGAGACAGAAATAGAAAAGAAAAAGTAGTTAGCTGTTTGCTCCATGAGAGAAGATCATCCGCGAGAGGGACGATGTATTTTTGAATATCTAGAAGCGCCTAGTTCCACCGAGCGAGTAGTTCCGAGAGAAAACAACTTCTCTTCTTATTTTCTAGACAGGATGTACATGTGCCTTGACATTCACTAAATTGACATATCAATGCCTCGTTTCATGTATCAACGATCTTTATTATTAATATTTTTTTTTTAAAGAATAAGCGAGCTAACCAGTCGTTTCCTCGCCGCTGATCGAATTCTCGAATTGAGATGTATGAGGGAAATTCCATGATCTAGCGAATGTTAGGGCATTTGTACCTGTGCAACTTGGTGTGCGTCCAGGACGATCATACGCGACGCTTTCAGACAAAGTGTGTAGAGAGAAGAGGGGGAGATAAAATATATAATATACGAGACAGGGTCTCCGCGATAGAACACAGAGGGTGGGAGGGTGAGAGGGAGGAGGGGTGGTAAACAATTTTGTTTTTCATATTTTAGATCAAGCACGTTATATGATCTCAACTTTGCACGATGCTGGCGGAAGAGGAAAGTGTATGATGCATATATATATATATATATATATATATATATACATACATACATACACATATGTATATATTTCGTACTATATTATCCCGCCGGCAGCCGCAAGTTCTGAACTGACTCGACATCATTTGATTAATCGCTAATTCGTAAATTATACATATATAGAGTAAATCATTAAAGATGTTAGAAATTAATATTTCTGAAACTGAACGAGATATGAAATCCTTATTTTCCAATGACTGTTTGATATCGAAGCGGGCATTGTGTAATGAAATTAATTTTTTTTTTAAGCGAAGTCATTAAAGTCATTTCAAAAACACTTTGATTTTTTTTAACTGATGACATGTACTTTTTATTATGTACAATTGTAGCCCATCTCTTGAGTGAAATGACCACACACACAGTCAAGATCATACTAAGGTTATAATGAAAAAACAATGTGAACTGGTAAAAATTGTTCAGTTTTTATTGCGAACATTTTTTAAAATAAGTGCTCGAAATTATTGCCATTCGCCATTTCTACGTCGAATGCCCGCTTTGATACTAAACAGTCAACTGAGAAATAAGAAATCATATCTTGTTTAGTTTCAGAAATATTAACCTGTAATACTTTTAGTGATTCACTCTGTATATATATACATACACACACACACACACACACATATATACATATTATAAATATATAAATATATATATTTAATGTAAAGAATAAGGATAGGCGAATTCATAATATAGAAAACTCCTTCGCGAGCTTCTTCGTAGTTGAAGAAAAACAAGATCGCTCATTTGTCGCGTATTTGTTCGATATTTTCGTAAATTGACACGATAGATCAAGAGCCCTTCAATCGTGTTTTTAATAAACGCTTCCCTTCATCGAGTTTGATTTTTTCGTCGGTAAATAAGATTCGTAAGAAGGGATAATCGGATGCATACAAACGAATCTAAGCGTTCTCGATAAACTTAAAGATAAAGACCATTATTAATCTTTCCTAAACTATAATGTAATCTGAAAGTGAAAAATTTGAGAAAAGCAAGGAATTTCTTCTTTTTTTTTGATAAAATGATTTTTTCCATGGAGGACTAACTAAATCATGGTTCATGAGAGGATAGAGAAAAATGCGTAAAAACATATTTTCGCTATAAAATGTGCTACTACTATTACTATTATTACTACTACTACTACTACTACTATTATTGCTATTACTATTACTATCGATAATTTAAGTCGTACACCATAAAAAAACCAAGATAAAAAAGAACCATGCAGACCAGACGAGAATTTATTTTTGATCCGTGAAATAATATATAGTGAAGTAATATTTTTCTCATCAATCCAAGCCGTATATATATATATATATATATATATATATATATATATATATATATATATATATATACACACACACAGACACAGACACATATACACATACGCACATATATATGTATATATATGGATAAATCTTGTACAAAGAGCGTAGCGTTATTAGACATATATATAGAGCGAGCGATTAATATAGCTAGCAATCGTATCGGTATATATGTGTATAGATTTTGAAAAAGAATGGCTGAAACATTACTATTATTACGTCGCTATGTAAGCTATGTGTATTTCTTAACGACAGAACAACAACAACAAAGTGAAAACGTTCACTGCCAAATTGTGATAAGCGTGAGAAATCCCACCTTCAAGCCAGGAGCGTTTTCTTGACTTCTGATCGCATTGACCAATCGTTTCCCTTCTTCCCCTTTCCCCCACAATGTTCATGATTCCCCTCTTCCCCTTTTTCCCTATAATAATAATAAATAGTTACCGCGCATCCAATCCGATCATAGTCATCTATTTTTCTTTAAATGAAGCTAGATAATAATTTAGATAAAGAGAAGAGAGAAGAAGTTAGTCTCGACCAATGCAGCTAGAAACGAAGGAAAATCGCTCCCCTATTTTAAGGGTCATAATTTAAATGGCCGTATTTTAAACGATAAATATTGTAGAACGAAGCGATATTTTTCAACGGGGCACGTTTTACCGTCGAGAAAAAAGATAGAGAAGAGAGAGAAAGAGAGGCGTGACAAGATCAAAAGGAGGAAAAATCATCTGGACCGCCTTTTTAGCGCTCTTCTAATTGTATGTTCATTACGTGTACAGTGCCTTTGTATCTTAAAAGAGACAAGTCCCCCCTTCGTCCCTCGTAAAAAGCGATCGATCTTCGCGCAGGCAAAATTTTCCGAGCACCCCTCTTTCAATAAAAAAATTATCTTTATTAGAGAAACGTAATTAATAATATAAATAATTTCGATCGATTGTTTTTATTTGTTATAGCTTTTGTTAGATTAATGAAACATTTCTTAAAATTCTATAATATAGATTAGACGGAATGTTACCTTGAATATTATAATTATAATTAATAATTATAATTAATAATTTTATTGATTTTAAATTTGAATTTTATTAATTTACTAAAAATTATAATTATAATAATTTTATAAATAATATTGTTAAGTATTTATAAAATTGCTGAGAATATTTTTTGTATTACATTTTATTGTCCCGTGAAGAGGAAGACGGGATTGGCCGTCCGAATGAGGACATAAATTTTTCTCCTTAACAGTAGCATAAAAAAAAAGTTAACGATGTAATTGAAACTTCTGTTTCTCCTCGGAATCGAAATTTTTCCCCGGAGAGTGTGAAATTTTGCCGATGATAAGGAGACGCATGTATGAGGGAAAAGGGGGGCGCGCGCGGTCCTTCCTACGTATCGTAATGTTCTTCTGACTAGGTTCGTAATTGTAATGAATTGTCTAATGATTAATATGTAAAATTAGATTAATTATTCACGAGTATGTTGTAAAAGTCGTGTACAGTCGAATCGACAGATTCGAAAGAAAAAGAGAGAGAGAGAGAGAGAGTGAGCGGTGGCCCCTCGTGATCGCGCGGCGGCGTCTCATGGCCACCTCCCCTCTGTGTAGTTAGCCTTATTATAATTATCATTATTGCCATTATTATCATGGATTATTATTACAATTATAAATATTGATTATAAATATTGTGTTTACCGTAATAATGTAATATACGAGGTTACATGGAGAGCTTCCCCTCCCGATGTTTTGTGCATTTTTCCAATCATAATAATAATTCCTTTCATCGTTACAAAGCGGAGTGAGTGATGCTGCTGTCATTCTGTGATAAAAGCGATCGACACATAGTTTATCAATTATAATTATTATCGTGATTATATTATTGATTTCTTCATTTTAGAAATAGCGATTGGTTGAAATCATTTTGCTGTGTAACAAGCAGAACTTTGAATTAAAGCTGTAAAAAAGAGTGTGACTCGTCTTTATATAAGATGAATTATTTATTGTAAGTGTGCTATATACATTCAACAGCTTGTGGCAAAATGACACGGAAATGAAATTGGACGAAAACTATCCTTTCTTATGATCTGAATATCCAGATACTTTTCTCGTTAGATCGCTGCAAAAGAAGTGGTTTCGTTTCTTTCGTTTGATCTCTCTCAGTATTATCCTATCATTGAAATTACTATCATTGAGATAAAAGTTTTTTTTTTGTTAAAATATGTTTCTCTATATGGAATATAAAATGTATAACAGCCTCTCTCTCATTATTGGAGATTCAAAGCTACATTCTCGATTTCTATGCAGCAAGCAAAGGCAGACCTTTTGCACCAATCTAACAGCGCGTCGGCGAAGCTATTCGCGGGTAATTATTTGTAAATAATTATCGATCTACGTTCTTCGCAACGCTTGTTTTCTGATTTGCTTGCGACGCGCCTGAACCACCCCGTAGACGACCGCGGCGAGGCTGCGACAGGTGCTTCTGTGCCTGGGAGTGCCCTCCTGCTGCAGGGTTGCTTTACCCAGCACAAAATACGTCTCCATCGTGCCCTTCCCCTTCACCTCGATTAGTCCGCGTTTCTGCGTCTGGTAACCCCTCGACTCCAAAAACTACGCATAGATGAATTAATACATAATTTATTAATTAATAATCTAGGTCAATTCTTAATCGTCATTTTAGATTGTAAATCCTTGTTATTACCCTGGCGATATCGTGCGGGACTTGGATCTTTCCCATCACACCGGTGGAGTCCATCCTTGAAGCCTCGTTGACGGTGTTGCCCCATATATCGAAGACGGGCTTGCGGGCCCCGATCACGCCACCCACAAGGGGCCCGCAGCTGATGCCGACTCGTAGGTCAAAGTTGTTAAACGAGTGAACGTTCACATCCTCGAGACGGTGACGCATGGCGACCGCGTAGTCCACCAGTCTGCACAGGTGTTCCATGTCGTCGCCGCAATTATCCTGTCATGTTTATTCGAATTTTAATCCTTCGCAAACTCGATTTTCTTTTCTGCGGAAATTAAACTTTTTGAAACTAAGCTCAATCTTAGAACGCATACTGTTCTAATAAAAATTTAGTAAAAAAAATAATTCTGATAAATATAAATTTTGTCAAATAATTTATACAAGGCAGGATTTATTTTGAAAAATCATCTAGAAGGAGGAGAGGAGATTTGAGATCAAAGAATTGATGATTAAAAACAAGATCCTTTTCTTGTACATCCTAAAATTGAAGACAATATTTCCAATTGTCATTGTATCGTCGCATCGTATATTATATTTGATGTTATTACAGTTTGACTGGGGTTTAATCCCGATGCCGCCATATATGTGGCGCCGACCGTCTTTATCTTCTCGATACAGTGAAACGCCGTCTCGTCCAGCAGTTCGTCAAAATCAGCTGCGTATTAAATAAATTATATATCGATTACTATGAAAAAAAAATTAAATGGCCTGATTGTATAAAATGTAATCGCCGTACCAATGATCTCGTTAAGCAAGCGAATGCACTCCATTCCCTTGTTGACATCCTCCGAGTAGAATTCCGTAAAGTTCGGCACACTGGCGAACATCACGCCAACCTTGTCCCGCGATTGTGAATAGAGTTCCTTTGATTAATAAAATTGACGTTAATAGCAGAGCCTATTTTATTGTATTTGCCTGTACGAGGTGTCTAAAAAAATCTCCGGTTATTCTTTTAATAATAGATTCTGATCAATTTGGAAACGAATGATTAGAGAATCTGTTATTAAAAAAATATCCACGGAAGACATGCATTATATATATACATATATATATGTCAAACAAGATAAGATCCGGGTCTTACTTCCGGCGCGCGATCCGCTGTAAGGAAGTGATGTGCCACGTGATCCGGCAAAATGTTCTTCAGGAGTTGCATATTGTTGTGCCGCGACTCGATCATGTCGCTCAACTCTCTCTCGGCTTGCTGCTTCCACAAGAAGTCGAGACGCGATGTCACTTCTACCAGTCTACCGTGGTACGTGACCATCACGAGGAAAACTGTCAGGAAGGTCAGCATCTGCGCTGGTAGGGATATTGCCGATCTAGAAGAGAAATTAAAATTATTAAATTGGTATATTAAATTGGCGAAATGCGTGTTTTATAAACGTTGTGTCAACAAGTTATATTATTATTATTATCGAATTTAATTTAAGGAATAAATTTCGTTGATTAAGTTTACGTCGAGAGACTTACACGTATCTCTCTCCTTCGGTGAACATGTCTTTGCACACGACGAGGATCAGCACCGCGTACACCAAGACGATTGCTGCGGCCAACGCAGTTTTCACCAGGTAGTATAGCTTCAGGGCCGAGGCGAGCGCGATCAGGCACAGGATCCAAGTGAACACCATGTACTCTGGCCGGATGCAACTGGTCTCTTCGAGCACGTCGAGATTCTTGAGGGTTAACGGGTGAGTTTGATTCTCATCGTCGGCGACGGAGAGGATCCTTCTCCGGATTTCGCGTTTGCGTGCAACTCGTCTGTAATGTCGGCTTCCGGCTTCCGGCTTCTCGTAGTGCTGTTCGTATCTGCGGTAACATCGACAAAACTAAATATCGCAACGTTACAAGAAAAGTCATATAATTTTGAAACATCCGAATTTCTGGAACCCTGTCAGTTTAACGTCTATAGATAAATCGGCTCTAATCATTGCCACAAAACCGACCTGTAAAACCGGAAGAACTCTTTCCTGCTTCTTCCAGTCTCTCTACCGTTCACCACTTGCGTCAGTTTCAATTCGATATTGCTGGAGCCTCCTTCCAGGGTATTATTCTCGGTCGAGGGAGCGGTCTTTTGTTCCTCGGTGGGTTCGTCGCTTAGAGCGGCTTCCAGAAACGTCAGGATGAAGTGGTCCCGGACCGATTTCGAGGTGGTCGCGGTCAGCTTCTCAGGCGATGGAAGCGGATTTGCCGAGGTCGTCATCAGAGGTGTTTGTTGCTTGAGCACCATCACTTCGAGATAAGAGCGCACCGTGATGGGACACGTTAGGACGCCGATAATGGACGTCAACGCCATCAGACTGATAACACCGCAGATAAAGATGGTACGATGCTTCTTATTGTGCACCAGCATGGATGATGTATGTTGCAGGTACGTCGGCATGCCTTTGAACTCCTCCGCCATCACCAGGATCGATGACGCTATCAGGATCACGGTGGTTACCAGCAGAGAGATCAGAAGAATCACACAGCTGCGACAATCGAAATGAAGCAAAATAAAGAGTCGTATTTTAATATTGTTATAATATACATTGTAAGTTATTTTCTGATTATATAAGTTCAATTTTTTTTTTTTTTTTTTTTATGTCAAGAGAGAAATTTGAATTTGCCTTCAAATTCAGCTTTATTTACTCACTCGGATAAGATTATAGCTTGGCAGACGGCGATGAAGAGCCATATAACGAAGCAACATATCATGTTGGATTTGAACATATCCTCTCGCAATTGGTCGAACTGCGACATAATTAATTAATTGGAATACAGTTTATATAATGTTTTTTTTTTATTAATTCAGGCATATTTTTAGTATATAATTAATGCAATTAATTGTTCACCTTGGATTCCATGCTCTCATCATTATAACGCAAAGTCCATGCGTTTATGTTGGCCAACCTCATGCGTTTATTACTGGCGGTTTCGATAGCGTTCTTCTTCTCGACTGTCGTTGAAATTGCCTTGTTGCTCGGTTTGGCCGGTTGACCGTTTTCCTCCTCGAGATATTCGGACTCCAAATTACTTACCGATGTAGCTGTATTTAACTGCCATCGCAAAATAAATAAAAGAAAGTAATAATCTTGATTGCAAAATGTTAAATGGAAGGGTAATTTTTAAATTTCATTAGTGAAATAATATATATCATTGTGCATATAAATTAATTAACATTTGATTACAATTAGATTAATTCAGCCCAATTAAAAGATTTATAAGGCACAAATTTATTTAATTATTTCATTTATATTATATTATATTATATTAATTAAATTTACATAATATATATGGAAAATTTAAAAAATCGATAAGATAATTTACTAAAATCAATTAATGATAAGTTAAAATAAATAAACCGAAACTTTTCTTATATAGATTTTTTTAAATTGCGATTTAACTTCTTTAGATGATGACATCATATATTAAACCGTAGGGTATATACATCAATAGTTGAACAAAATGCAAGTTAACGCTCACATTTTCGAATGGGATTTCAGGCGTCCAATCGACCCCGATGTCGTCGTCCATAGTGGAATTCGGAGCCGCGTTGCTGTTCGCGGTGTGTGGATTGTTCATCTTAAAGCTCTTTTTGTTCTTATTTGCGGCCATCTCTTCCTCCGTCCAGACTTTCGGCTTCGACGATTGTCTTCGTCTGGACTTGAGGGGCTCCACCTGCTTGATGAGGTACGTTACGACGTTCCTATCCTTGAGATAATTGTCCCGCTCGCTTCCGTAGCCGGGTTCCACCTCGTAAACGTCGTTTAGGCACTTGAGCGTGTCGGCGGAAATATGCACCCTCCTGTAAAGAGAAATCCCGCGCGTTTCCAGAATTTGCGAATCTTGAAGGCTTCGAATGGGAGGTAGATTCACGGGTTTAAATCTTTTTTTCTCTTGAAAAATTTTTTTTTCTCGGAAAATTCTAATTTCACTTTTTTCGAAACGAGTGAAAATCCAAGAATTTACAAATAAAAATTACATCATTAATTGCTCGTATAATAAAATTAAGCTCAAAGAGAAATAAGCTTTATCACTTGCTTATTCAATAAAATTAACTTTATGATATTACAATTTACATTTTTGGATAATATGATGAGGTTTTTGTTTTTAATATGCCTACCCTGGTATTCCTCCGCTTTCGAGATGATTTGCAAGCGTGACGTCATACGACCATACGTCGAATTGCCACTTTCGCAACCCCAAGACCCCGCACAGCACCGATCCACTGTGGATCCCTATCCTCATGTTCAGATCCACCTGAAAAAAAAAAAAAAAAAAAAAAAAAAAAAAAATATGCGCCAGGAGGATGAATGAAAAATTCAAGAGAGCATTTTAAAAATATATTCATTTTTTTCGAATATTTCTTAAACAAGATATACATTTATTTGAGAAATATTGATTCTCTCATTTCATTCGTATCGTGAGATAAAATCCTAGTACCTTGGTGGTGAATCTCACGTCCCGTATGGCCTTAATCATGTGCAGGCCCATCTCGACGCAACAATGGGCATGATCGCTCCTGGCGATCGGCAGGCCGGAGATGCAGTAGTAACAGTCACCTAGAAGCTTTATCCGTAGACAATGGTTCTCCGCCGAGAGTTTGTCGAAGCGAGCAAAGAGATCGTTCAGCACCTTGACCAGCTCCTGGGCGCTGCATTGACTCGCGAGAGCTTGGGTAAAATTGATAGACGGAATGAATTATCGTTCCGATTCGTATATTTTGTTTCTTTTTTCTCAGTGAAATTAAAGATATAGGAGAAGTGACATCTCTCAACGAGCAAAATTTTTCAGAATCGTACCCGTGAATCCCTTGATGTCGGCAAACAGGATGCTGACGTTCTCATAGCGATGGATGTATATCCGGTGGAATTGATTTGGCGTGAAGGATATCGTCCCCCCACGTGCCGTCTCGCGAGCGATATCGCGGATCATTTCCTTGGCGACGAAATCGGGCAACACTTCAATCGAGAGAAAGAATTATAAAGTTAATTACCTCGATTCTTTTTTTATTTTCATTAAGATATAAAAAGTATGCGCTTTATATTATATCTACAGAATATAAAACGAGTGTATAAATTTTTCCTAAATTTAAAGTTTTGAAAATAATCGCTGTAAAATAAAATTGTCTAAAACTTGCAGTTTATTAGAGAAGATTTAATTTAACGAAAAATATACTTTATTTAAAAAGAATCATCTTGACATCTTGAATATACAATAATTTTAGTGGATATTTTATTATATAACCGGTATTTATATATTATAATTTATTACTTATATTATTATTTTATTTAACTTTTATATAGAGTAATATAATTACTTTATAAAAATATATAAAAAATGTGCGTTTTCCCTATTACTTTTTTATGTAGACGTGTAGGAGAATTTCTCAGTTAAAATGTCGAGAAAGAATATTATTATTATTATTATCATTATTATTATTGTAACTCGCCACAACTCTCTCTCTCTCTCTCTCTTTCTCTCTTCGTAAATACTTTTGTTAAATTCTCTCTTCATCTCATTTTCCACGTATCATAGAAAAAAGAAATGGGTGAAGGAGCCCGCTTCAAACTGCGAAACAGAAGCTGTTCACTTATCTATTTACGCATTTCAAGTTTAGTTGTGGAAAAGGGCTCTCCAATTTCCACGGCTTATAACTTTGTATAACTAAGAAGCCTCGCGGCATCATATCAATTCAACGAGAACACGAACAAATTATACGGCGAGAATTACGAGTTGCGAGCGATAGTGGGTCAGAGGTTGGTATTTATGTAATCCCGGCGTAATGTGTACTCGACGACGATGTGTATTTTCGTCTATGCTACGAGGAGTAGCGGATCGATATATCGGGTGGGATCTCGACGGAGGAGGGTAACGCCGACGTAACGCAAAAGGCTATCGGAAAAACGTGCGTCCGATCGGCGCAATCGGCCGAGAGAGTGTCTAGTGACCCTTTTTGACACTCGGCCGAGCAAATTATGCACGGACGAGTGACGGCGCGGAGTCGCCCGTCCCACCCGCTCGCGTTACAATAAATATGCGCATAAATACACCAGCCTAGTTACGATCCCGCGACGAGAGAGCGTCTCTCGAGATCGTTTCTCGAGACAGGAGCTTTCGTCTCTTCGAGTCGCGGATACTTAAATTTAATTGCGTTTCGTACTAGCTCTGTAACCGAACGTCCACTTTTGTCAAATGCTATCAATTGCTCCATCGAAAACTTTATTTAAGTTTTTTACTTTTTATAATCGCGCGTTTCTTTTCAAAATATCTTTCAGATCAATTATTAGATTCGTTAGATATATATTATTTTCCCCTATTGATTTTTCGTAGCTGAAGAATCGCACGACTATTTTTCGCTAGATATATATTTACATCCTTTTGTAACACAAGATTACTCGATTGAAGCATTTATTATGATCCTAGAATAAATTCTCTAAGGACATACTGCGCATGAACATATGAAGAGTATAGAATATAATTTAGTAAAAAAAAAATAAATAAATAAATAAAAATAAGGTAAACAAAATAATAGGTGCAAGATTAGATAAAATGCAGAATTTCTCAATATTTTTTTCTTTTTCGCTTCTTTACCCGAGAGCAGCAGCTTCTCCTGCCGATTGTTCTCATTCTGCGTGCGCTGCCGCGTCTCCGTGGAACGATGGGTCTCGAGGAAAGCCTGTCGTTGTCCCCGGTCTGTCAGGTACTTGGTGTACATGCCGGCCAGGTTCACGGCCAGGTACAGCAGCACGTTTGTTGTCAGCATGCGAACGATGCACGCCACGTCACGTGGCTGCGAGAAAAATTTCAAGAGCATTCGATCTAATTTAGAAGCCTTATCAACTAATAATTGCAGTTAAACAATAAGCAAAATAAGAATTAAAGCCGAATTTAAATTTTGTAAGAAAATTTACCTTAAATTATTAAATAAAATCAATGTAAAAATGTTTTCGAAGAGGGAGATTTTGGATGAGGAAATTGTAAGAGGTACAAGTTCTCTCACGTATGTGGAGTCCGGCAGGAGACTTATGCCGGTCATCACCATGTGTGTTAGCGCCGTTCCGTAACCGGCAAGGACGCACCATCGCAACGGCAAGGGCAGCATCGCGTACGGCGCGTACACGACGAAGAGTATGTACCACATGAGCCGCTGCTGCGTAATGAAATTCAGACCGGCGCTTATGAAGCCTGCGAAACAGAAAAAGGGAAGAAGAAGAAGAAGAAGAAGAACGAGGGAGATGAAAGAAATCCCTAAGAATATCAGATTTTCCATGTTTTTCCACGGAGTAGATAATCATTCGCGATATTGAGTCTTTGTCACTTGTTGACGCGTTCGATCTAAGATGAGGGATGTGCAATATTTCGGAGATTATTTTCGCACCCAGAATCCGAACCCAGTAAAATTACCGATTTCGGTCCTCTGGCTTTGCTCCACGCTTCGACGAGCAGCTGTCAGCCCGATTTTAGCTGACCAGTAGAGCACGACGCCGTTCCATTCAACGACGATGGATTCGATAGAGTCGAAATATCGACGACCCCGAGTGAGAAGCTATTAGAATAGTGTGAAAACAACGGGAGAAAAAAACAAAGCTTTACTTTAATTTACATCTTTTCATATAGAAAAAAAAAAAAAAAAAAAAAAAAGAAGTTTTAATCCACCTTTTCAGAGAGATTTTAAATCGATAATTTTACTGAAGGATGAGAAAAGTGATGCGAAAGGGGGATTGCTTCCGATATTTCCAAATCAAGTAATTATAATTGCGGCGAGTTTATAATTACGGGGATCGATAAGATAGAACGCGCGAGTCGCGTGGGCCTCACCTTGAGAGTTTATTAATAACCAAGTGAATATCGAGGCCCAGTACAGATGATTGCTAGAAAAGCAACGCCACCAGCCGAGCACGCACACCACCAGATTCGCCGCCATGCAACACACGGCCCATGATAAGCCCTCGATGAGGCCTCCGTTACGCGGGTCCCGTTGCCAGAGCCAAATCGCTGTTAACGTGATCTGTGCATCAGCGACAACAGGTCGTTTCAGTTAAATATTTAATTGCGTAATTGAAAGTTCATTATTTACAAAATCTTTCTCGCCTTAATTTTTATTAATTACATCCTCTAGAATTTCATATAGCGATTTGAAACTTTTTTGAGAGTCGATTTTTATTTAAAAGATTTATGAAAATAGATTTTTGATTCGAATACATTTTGGATTGCACTATTTAATTTCATGAAACGCATAAAGTTACGATTTAGCTGGCTAATTTTTTTACTTAAATATTCAAGATAAAAAGAAAAGGATTTATATCTTATGGAGATTTTATAGGATCCATATGTGATTTTATTTAATTGCATGACCTTTTCATAAGATCAATTCGCGTATTTATTAATTTTTTTATTGCTTTTATTCACTTTCAGACCGAGGTCCACGATGTTCAGCGTAATCAGGGACTTCTGCCTCTGTCGATTCGAGTAGAGAAGGTAGGATGTCTCCAGATGCTTGTTATGAAAGCTGTTGGTTAACGAGGGCAAGAATATTCCCTTGTACAGCACCCCCTTCTTGAAGACATCTGAAATGCAACGCCAGCTTCTAATATCGAGCTTAGATAAAAATGACTTTGAGAATGGTAATAATTTCCTGGAGGATTTCATACCGCGTTGGGTCTGAGCTTCCTCCTCGGGCACAGCCTGTTCAGCATCGTCGGCTTCCGATTCCGCTTCCGCGTCCTCGATTCTCTCGATGGGCACTTGAACGTCGTTCTTGGCTTCGGCGATGATCTCAGGATCCGCGTTGGACTTCCGGTCCTCCCACGCCGCCAGTCCCTCCCGGCCCAGCCTCTCGGAGGTCAGTTTCTTCACCGCCTTGATCCATAATTGTTTCCTCGGCGAAATGCTCGACCTGATATCGGAGTGATACGATTCGCCGATTAATTAACGAATGACGATTGGATTGGGAGATAAGATTGGATTGCGTAGCGTGAAATTTGTCGAGAATATTTCATCTTGTCAAATATTCCGCAAAAATATATTGTTAATAATGGGATAATGATATTATTCAATGATAATAATTAAAATATTTTTATAATATTATTAAATAATAAAAAAATGTGATTAAAATAACTTTATAATATATATAAATCGTACTTATGTTAACTTAAGTAGTTGCATGTGAAAAGTAATTTTTGTATTGATCAATTTCTAGGAAATGCGGATGTGTAACTTAAAGTGTCAAACAAGACATACGAGATTGGCGATCACTCACTCGTTGATGCTCGTGACATCGCTGTCCAGCATCATGCTCCAGGTCTGTTCTGTAATCATTATCTCCCCGATGATCCGCGGATCACGATTGACCGCTTACAGTGTGATCGTCGGTAAGGCAACAAGTGCCTTAGTGTCATCCGGCATTGTTCACAGACACCTTGAATAAAAACTGACTGCGAGGTAGCGACGATTGCTCGCACCACGGCGACGTTTTTCGAGGCGAAACGTCGTTTCTCGAGACGAGAGAAAACGGTCGATCGAGAGACCCAGAGAATCACGAAGATCGATCCACGATCGCGATGTTTGTATTCAATAAGATCCGGCTTGGATCCACGTGCTTTTTATGATCGGCGAGATGCGAGAGGCGTCTGGTCGAAGTGTCATGTCTTTTTCCTTTCTCTTTAGCGTATCGGGTCGTGACGAAAACGCCTCCACGGGGACGCCTACGTGTTCTCTTTTTCCTCTAACGCTTTCAAGTGTTCCTTTAATCGTTCCTATGTTGTCGACTTCTTCGTCGATATTCGAATAAAATTCGCAGGATTTAGCCAAAAAGAAATGACATCGCAAGAGAGATGAGGACAAAAGAGAAGAAATGTTTCTTGCTATATCTTGAGAGATTTTAGATTTATTTAAATTATTTCAATTTAAATTTAAATCTCGAGTTATATTATCGAAAATATAAATGCTTAGCATCCTTATACTATCACGGAGACACCATGTACTCTGATTGACACACCGATTTTGATAAAACATTATTTATGAGTAGCTTTAAAAAAAGTTTTTAATATAAATTATATTTGTTTTTTTTTTAAATCATTGTAAAAGATTAGTATAATTTTTATAGAATAATTAATCCTTTCGAGATTGATATGATATATAAATCACGCCGGATAATGTAAAATCTCCATTCTTGAAGATTTAAGAATTTTTTCGATAATAATGTTCTTCGCGAATTACAGGGATCAAACAGGGATCGAGAGAAAACCGTAATGTTATTTATCGCGAGGTATAGAATAAAGTTTTCGAGGGTTTTCCGAAAGGGACGGAACAGGTATAAAGAAAAAGCCACTAGGATATTTTCGTTCCTAAAAGCCGATACTCTTGTTGTTACTCATCGCAAATCTGTTATTAGTCGCTCGCTGTTCTTGTGGCAAGATGTGCAAAAATATTGTATATTTTCCGATTTGCGTTAAACCTTATGAATTTTTTTCTCTGCAAATTCCGAGATTCGCATCGAATGACTTTGCAAGAAAACTTCATTCAACGAAAACTATCCATAAAAATTTTTTTATCAAAATCGATGAGTCAGAGTACGTGGTGTCCCCTTGTATTCGATATATTATATTAATGTTTAAAATATAATATATATATATAATATTGAAAAAATCAATAACTGTATGTACATAAAATAATATCAAAAATAAATTCCCGCAGAAAAAGATTATGTAATCTTTCGTCAAGAAGAAACTCTGTCGTGATGTTGTTTGAAGAAGCTTTATAGATTTATTTTTCAGATCATTAGGAATTAATTATACAGTAGCCTTTAATCGTCAATAATGTCCATCATCATTTCTGGAATGCTTTCTTTCTCGCCAACCAGCTCGTATTTTTACGAGACGCGAATCCACGATATTGTCTTGCTGTCTCTTTACTTTCGCTTCGTTATTTTCGTCACGACACAACGCGCATCTTCGGATGAAGAAACGAGATATTCAATCACGATTCCAAAAGCAAATTAAAAAGAACACATACACTATTCGTTTATTGAAATTTTGCGACACCAATGAGACGTGATCGTAATCGTCTCATAAGTATAATTTGTAAAAGAATTGTATAATTTATGAATACTCCAATTTTTTAATAATTAAAGAAGAGTCTATTATATTAGGTAAAAAAAAAAAAAAAAAAAAAAAAAAATGCGCGACTATATATCTCGTTGCAATTTTGATAAAACGGGAGAGCTGCTCTATGCTGTTAGGCTCAATTACGAGCGACTTACCTTAATCGTCGATCCTAGGCAAAGGGAACAGCGGCTCCTTCCTGCCGCGTCCTGGCATCGAGTCCAAGGAGTCGCGGGAACTCGAAAATCGCGCGCGCGCTTCTCCTGACGAGCGGAATCTACGAGGTGTCCGCGAAGTTCAACTCGCATCCCCCATCGTTGTCAGCTCATCCCTCCTTTCCCTATTGTTAGATCCAACGATCCGGCGGAGGGGCGTAGCCGGTACCTGAGAATAGCGATGCTATCGTTATTGCGGGTTGAAAGATGTATTGCGTATAATTAAATTTCAACTATCTTAGATTTATCAGAGAGAAAAAGAAGAGGGGGCCATGAACCACCGGGCCTTTTTCTTCAAGGCCATGAAACATATGAAAAAGTTTTAGACGTAACTATATTATTTTATTATTTTGATAATTTAATATGCTATTGAAAATTTGCAGTAACCTTTAAAACGCAACAGGGAGTGAAATATAATAAGAGAAAAAGCAATGTGTCTGATCTGTCCTTGAAATATATCACTAAAGAGAGAAAAAAAATATATGTTCGATAGACCGTTGAGTTGTACTACTCGAGAATAAGTCTGCGCAACTCGATCGTTGAGTTCTACTACTGAAAACTGTCCGTACGTATTTATCGTCGACTCGCATCACGGTTTTGATTAAAAGTGTACATTGACAATTCATATAGCATATTTTATTGAAATTACTAATGATCCTGAGTCTGATTAATCGTCGGAACATATTACCGAGGAATAAAAAAAGTCCATATTATTACTCTCGACATTGATTTGTACTACTGAGAAATTTATATTTAATATACACCCATAATATTGCTATCAATTTTGAGACAACAATAAATCTTCTTTGTCATTAGTTGTTTTGCGCAAACTGGTTATAGAGTATAAAGATTGTAAAGATTAGATTGTAAAAATTATTTCAGTATTATTTAATTCCGGATTATTAATTATTTCTTCCTAGCAAACACAAATAACAGTAATATATAATATCCATGATTTCTCATTCAACAATGTAACGTATAAGGTATGTTACATTGCAGTTACATTGTTTGCATCGACCATATGCAACGCACGACGAGTCTCTATTTTTATGGGCTCCAGGAAATGTCAAAAGGCGCTTGCATCGAAGCACGTGGCTGTAAAGTAGTCACGTGCGCGATTAGCGCATGCGTCTCGGAGCTCCTTATCTCGTGACACCATTCGGTTCTGATTCTGAGAGCCCGAATGAGGTCGAGGGAAGCCGAGGGAAGCCGAGGGAAGCCGAGGCGAGAGGCGAGAGCGAGAGCGAGAATGAACCAGTAGAGCGCATAAGAGCGCGTGGGGATGTCGTTGAATAAGGTTAAGTATTATGGGATGCCGGAAAATATTCAGGGAATTTGATTACGAGATAATACGTTTCATCATCAAACAACTAAGCAAATATTAGATATGGAGAACAATTGAAAGAGAGCAGAGGTAAAATAAATCTGACTATGTATTAAACAATTAAGCATATTTCGTTCTTGTTTTATAGTATTTCTTTAAAGAAATATAATTAAAAGAAACGTGTCACTTATTTCTTACATCGACTATGCATTAAATAAATTTGAAATTTACTTCTCTTCCAGAGACATATAGCTGAGAGAGCTTCCTTAAATTTAATATAAAAACTGTGATTCATTTCAAGCAAAGTACAATTATTCGCAGACACAACATGCATTGGATCAAGATCTCGTGTATTCTCTGTATGTTTGGGTGCTTTAAGGACTTCCGACCTTCTGAGTCTTTCGTGACGGATTATCTGACTGGGCCATGGAAAGATTTTACAAATGAGCAAGTTAGTTTCTAAAATATGCAGTGTGCGATTGAGCATTCACCTAATATAAATAATTTAAATAACATCAATGGTATGTTTTTAGGTGAATCAAGACATTTATCCTGTCTCCACATACAGTTACTTAGCGACATTGATAATTGTGTTTCTAATCACAGACCTTGTCAGATACAAGCCTATCATTATACTCTGCGGTCTCTCCGGCATTGTCACATTCCTCATGATAATACTCGGAAGAACTGTACTGGTGTTTCAGATCCTCGAGTTCTTTTACGGTTTATATTTTTCTACAGAAGTGGCATACTACACATACATATATGCCAAAGTAGATAAGATGCACTATCAGGAAGTGACAAGCCACACTAAAGCAGCCACACTGTTTGGTCGTAGCATGTCAGGCATTATAGCACAATTAACAGCCTCC
The DNA here is from genome assembly GCF_030449975.1 of Polyergus mexicanus. Lineage (NCBI taxonomy): Eukaryota > Metazoa > Arthropoda > Insecta > Hymenoptera > Formicidae > Polyergus > Polyergus mexicanus. The sequence continues at coordinate 6,957,072 of NW_027223323.1, forward strand.
TTTGATCTACTGGACTATCACCAGCTCAATTATCTAACTATTTCAGGTATATACAATGTAGGTGGAATTATAGAAAAGTCTGATGTAAAATAAGCAGACTTTTCAGAGACTTTTCACAATTGCAACATATTTAATTGTAATTCATATGATTAAATTGTGGACTCATCACATTCATAAATTTTTATCAAATTCTCATCAAATTCTCATACATCAATTTCCACATATAACGTTCATTATATGTAGTGTACGATATTAATTTGTATGAATATAAAATCTATTATTATTTACAATTATGTAATACTTTCAGCCAATGTTTTTGCGACGATCTGGGCGTTCTTCTTGCCTTCCGTGGACCAATCGATATATTTCCATCGCGCCAGTATTTCCGACGGGGAACAGGAGGAGGGTAAAGGACCGTCCGATTATCAATTGACGAATGAGCCAACCAAGTATCGCTGCTTTGCGATATCAAGAACGCCATTGCTTCGTAAGATCAAGAATGCGTATGCGCTGCTGTGGAAACATTTTTTGCAGGCCTATACCAATTACCGCGTGATCAAGTGGTCATTCTGGTGGGCTCTAGCCACCTGTGGTTATCTGCAGATCATTAGTTATGTGCAACTGTTGTGGAAGGATGCCGTGAAGCCTGGTGATATGATCTATAACGGCGCGGTGGATTTTTTCTACGCGATCATTGGTGAGAGAGAAAGAAGACTCAATCGTCTCTGAAATGTCTCATTTAAATCGTTTAAAATCGGATAAGTTAGGATTAAAAATTACAATTTTAAACAATTAATTGTCTTCGAGCCCGAGTTAAATTGCATAGCAATTTTAGAATATGCGAGTAAATTTCATGCGACTTGCGTATTCTGCGTAATTTGAATATTATTGCCATTATTATTATATCCTCGTTAATGTTATCTCGAGTGGTTTGCGTGACTAATTTTGTTTTGATAATCATAGATATCGATGCGCGAGAGAGATAAACTTAATGAAGGCTACTGATAGCAATAGCATGCTTTAAAGTGATAAACGTTTTTGACAGATAATTATTCCCTCAATTGTTCCTGTATTACGAATTAAGAACTATAAATATATAGATTTACATAGAAATATAGATGTAAATAGAAGTAGATTTGTTTGTGCAATTAACAAATTGCATAAATATTTCATTAGAAAAATGTTTTATTTATTATTTTAAACTATTTTGTCTTTCAAAAACTTACATTTAAAAAAGGATTAGTATTTATTAAAATGCAAATCAGTGAGATTGAATACTGAATGTCCTTTTATCTACAATATATATTTACTCGAAATAAATACTTTATCAAAATTGATCGAGCGATAAGATTAGAAGACGTAATTAAATTAATTAAATGGAAAATTTTTTCCGTATTTTATTTTACATATTTTTTTTTATTTTCATTAGGTGCAGGGACCGTATTTTGTGTAGGGAAGATAAAGTTAAACTGGAACCTGATAGGGGACGTGACATTGTCCGTATTTTCATTTCTGGAAGGCGTTATATTGGTGACAGCTTCTTACAACGACAACATCTGGTATCTGTACGGTAGTTATATCATATTCGGCGTGATTTATCACACTATGGCTACTGTCGCAAGGTGAATTTTTTGCAATATAAATTTCCATTTCGATGGAGATGTAAGAAAAAAGGAATCGGAGAGCATGTCGTTTGTTTTTAGCTTTGAGATCGCTATGTACATATCCGAGGATAGTTACGGGCTAATATTCGGAGTGAACACGTTCTTCGCACTATTGGTGCAGAGTCTGCTAACATTTGTAGTTGTCAACAAGCTCATGCTGAACATTCGGCAGCAGGTAAGATTCACAACGAAAATGGCGCTTCCTCGAATAACGCGAGATTCTTTGTATTTTTCAGTTCTTCGTCTACGGTGGTTACTTCGTGATCTTGTCTATGATGTACATTTTGATGGGTGTCGTTAACATTGTGCAACATTATCGAAGCGGCGAGAAGTTTCGTGTGCGGACTAGCGACAACGATAAATCTCTATCCGCGACGCAAAATGCGAATAGCGCGAGCGATGTAACGTCGTTCAAGTCTGAGCACAACGATAGTTGAGACAAATGCATCTTAAGTGGCATATTAGTATCATGTTAGTAATTTGAGTTACATATCGTTTTTTATACACAGTTTTGTACATAGTTCTTCATTTGTTAAATGAATTTATTTGTGCTATGTTGCTATTTGTTTATAAAATATTTTTATTATCTATATAGTCAGTATTTTTTCGCGACGCATTGTTGTTCCTGAGAACTTTAGATAGATATTAGTATTGAACATATCGTATACACAGTATATATATATACATGCAGTATTAAATTGTTACATAGAGTTTCTTAAAACAGTGAACTAATATTTTATTATAGTGAAAGAATTATTTTCTCTCGCTTTAATTTCAATTTTACTTGAAGAAAAGCAAGTCCTAATGTATCAACTTAATATTATTATTTTCTAACGAGAGATAATTGGATCAATCATCTTTATACGAGAATACGAATAAGCGATCTGATTGCATTTATCTTCAAATAAGCTCGCTAAAAAAGGAGAATATCGCAATCGTGAAGGATCTCCGTTTTAGGAAATCATCTGAATATATATTTCTAATGATTGTCGTTTTGTAACATTGAATAAAAACCTGACACTCGGATAAAATATTACGTTATTAAAATTGCGATTATTCTCGTGATCCCGTTTTTTCGCTTATTTTCTCCACGAAGATAATAACTTTTACACAATAGCGATCGTTTGATTTTAAAAATACGAGACGATCAATAGATCGATTGTTTGATATCGGGACACTTGTTCGCTTTATCAAGTTTATAATCTTCGGATCAGATATCCGGAAAGAGACTCATGCGAGTGTTCTTTAAATAAAATCTATTTTCATCGAACCTTGTATCTTGCGCGACATCAACAAAAAGATATTTTTTTGATTAGACACCGATTATATTAATTTTTATCATATCAAACTCATTAATTGAATTGTATTATAGATTGAATTAAATTGGAAGATTTTAGTTAAGGTTCTAGAGGAAAAACCGAATTACATCTCACTAAATAATTACAATTAATAAAATTATTTAATTTTTTAAGAATTGAATTGTTAAACTGTTTAATATGGAAATTTTTTACCGTATTAAATTTATTAATTAAACTTTTATTGTACTGAATGCTCGTAAAAAAAGTATACCTTTGTTAATATAATATACTATATTATAATAAATTAATATATAATATTGAATCAAATTGTCGAAGTTGATGAAGCGAATTGGTATGCTGATAAACATCGTTCCTCGGATTTCCCGAAATTCTCCGACGCCTTCTTGATGCATTACCATTTACATTGTTATCCAATGTACACGAATGAATGTCTTTTTAGTTTATTTTTCTCCGACGCAAAAGCTGCGGTCCATCGTGGATGATTCGACTGGGATTTTCCCACATTTGCTCCGAAAGAATATAGATATGCATATATCCGCCTGTAAATATGCACGTTGATAAATATGACGAGTGTACTCGTATAAATACGGCTTTAAATTAGTTTATGTTATTATGCAGATTAAAGAGAAAAACTCTTGTTGTAAAGAAAAAAATTCGATTTAATCAGATCTAATTTTACTTTATTGTCATGTTGTTTTGTCATTTTTATTAATTTTTTACAAATAATATACATATATTGCATTAAGAATTTTTTTTCTAAGAAAAAAGAATTTATGATTTGTTGAAACTATTATTTGCTAATTTAATTATAGTAAAGATACAATTTATAATTATTATATTATAATTAATTATAACATTATACAGAAAATTTGCGGTATATTTTGTCCATTTATATAAATAAGTACTATCGCAGCAATTTTTATCTCTGCGAGACAAACCAAGACATATACATCATTTTTCTGACGTCATAATCTAACATGGCTGCGCCGAAGGGGTCAGAAGCCTCAAACGTAATACTTAATCGCTTGTTAAGTTATTTGACTCTTGTCAATCTTGATTAATTCCTATAGATTAGATGGACAAATACGCGAGTGAGAAGTATACTAGATATTTGATACTAGAATCGCGATGGGATTTATGATAGATTGATTTCGCGCGAATTTGCTACATGTAGACTTTTCTCACATAAGAGAATGGAATCTCTGAAACATTTTCGGCCAATGTATTTCTAAACAAGTTTATGCGTAAACGAAGTTGGATCTTTTTAAGAGGATGAATTTTCCGAGATAAAATTGTCTTTCGTGCAGAAGTAAAATTCGCGAACAATAATAATGGCCGTATATCGTGAAATCATTGACAGACACGACAGCGATTTTCTAATAATATAAGCGACGATTACGACTGGGCATTTCCAAGAGACGAGAAATAATGGATTGGCCCCCGCGAGAAGTGTTTACGTATATATATAAACGCGTTCAGGGTCGAATCGGAAAAGGAAGAGCTCTGACTGAAATAAAAATCAGGAAGATTTCTCATAGGAATGTAAATAGCTTCGGTAGATATATTTTGTTCAGATAATTGATTTAATATTATCTCATTTTATTCAATATAAATTATATATTTTAAGAATTGTAAAAGCGTGGCGTACATTTATTATATATAAAATTTAAAAATATATATATATATTTGTTAAAAGAGAGAGAAAAAGGTTTTCTCTATAGATATTATTATTTAAAAATTTGATCAAAATTGAAAAAAATAATTTTTATTATAATTAATCCGTAAAACTTTATTTCTGAAATATATTTGTTCTGGCTTTTCTCGATTGAATCCGATCCTGGATACTACTTGTCGTGTACGTCGTGACGTTCTCCAGACGTGACAAAGTAGGAAAAGAGGGGGGCCTGGCATTTTCTTCTCTTCGTGGTCGCTCGCAGCCATCAGTCCTGCCTCTTCTCGATCGTCGTTCGGACGTATCGTAATAATCGATTGACCAACATCGCTGTGATCACCCTATTCGGTGAAATTTCGAGAAAGTGACGAACTATGTCGTTCCTCACGGTGAGTGCTATTGTCTGTTGTACTCGCGCTTTTTCCACTTCGTCCCGATTTCGCGGACAGGGGACAATTCTCGAAATTTGGTAGAATATTATTCGCGTCGTTAGGAATTGCCTCTCGAAGATTGTGTTGTTGCATTCCTCCCTGACCTTTTGACGGTTGACTTCCGATGCAAGTTCAACCGCGATAAGTCTTATCGAAAGATTGAGAATAAACGTTTTCAGTCTCTTGCAAATTAATTTCTGGATTTATTAAAAATATTTTTTCAATTAAAAAATACTTGTCTATCTCTAAATTTTTGGAAATATATTTTTGTCAGAAAAGGAACTAATGCTTATAAATTTTTAATATAATACATTTCAAATTCATTGATAATCATCGCACACATTTATCACTTGAACGTAAAACTGATTGTAAAATCAATTGATGGTTCCGTAAATAAAAGTTCGTAGCGATAATCTTGGAATATCCGGCGAAAAAAAAAAAATTCTCTCGTATCTGATGTATATTCGTATTTATGTAATAAATGTCGATTCATGAATGCATCGTAATGTACATAACGCATTAATGCCATATACGCACTCGATATAGCGTTATTATTATGAAATGCCGAACGATTTTATTACAAACATACGGTGATATCATCAGAGGACAGAATCCATCAACAGCTATCCGTCGTCATGTTCAACGCTAATTATGATTGTCAATCTCACGCGGACATTATTCCTTTCTGAGTTAATAATATCAACTCCTTAACTGCAATTTTTTTTTCTATTATACTTGTGGCTTTTAACGAGTTAATCAAACCACATCTACGGTTACTTTACAAACTCTTCACGCTTTGAGATGCTTATGTAGAGATGAACAAAGTTTTTCTCTTATAATTTTCACGGAATTTCCCATTCATAAGTTCTTACGTCATGAGCGATTATCTCGAGCTGTTTAATCGCTTGTAAAAAGAAAAAGAAAAAGAAAAAGAGTCACTTCCACGAATGAAACGGGCAATGACTACTTCGCGAGCACGTTTGTCATGAATCCTACACGATACGTGATCGCCATATAAACAGGAGAGCAATATACGAGCGAAGAATTCATTAGCGATTTCCGCGATATTTTAATTGGATCTCGTAAAAAAATTCATCTTTCATTCTCAGAGATAGATCCTTATTTCAAAATTCATTTAAATTTTTTAATTTTAATTCACACTTATTTCTAATTTATTTCGTTTTTTAAATCGAACTTTAATTTTAATTTCGACGGATCTTTTTCGCATTCTACGTTTTACTTTTAATTCACCCAAGTTTATTTTCATTCTGATTTTAATTTTATTTTTCATTTCGATCGCCGGTTAAAACACACATATGCGATTTCAAAATTCATTTAAATTTTTTAATTTTAATTCACACATTTCTAATTTATTTCGTTTTTTAAATCGAGCTTTAATTTTAATTTCGACGGATCTTTTTCGCATTCTACGTTTTATTTTTAATTCACCCAAGTTTATTTTCATTCTGATTTTAATTTTATTTTTCATTTCGATCGCCGTTTAAAACACACACATGCGATTTCAAAATTCATTTAAATTTTTTAATTTTAATTCACACTTATTTCTAATTTATTTCGTTTTTTAAATCGAGCTTTAATTTTAATTTCGACGGATCTTTTTCGCATTCTACGTTTTATTTTTAATTCACCCAAGTTTATTTTCATTCTGATTTTAATTTTATTTTTCATTTCGATCGCCGGTTAAAACACACATATGCGATTTCAAAATTCATTTAAATTTTTTAATTTTAATTCACACATTTCTAATTTATTTCGTTTTTTAAATCGAGCTTTAATTTTAATTTCGACGGATCTTTTTCGCATTCTACGTTTTATTTTTAATTCACCCAAGTTTATTTTCATTCTGATTTTAATTTTATTTTTCATTTCGATCGCCGTTTAAAACACACACATGCGATTTCAAAATTCATTTAAATTTTTTAATTTTAATTCACACTTATTTCTAATTTATTTCGTTTTTTAAATCGAGCTTTAATTTTAATTTCGACGGATCTTTTTCGCATTCTACGTTTTATTTTTAATTCACCCAAGTTTATTTTCATTCTGATTTTAATTTTATTTTTCATTTCGATCGCCGTTTAAAACACACACATGCGATTTCAAAATTCATTTAAATTTTTTAATTTTAATTCACACTTATTTCTAATTTATTTCGTTTTTTAAATTGAGCTTTAATTTTAATTTCGACGGATCATTATCATTACATCTACAAAAGTTTTACATATGATTATAAAATTCCTGAAAAAAAATTGTTTTAATAAAAAATTATCAAATTTGAAAGTACTTGTCGTTGTCCTAGCATTATTTGTAAGCAATATTTCGAGAAATACGTATGAAAAGCTATAAAGAAAAAAAGAAATAAAAAATTAATGCCATTTAATTGCACGAAATATATCAAGTAACTTGAATAAAAAGCTAAAATGAAACTTTAATTTAGCTCAATTTTTATTATTAATTTCAATTTTTGATCCGATCTGAACTCAAACTGTCATTGGAATTTCAATCTTTTCTGATCTCGATTTCAACTGAAAATAATTATTATTTCGATTCCATCATATAAATTTCAATTTTAGTTTCAATTTCGAGAAACGTATTCCAATCTTGATTTTAATCTCAATCCTAGTTTCAATTTTTATTAAGGAAGTGAAGGAAAATTTTCATCATGACCTCGTTGCTTATGATACCATCAATAATTACGCTACATACCGTTGTCCATTAATTGCTACTTTACGTCGAGTATAGATTTCGTGTTGCCTGCGATTGCGATGATTCTATCTTTACGCGAAAATACCACCTTCGTCACGCGTTAATTTCAGGCAAGAAAGCCGGATGCCCTATGATGTCACACACAATGTTGGCTACTTTCTCTCATTCCTGGCCCCCGATTTCCGATCCGACCGCAATTTCGCCGCACGCATTATGCAGGACCGAGAGTGCCGCCCTGAGGAAGGAAATTGTGAAGGGAATCCCCGCGCAGTTGCATCACTCTTCGAATAATAGAGATCCTAAAACGCATACCGGATGAATCGCGATACGCAATCGCGTGAAGAGAAGACATATATAATTCTGCCATTTATTTTCAGAAAATTGAGATACGAATCTGAGATTTAAGTCCTTGAACGAGTCCTTGTTTTTTGAATGACTAGGCTATATTCGGATCAAAAGGATTATGCAGCTAGTCGCGATTGATCTCTCGATACATAATAATTGCGGGACACGTGGTCTAGAAACCTACATAAATTAAAGGCTATTGTTGCCTGAGAAACAGCGTTGCAAAATATTAAAAAAAAAGAAAAAGAAAAAAAAAATATATATATATATATATATATATATTTCTACAGCCTACATTTCTTCCCGTCACATTTGTCTCGTATTTTGCATCAAACGAGCGATTCCGTGTCCGCTTTCTCTGTCGAGTGAGAAAGTTTTTCTTCTCCCGATCGCGCATACTCGAGCGAGTAAATGATGTCAGTTGCCTTTATTCACGTGGAATATCCTTAATCTTTCCACAACGGACAAACTCGATGATAAATAGTGATCGAATGAGAGATTAATCGCGAAAATCAGAAAAATTAACGTATCTAACATATTAATTTTTATTCTACTTTTCTTCATTCCTTTTCAATGTCAAAGCATACTTTTATGTATTGTGAATAATATATGACTATTTACAATGTCGGAAGATTCAAATTTGGTGAAGAATAATCGAGAAACGCGGAGAAAAGCAGAACGCTTAAATTTTGTATATAATAAAATTAAATAAAAATATTTTTAAAATATTTTAATGTTCAATATTTTTTATACTATTTCTTCTGTCTTTCAGGCAATACTGCCGCTATCGCTGACAATCGGCATGATATCAGCGCAGTGTTTAACGGGAAATGATGGTCCCGCGCTGATGGACCCAACGTCCAAGGTATCGCTGATGGACGCCCGTTTCAATTTCGCGCTCGACAGCCTAAAGAAGGCCGCGCTGATCGAGACGAAGGACAACCTCTTCTTCAGCCCACACAGCATACACCATGCCCTGAGCCTGGCGTATTTCGGGGCACGCGGTACTACCGAGGCCTCCCTCAAACAGGCTCTTCGTATTCCCGATCAGCTGTCTAAGGTCGACGTGCAACATTATTACGCCTTTGAGAAATCGCTCAATCAAATGCGTTCCGAGGTGAGTGATTCCGGCATCTCTCTGTCAGATTGCGTAATTGCCCGGCGCGCGATTTATTATACTTCGCCGAAGGTATGTCAAGGCGAATCGCGCGCGATTTATCGTTACATCAACATCTCCGGATGCCCAAGGTTCTAAATATATGGCAAGAATCCTTGGACGACTTTAGGAATTTAGTGAAATATTTCATTCTCAATCGGACGGACGAGATTGAATGATGTGAGATTATCGCTTAATAAGAGGCGACGAGAAAATTAGTCTATTGTTGTAAAGTCGAGATATCGTGGACTAAATTAATTATGGCTATACCGAATGTAAAATTGATAAATGATCAAATAAATAAATAATTCGAGTGCAAAATAATTTGACAGTTTTAGAGAAGGTAACACTTTTTAGAAATCTATTATCTCTTGAAAATTAAAAGTCCTATGTGAATAGATTCGAATTCATTTATAATCTTGAGATATTGAAGATATCCTCTAATTTGTTAATAAACTTGAGTGACATGGCTCAATCGGAGCTCTTGGAAAGATTCATTCCATCGAGAGATTTTTCACGTCGCCAATTTTCTCATTCCCGATGTTTCTTATTACAGAACGGACCCACGGATTACGAGTATAGAGTCGCCAACAAATTTTGGATCACGAATTCCAGGAAGCTGCGCGAATGCATGTTCGACTTTTTCGGCGATCAGTTGCAAGTGACCGATTTCCGTACGAATCCTGCCGAGGTGCGGAATCGCATCAACGATTGGGTCAGCAACATAACGAAAGGTCACATCCGTGACCTCTTGCCGCCCAGCAGCATCACCGAGGACACGGATCTGGTTCTGGCGAACGCGGTTTACTTTAAAGGCTTGTGGGCCCAGCGCTTCGATCCCAAGAATTCCGAACGCGATATTTTCTACGCTTCCGGCGCGCGAAACTCTATCGTTACTTTTATGCGCCTGAAGGGAAACTTTAATCACGGTAAGAAAACATTATTAATAAATTTATATAAATTTCATTTATAAACATATCCAAGATTTAAAAATACTGACGTACTGTTTAAATATCAATAAAAATATATGTAAAAAAAAAAAAAAAAAATCAATTTCTAATATTCTTAAAAAAAATTTTTTTTAAATTATAAACTTTTCATACTATATTCTAGACGTAAATTAGGTCCTTAATCTATTCTGATGTTTCTGAGTCCTTTCCTAATCTTAAGATTAATCTTTCTCATTCCAGTCGTTTCGGAGGAGCTAGGCGCGTACATTTTGGAGCTACCCTACAAGGGCGACGAGATATCGATGTTCGTGCTGCTGCCGCCGTTCTCCACCGCACGGACCCTTGTCCAGGATTCGGAGCCGCAGGACGGCATTCGTCAGTTGGTGGAACGACTGGCGACCGAGAAGGGTTCCCAGGAGCTCCGTCAGCTGTTGGACGACGGAATGCCGCCACGGGAGGTCGAGGTGAACTTGCCGCGCTTCGAGCTCGAACGGGAGCTGCAGCTCGGTCAGCTGTTGCACGCCTTGGGCGCCGGAGAACTGCTGACACCCGGAGTGGCCGATTTGCGCGGCTTCGTCGCCGATGGCGAGCCGAGCCTGCATCTTGGCGATGCCGTTCATCGCGCCCGCATCGAGGTCACCGAGGAAGGCACCACCGCAGCAGCCGCCACCGCGATCTTCACCTTCCGCTCCAGCCGGCCCACCGAACCCGCCATCTTCAACGCCAATCATCCGTTCGTCTACCTGATATACAATAAGCACGATCGCACTATCCTCTTCACCGGCATTTTCCGCTCGCCAGCGCCCTCGCTGAACCCCCTTTAAACGGAGAGACCTCCTCGTCCCCGAAGGAAATCGGACGATTCAGGGAATCGTCGCGTCAAGTCTTTTTTCTTATATAGCCGATTCAACTCAACTCTGGACAGAAGGACTTGTTTCACTGTGGGTGACGTTGAGTGATTTTTGTTAACGATCGGAGATCATTTGGATGCTTTGGTTGCTTCGAAACATCGCTAGCTTTCGAATGTGCGATCTTTCGAGGCGGAGGTCTTCTTTTACGATATTTTCCTCGAGAGAAGTCCGTTGCATGAATCTCATTAATTTATTCTCGCATTTAGATTTTATATTTTACGACATATCCTACTATGTACAGGTAAGCAAAAACGTAAAATGAAAAAAAAAAATCTATATAAAATTAAATGGAAATCTACGTTAATACAATCTTCTGATGATATAATGAATTTTGGTGTAATCGACGCTCGCGCTTATTGATTAAAAAATTAGTTCTACAAATGTTCCTTTTCTTGAATGTTAAATTACATGGTGACGTATCGAATAGGTAGTCTAAATAACCGTAGGAAACGTTGTAAAAACATTGCATCGTGGAGATTTATGTAATAAAAAAAAAAAAAAAAGAAAATAAAAATATATTTAGATATATGTATATAATTAAATATTACACACACTTTTTTTCAAGTCACATTAACGTTACCATAATAATATTAATTTATTTCACCAATATATTGCGACTTTTACAGATTAAAAAAATTATTAATGACCGAAAAATTTATATATTGATGTAATATTGATTGAAAAATTATTTAAAAATTAATATTAACTATATATATAGTCAACGCGATGACATTCAGTTTAGAACTGAACCATTTCTTTCAAATATCGACACAAATCATATTGTATTTATTCTGCGTATTTTCCCGTTAATCTCTTCGAAATCGATTTTTATCGCTGTGTTAAGTATACGTTACTGTATAAAACCTCGAGTTTTTGTAAATTTCATGAAGCTATCCTTCTTATCTTCTTTATCATTAAATGTACACTGAATAAGCATAAGAATATATATATATATATATATATAAAATTAAAAAAAGAAAAATATGGAATTATTATTTACAAATATATAAATTAATTTAATAATTGCCTTCAATTATCAACAATTCGACAATACAGAAGATTCTTTTATCGATCGATTTCTTAACAGATTTTCGCTATCGGTAGCTTACGCCTCTTCTGGTTGGATCGACAATCTCTTGAGGCTTCTGTGAGACTCATTCATGAAGTCTGATGTCATCGAGGTCTCATCGCTGGTTTGTGGTTTCGAATCTGAGAGCGCTCGCTTACTCCCATGTATTGCTTACTCTTATATTTGTGTGTGTACGCTGTGTGGCTTTGTATATTAGCGACCGTTAGGAGGTAGCATCCGTCAAACACGAGTACGTCAATATCTGCTGCAGCCATTGGCATCCGATTGCGTCACTTGGAACGCACGCGCGCAAACATATGTATACGCGACATATCTGGGATATAGACAAACGCGAGTCTTGGTTCGCGCTCCTGAGACCTTGACGTATTACAAGACGAGAGGAAGAAAAGGAAAGAGAGAAAGAGTAATCTTTTGTACTTCCTCGAAGAAATTGCTAATAAATAACGCTGCCGTTAATTTCCTTCCCGGATCCGATGATCTCATTCAAAAACATTAATCAAGAATCATGTATTGATTGTTCCTTCAGTCACAATGTAAAGATTAGATGAGAAAAGGTCCGAAGGTAAAAAACGGAAGGTTGACATTCTTCTCTAGGATTTCTGTGCCAAACATACATATATATCTTAATAACAATGGCGATAGTTGGGAGAATTTTTTGTTCTCGCCGTCAATTAATGAGACTCTTCGCGAGTCATCTCGTAGGTGGGCGTCTTTCGTTAGTTGCATAAAATTGGCAATTATTATCGTATCGGTGCGATTTTTCTCTCTTGTTTCTTTCTTTCATTATACGAACGCGTCGCCCGCGGGCGTCCCTCGACACGATATGAAAAATGACGTCGTTCTATTCGGGCCCCGCTGGCTTTAGACGATTCGCGCTATTATCGTGCATTACTCGTAGGATCGCGTGGGGATGCACATTTTTCAGCGCATTGTGTAAAGAAGAGAGATGAATGTGTATGCATGCGTAAATTAGCGATTTAAATGAGACGTCGGGATAACTTGTTGGCGCCATTGACAGCGCCGTTACAATCTGCCAGAAAGAAAGTTTAAGACTACAAAGATCCGGTAAATTATTCGAAATAATTATGAATTGATTATAAGAATAAATCCGTCTTTCATTATCCAAATCTGTAAATCGGGGATGAATTATTATCGGATAGAAAGATAAAACTAGGAAATTTTCTTAAAGTTATATATCATAGAAATGCTATTCTGTCTTTTTTACGCATAACTTTTTTAAGGAAAAATGAGCATAAAAATGATAAAAGAGACTATTGAAAATAATTTAAGAAAGATATTGTATCGAAATTATAATAGTTAATAATAATTTCATAATTATATTGAGGTTTCGCATCCGGATATGAAGCAGAAAATGCCGATACTTTATTCATAAGGAAAGAAACGGAAGGAGAATATTCGGGTCGAGAAACAGCTCGATAAGAAATACTTGAATATTATTGAGGAGAGTGTCCCCTTACCCCTCCGGGTATTAAAAAAAAAAAAAATATATATATATATATATAATCGCACAGAGAGCTGGTCCTGCCAGATCGTTTTTCGTCGTCTTCGATCGAAAACTCGACCGCCTTCCTTTTTTCCCCCCTTCGAACGCGAGATAGCAAACTGCGCTCGCACGGTCACTTTCTTTCTTTCGACGATGACGATGACGACGACGACGACGACGTCGACGACGACGAAAAGGACGACGACGAGTCGGTCACGCGCGCTTTTTTCGCGCGGCGTTCCACATCCTTTGTCCGCGCGCCGTAATTATATGACTTCGCGAACGAGATCATTCAATTCAAAGTCACGCGTGTCAAAAATTCCGCCTGTCATCTGCCCGTTTTTCCCAAACCACAAATCGGTCGATGAACACCGAGCGTTTCGGAGCAACTCCGAAATACCGGATCTGGAGTGTCGATCTTCGACAATTTTCAAAAGAGAAAACGAGAGATAAGATGTTACTAATTAAATGCGATTAATATTCTTTCTTTCGGAAAAAAAATCCGGAACCGCAGCATCCAAACTCGTATTTTTGAAATTTTGCAAATTTTCATATTATAATTTTCTTGCATTCGATCCTAAAGGCTTTTCGCAGAGGGGGAATCAGGATTCATAATTGAATCTTGAGAAATTCGTCAGGTCGCGGTGCGTGTTTCTTAAAAAAATTGATCAGGAATAAGGAAAGAGAGATAAACGTTTACTCGAACGCAGGATCGATTATGATCACTCGCGGCTCCTGCGAGTGATCATAATTCCAAAAGCTTTTTCACGTGCACGGTTGATGTTCGTGTTTAATTTCGTCATCTCAAAAACATTTGTCCCTACTCGCATAAAAATTTTTTCCTCACACATACATTGCATTTTTCAGAGAGATTTTAGGGATTCCAGGAAAAAATTATTTTTCCGCTTCGTATCCTGCTTCTTTTATAATTTTTAGGCTCATTTTCTCTTATATATAACGTTAAGAAAATTTTGTGTAGTTTTACTTTTTTTATTCAAAAATAATTCAGATTTCGTAGATTTGGATAATGAAAGACGCGGATTTATACGTATAATAAATTTTTCTCTTAAAAAAAAAAAGAAAAAAAAAGAAAAAAAAAGAGCAAAGTTGAAATTATAATAATCAACTAAGAAAATGTGTAACTAGTATCCATCACTCGAGAAACCTCCCCGCTGTATAGATATTTATAAACGTTTGGCGTAGTTATTCAAGTAACTATGTTAACGCGCGGGATATTTTCTGCATTCCTCGCGCGAAACCGCGACGCGATCCGAAGCTTTTTACCTCGGCTCCGGCTATAGAAAGACGGACATTTCTCGGAGATAATTACGATAGAGCGTTCATCCGCGACGTTATTTTTGTTTACGTCCCTTTTTTTACATTCGACGAAAATACAGTGCGATCGAGACACGTCTAACGTCTATTGTATCGAGAGAAATTTCGATAGGTGGATCCCCTTATCAATTCTTAGACGAGCCTTAGTTTGCCGATTAATTCGCCAATTGGCCATGAAAGTCAGTTTTAATCGGGTCGATCGAGAGAGACCGCGGCCCTTCTCTCGAATCCCAGAGCCTTTCGTTTGTCCTGGTTTCGTTTGTCGCCGACGTCATTATCGTTATTATTGCGCTCGTAATCTACGCCGGTTCGAGGAGACAGAGTTATCGTTGTTAAAGGGCGGTCGCGCCGTTAGTTAGATTGAACGTCGCCAGATAACGATCGTAATGCAAATTGCACGAATTCTATCGCCCATTCCCTCCTGTAAGCTAAAGGCTAACCGAAGGGATCGTGCGATCGCGATCGCGATGGAAAAGAGAGAAACGCGCTCGTAACAGCGGGGAAAAAAAGCGCGTCACGCGCGCCGGTCGATCTCGTATCTGTCAGTAGATAATATCGAATTCCGATGGCGGCTCACACCCACTCTCCACGTGGGTGAGTTACATGCCCGTGACGAGAGGAGAATGCGCCCCGAGTCATTAGAAAAATTCATCCTTCTCTTATATTCGAGAGAGGAGATGTGAATTTAAATTCCAGACATATTATAAGCTCGCAATCAAAACGGATTTTTTTTTTTTTTTTTTTTTTTTTAGAAAGGCATATATAAAAATTATATATAATTATTTAGAAGTTTATTTTAATAAAAATCAGTTCTTATTTAAAAAAAGACGATGGCGAAGAATTAAAAAAGAAAGGAAAAAAATTATACGAGAGGTTTCTCGTGCTCTCGTTACGAGTCTGGCGGATAAACGCCATCGCCGACGCCTCTAACGTTTATCCATAAATCAATTTAATCGTGCGTACAGCGCCGATAAGCATCAGCTAATGTACCATCGTCCTAGTGCCTCGTCCCTCGATTCAAACCGCGGAGTATGTAGTTTCTCTACTTCGCAAAAACTTCGATCCGAAGCACCCCTCCCGCCACGCGTCTTTTCTTAATGCGACATTTATCGTCTTTAGCTCGCGACCTGTCGTGCAACATACTTGCGAACGCATTTACACGCGTAACACGTGATTCGTTATATTTTCTTTTCCATTTTCATATTGAAATTTTATACATATAAATATACGTATTTTATATAAAATTATCAATCGATGAGTTATATTCGTAATATAATTTTATAATATATGTAAATAAAATTTATTATTACAAATATAATCACGAGATTTAAAATTTTATAATTTTAATGTAAATCTATATAATAATTTATATGCATTCTATATAAATTATTTTCGGAAAATAATAACGTGAAAGCTTATTGGTTTGTGATTGAAATTTTATACATTATAATTATCGCGTTTAATGTAGGCTAAAAGATTACTCTCTCTCTTCTCCGAGAACATTTTCAATATCCGGTGAACCGCGACTCTCGATTCTGTTTATACAAAAAAAAAAAAAAAAAAAAAAAAAAAAAAAACGTGCAGTTATGTCAAAAGAAGGAGTTAAAGCGAGAGGCTAGGGTTCTCAGCGGCGGCGTTTATTCAGTCCCGAAGATTCCGCTTCTGCGGATATACGCGAGGGGAGGATATCTTATGCCGGCCACGCTGGTACTTTCCTGGCCGCAATTAAGAACGCGCAAAATCCAAAGCGAGCGGCCAATTAGATGAAAATGGAACGCGCCGCCATCGGCCGATTACGCATTCTCCTCCTCCGTCCCGCGGAATTTCGCAACAACGCGTCGAAACGCAATTCCGCTATTTCCCCGATCCTCGATTTCATGTTTATTAACGATGATAATTTCGATATATGTGGACTCGCATTAAATAAAATTATAAATTTTGTGATTATAGCCGATCAATCCATAAATTCAATTCAATTTTGAGATATGACGAGTTTATATTTTTAAATTCAAAATCTCTTTTTACGAATATAAACGCGATCTTTGTGGAGAAATTTTTGTCTAGAAAAAAATTGCAAGATTAAAATTGAATAGATTAAGATTAATCGATTTTTGGACAAAGACGCGATTTTTACTTCGAGAAGGTCGTTTAATCGAGGATTTTTTTTTTTTTTTTTTTTTTTAAGAAGATCTAGCTGAGGTCATCGATGGTTAGGTTCAAGGTTCCCCGATATAATAAACGGTGGTACGAGGCTCGGATCATTGAGGAAAAAAGGAATCATTAAGTGGCTCATCCTGTGGAACAGGGCGCGCATGAATTATTCACGTGCTCTTCTCTTCCCCAATAGTTTGCTCGAGGAAAGTGAAACCTTCGGTCAAGTTCAACGACATCGACAACGAACCAGTCAAGACTGACGTACCATCGTCGTTTCTCGTCCTTCCGGTTAAACCCTTGTCTTTATTTTCTTTTAAGAAAAACAACGCATCGTTGGCCGAGATGATGTTTTTCGGAAAAAAAAAAAAAAAAAACTACGATTCATAAAAAATTCATTTGATTGATCTCAGAAAAAATTTGTAGACGATCGTCTGATTTTTAAAGATCTCAGATTAATATACTAAATGCGTTTTGAATAGATTCAATTTTTATCTTCTGCATATAGAAAGTCGCGTTCCAATTTCGCGGGCGAAAAAAATATGAAATATTATTCGTATATGCGCGCGCGCGTGCACACACACACACACACTCTGTGTTTTAACATAACTTATTTTAGTTATAATAAAAATATTTTTTCTTAAAAAAAAAAAATTAATAAAATAAATAAAATTGGCACGTCGGCTATTAATGGATCGACGCGCGAGGCGAGAATACGCGAGAGCCCCGGCGGCTGTTTTACTTTCATCTAACGAATCGGGCCGAGAGAGGATCCACGCAATTTTCTATGAGTCGCTTGAATCGATGTAGCTTTGTACAAGCAGCAATTCGCGCGATTTATCGAAATCGCGCGACCGTGAAAAGCTACGTGAGCAGCTCGAGCGTTTCTTTTTAATCGTCCCGCGCGCGGGTTCTGTCTCGATACGCGAGTCGACACGAAGATATATCGTATTACGTTTCAATTAGGAATCTCCCATTAAATGGGATTAAAATAGAAATAAGAATTAAATTAAAAAAGTTAAATTTATATTAAAATTATATATCCGAAATTATAATCCTGAAAATTTTTTCCACGCATATTCTAAATGCATTTTTATAAAATGTTTACGCGATGATCGCATGCCCGTTATATCGCGAGAGAAAATTTCAATGCGTAGATGATAGAATAGCGGACGAGCTAGCGGAAAATTTTACGATCGCAGATATCTTATAGTCACTTTTATATCGTCAGCGTTTCTCTCCGCCGCGTGAAATACAGATTCCGTAGAACTATTAATTATATCCGTTATTATACCGCGGAGCGATTTAATTTTCGCGCCAGCAAATCTTCGCGACAAGACTCTCGATACATATTTATAACCCAGGCCCGACTAGTCCCGGTTATGTAAATCGAGTTGTATATTTATAGTCGCGCGTAGTAACAAGTAATGACTGATTGTACGCGTTTAGTAGGAGACAACAAGTTGATCATTTATTTAGGCGCGATTTATAAGATCTACGTAAAGTTAGCCTACCAATATTCGAAAAAATTAAATTTTAACACGTCACGTTCAATTGCACGTTGCTGCTCGCACATAACTGCCGTTGTTTAATTTTTATTTTTATTTGCACGCTTATAAAAAAAATAATGATCAAAAAAATTTTATATCGGCCCCCTCAAAGGTTTTTATTAGTAACTTCGTTATTAAAGATGTGCAGACAAGATCTATTAAATTAATTAAAAATTAAATTTTAAAGTTTTTTTTTTTTTTTTGGAGTAACTGTTTTTTTAAAGATGTGCAGAAATAAAAATTGAAAAACGACATACATGTGCGAGCAATGCGTATATCAAATGACGTATAGGAATTTAGTTATCTTAATGTAGGTAATCGACTTTATCTTAACGTAGGTCAATTTAATCGAATGCAAAATATATTAAAATATATATCGAGTATCATGTTAAATCGCAGAAGAGATTAAATACAAGCATTGCGAAAATAGATCGATGTATCTTCCATATATTAAGTCTAGTATCAAATAATTACGTTGCGCTCTCGCGCGTGCGCCTAACACCGTGTTGCGATTTAATTTCGCCAAACTTATTTAACCGGAATTTAAACCAGCGATATACCATCGATTACGACATGCATGCAACATGCCGACACAAAGACCTCTCCCGCGCGATCCCCATCCAACCGCGCTTTGAAATCTCCAGAAGCATTTAGCGGAGACCTCGATACTTCAGGACCAGACCGTGTCAACGTAGTCGAGTGGCGTAAGCGACGCTCCCTACGCGTTTCGCGGAGACTTCAATACGCGTTTCGATTGCTCGTTTAGAAACTTCAACGCTTCGCGTCGGCGTATTGCGCGCATGCCGCGCGTTGCTTCTTCCGCGTAATTGCATTCGTGCTGCAACTTCGTGAAAATAAATTGGTGAAGAATCTAAATTTGAAGATTCTAAATGTAAGAGTCGAAAAATCTAATAATATCTTATAAATATTTTTTATATATGTTATTAGATATATATTATATATAATTATTATATATTATCTTTTTTATACACATTACATATTATTTAATAATATTTTTTATTTTATAAGTGGTGTTCTTTTACATATTTTTCGATAACGTTTAATTGAAGCGATAATAATTTGTGTATTATAATAAATCATTTTGAATTTCAACTTGATATTATCATTTTCTTTCTAGTTAAACAATATTCCTATCTTGCATTTAACGCATTACACGTCACGGTTTATTGGCATGTTATATATGACAGTCGTAAAACGTGACAAACTCATTTAAATAACGCAGAATCGATACCATGGCATCGCGTAACCGTAACTTTCCCCGCATCGGCGAGAAAAATAGCATTTAATTTCAGCCTGTCTCGCGCGCATCGTCGACCGATAAGGTTTTTTTTTTTTTCTTTTTTGCGGCCCCGGTAACGTGTAATTTATTTCACGTGTTTTAAATAGGCGAGTGTAATATCGAACCGATCGATACAATCTGCCGGCGTTCCGTTTGTACATATCGCGAGAAGATTGTAAAGATGTCATTTCTTTCCCGGAACATCATTGGCTGATGTAAAATAAAGCACAGAAATTGATATTATATATTATTTCATTCGGAAAGAGAGAAAGAAATGATCCAGGAAATTTTGTAAAATGACAAAAAGGATTCTTATGAATCTTCCCGTCCAAGACTCGTATGGGTTTTACGTTTTAAAATTATTGCAATTATTCAATGGTATAGATGGAGAATTTTATTGCTCCTTATGAGAGACAATATCGCGAAGAATTTCGAAATACTAGATATTTCTTCCTTTCTTTCTCTCTCGGCGGAGAGCGTGAGAAATTCAAATGGGGAGATATGGAATCGTTTCGCGATTAATTCGATGTTACGAAAAAAATGTTAAAGTGGCTCGGACATATATATCCCGGCAATTAATTTCTCGCTCGCGGCGTGCGAGAATAAGTATCGGACGATATCGCTGCTAACACGCGCGATATTCCTCGCTCGTTTTAGAAATCGCGTCGTTAATTCAACGCTGTTCGCTGTTGGGCAGAGACTATTTGAAAGTGGCGATCGTGTGGAAGCTTCAAGTATGATTTCTGGGGCGATACGAGGGAGAAACAATGTCTAGACACGGCTGCTGCCATTGAAATCGTATCCGTCTCGTCTAATTGGAAAAAAGCGCTGCATCCATTATCTCGCTTTAATGGAATTTATGCTAGTAATTTATACTAGTCAAATCATGAAATAATGTATTTATTTTTCTATTTAATTATTTATGGAAAAGCGTAGCGAGAGACGAAAGAAACTTGAATGAAGAAAGTTATCGCGCCGTTTCGAGGATTCACCTCTCTCGATTAGCTCGCGGCGATCCTCGGATTTCCTGGAAACAGGTACGCATCTCTACCGGTATACTGGGTGTCAGGCACGTAAGAGATACTTTCGTGATATCCTGCATTAATATGGCAAATCGTTCGGAGGTGAGCGCGCTACACTTGGGACACCTTTATATCCGTAGGGGCGGAAGCTGTAGTAAATGCCGAATACGCGAAACGAGACGAAGGAAAGGCGGTAACGCCTTTCGATGATCCTGTACGTTTTTGCTCTCACCGACGTTTTAACGCGAGAGCGGCGCGATTTTACATAAAACGCGTGATTTTACGAGACGCATAAGAGAGAAAGTTTCGGATCGCTCTCAAGTGCTTGCAGTCGTTTAGAGATCATTCCGGGACTCGTCGTAAAACTGCAGCCTCGCAGTTCGCAATTTATCTCCTTTTATCGTCGGCGGAATCGGGTCGCCGATAACTTCTTATTCCGTCCCGCGATGTTTCACGCGCGAATAAATTTTCGTAAAGATCCATCTATCGAATGTGTCAACACATTCTAAAACCTTCCATTTTATAAAACGTTTATTCGAGTCATAATCAATTATCAATGACCGTAAAATAATTTCTTTTATCGAAGCGTGCTTTTTCCGAATTTTCAAGTTACTTTATTATTAAATTTCTATGTAATCGTATTTTTTTTTTTTTTTTTTTTTTTTTTAAATACTCGATCTATTTGTACATTTGTTGGAGTAAACTCAACATTTTTTAGTGTTAAGAGATCTTGACGATATTCATATTACATCCCGATATTTATTTGCCTTAAAACATTATTTCTTCTATTTATGTGAAATAGATAAATTAATTTTTTAAATATTTTCAATTCGAGAATGTCTCTTATCCCCGAACAAATAATTTCAAATTAATTTTTTAAAATTCTTCTTTACAATCTTTCTTATCCCCCAACAATTAATCATAATTATAATGAAATTTCGTCAATTTACAACTTTAAATTCAATATTTTTATTATAACAATCATACACGACTGACTCTCGGGCAAAGACGACGCAATCGCGCGGACCTACGGATGAAATCATACGTTCGTCTCTTTCAGTGTTTGCGTTGGTGTCGGTCGTACATAGTACGACTCTGTGCAACGCTGCACGTTGCACATTTCAATGATGAATGGTTGCAAACTCTCACGGATGGGCGAGCTTGGCTCGCGGAAAAGAAGGCAGAAGAAAAAAGAAAAAGACAGAGAGAGAGAGAGAGAAAGAAGGAACGCGGACCCGAGTCGCGATCGACGACTTACATAGTAATTGCATTCAATGCAATTCGCGCGGCGTGTCGCGCAAATATTCTGTGTGTGTGTGTGTGTGTGTGTGTGTGTGTGTGTGTGTTCCGGGCAGGCGGAATACTATCGCGATTATGATCCCGGCGTATGCACCTTACGGGCAGGAACGTGATCGCCCAATTCCTGTCTCGTTCAGAGTCCCATGTATAATCGGGGAATATAGAAATCCTTCGCGCTCGAGAGGCCTTGAGAGAAACGCACCGATTCTAAGTTTCCGTCTCTCTATAAGGATCATACATTAAATAGTAAATCGTATTTAAATAGAGCAATTTATCGGTTCGTCGAACACGAATTTCGAATTTCAGAAATATATATATTTCAGATTTATGTGGATTTTAATTTAGTATAAAAATTATAATATCATAATATAATTATATTTTTACTATTATATAAAACTGATATTAAAAAAATGGCGCAAAAACACAAAAAGAGAATGTAAAAAATATAATAATTTTTAAATTTAAATATAATATAAAACTGTATTAAATTATAAAACTTAAAGTAAATCTACAAAATATATATATATATATATATATATATATATATATATATATATACAGGGTTGGGAAGTAACGCGTTACTTGTAACGCCGTTACCGTTACAGTTACTTTTTTTCGGTAACTGTAACGGTAATGGCGTTACAAATTTTATTTGTAACGGAAAAAATTAACTTCGTTACATTTTTCGGTAACGAGTAACGAATTTAACAGTTACTTTTATCGTTACTTTTTTCAAATTTTTTGATTTATTTAAGATATTATTCTTGCTATTGTGCGGGATAAAATTTTTATCTTAACCGTAAAGCCGTAAGCAAATCGACCAATTAGCATTCTTAAAATGTTGTAAAAATGCTTGAATGTGATTGATCAACTTATGGCTCTTACAGACCAGTGCGATGACGCGACGCGCGATATCCAATGAGAGCTTTATCTTTTCGGAAAAGCAGAGCTCTCATTTACAACCAGTTCTAAGTACCTTGCAACGAAAATTAGAAAATCTCAATAAATCTGATCTTATAGATTGCCATTTATTAGTTGAAGTTATTCAGCAAGGTTTAAATAAAAGGTAACTTATTAATTTGATTAATACATATGTTATTTAATTTTAAATAAGGATTTAATTGAAAAATATTATTTTATTTTAAACTATTGATTCAAAAGTATTAATTTCAATAAAACAAACAATGTCGCTTAATTTACTATATTTGATTTTAAATTTCTTACAATATTTGAAACAAAAGAATTAATAATAGCAGCATGTTTACATCCGAAATTTAAGTTAAACTGGTTAACCGGAGAAAAAAGAAAACGTGCTGAAAATTACTTGGAGGATTTATTGGGAATCCGATCAACTGAAAATTCTTCAAAAGCTGGAAAATCTGACGATCACGATGATTTTTTCATTTTTGAGCAAAAAACGGTGCAAAATGAATCTGAACAAGAAGAATTGCAACGGTTTTTAAAATCAAATAATAGTAATATAGAAATGTTAAACGACTATCCAAAACTTAAAAAACTTTTTATTAAATATAATACAGCTCTACCGAGCAGTGCATCTGTAGAAAGAATGTTTAGCATCGGTGGCTCTGTATTAACACCACAAAGAGGGCATTTAAATGATGATACTATGGAGCAACAAATTTTATTAAAATTTAATAAAGAATTTCGATAAAATTTAATCATTTATTTTGTAATAAACCTTGAATGAAATCTTGCTTACAATTTTTTAAAAGTTTTTCTTATGCAAAATAATTTATTAGTTTGTATTGTAAAAAAGTAACGGAAATTGTAACGACTCGTTACTTTTTAGTAACTGTAACGGTAACGAGTTACTTTTTAAAATTAGTAACGAGTAACGGTAACGAGTTACTTTTATAAAGTAACTTTCCCAACCCTGTATATATATATATATATATATATATATATATATATATATACAGACTATAATAAATTATTGTAATTCAAAGGTGCGTGTTTTCCCGAGAGAATGATCTGCTGAACGATCGGTTAAACTAAGCAACGATGTGTTAAAATCATCGTAACCGCGAGTGTTTAGCGGCATGCAACACGATCGCGTTTACGTCACCAGCCGGTCGGAGTTACTAAATTGTGGAAAAGTGAAAGGTCACGTAATCGCCGCGAACTCCCCCTTTGATAAAGACCCGATAATTGCTCGTCGAATCTACTCTAGTTCCGCAATTCCGTTAACTCCACCCACTATTATCCCGGAAAATTATCCTAACCCGAACGATTCTCCCTGATGCTTAAGTGGCCCGCATCGATCCTCTCTCTCTCTCTCTCTCTCTCTATTCGAATCCGAGCTTAATTAGCTCTATGAAATCCTCGTATTTTTGACGACCGCCTCTCCCGGGACATTTATCGAATCGTCGTTAGATGTGAAAAATCATCGTGTTGTAAAAATTTCACTCAGAATATCGCGGGCATCTCTTTTTTTCTTAGAAATTACATGGAAATTGCGTTAACATGAGAACGAGATTTTATGTCTGATAGAAAACACTCAAGTTCCCGGAGATCTTTTTAATATTTAAGGATCCGGTTTATTTTAGAGGATAAAAAGAAATTCCCAAAAGCTTCTAGAGTACACTTAGCCCTTAACATCGATTTATCGTTACATCTCGCGACTCGTCTCTATATATTGTGTCCTGTGATCGTCCCTTTCTTACTCTCAGCATAGAATCTCTTCAAGACAGCTCGTCATAAACGACTGCTTTGTGCGAGCAACTCGAATCGCGAATCGATTCGAATGAGCTGTGGCTGAAAGGGACGGTAATTAGATTTTCCATTTGATCTCTCAAGAGTGCCGATTGTATACGCGCGCGCGCGCGCGCAAGAGAGAGAGAGAGAGAGAGAGAGGGAGCATGATCGACGGATCGAATTCGTTATATTTCGAGCACGTGTGCGCTCCGCGCTTTGCGCATCGTTCGTTCATTAAGTTGCAAATGAACGTTCAAGGTTTCGCGAGCTCGCGCGATCGATATCCGCCGCGGAAAATCGATTATGCGCGCCGTATGGATTGCACCATGTCGCATTGTCAGCTTATAATTCTGATTGTAAAGTCGTATGTCGACAGACACATCGTCGTTTATTCGATTATTAATTTATTTGGAGAGCGACGAGCATGGAAATCGACTTAATCTCGAGACTGATTCTTCCCGTCTCCCAGATATTTTTTTCTCTTTTTTTTTTTTCTAATAATGACACACCGTACTTTTGTCACTCAACCATATTCTTCATACTTTTTTTTATCATATAATTCTTTATATACTCATATATTTTTATATTATCTTGATGTGGAAGATTTATTTTATTAAATTCTAAATAAAAATATTATACATTAAATATTATATGTGTATATTATTAAATATCAAATAAAATTATTATATCGAATTCGAGTCTGTTAACGAAAGGATTTGTAAAACCATTTATCATATGGAAAAAAGCGTGTTAAAATAGAATCAACTACTAATGACTATATTTCATTCGATAAAAATGATTCCGGAGACCGCAAAATTAATTCAGTTATCTGGCCATTTACGTTTGCCAATAACGCATAAATATAAATCCATCGAAGCAGAGAGAAAAAGAGAGAAAATAGTCGTGCACTTTATTCTTACGAGAAGGACACGCGAGCCGAAAGGGTATCCGTGACTGCATTATTAACGATATTCCACGGAGCACGATTAAATGTATTATGCTAATTCGCGGGAAACCTACTTCTCTCGCGGAGTCCCTGAACCGCGCCAACGGTATCCTGCGCGAGATCATTGTCCTGCGAGACCCGCCCGCGAAACTTTAGGATCTGTGTAAAATCGGGTGGGCAAATCCGTCGTTGATCCCGCTTTATCTAATCGGATATCTCGTAAAAAGAATCTTGTAATTTTAACTACACTTAAGAAGATAGTTATATAAATTGCGAGGTTTTAATAAACAACACTTTTCTACCGCTAATTAATTTCAATTTAAATATTTAAATGTATTTAAATATTTTAATTATTATCCCTAGATGTGTGCTAGTAATTTGTTCGATGATTTTAATGTATTAGGTGTACAACTTTGCTTCCGCCGTTTTTTTTTCCCGAAATTCGAGGCTTTATTGTAAAAAAACTAGTTATACATTTATGATTCAAAGTATCGTCCACTCCCAATGATCGTGCCAATTCTTTTTGACTTTGACTCGAGTCTTCATTAAGTAACGCCTCCAATTCTGCATCTTCGAAAACCTTCTCTCTTCCACCGCTTATGCCGGTCTTCCACGTGAAAATCACCGTTCTCGAAGCGTTGAAACCACTCACGACACGTTCTTTCGCTAATAGCGGCATCACCATAAGTATTTGAGAGCATTCGATGAGCCTCAGCCGCAGATTTCTTCATATTGAAGTAAAAAATTAAAACCTCCCGCAAATGACGTGAATTTGGCTCGTAAACTGACATTTTCAATGGAGAATAACTTTATGATGCAGACACAAATCGACCAATGTTTCTATGGGGTTATGTTGACAGATGCCCAAGTTTATCGCGTGACGTCTATGATCTATTTATTTCGACCATTACTTACCGCTAAAGCCATCTATAGGAAAACGGCGGAAGCAAAGTTGTACACCTAATATAAGAAAAATGATAGCTTCGACAGATTAATCATAGGGCGATTCTTAAAAAAAAATCCTAGAATCGATTTATAATCAAAGCCAATCGTGTCTTTCTCGCGCATAATGCGATTTAATTATTAAACGATGACGGAGAGATGACCGAGTGAAATTTCAACGTCATATCCCATTAAGATAGTAAATCACTCGCGGACTCTGAGTTACACGAAATTTACATTAGTGTTCCTACTCGACAGATAAATCCCCACAAACCCTCGGATACGTCTCGCGAGAGGACCGCCTTTAATAAAAAACATCTACCTAAATGTAAAAACAATCTTAATATTAAATTTTAACTTTTGTATATAATTTTTCTATTATATTCTACTAAAATTATGAAAGATTCATACTTCACGTCATTTAAAATATTCTTTTCTAATATCATCGTTTTATATTCAGATTGTGCTTTTCTATTACAGGATTTACATCTTTTATTACAATCTCGAATATAATATGATGGAAATTTTACATATGTATCTTTAAATTTAATCAAAACACTTTATCAAAATTTCTATGCTACGGATATTTTTTTTTTTTTTTTTAAATAACATGCTTTTGTTGCCACTTGGAAGTTTCGTACTTTGAAACATGGCTGATATACATTGTGCAAAATTGTGTGTACATATCGGTTAGAATTGAGTGGATCGAGTTAGCAGAATCATCGACGCAATGACGGACGACGATACGGCGGGACGCGCGCAAAAAGATCGCGGCTTCCGGAATTATACCGCAAATAACCACCGTTATTTTTCTTGCTAACGCGCGTCACGTGGGATGTGCGCGTTAATTTGCTCGACTTGTTCCTTTTTTCCCCGGTTTCTTTTTTCCCTCTCTCGCGAGAGTGACTACGCCTCCGGTCGCGTTCCACTAGGAAGATTTAATCATCGCGCGCACATTTGCATAACGACAATAATTATTTCGATCGCATTTATATATTCACTTGCATAACACCTGCGACCTTAGCGCGAACGCAATTTTTTTATCTTGCTTCTACAATATTTCTGATCTGTATTTCGATTATCGCTCGTCATTTCTCTCTCCCTCTTTTTTTTTTTGCAAGAAAAAGATAAAAGCTCACAATATAAGAGCAAGATTATCAAAAAGAGAATTAAAAAAAAAAAAAAAAAAAAATTCCCCGAGTTCTAATAATACCATAAGAATTCCCTGATTTTTCCGGGTAGAAGAAAAATTTCAAATAATTCCAAGTTTTTCCATGAAACAGACATCTTGTTATTTCATAAAAGTTCCTTCTGTGTGAAACTCAAGCTTTCGACGATCCTGTATCCTTGCTCAGGCAAATCTCATTGTGCGAGTCCCAGAAGGAGAACGCCAGCAGATCGATTCTCGCTGCATGATTCGATTTAAAGTTCGCGAATCCGCCTTTCGTAATTGGCCATCACTTCGTTTCGAGAGAATCGGTCACGCTAATCGGATCATTCGTAGAGGAGACGCGAGAACGATGAGCGAACGACGAGGAAGGAGGGAGCCGGCCATCTCCTCTGCTCGGCCGATCTTCCCTAAGTAGGTCTCCAGAACGGGAGGGGGCATCTCGTCTTTCGCGATGGAAAAGACGTGGAGAAGGGAGGGGGGGGGAGAGAGAAATGCGAAAGGGTACGCATCGCAAGAGAAGAGGAAAGAAAAAGGCAGCAAAATGGGCAAGGCGGGGGGGGAGGGGGGGGGGAAATTCCGAAAGCGCGAACACGCGAGGTGAATTCTCCCCCTGCGTTCTTTAACGTTCTACTATCGACCGTGACCGATGAACTAATGCAATCGTCTCGAAATTAACAGGGGATCCTCTCTTCGATGTTCCTCTTATCGCGTCACCGTCGCGATTTTGATTCTAGAAGAGCGCGTTTCATCCGATGGTATGCACGCGCGATCATTAATTTCTTCCATTATTTTTATATTCAAGCTATCCGAGATAAAGATATAATGAAAGTTCTTTCAACAGATACTTCAAGTTCTATTTCTTCATTTATTTTTCATTCAATTTATAATGATTTTAGTGAACTAAATAATAATTTGTTAGAGAGAGAGAGAGAGAGAGAGAGAGAGAGAGAGAGAGAGAAAACATTTATTTTATAATGATTATTAATAAAATATTTGATCTTTTTTAAAACGTGTTTTCAATCTCCATGACAACTTTTATATTTGAAAATTTCCTCTGAAAGACGAGTCTTATTCACAAAAATAAATTTTCTCCAATTTAATGTCAATGAAAGTTTTTTTAAAAATTTGTCTCTCTTTTGCGATGTATTAAATTTTCCAAAATATTTCAATTTCCACGCTATAGATTTAAGGTTGAATTCCTTCGCGTACGATTGTAAAAGAAATTTGATTAAAATATAGATACTTTAAAAGCTTTTAATATCTGTCGAAATCCATTTAATTTTTGGATGACAGCGCAGCCGTTTTTCGTCGTCTCGAGCGCGAACAGCTGACAGGTGCGCGCGCATTTGCCGTCCCTCGTAGGAATGGTCGGTTGTTTTATGGAACAACGAAACGGTTTGATCCTGACGAGAGGAATAATTAACGGGGCGCGGTCACGATCGCCTTCAAGCCTGTAATAATGGCACGACGTGCGCGCCGCACACTTTCGACAATCGCGATGATAAAGATGCAGTCGCCGCCCGTCCCATCGCGTAATTTACGTCCAGCTTTCGCTTAGACAATTTCAAAGACAATTATAAATAAATAAGTACGAGATTAATGGAGAAGAAATCTAGAAACTGTATCTCTCGACCGGAGCCTATTTTTTCACGAGCGAAAACTCGATTTGATGCCATTTTTTCGTAATTTCTTAATTACCCATCCAAATATTTCGATAATTGATCGTTAAATTTATAAATTTTATTAAATTAAATTCTACTAGAAATGAGAGAGAGAGAGAGAGAGAGAGAGAGAAAATAAAATAAACAACATATGAATTACTAAATTGCAAAATGATAATTTTGTTTTCGCAAAAAACGATTAAAATTGATACATTGCTATTGATTATTTTTTCTTAGAAAAAAATGCGATTTCTCCCGTATTATTAAAAAAATTATTCTCTTGAATGTCCATGTTGTATTCTCGACATATATCGCATGTATAGTTTGCTCTAAAATTGAATTTGTGCTGCGGGATATAAAGAAAGAAAGGTATATATTTTATTTAAATGTTTACGTTTTCGCATATTACTATGCGCGACTCGCAGAAATCTTCTAAGGCCAAAAATAATTTGTGAAATCGGCCGAGGAGGCTTCATGCATCGCTGATTGTTGGCCGGACCTGTTTTCTGCATCTCGAGAAGAGGAGCTTTTGTGTTTGCTCAACCACGCCTGAGGATCGAGCCGCTCGATCGGATCGTTTCTACTTATAAGTATGCCCCATGATATATCAAATGTACTTCACCGTCCTTTCCATTGGCGTCGCTTCGTTGTTCGGCAATTAGAAGCATCAAGTATCTAATATAGCCGATATAAAGTACACGTTCGAATTAATCCTCTAACAATAAGGAGCGCAATCTTTTTCGTCAAAGAAAGACAAAGATTTTTAATAAGAGATAGGCTACAAATTTAATATTTTCTAAATAGATAAGAAGATTTTATAGGAATTTATAGCTGGTACGCCAAAATATCTATTGTTATATAAAAATATTATTAACATTAAAATATTAAAATTTAAATGAATAAAATATATAAAAAATATAATTAAAATTTAATTATATACTTTCAAAATTACAGACATTTTTCTGCTTTAATTTCATTAGATATTTTACGTCGAATTGTATACATCTTTTTCTATATTCAGACACACGGGAGCATTTCTCTCTATATCGTAAAAAAAAATTATTTTCCATTAATGGAAATATATTACATTCCTACCATTTATTGTGTAATTTTACATACTTTTCTCGCAGTGCAAATAAGAGCCACCTCGCCGCCAATGCAAAGGCAATGACTCGGTGACTATCTAACCGGGGCCGATTTCAATCGTTAATAGCGTCTAGCTAGCTAGATAATAACAATAACAATGATAACAATGAGAACGGTAATGGCGGAGGCAGGCATGGTAACGACGACGACGGGGTCCTATTCCTATTGTGCGTCGTACACGCGGGCACCCGATATCAAGCACGAGCTAGGTTCGAACAATCGAAAACCGAGGAGGCATCGACGATGGTCACACTCTGCTGCTTCGATACGTGGGGAGAAGAGGGAAGGTGCTCCAAAATCGTACAGAATATTCCCTTTGTGTTTCTCTCAGATTCTTCTATCCGATTCGCGACCGAAAAGAGATTTCTAGCGAGCTGGGGAGAGAAAAAATTTCTTATTTTAAAGATTTTGTGAAACGCTTTTATACAAAAGAGATATCTTTCGATAATCAAATTAAAAATGTCGTTAGATCCTTTTACACAAACGTTTCTGCAAAATCTTTTCGATTTCTCAAGTTGTAGTAAATTCGTGCGGACGAAAAAAAAAAAAAAAGTATAAAAAATCAAAAAATGACTCGCCGATGTGTCATTAAAATCGGCATTTCGTGCAAACGATGGACTTGATCGGTGACATTTTTGCTGAAAAATTATATTCGAATTAGCAGTTGCCACTATAACATTGCGCCGATTCTAGGACACCCTGTACGGAGAGATATCGCACGCCGTTCACCGTCCAAATACTTCTTTATCCTCCCCGTATCTCGTCCCGATTCCCGGGTCCCGAAACTGTCCTAGACATCTCTGTTTGCTAATCAAAAGACGAAGATCAATTACGCATTGAAACGTTTCGCGACACGGTCCTGCGAGCTGCCGAATAGCCGAATCGGCGAAAGCCGGGGCTTTATTTAGGGGTTCCTTTATTCGACGCTCCTCGCACAATACATCCGGAACGGTGCATCGCACTCGGTGATTAATCGGACGGCGGATCCTTTGAATAGTTACTTGGCATGGAATTTTAGACATCGTCGAGTCGGATATGATAGACGCTCTTTGCCTATATTAACTCTTAATTAGCCGCGCGACGACTTCAATTCTTCGATCCGTCTTGTCTCTTTTGCCCAATTTAACGAGCACCGTGTATCCGAGTCGGAATTCTTTTCATAATTATATTACTCTAACGATTGTTTTGCGTGAAAAAGGATGAAAATACATTCCTCTCCAATGGAGAGGAGAGTCCAATATCCGGAAGGATCTGCGGACGAGGATGACTCGTCTCGAATTATCGGATCAACACGGGGATCGATCGATCGGTGGCGAAGAATCGGCTTTTAGAAACTCGTCCGAGAGAAAGAGAAGATTGCACGCGGCCGATCATCGTCGTCGTCGGCTATTGGTTTTGACGAAATTGTTGTTATTAGGTCGGCGCGATAGCGATCGCGTAAAAGTCTCTCCTCTCTCGCGGAGACTTTCTAGGCTCCTTATATGCGTCTCGTCGCGAGCGAGGACGAGACGCGTATCGGCGGCAAAGATCTTCCGCAAAAATCCTCCCTAGGGCGCTCGAGCGCGTGATTAGCTGTTTAAAGCCCGACTAATAACGTGATGACGTTAACGCGCCAATCGAGAATCCATCGGTACTCTTCGCTGTCCGATGAATCGCGGAGGGAGAAGATGAGGCCGCGATGATGAGATCGAATAGAGGAACGGTCGTTCCGACGATCGCGACGACCGTTAGTCGTCACGCGATTTATTCTCCTTCTTTATAATTACGTGTCGTCCTTCATTTCTTGTTTTTTTTTTTTTTTTTTTTTTTTTGCGCTATAATCATGTGATAAAGCGAAAATTATTGTAGTACGACGATGCTATGTATCCGCGACAATGCGGTGTCGATAATGCTACATTATATCGAGACCGTCTCTACTCGTATATAGAATGTAATTGAAGGCAAAAGACTTTTTGCTAAAGGATGTCGCGATGTGACTAATAACCAGACTGATATATGAGATATTATCAGATATGTAAAAATAATGAAATATTAGTTTAGAAATTATACTTTGAGTGACAGGAAGAAATAGAGAAGGGATTAATCTTGATGAGAATCTCTCTCTAACATTTCGGAGATAACAAATGAAATAAATAGAAGTTTCAGATAAAAAATAAATTTCAATAATAAATTACAGGACTCATGCAAATCTCTCCGGAATGTCGAAAATTTATAAGCGCTTTATTTTTAATTTAATAATCGATATAATTTGTTCTTAATCGCGTTTCTTCCCCCGTTTATTTTTCAATACATAAATCAATAAATTTATTTCTTTTTTAAACCAGCAGGTCTACTTCATACAAGACGACTGATAACGATGATGTCGCGATTTTTCGAATCGGCACGATTGGCGCGTCGTGAATATTTTAATCGGAATTTTTCAGTCTCGATTCTCTTGGTGAACAACGTAAAAAACAAAAAAAAAAAAAAAAAATATATATATATATCGATTGTGATCGGAACCGCCCCTTTCTTGTCTTCGTCGCCGATTTTTCGCGAGAGGACGTTTACACGGCAGATACACAATTACGAGATCCGCTAATGGTAATGAGTCGAATCGACCACGCATCCTCCTCGCAGACTCATAAATATATCGCGCGTCGAGAGATCGGGACGAGATATACGATCCTGTCCCTGGATCGTCTCGCGAGGGCTGAAAAACGGAACGGTGGAGAGGTGGGATGTGGAGGGGGTGGAGAGAGGAAGAGGAGGATTTTCCCGCTGCAACGATTTTAACGACGACTCGACTCTCGCGACGTTTATTAAATATATGCATATGTAACCGACTTTCTCTGGCCGTAAAACGCGTTTACGCCGATATATCGAAACGTGCCGGTTACGTACTGGGGGGGGGAGGGGGGGGGCGCTAATTAAGACCTAAACGCGCCCGAGACGAGATATCGCGTTTATGTAAAAGCTCGCGACGAGCATCCTTCGCATCTCGATGGCTTTCAATATTACCGGGAAAGAGGGGAACGTTAGTCACCCCCCCCCCCGGTCACAAAAATCGGTGATTTATTTGACATTGAATGATGGCGGAATCTTATTAAGTTACTTGTGATTTTGATTATGTGCATAGATTTTTTTTTTCTTTCCTCAGCTTGCTTACATAATGAATTCGTTGAAATGAAATTTACTTGAAATAAAAAGAAGAATTAGATTTTGCTCCAATCGATTATTTCTTTTCTTTTCTTTTTTTTTCTTTTTTCTTGCGAGACTCAAGTTCCTGAGAAACGTTTCATTTTCAATCACTCGTAGCTTAGAATCGCTTCTCTTAAAGGAAAGAATATCTTTAATAAGAAAACTGCGTTAAATGTGTGATTTACGCGCTACGTAATTATCGTTTCACGCCATAATTCGCAGCAGAACGAGAGCCAAGGATGAGAGTAATAATTGGCAGATTATCGCATCGAGTTTTCATTTAATTTCAATGTGAGATTATCTATTATTGCCAGCGGTATATCGAGTACGCTACGTGATCGCTTATCTCGCAGGTAAAGATGGAAGCGACGATAAGAGCTTGTAAGAAAAGATTATAACGAGTTATCGATAGAAATCGCGCTCCGCGTCGCGACGATTAATAAATCGTTCGAGTCGAGAGGGGGGGTGGGGGGGAGGGGGAAGAGGAGAAAAAATTTCGCGCGAACGTGAGATTTTTCACATATTGGCAAGTATGTTGCCAAGTTGGGATAAATCCCTGTCGCGGCTAATTATCTCCGGGTTAATTAAACGCCGCGCTAATTGCCGTTTACGTAGCCCGCCAACACCGTAATATCATATATCTCTCGCCGGCGCGAGAAATGATCCGCTAAACGAGCAGAATCGAAATAACGTCGTGTTTAGGTATATATAGGTGTTGTGCAATGGGTATAGAATTCATGAGGGCTCTGAAATTAATAAATAGTCTAGCAAATATATATAGTTGTAACTCAATGTCGAGTCGAAATATACGAATAATGGTTCACGTTATTCCCCATATAATAGCTATTAATAAATTAATATTTATAAAAAATTATGTTACATATTATATTGCATATAATATATTTATATGTCATATTAATCTTTATAAATATATATACTGGGTGGCCCATTTTAATCCATCCAGTCGAATATCTCAAAAACCAAGCCCGGAAGAGAAAAATGTTTCAGACAAAAGTTGTTTGGTTTCGAGGGGGCCATAAGACGGTACCATTGGTTTGACCTTGAAGAGTCATTTGAAAGTCACGTGAAGGTCAACTTTGAAATCTTAAATGGAAACCCCCATTTTTTATTTAGTATTCTTGTAGCTGACATTGAGAGCTTTCCAAAACACTATAATAAAGTATTCTTTTTATTCAGTACTTTTTGAGTTATTTTATATTTTAATCTGACATCTTTTGATATAAAAAATTAAATATCTCATAAAATAGTTAGTTTTTTTTTGCACTAATTGATTTGTCTCATTATTCTGTACATAAAAGTATTACGGTAAGATTATCAAAAACTAACTATTTTATGAGATATTTAATTTTTTATATCAAAAGATGTCAGATTAAAATATAAAATAACTCAAAAAGTACTTAATAAAAAAATACTTTATTATAGTGTTTTGGAAAGCTCTCGAGGCAAGCTACAAGAATACTAAATAAAAAATGGGGGTTTCCATTTAAGATTTTAAAGTTGACCTTCACATGACCTTCAAATGATTTTCCAAGGTCAAATCATTGTCATCGTCTTATGGCCCCCTCGAAACCAAACAACTTTTGTCTGAAACATTTTTCTCTTCCGGGCTTGGTTTTTGAGATATTCGACTGGATGGATTAAAATGGGCCACCCAGTATATTGTGTGCAATATAAAGTAA
This sequence comes from Polyergus mexicanus, assembly GCF_030449975.1. NCBI lineage: Eukaryota > Metazoa > Arthropoda > Insecta > Hymenoptera > Formicidae > Polyergus > Polyergus mexicanus. The sequence continues at coordinate 6,992,959 of NW_027223323.1, forward strand.
TTGTAGTTCCGATGTCGCATCCGTCTGCGAATCTAATACGGGAAGATAATTGTGGGCGTCTTGAGGCTTGCTTCTCGATGAAATGCAATGCCATATCGATAGTGGAGAAGGTCTCGCGGGGCGAACAAAGCGATAGTATATCAGGCCGCCCCGTTACACGCGTTCCCGTTATCAGGGACAATTACCGATAGATATATATCTGAAATGAAACGATTTTACCTCTTTTCGCGAACGAGTACGTCCCGACGATGACCTTCCGCCAATGTGTAAGAGGCGTGTAATTTTCTCGCGCGCTCGCGCCAACCCGGACGTTTCGTTGCCAATTCAACGGGAACATCGCGATCGATGCTGCTTCTTCGTTCCAGGCCGGCAAGAAATCAGGATCAAATTTCCCAACTCATCGAGATTTTTCTCCCCGATTTAGCGCAAACGGAATTCGCGATCGCGAAGCCGCAGATGAGCGCGAAACGGCTCGGCAATTTCGCAGCCTGCGAAATTTCATAGCGAGGATCTCGGGATTTCTCCGGATGCGGGTGTTGGTCGCGCGCGAAATATCGATTTTAAGACAACGAAAAAATATAATATCCTTTATAAAGAACGGTTTTTGCTCCTTCGGGATGACGACAATGCTACTCGCAAACGACGAAACCATTCCGGTTGTAAATTGTAACCGAAGCGAAATAATATCTGTTTCAGCGGACATATAGCATCATATTCCATTTCTTTCTCTCTCGTCGTTAAATTCGATGTACTATATCCGGCCGTTTTACGGCGCGCGTGCAAGAAACGGCGAGCGCCCGACCTTTTGACGCAACTCCGGCTCTAGCTCCCAGGCACAAAAATATTAATGCAGGCATTAGAAAGTTTCCCGTGCGAGCGCGCGAGATCCTCGCCAAGTATCTGCGCCGTATATATTCGTATCTCTCGTGCATTTGGCGCGCATGCAAGTCGCGTATATCGAGTTTCCTTTTCCTCGCCAATTTTTGACATAGCGAGATAGTAGGTTCCTTTTAAAAAATAGATAAGATAGAGAGATAAATATACGCTAAGTACACAAGAAAAGTAAAAATTTTTGTATGCAACAAACAAAATTTAAAAAAAAAAAAAAAATAGAAAATTAAGAATAGCAATAGACAGTATAATGGAAAATTAATTATTATGTGCTAGTGTCTTGTTTCTTATCGTGAAATGAAAATTTGCGCTCACTGATCGATGCACAATAGCGGAACTGACTATGGTGAAACCCTGTGTTGATCTGTAACATACAAGTATATATCCAAATTAAATTAGCGTCTAAAATTATTAATATTGGAAAAAAAAAATATATTTAATGTCTACAATAATATTAACAAATATTTAATGGAAGAATTTTATAATTCTTTTTTTTTTTTATCATTCGATTTTTATTATCGATAGTAAAAATGCCGTTTGGTTATATAGCTTCCCCTTCAGGATAAACCTTCCAGGTACTGAGTCCTCCCACCACGTCAAGGTGTACCCAAAATGGGAGGGTTTACATAATATAATTCGATATAATATAATATAATTAAAAATTTATTTTATATATATTATAATTGAAAGACTTTTTTTATATCTACATTGAATTCTTCATTTCTTCGACAAAGATGCAATATAGATATATTCCAAGTGATTTATTATTAGGATGTAAAAACTATGACATAAGTTTCATTTTATCGGAAATTACTTGAAAATTGTCGATAAAAAAATGTTTAATATTAATGACCGATTAATAAAAAAAAATCGATTGTCGCAGGCGCTCGAATCCTTTTAGTAATTTTTACCTATCGAGTTTCGCAAACCTACGCATTTGATGACCGAATACAATCGCTGATGCCTACGATCGTCACCGACTAACGCCCAAGACACGTGGATTTTTAATTCGCGATTTAATTCTCCGATAAGGCGTCAAACGAGTCGCTATAATCCGGTTGTTTATGCGCGAAGCGGCTAACAGAGATGGAAAGAAAAAGACTCCGTATACAAAGAAGAGTAAATTAGTCGAAAACGATGTCTCGTTCGCATCGACAGCTGCTAACTATCCGCCAAAGTGTCCCCCGACTCTCTCGTTTCACGCGCGGCTTCGATTTTCGCAGTTATATATATTTCCCTGGTTCAGGAGAAGATATCCTGGATCCGAAGGCGTGGCATGAGACACAATGCAATTAGGATACGGCAAAATTAATATCTCTCTCTTCCTCTTCCTCTCTCCTTCTCTTATGCGGAGATTGCACCTTAATAAGGCGCGATTTCATTTTTCAATCGTGCAATAACGATGGAGCAATAAACAATTTCAGCATTTGGGTCGCGAGTCTATCGTATCGTCTTTGTTGTTATCGATCGTTAGCATCGTTGAAAGGAATCGGAACGCGATAAGTTTGATATCCCGTAAAAGGAATCGTAAATTTTCCCGAATATATATTTCATCGATTTTTTTTTTTTTTCAATCGATGATGTACATTTCTATCGGCCGTTTAAATAAACGTGCTTAATTTAAATAAAATAATAATAAAAATAATAAATTAATCTCAAGCCCTCCAAGATCATCCATACGATATCTGAATAAATTTCGTAATTCAAATATCTTTCGATAGCCAACATATATATATATATATATATATATATATATATATATATATATATATATGTGTGTGTGTGTGTGTGTGTGTATATATATTCCCATCATAATCCCGCATCGCGAAGATGGAACGAGCGAGCGAGCAATTTTGTAGAGCGCAACCGACGACGTCGTGGAGAAGCAACTTTGTGGAGCGAGCAGCCGCACGATCGCCTGACGGTGGCCAAGAGGATCGGCTCGGCTTGGCCGAGGGAGCCCCCGCGGCTACATGGCCCGTATATTTATTATTAAAGTCCCGGCTACCGAGCCCGTCATCTTTCAACGCCTCGAATGTTATTCGTCTTCCGCGCACTCGCAGATAGAGTACTCGCGCGTTCGCGGCGCGAACGGACGCTCGTTTATACAGAGTGTCCCGCTACACATACCGCAATCGTGCGTCGCGCTCGCATTACGTCTTCATCGGTTTTACAGATAAAGCTATTCTACTTGTGTTATTTTTTTTTTTTTTTTTTGCGAGAGAATTAATTTTACCCGATTATTAATTTTATTTAAATTTTTTTTTTTTTTTTAACGAGAGAATTATCAAGAGAAATTTACGCGCGAGAAATTAAATTTTCTCGAAAGTCTATAATAAATTCATAAGCGGGTGTAACTGTACGCTCATGAAAAATTTGGCGATCACAACGATTCGGAAAGTAGGATACTTCGAGTTGATGCTTCGAAAGAGCGCGGGAGAGTTAATCGAGACGCGATTCGTCCGTTATATCTTACGTTGCACTCGCGCGATTTAATTCGCAAAAGCGGATCCTATCCTCTCTCGAGCATCCTCTCGTTGCAATGCCGCCGAAGGAAAATCGATTACAAATTCGCCGATATGTCGTCGATAATTGATGCAGTGTTTGCTCCCGATGCTATCTCGGATTCCATAACAGAGGGACGGCGTAATCCGAAAGTAGGTCCGACTAATCTGCCTTAATCTATCGACAATGAGGCGCGGAGATTGACGCGCGCCGCGAAGCGATAACGATGCTGATGCTGCGCTTTTTCCTAATCGTTCGCGAACGCTGTTTATTCTGCGCTTGTACACGACGATTTACTGTACGGGCAACGAGAAATGACAAGTTGGGCAGCCGTGACTGTTAATTAATCAAAGCCGACCGGCACTTTGGACGGGCTCATTTCTCATGAGATTGGAGCAGCGAATGTATTAGATATTGTCTGTCGAGATTTTATCTGTCCTTCGTTTTTTAACAATTTATTAATTTATTTTAATAATTTCTCTTTCGGTGTTTTTATTTTTATTTTAATAAATTCTTTTTCTAATATTTTTTTTTTTTTTTTAAATAATATTTCAATGGGTCTTGTGCGCGTGTAATGAATATTCAGGACTGGGGCTCTAATATATACAAGGGTCAATTTTTTTTTCCCCCCTTTCAATGATAATTTACTTTGTAAATAAATATTTTAATATTTTGCTACTTAAAGTTTCACCAATCTCTCCTAACATTTTATTTTACAGTGACGTAATTTTATTCGTAGATCTCTAACATTCAAATGATATCAACGGATTGTAGTTTAGTCAGAATTTTGGAATAAATTTTAACATACTAGCAATAGAGAGAGAGAGAGAAAACGCCGCGAAACGAGACCGACGGCCGTATCGGCGGGTCAGCAAGATCGACGACCTCCGACGAGAGGAGGGCAAAATATTCCGTCATGCCGCCCCCGATACGCCCCTGCACCTCGGGCTGTGATTAGCACCCAAGCGTCAGTGCATTTCGAGAACGAGCGCATAACTATGCGTGCACGATGCACACACGGTGTTGCATCCATCGCGAGGAGTCTCGTTTCTCTCCCGCCGGGGCTAGGATTGCAACGAAGAGACCCTCGGAGATGTGTCGGCGGATTAGAAAACAAAATCTCGCGGCCCCCGCGACTTCCGCCACGAACTGGAGCACCTGGATGGAACCCGTAACACAAGCGGAAACTTGAGAACCCGACTTGTCATTTGAGATTCCTTCGTATAACGTATACACCAAGTCGTAATACATTGTAAGCACGCGATGTAGAATCGGACACGCCTTATCCGTTGCGTTCTCCCCCACCCCCCTTTCGATTATTTTTAAAAACGCTTCGAGCGCGTTCAAGCCTCACTCGAGATTCTCCAAGAATGTCCATCGATCGAGGACGAGTGTCGTCGAGGAGGATCGACGGCTTCGCCGATGCCTCCTAATTGAATTCGCCGAGAGAGCAGCGCACCAGCTGCTCTCTTCCTATCAATTATATTGTAGGTCGGTGGGTACACATCTAGCATTCATTACGGGATCGGTTTGCGCAACGCTCGATTTATGGAGCGGATACTAAGTCGCGGAACGGAGTCCTGCCTGCGATCGGGACGGGATTATCGCGACGGATCATCTTGGCCGATCGTGCGTACGTCGCCGGAATGGGAATGTAAAGGAGATGTGCAAGGCTCCGGACGTTGATGCATCGATGAATGCATCGCAAAAAAAAAAAAGAAAAAAAAATTCCTGAAATTTTTGAGTCTATATCTTTTTGTTAAAGTAATTTGTAAAGCTTCTAGAATATTTTTAATTTCAAGCTGCTGACGAGATGAATATCAAGTTTACATTTAGATTAGAGAGTTTATACGGCATTTGTTGAATATTTTTTATTCTTTAGAATTTTTTTAAATTTTCATACCTTGTTCTTATCTTTGAGTCAAAATTTTTACTGATTTCGTGGGGAGAAGCGACGCGATTATGGCCAGGCACAAAAATCTACGAATTAATACTCTCTTGTGCTGTAAAAATAATTACACGAGATAAAAAAACAAAAATACTTATACACTCGACAAATGACATAATATTAAATTATAATTAACCATATTTTAGATACGAAGAAAAGTTTTTTTTTTTTTATGCGAAGAAAATCTCCAAGATCTATCTTTCTCATCACCTTCTTGTCTCACATTACAAGACTACTGTAATTGAGAAAATGGCAAACAAAATTGAAGAGTACTTTTGTGAAAGAATCATGTCGTCCTCGAACCGTGATATGTTCAAACATGATCGCCGCGGAAGATTACGCTCGATCATCAGAAGATTACTTTGCGAGACTTTTACTCTTAACAATTTCACCTCTATATCAACAAACGTATCTCACAATCGCTGCGATAGCTGTTGAATCGATCTAATTCGAATTAAATTGACGAACGTGCACGCGAAAAAGAAAAAGATTACATTGATCGCTCGAAGAGTAAAGAACAGGAGAAGGAGGGAGGGAAGAGGGAGGGAGGGAGGGGGAAATTTTTAAAGCAAGAGGCGATCTTTGGGTAATGGGTCTGCGCAGATCAAGCTCCGAAAGAGTTCCAGCTCGATACACTCGTCGCACTGTGTGCGTTAACGGGATCGGGAGTTACGTCGAACCGGTTGTAGACGCGCGGTGTCCTTAGGTAGCCGCGGGTGGTGGAAGTCTCGTATGTAGGTCTCGTCCTGGGATTGGTCGAGCCGACCCGGCGGATAAGGTCCACCGCGCCGAGCCGTGTGTCTGCTCGGGGCCCCGAGCCGGGGACTCACCTGTTGCACCTGGCACGCCGTGTTCGCTTACCGGAACCGGAGTCGACGAATTCGGCTACGGTGACCGGCCACACGCTCGGCCGGTTCTCGATCGAAAACCCCTATCGAATTCTCCCTGAGAAACTCGTCTCTCCGCATTTCGGAAATCTTTGTCCGCTCTCGCATCGACACGCTTTTGAAATCTTTGACTTTTTAAGATACGCAATTCCGACTTTCGACAAATTTGATGTCCCCGAGCTGTTAAATCTTGAATCGCAGAAATCGCATTATTATATGTCTTAGAAAAAAAAAATTTTTATTCCTCTCCCTTCATTTTTATTTTCCGCTTGGAATTTTATAGATTCAGAGTCTTCGAGTCTTGGAATTGCTATTCAAGGATCTTTCCTCGCGTCTCCGAGATCTCGAAAGTTCGGCAAAGGACAAAGATATATATATATATATAGGAGTGGCTTATGGTGTTGCGAGGACTCGAAAATTTATCCTTGTTATTTAAAAATCACTGTAATCTCTAAACGGATTAATCGTTAGAATTTTTTTTTCATATTCCGAGGTCTAGAATGATACCGAGAATAATTTCCGGTGACTCTCCGACGATGAAATTGCGCCTCGCGTTTTATACGCGCAATTAGCAGACACACAGGATGCAACCGAATCCTTCGTAGTTTCGTTAACGAGCACCGGGGCACATCGGGTATAATGATAATACCGGAGCGATATTTATGCGACCAAGTGAATTAATGATCATAAGGGGATCCCGAACGAGCCGTTACCGTTATTAAGAATATCTACATCCCGTTGCCTCTTCTCTATCACGTTATAGAACCAAAAATTCTGTGTTATTTAAAACGTACAAATTTTTTAAGAAATTGTATAAAATCTACAAAAATTTAACCGTTATAAAATCTATAAATTCATGAAATTGTTCCAAGGAAAATTTAATCTCTCCATTCAATAGCAACGCTCGGCGAGTCTCGGGCGAGTTTAGAATAACGAGGAGTTGCTTTGGTCAGTTATCGATGCGTTATCATTTATCGGAACGGTTTCCATCCTATCTCTCGTCGTCGTATCGTTCGTTTATTCGCGTGAGTTTGCGCTGGGTCGGCTTGTACCGGGTATGCACGTGCTACGCGAGACGAGGGTGGGCTGTTGAAGAGGAAGAAAGAGAGAGAGAGAGAGAGAAAGGCTTAATTGCGGCAGCATCCCGGCGCACGTGCAGACGTCGATAAGCGGCGCATCCTTCTGACATCATCGATCAGAACCCGTCGGCTCTCTTTTCCTTTTCGCCGAGCGGCGCTTCTTCCGCACGTTCCCGCGCTCCATCAATCGCGGCCTGCATCGGCGGCCCGGTATTTTTCCAAGGCCGCCGTCGGTTATTAGCCAGGGCTTTCTTTCTCCCGTCATTTTCCCGCGATCGGCCGGCCGGCCGGCGAATCGAATCCATCTCCCCGATCCGTTCGATCAAACTTATTCTCTCGCCGCAATGAGAGATCCACATTTCCAAGATCCGCGGAGCCGAATCTGCCCGCCAAATGTATGTGTTTAATCCCTAGGATAGGATCCCGTGAATTTTCAGGGATGCGTCTCTTTTTAATTGAAAATTACGTCTTAACGAACGATTTAATTTGATTCTTTCGTGTATAATTTATAATGAAAAGTGGATCATGATATAAATTATAATTATAATGAAGAATAAATTTACAATAAAATTTCATATAAAGAATTTTGCGAAAGTAATCGTTCTTACCGTCTTCAAGTGCGTTATCAGCGATGATTTTAATAGCCCCGTCATCAACTACGCGGATAAATTCCGCGGTTTCGCGGAATGAAATTTTTATCACGACGCTGGAATTTTGAGGACGGGAAAAAATGTCCGCGAATCAAGCGAGCGATCGAATAAATTCCGAGGCGCATTCGGGGTCGCCCGATAAATTATTGTCCGCCGATCGATTACTTACGTGCATTTGCATTCGCGTTATTCTCTTTGGGCGAAATATACATACGTGAAAAGGACGCCTTTCTCGCAGGTGTACTCGATTTGCCAGATATATCGATATGTATTGACGGGTTTGTCGATTATAGACAACGCACTATCTTTGATTGTTGAGTATATCGATAAATTCCAACGGATTAATGAAATCATATCGAAAGATATGTAGGAAATAAAAGCGGAAATAAAAATTTGAATTAAATTAAAATAAAGAAGAAATAATTATTCTCTTTACAAATAACTCTTCTCGAAAAAGTTACATATTTCTAATACCGTCCCACTGCTGTCACGCCATTTGAATTCCATTCTTTTTTTCTTTAATTCTAAAATTTCTATATTTTCAAAAATTTATTTAAATTTTCAGTTTTAAATGAGACAGAATCGCATTCAAATAAAAAAGTACAAATATAAAAAGACAAGTTTAATAAATAATTTTTTCGCGACACCTATATATTGGATAAAATGCTATTAGTGTATAGCACCGTTACTATTATTATACTACTCTCTTGCTACGCTCTCTATTAATCAATTACATCTTTCCCGGATCAGTATTCGCAATGATCGATAATCGTGGATCGTGTGTTCCTTCTTCTCGATGAACTCGATGAACGCGTCTTAACCTCTCGTCGAAGTCTCCGGCGGCAGTAGGTCGAAGCGCCTAGGCTCAGGCCGAAAAGACACGTCCTTGAGGCTGCATCGATGGTTCCCCCGCGTTAACGTAGACCTGAGAGAGGAGGCTTCACCAAGCCCGTGTTGGAGTGACACGTGCAGCGCGCGGAGAACCGCCGGTTGGAGAACCTTTGTGCGCTGTACGACGAAGAGGAGGGTGTTGCGCGGCGCGGTGGAGGCAAGCGCGGGCCCCGAAGGGGAATGGGGGGAGGTGGGGTATCCAAGTACCGCTATACGTGGAGTCGCCCCAGGCGAAATACATACCTACCTACCTACCTAGCGCGTGTTCTCTCTTTCCCTCTCTCTCTCTTCCTCTCTCTTTCTCGCGTCCGATCGCTCCCTCCTCCCATCTCCTCCACCTCCCCAAATCCCCCTCAGACCCCGCTCGCGCAAGCTATACCGCTGGAAGTACACGCCATGATGCACGCCATAGAGCAACGGCGAGGACCGACCAGTGGCTTGCCTCATCTCGCCGACGACGCGCGTCGCGACGTCGCCGTCGACCTCCTTCTCCTTTTTTTTTTTTTCATTCTCTCTTTCTCTTTCTTCTTCTCTCTTTATTTGCCGTCCTGCTGTGCGCGAGAGTTTATTCGTCCCCGCTGAAACCTCGATTTGCAAAAAGGTATCGAGAGCTCTAGAAGGATCTTTGCAAATTGTCACTCTGACTGTTTCAAAATCGTTAAATTCTTGATAAAGCCTTTGATCGATAGAAGATTTTCGAATCCTCGAGTTGGACAAAGAAGTTGACGAAATAACGTGTTTTTATGGTGCGTCCGATAAATAAGATCGCTGACACAGTTGGCGCGATATCGTCGTGACGACTTCCAGTTGGCGGATCGAAGAAATAAAGTGTTTTCATCGTCGTTCTCGAAAAATTCCTCAGCGTCGCGACCCATTTTCAATTGGAATATCGAAGAAGAAAGAGGAGGAGGAGGAGGAGGAGGAGGAGGAGGAGAGCTGTTTCTGACAGGTATTCCTCGTGCCTATTTAGGCATTTGCGATAAATCGATCGTCGTCATCGTCGAAAGATAACGTGTCGCGGCGACTTGAAATTGGCAGACTAAAGAACGCCGGACGATCACAACGGCGAGGTGGAAGAGGACGCCGCGAAGAAGATTCTCCTTCTTCTCGAGTGCTCACCTACCTACCTACCTACCTACCTACCCTACCACTTCCTCCTCCTCCTCCTCCTCCTCCTCCTTTTCCTCCTCTTCCTCCTCGTCCTGCTCCACCACTACCATTGCGTTTACAGTCGTTTGGTCGCCGGCGAGCAATACGGTTTACGATCGCGTATACGACGGCGTCCAGAAACAGCTGGTACCGCTGGTCGCGTCCAGCGATCGCAAATCCTCGAGGACCTCCTAGCAAGGACCGGTCTCCGTTTGGATCAGTCTGCGAGATAAAACAAACGCAACGGCATCGTGGTCTCCGAAGAACGTATCCGCGCGAGTGAGAGTGACATCTTCCCGGTCTTTCAGAGACACGATAAGTCGGTGATTCGAGTGCAGAGGACAGTCGAATAAAAAATCCCGGGATTCTGTCTGATTAAAGAAAAGAAAAGAAAAAAAAATGTATTGCATCTTTAAAGTTCGAGAGTTTTAAAATCTGTTTTATTCGAAGAGGAATCGAGAGAGTCGCAATATAGTTTATATCTTCGAGAATTCGCAGATCTCCAAGATTTGAGCGAGAATCAAAATCTATTAAATGTCAGGATCCATTATAGCTTAGATCCCGAGTCGAGATTTCTAAGGATTCGAGGAGAGAAGAATCGGAATCTGTTATATTCCAGAAGTTCAAGGTGAAGCGGGAGAGTTCAGGCTCGCATCATAAAAATTGTTCGAGCGTTCCAGTCACATATCCTATCACGTCCCGAGGATTCGAGAAATAAATCATTCCCGGAGGCTCGAGGAATCGATCGAAGATCGCATGGCCACGACAGCGTCGACGCGTCTACGTGGTTGTTACCGTTTGTGCGAGGAGCGTCGAGCCGCGACGACGCCTCGCGTCATCCAGCGTGTCGCGCGCCACATGATCGTTGACCAGTGAACGACCTCTCTCGTCGAGAGAGAGTTTCGGGAGCTTCCCCGCGACCGCGTTATTAATTCAGAGGGGGGAAGGGGGGGGGGAAGAAATTTCGGGGAAATTTCCATCTGTGCGGAGATTCCCCGGAGGATCCTGTGAAGAAGCCACGACCGACCTGGTCTTCTCGAGCTATTTACCTGGCAGTGATCTCCTCCTCGTCTCTTCTATTCACAGAGGTTAGTCACTCGCTTCGTTCCGGTATCGTACACACACACACACACACACACACACACACACACACACACATATACACATGCAAACGCGTGTGTGTGGGCAGGAGTGTGGGTACACGCTCGCGGTGCAGCGATTGCCCGCGTGTGCGTATATGTATGTGTGTGCGCGCGAATCTCGTGCAGGTATATATTTATCCGTGTTGCGAAAGTGCAGCGAGCCGCATTATTTGCGGCCAGCGAGGTGTGAACTTTTTCGGCGATCGATCGAAACGAGGTACATTATTGCGGATGCGACTGCTCTCTCGAAAGAGACATACGTCAAATTCCGTTCCAAAGGTTTCAATTTTACGAAATACTATGCTTATGTAAATCTCTCTTTCTCGATGATAATAATCGTAATACTTTATTCTCCCCTAGAGAGATAAACGCTGAGCGGACACTCATATCCTTTTGTCTTTCCTGAAATATCGGGGGGAGAGAGAGAGAAGATTGGAGGGAGTAATGTTCCTTCTAGAATGATTGATTCCAACATTATACTACGATAAACCGTAACTACGAAGATCTCCAAGTAAAACCGAGTTCTAGATATAGAGATGAACCGCGCGATTGATTGATGCATAATTGTAGATAGAATCCGTATACAATCGCTTTGTCGATCGCGACACCGCGCGCTGATCTTCGTAGAGTTTACGGGTTAATGCGACGACGGAGGTGTCGTCGTCTATTTCACGCGCTGGATATCTTTGCGATGACGCAGCCTCCGCGATTCATCAATCGCGCCGGAGAGATTATCGCGCGCCCACGATAATACACGTTTCGAAAGGAAATTACTCGGCAACTAGGTTCAAAAATTATACGCGTATATACATATATATTATTTGAAAGAGAACGATGAGACGCTACATTACACTGACGTCGTATTTCGCGCGACACCCGTTGTCCTAGCGTTATCGCGTGCGAGAATCGCGATTGGTGGAAAAGCTACGATATTTTCAAGGAAATCGTTACTCGATAACGATTTCCTTGAAATGTTAGTACGATACGTATATTCGCGCGGCTCATTTTCGATGAGGGAGATTACGATACGATGCAAATGAGAGCGCGCGAGCGCTGCGAGGAGAAAGCGCGCGATCGCGATTATCGTCAAAATTGTATTTTTTTCGTGCGCGCATCCCGCCGAGTAAACACGAACAACTCGCTCCTCGACACGCGGTAGCGCCTGAGAAAAAAAGAAAACAAGAAGAAACTTACAAATATCTAATATACGGAAATACGAATGCAACAATAGGGGGTTTAAATAAAAAAGAAATAACCATAGACCAATAAGTAATTGAGTTTAGAGAGAGAGAGAGAGAGATAAAAAAAGACAGACAATACGTGTGCACGACAGTAGATAAATTTAAATAACTAATCAGTAATTATATTATGCATTTACGTTATATTATATTAGAATATATCGTTTTGTGTGTAATATCGATATATAAAATAATTAATCGCGATATGAGATATGTAAATTAAATTGATTAATTAATATTCACAAGGCTCGATCGCATTTTCAACGTGATGAGATAATAATTAAAAATAATCAATTGATAAATAAGTCTACATTTCTCTCATCTTTTCCATTTCGTTGGCGTTTCGAGAAATCGGTTCTCTCGCTTAAAATTGACCGCAACGTGTCCGTTCTACGCTATGAATCGCCGCCTGCGAAACAAATAATTGGTGAAAAATTCCAGCTGCTCACGATACCGCAACCATGCCACAGTATTAATTAACTATAAAATCGCAGTAATGGCGACCGCCGTGTCGCGCGCGTGGACCTTTCCGCGTGTCGCCGAGTAAAAACTGGTCATGCTCGCGCTCGTCGATTCCACGTGAATCCGGAAAGTTGGAGGAAAGAAGCTTCGAGATTCAAGAATTCCAAGATGCAATGGAGAAATTTATCGCATATGTCTCCTCTTTCAAATAAATCGATCTCGATGGAAGAAAAGAGAGCGTGATTTAATAAAATTAAATTTCCAGGAAATTAAAAAGGAGAAACCATATTCAGGAGAAAAAAAAAAAAAATGGAAAGTTTATCTTTATGAAAATTTTATTCAGAAAGAGGGCGTTTCTTTCTATCAAAATTTTAATCAAAAATGAAAAGTTTTTATTTATGAAAATTATTAGATATCTCCATGAGATTTTGTCAAAAATCACGACCTTTTAATATCGAATCTTTCAAGAGCCATTCGAATAAATCTGCTTCATCTTTTTTACCATTTCGAGCGGACGGAATAATTCATTTTGCAGAAACACCGAATCGAGTTTCAAAAATAAAAGGGCGCTTAATGAGTCGGAGTCGCCGAATTCGTTCTTAAGGACGATTTTTTTTTTACGTCGATTTAGAGGCTTTTACGACAGGGGGATTCGTCTCCCGTCGTTTGTCGTTCGTGGAATTTTGGATGAATCTGTTATTCCTGTCCGGGGAAATCGTGCATGGAATTTTGATCGTTTCGATTCCGGTCTGGCGCGTCGGTTGAGAAGAGTGTCCAGAAACACGGCGCTTGTTTTTCGAGAAAAACGCGAGACAAAGACACACGTGGCTTGCCCCTTCTTTATCTACGAGCATAAACATGTCGGACGTGCGGTTAACGAATAAAAGCATGTCTAATAAAAGCCTCGTCTAACAGCGCTATTTTTGGCGCCGCAAAATCCGGGGACTCGCATTCCTCGTTATTTTGATCCTAATTTAGAACCCCGTAAACTTTGACTCAGCCATAAAACTCCTTAAAAAACATTGAATCGATCGAGTTAAAGTTAGTAATTTATTATCCCTAAAAATTGTATTTATTTAATGAAAAAAAAATATATATATATTTTTAAATCAAAAAACAAATTTTTTAATTTAATTCAATAAATATAAAAAAAGTTTCTTTATATCTATTTATTAAATCTTGATGCAGTTTAACTCCCTTCTTTAGGAACTCGGAAATTAAAAAAAAAAAAAAAAAAAATTTAATTACGATTTCCTTGATATACTTTTTTCAAGGAGGTGATTTAGATTCGCGATCGCTCCTCCAATTGCGCAAATAGATTCCTCGAATTCTCTCGATTTAAAGGGGCATCGTAAGCGCATCGATTGCGAGATGAAAAGAAAAGAAAAAAAAAAAAAGTGACGAGCTTACGGAATACAGTAAGGGCGGAGGAATAGAAATCGGCGGGAAGACAACGCCAAAACAAAGGCGAGGGTCGGAAAGAGGCAGATGCAGGAGATACGCATCTCCGAGCGTGGGATCGCGTGTGTGCGATTGCCGGCGTTGAAGTCGCCGCGAGCGGGAGATATCTAGGACGCGGGCCGCGTCGCGACGCATAATGACGCCGACGCTTTTGTAATCCACGTGACTATCTTGCGCGACGTGGGCTAGTAATGGCCGTGTATTGTCTTCGATTGAATGCCGCCTTTAGACGGCTATTTCAAAACGCACGTATCTCGGATAATATCTCGCCGACGTGACTTTTTATCAAGCCTCTATCCGAGACACAGATATAATAGAATTAAGAGATCAAATAATTAAATGTCATGTGTCAATAGCGAGCGTGACACGTGTTTTTTAAATTGAATCAAAAATTGATTTAGAAAATGTAATAAACTTTGAGAATATTATCTTTCTCAACAGATTTTATATAGCGTAAAATAATATTGTTACATTTAATGAGATATAAGAAATAAAAGGTCTCCATTTTTGATACAAGAAAAATGTGGTTAACGATTTTTTAAAACAGACTTGAATCATATACGTATCATACGTACACACACACACACAAGATATATATGTATGTATAGAATTATGATAATCCTAATAAGGTTATCTAAAGGTATGTTTATGGTATCTTTATGCTATCTAATGATTCAGAATAACTAAATATAATCATTTGAGAGAAATAACTATAAGAGATGTGAATATATATATATTATTACATAATATTGTACAACGTATAATGTAAAATAACGCCATCGTGTTCTTCCCGGTTATAATAATTATCGAGCGTCTTGCGCGTTTCATTGAAGAGGATGAGAAAGCAAGGTGGATTATTAATAGTCCTTTTTGCCGACGCGCGCGATGGAAGCCCGGAGGAAGACAGTGGAAGGACACGTGAGGTCATCGCCGCAAAATACATCGCCGATAGACGAGGGGTCCGTTGAATTTCTTTCCTTGACGATCCTGGGCTTCGATGATCGGCCGAAAGGAGGAAAGGGGGAGGGGAAGGTGAAAAATTAATGTTCGAAGGATTATCGCGAATTAAATCGATCGATCAAGCATCGCCAACGTCGTATAATACGAAATAATTCTCAACGTTAACTGGTTTCGGTCTTGATTTCGATGTTATCGATCATGGTGTCGATCTTTAGATAGCGATGGTAACGTTTCGGCCACGATCGAACTTCGGAGATAGTAATTCAATTATTTATCGCACAAGACGCTCTCCGTTATCGACGATACAACCGCGAAGAGGCTAATTATATGTCAAGAAATAAATGAAAAATGCGGAATAAAAATTTGTCTACGAATAGCTTCAATTCCGATGATAAAATCTCTCGAGTTTGGATACAATTGAGTTTGAGATATCCTACAATCGTCGATCCTTTGGAGAATTAAGGACTTTCGATAGACAATCTGCTCGTAAATTGTAGGACAAAGTTATCGTCGAGTGACTTTCATCAGTTTCTAGACGCTGTTAAAATACTCTACGAGTAGCAATGAGTCACCGCTTTCTATCGGAATGTTAATGGCGAATGCACATGTGTATTCTGGACTGATGGAAGAGAAAAAAAAAAAAAAAAAAAATCCGATTTCTCACTTTTGTTTCTCTCTTCGCGTTATTCCTCGCGTTATTGATATCGCGGACGTCCCAGCGAGATACACAGAGTGCGAGATTAACGAGAAGAACGGAGAGAAGTCAACGAAAGAGAAGTCGACTTCGTAAAAAAGCTTTAAATCTCGTAATTACGCTTATTTACTTCGTTGCGAAAGGCTCGATCAAATTTAAAATCGCGCGCGTATACACGCATAAATAAATTCCTCTCGCGATGACGAAGTTGTTCGTTTAATCGAGGCAAAATCTATTCCTTCCACTAGCTGATAAATTATCGATTTATCGAGATGAGTGATGTTCGACGTAATTCAGTCCCCCCCCCCTCTCTCTCTCTCTCTATGTAAAATTAACTAATTAAATTCTGTAAACGCTAAATTCCGTTACATCAAATCAAATGCTAATTTGACGAAATCTGTCGTTTAAAATTTAGCCAAATTAACTAATAAAGCTTTTTTAAAAAGTTTTCTAGGTTTTAAATTGTAATTTGAAATGTTTTGTCAATTTTTTCATACCGATTTATAATAAAATTAAATACATTTCAGAAATCCCATACCTCTCTTTTATATAATCCAAATTCTAAATTCTAATTCTCTTGGAATTCTGAAATTTTAATTTCCATTAAACTAGGTCAAACGATAATCTCCCCAACGGGATCTATCATTCATACATGTATATATTTAAACGTGGATTCTAATCGATTCTGAATTATGCACCGCGTTGCAATAATCTACCACGTTGCACTTAGTTAGCGGGTTTTGCGAGGTTTTAATATTTTCCGCGCGCGAGCACTCGGTCTGTACGAGTGCAGGACAGGTTCCGACGACGACGGCAGGATACTCTGACATTTGCCAGGTTGATAGTCGAGTGGTTCACCTATAGCGAGGTGCACCTATCCGCCGCGTTATACTCGGTGTCGTGGAATCGTCAAATATTCTTTGAGAGTATTTGCGATGACGATACTTTCTCAGAATGCGAAAAATCATCATTTACTCGTACACTTGTCAAATATCCAAAACATTGTATATTTTTATGAATTCAATTGATATTGATCGAGAAATGAGAGATTTTCAACATTTCGCCAATTAATTACGCTAATATAATGCAGAAAGACAAAATTTTTGTACTGATTATATATGGTAGTTGAAAAAAAAAAAAAAAAAAAAAAAAAAAAAAAAAAAAATTGACAAAGTTAATTACGCAATATGATTAATTGGAGACTTTAGGTAACTTGCAATGTGTACAATCGATCCGATAATTCCGTTGAAGAAAGATCGATACTAGGTGGAAGAATCCGAGCTGAGAACGACTTGTGGTGGGAATTTTCGGCGTACTGTATACGAACTACGGGAGATATTTATCGGACGGTCGCTTGTTAGATTTTACGCGACATTTCGAGGCGAAACGAGTTGAAAAAGCAGGCTAAGGCCCCGGGATGGCAGTGGTACGATAATTATCGGCTAGAAAACGCGGGATGGCGCATAACGCGGAGTCGCTATGTAGGCAGTTATAGCCGCGCGATTGCAGAAGCGAGCTTAGAGCCGAGGGCAGGTTCGCAACCGCTGCTGCCAAGAGAGAAATTTCTGCAGAGTTGCTGCGCCGTAGCGGTCGTTTCGACATAGGTGCAGGATCGAGGGGACTCCGGGCAGGTGCGAATACAACATTGTGCCGTTGGCAAACGCGCGTCAAACGTCCTTTACACATCAACGATTCTCGAGTAATTTCGCGAGGAAATAAAGCGGATACGCGGCGATCGAAACGTTTCAGGCATTTACATCGCGAGAGCGTTAGAGAAAATAGAGTCATTGAAAAGAGGGAAAATAATATCTCGATGATTTTCGTATTATAGAAATGATTGAGGAAAGTGAACTTTTAACGAATTAAATGTCCGTAAGACAAACGAATACATTTCTCATTTAATTTCAGGTGAAGTTTACCCTAATGGAATTTTAATTTCAGGTTCAGTTACAGAGATATACGATGCAAGAGATTGGAAAGTACTGTTACTAATTTTCGAGTTGCATGCGATTAAGAAAGAAGGGCTTTTCGCGAATTAAATTTTGAGGAGGATCGAATGAAGATTACGAAAACCATATTTTTTTTTTTTTTATTGAATTTTCCGTCAAGTTGGTCTTAATAGAATTAAAAATTTAACTATATACACTAAAGGTATACGCGATGCAAGAAATTGGAAAGTTACAATAAATGATGACTTTCCCCGATATTTTTGCCGAGGGAAAATCATGGAGGATTAATTCGTAATCGAAAAAATAACATTCTTTATGTTTTTTTAAAATGACAACGTAATCACGGTTAAAAAGATTTTATCTCTTCATAAATTCAATTTAAATTTATCTTCTTTCGTTCCGAGGTATCATTCTAAATACGCAGTGTCTAAATTTCAAGGGACTCGGAGCTCTTCTGATTTTTTCTTTTTTTTTTTTTTTTCTCTTTATAAATCTCGCAGCTCTGCGCGAGAGAGGAAATGACTTTATGCCGGTGAACAGACTTTGGGCCGCGCCATGAAAAGACTTCTCTCGGCGTGCACGTGTAATTAAGGGTGTAATTAGAACACCGGATAAGAGCGGTTTAGAACATTACAAAGGCGGACCATTACGGTGGTTGAGAGAAATGCATACGCTCGAGTATATACTGACCCAGTATTCTCAAAAGAGCAACCACCCGATGCCGTTTAAAAAAAATCATTCCATCATTATTTTCTAATAAATTCTATTATTATACTTAAAGTCAATTAGTTTCGATCGTGTGCAACAATTGAAAATTTAATAGGCACTACAATTATTTAATAGATTTAGAAACGTAATATTCGAGAAATGTAATGAAGCTATGTAATATAATACAGCATTTTAAAAATAAACATTTCTAATTTGTCCAATCAAAAGCATATATTTACAATTAAAAAAATGATGTATTTCATATTCTTCGTATTTTCGTTTCAAATTGAAATTTTTATATCCTCTCGTTTGATATCAAACAGCTTGTATAAAATTATCACGTCTATATCCGCATTCCCACATATTTATGCAAAATCTTTTTATCCCCTCGTGCATCCCGGGCTAATATCTCGCTACGTAATGTCGAAGATGTGATTATACGCGCAAATAGGATGCAGAATCGTCGCGGAAGCCTTCGTCTCGGTTGTCAGAGCTAATGCAAAATCGCGAACGTGCCGCGAATATATCGCTGTATGCGCCTTAATGTCGCCTCGCGTTACTACAGTGTGTATTTATCAGCGCGAGTCGCGCTAAGGATACTCGCGTCTTAATTAGCTTCGGCGATTAACGAGGTTATTCGGAACAATACCGTTTCGACGATGAGCAGCGGAAGAAAAGGACGCGTAAACCATCGTAAATCGACGCTTTAAGTACGCGAAAAAAGAAACTCGATCGTAAAAGTTCCCAATTAGATTTTTAATCGATTTAATCCGACGACCGGCTAAAGACTGATAACGGTTCAGTTTTTAGAGATACTAAAGAATCATAAAACAAAATTTATAAATTTCATTAAATAATTCTAATATTTTCGTTTCTAAGAATCTAATTTTATAAAATTTTTTTTTTTTTTTAAGATAAAACTGATTTATATAATTTATTAATTTTTAAATTATTTAAGATTCGCATGAAAATTTAAATAAAAGATTCGAGTGTTTAAAAATCTCGACATTTCTCTTCTGGCTGAACGGAAGTGGTAGATGATTCTCCTGTTCGTAGAAAAATGCGAGACGTCTCGCTTATTTACGGCCATATCGTACGATACGAATTACTGTCATATCGAAGTCGGCAGCGGAAGTCGCGCAAGAATCACGAGCTTTACTTATACCGGGTGGCCTTTGAACTCGCGTTTCGACAGCGCCGGTTAAGCAAAAAACTGAGTTAATGCATAACCAATGGAGCGGAATCGAGACAGCGGAGCGGAGCCGCGCGATTCGAACGACTGTCGTGACACACACCGGCCTTTGCGGATGTCGATATCTCGAACGGCAATGCGATCTCGTCGATTAAACATCATGGTTATCACTGTTGGTGAAATTGTCACCCTAGTTGAAAAGAAATGGAAACAATTCCTTTTATTTCTCATACAATCTTAAATATTATTTTTCCCCGAAAAAAAAAAAAGAAAAGTACTTTGTTATATATTTAGATTAATTGCTGAATTGATATTTATCGAGAGATTTTTTCTAAAAGAGAAACGAAAGGTTCAAATGTCGAAGACGCAATCGTCTAGTTGCACGAAAATTTAGCTTGTCCGTGTCTCCGCGATTAGTCTGGATTTTATGTAGGTTTCCACTACCATATACAATTTGGACATAAACGATAGAGTGCCGGTGTTTTGACTTTCTCCACGTGTCTGTCAAGTTTCGTTTCGATTCCGAGAGGACGCGTATCGCCCCGGGGCCGGTTCGATCGGTTGCGCAAATCGGTGCTCGCCTCGGTACGAACTTCCGTTCGTCAAAGAAAACGGACCGACGGCGGCTGACCCAGTTTGCACGCGGGGCCGGACCGGGCCCCGCGGCGCGCGCAAGGACGCCGCGAAAACGGCGCGATGCGTGCCTTGTCTCCCCGCCTAACAAAACCCGATCCCCGAGAGGGTGGAGCAGCGCTTTCGAAACGCGACGGTAATTATCGGTTATAAAATAATACCGGTCCGGTTAAGAAGGCTTGCGTTGAGACGCCTGATAATCCGTCTTCGTTTTGAAAACGGCGAGAAAATTGAGCGCCTTCTCTCTGTCTCTCTCCCTTTTTCTTTCTTTCGTTGGATGTTTAATTAGAAGAGCCGTCGCAGTTATTCGATGATCATATATTAAATGTAACGAGCGATACCGACTTGACGGAATTGAGATAAGACGATCGATATTATGTCCTCTGGCGCTTTTCGATTTCAACAACATCCAGTATTTCAAGAATATAAAATTATCCCATTAAGCGAAAAAAGATAATCGAAATGAAAAAAATTCTTTTTTATGTTTTCTTTGTATGCTAATGATTATGTATGTTAATGATTATAAAGAATTTAATTTTATATCGTGTCATTATTTATATATTATAATGCTAATATTATATTATTACATTATATTAATCAAATCATTAAAGAATAAGAAGAGAAAAATAGAGAGAAGAAAAGAGAGGAGAGAGAGAGAGAGAGAGAGAGAGAGAGAGAGAGAAGAATAAAGTTAAAATTTTTTAAATTTCCATCTAGCATACCAAAGGATGACAAATGACATATAATTAAGGAATAGAAAGATAGCACACGAGAATTAAATTTAAGAATGACAGATCTAGAAAAGAAAGAGCGTTGAACGCATCGTTGATTTTAGCAGTAATTCAATTCCTAAGCTAATTAATCTGACATATTAAGATGAGAAAGTTATATTATAATAAAAAAAAAAAAGAAAATAGCGTAAATGCGAGTTAAATAAAAAAAATGCCAGAACTAGAACCTGTCACACACAAAAACAGCATCTAAGATCCATAAATCTCTATCCTATATATGATTTATTAATTTATGAATTAATGAATCTTGTGTATAAATATACACACGTATATTTATATAGAGAACGACAAATTGCATAATTGAAGAGTAAAAAGAGCGATGGGTAATAAATGTAAGAAAACACGCCGGTGTCCGTAGAAATGGACTCGGATTAAAAGGTGGTCGATCAAAAGGGAGCGCGTTAGAGGTACAACACGTGACAAGCCAGGGCCGGGTAAGACGATTAATGACACCGGGCGTTCTCGCGATAGCGTATTTCGATCGCCTCTTAACGAGATCGGTCACTGTAAATAGGTTGAAGGCGTATCCGGAGGGGGCAAAACGTCGACATCGAGGCCGCGTTCCATCGCATTAAAGTCTCCACGGGCCGCGTTTTCACGGAATACGCGATATACGCGAGTTTCGTCTGCGTTCCCCTCGCGGCGCAGAAATTCTTAAAGCCGCTCTCGGTGTCACTCAAGCTCGCGACTGGACCGAGCTTCAATTTCATTGTGTCGTACGCGGGGGAGAGAGAGAGAGAGAGAGAGAGAGAGAGAGAGAGAGAGAGAGAGAAAGAGAGACTACCGATCGTTTGTGGCGAAATAGCTGTTCAGTTTCGTCAGCTGCGTCGAGATCGATCGATCGATTGTCAGAGGTAATTTATGACGGTAACAGTCATCATATATAAGAGATATTTGTGCAGAGACAATATACAAATCTCGCGTGTTTCAAAATAATGCGGTGCAAAGTTCTTTTCTATGCTCAAGTCGTTGATTCATTTTTAAAATAATATCAATTTCTGAAACATATATATATATATATATATATTATATATATATTTCAGAAATTGATATTATGTAATTAAATTGTTAATTAATTTCTTAAATTGTTAATTAAATTATCAATTATATGATAACGTCTTTTAATGCTACAACACTTAAAAGAAAAAGAAGAACTCTCCTCTCGTTATTATCTTGTTGAGAATTATAATATATATGCTCTTGAGCAGAAACTTGGGAGAAATTACTTAAACGGAAACTGATACCGAGATTCACGAAACCAGTGTATATATAAGCTATAAAATTTATTTACGACTCCCAAATACAAGATATTCACAAAACAGCTCTCTTGGTTATCCTCCTTTTCGCAGAGAGAGGAAAAAAAAAAAAAAAAAAAAACCCGCGTTTTATACATCTAATATCAAGTTTATCTCTTCAAATAAATCTTTCGGCTTCCGAAATCTGTTTGACGAGAGTCGTAATTTCGCGATAGTCCCCTTCCTCTCTTCCCCTTATCTAGGAAAGCGTCGGCGCTGACTTCTCCAGGCGGATGATTGCCAAGCCCTCTTGTACGACGTCAAGAGAGCACGCGGCCTGTGTCTCGTTGTTGGGGCAACCGCCGGCACTCTAGCTGGTATGAGAGAGCGCGGAACCCCTCGCACGAGGGGAGCGAAGGGGTGGAGAGGGGGGAGGGGATGACAGGAGTAGGCAGCTCGGGGCGATGTAGGCGTGCGGGATACCTACCTCTATCCAGTCTCTCTCTCTCTCGCGTCGGTCGGTTCGGTCACGTGGTAACGTCAGCGAACCGACCGACACAGGCAATCTGGTTGCGCAACATCAGACAGCCCAAGACGACGACGACGACGATGACGACGACGACGACGACGACGACGATGACGACGACGAAGGAACGATGCTTCGCTTCGTTTCTGCTCCGTTCCTTCGTTCGCCACGGTAAATAGGCTAAAAGCGTACCCGCCTGGTATGTACCTGACACCGCGAGACCGCATTCAATCGCAATATAAGAGTCTCGATATATAATCTCTGTCTCTCTTTGTTTTCTCGACTCCCACTCGTCGTGCCTGTCGTCGTCCGCTTCGAGAGCTCGACCGCGCTTTAATTGAAATCTACCTCCGGTAGAATTCTCTCTCTCTCTCTCTCTCTCTCTCTTTTTTTTCTCTCATTTTGACACGGAATGTTTTGTAATAAATTTTAAGGAAAGATTTTTTTTTTTTTTTTCGAATAAAGACTTTTATGTAAAAAATGCCGGTCCTATCTTAATTAAGTTGATATAAAAATAATGGCCGATTTTATTACATTAGTAGAAAAACATTCTCTCTTTCTTATAACATTATATCTTTAATTATAAATTTCTTTTACATGCAATACCATGTAGAAGCCATCCGTACCGAAGTATTAAATTTAATTCGAACAGATTAATTAATATAAATAGAGCGTAAAATATATATAATTATAAGAAGATTGATTAATTGATTTAAGAATCATCTGAGATTTTTTTATTTCCCTCAATCTTACTTGGCTTCTTTCTTCATCTCGGCAAAGTAGTGGAGAAAAAGAGTCTCGAAAAAGCGTCGAGACAAAAAATGCATCAACGACCGGATAAAGACGTCAGTGTTCTTCGAAATATGGTCTCAAAATTCGCGCTAGCTATAATTACATGGAATTTCTGGGGCATCCTATATAAAGAGGGATGAAGACCAATTACGTCGCGCAAGGACAGATCAAAGCGGCAGCGTCGCGGCGAAAGAGAAAGAAAAAAAAATTACACGAGAGAAAGGAGAGAAGGAGAGATACATGCCGTGCCATTATAACGGCCGTGAAGAATTCCGTGTTCCTGTCTGCCGCGATGCCGTGATGCTGGTCGTAGGCGAAGAAATCGAGATGAGGGCCGGGAGGATTGGAAATGAAATTCGGCACCTCGGATGCCCGGATGCTATCTATACACGGATGCGGAAACTGGGTCGGCTAACGGTGAAATTCGTGCCCCGGCACGAAAATCCACTTTGTATATCGCGGCCCTAGATGCCGGAAATCATTCGAGGGATCGATAAGAACAGTCGGCCGTTTCTTATCAGGCGCATCTTTTCCGTCTCGGAAATGGACCCGCGAATTACGAGCCCGCGATTTCAAGAGAGCGCGAAAGAGAGTATAGTCGTACAAAATATATATATATATATAAGACATACTCGTCATTATATTGTATATCCCTTAATTCCTAAAGTTTATAATAGTTTTAACATACGATACACAAGAGAAAAGAGAAATGAGTTCGTCTCTCTGGCTGTTTTTGAGATAGACACCGCTAACTGAATCGCGATGTTATTCAAAGTTAAATGTAATTATTGTCGAGTAATTAATAATTAGAGCGCCCGTTATTGCGCGTGCGATCGTTGTGATGATTGAAAATTTTTTAAATACTCTCTTTCCTTCTTCTATGCGCCACGCGAATAAACGTCTACGAGCGATCGCGCTCAATTTCCTGAGAACTTTAAAATCGCGCACGCACCTGAATCCAGTTACCGTCTCGCACGACTGAGCAAACTGGAAATTTCCATGGAACCCGGCGTTGCTTTTGCACGCTGATATTTTCCCTAGCATCGGCACGTTTTTATGCGGACAACCGGCGTTGAGCAAGAAACCGCGAAGCGACGATAAAAATCCGAAACGGAGGTAACGCGCGATCTGCGCGCAATGTCGATGGCGAATGGATTCGCTCCTGTTCGCCAGTTGGTTCGTAAAGAGACAAACGAATGGCGAGAGATTCGCCGCAACAACGATCCAAGACGTTTTCGGCTTCGAAAGAAAGCTGAGAAAATTAAATCTTATTTTAACAACGTGAAACAATTAAGATTAAATAATTATAATGTACGTGATATATTTAAATGATAATCTATATTAATAATTAATCTAATTTTCCTTTTAGAAGTTTTAATAGAGATTAATTCCAACAGTCACTATCTAATTATATCATATACAATTCATATAATTTATATAAAAATTTTTTCTACTAAACTTTCTTCTTACTACTTCTTTATAAACATTAAATAAAGTGACCTAAAAGAATGTAAAAAGAACGAAGAGGGAGGAAATCAAATTTTTTAACATATAAGATTAATGAACATGAAAATGATAGTCAGTTTTTGTTTCAATCGTGTATCTTGTCCGGGTTTCTTCTTCTTTTTTTTTTTTTCCGTAATCATTATATCTCAGTTTTAGAGAATAAGATCCAATTAGAGAAGCAACGGTCAAAAACAAGACGAAATCGACGGCACGTTTTACTTTGTATATAGCGAGTCGGTAATTTCGTTCGCATAAATTATCGTAATCGCCATTTAGCGAGGCATTTAAACGCTTCCTGTCTTTCGCGCGTCGTAAAAGAGAGAGAGAGAGAGAGAGAGAGAGTGCCTTTCCCGATTGAAAATATAAAAACAATCCTTGACGGATGTGCAGGTAACTTCTCGAAACTTCTTATGGTTCGTTCAGTTTTTATCGTCGCATCAGGATGTTTCGAAAGTTGTTCACTTCGATCACAAAGCTTGCGATATATTTTTGGAGATGATTCATTTTTATATTTACTTTAAGCGGGAGGGAGACATACATCGAGAAGCGGATTAAAAAAAAAAATCGATTTTTTAATTTTTATATTTTCTTAAAATATTGTATATTAATGAAATTAATACTTCCTTGAAAAAGAAAAAAGAAAAAAAAAGGGTACAGTTAATATTAAATATTTAACAATCAACTATTTCCGACTATTAAATGTGATATTGACGGTACTACAAAATATAAACATATCAATTAATATTAATTTCAAGTTACTTTAACGTAATATTTCAAAATGACAAGATAAAATGGATGATCCGGTGGTGAGCTTTCCATTAAATGTTACAGCGTAATGATGATTCCGGGACAAAACGTCACATGTAAAATGTAATGAATGTATATGCGCACGCGTTCGCCTCTTGACGAGAGAAGCAGTCGACCGATAGTTACAGTTACCAGAGAGTATATATGAAATTTTAATCGAAAATCAAGATCGCGCGCGCATCTCTCCCGACATTGCGTAGGCCGGCTCGTCGGCCTACAAACATTCACGAAGGCTCGAGCCCGTTGCGTTTTTTTTTGCACGCGCGAGCGTGTTGAAGGAAAGCGTAGCTCGTGCGAGACGTGGCGTTAATACTTTAATTAGATGCTCGAACGGGTTTCAAGTAATCGGGAGGGGATAGGAGGGAACGGGAGGTACACGTTTTCCCAATACCGCCGCATCCTCGACGATCCTGCGATCGTAACGAGGGAAATGGACGATTAGCAACATTGTTGCGACCAGTTCTCGTGGATGCAAATATTTTTTTTTCTCGGGAACGCGACGTAAAATGAAAGAATCAATAAATGGCTTTTTCATTTCTTCCTAATGAACGAAAAACACGATTAGAATTGGAGAGAAAAGTATCACCCTACATTGGTAATTTTCTAAAATCCTGTACCTTATTTCGTTCCTTTTTTTTATTATTTTATTGTCCTTTCTTCACATCTTTCTTATTGAGTTTCGGAATTTTATTCTATTTCCTTTTCATATTCTCTTATTATCGTATGTATATTGTTTTTTTTTATCATTTCCTATAATATAAAAATTAAATAAGATAGGGAGAAAAATATCGCACATTCATCAATTACTTTATTGCAAATCCTAAATTTTTTAAAATAATTTTCTTTCTCTTTATCTCACTTTTTACTTTCTCATTGTTTTTTTATTCTCGTTTCACTATTCTATTTATTTAATTTGGTTAGGTTCTCGGATGCTAGAGATCTTTATGAATATTCAAAAGAATTCAGAATTCCCAGGATACTTATATTCATCCAAGGATATACGGATAAGCGAAACGGAAAGAGAGATGCGTTATTCCTCAACCTTGAGTGATTTACATTGCTGCCGGATATATTCCGTTGTAATTGCACGATCGCGCTTATAGTGTGACGGCGTATTATAAATAATTTCAAGTTCTTATTCATCGAAGAGCTTCATCGCGTTTCTCGCCTATTGACCGAGCTTATTCGAACTGTGTTCGATAAATATTAGGAATAACTTAAATTTGTATTTTTCTAATTTAATTTTGCGCTAGTTGTCGATTATTTTCAATCCAGCGAGGATTTATTTAAAATACAAAAATACGCAAAATATAATTTTTCCCTCGTTATCTCGCAACAAATCCGAGCAACGATGACAAGGTCAATAGGAGCCTTTGGGCATATGTTATAAAGTATTTATATATAGTACACTTCTCGCTCTCTGTAGGAGGCTGATCTCCGATATTAAATACTTGTTTCGATCTTTACCGCAATTACATTGCGGCAAACAATTTCTTTTTTAATTTAAAAATCTGAGTTAGAGAATCACAATAGAGTTTTTTTTTTTTTTTTTTTTTAATAAATTCAGATTTATCCCAATTAAATTCGAAGATTTTAAAAATAATTTCCGACGTATTTAAAAAATTTTTATGCTCCTTTGTCGCCGCGAATATATTTACACGCAACGCACAATTGTACGACAAAGTATCTTGCGCGAGCATGGATATCTTATTATGCAAATACGCGGCTGATACGTCTCTCCGGAGATGTGCTACGTCTACACTTTAGATACCGCCGTATCCACTACGAGCGGCTGCTTTCACGAGGTCTCGATAGAAATCATCGGACTCGGGCTTTTCTAATCGCTGATTTACGATTCCGCGGCGCGTATAATTATTGACCTTTTTTCTCTCTTTCTTCTTCTTCTCTCTCTCTCTCTCTCCACGTTTCGCGAGATTAATGACGCGCGTATACTTTTTTCGCACGCGGACGCTCTGAAAATTATTCGCGCTCTTAGCGGCGCGTAATTACGCATTTCGTCACGCTGCCGGATAAGAAATTGCCCAGTATCGGCCCTTAACGACCCGCCACGGGTGATTTTCTCAAGGCCCTTATCCGACGCCTCGTTGACCCTTTCGTGTCCTTATTTCTCGGGAGAAAAATCAGAATCTTCCGTTCGCGTTAACTATCTCCGACCGGGAGAGATCCGGGTAGTTAAACGTAAATGAAAATCACTCCGCACTCCCATCGGAGAGAAATGATTAATTATTTTCCATATTTATCTAGTTATCGAGAAAGAAGTTATCAGCGAGGGACAAATTACGAAGTTACTCGTACGCGAAAATAATTAATGTCTCTGTGCGAATCACCGTGATTCGCGCAGAGACATGGAATAATGAAAAAGGTTTATTCAATTTTCTTTCATCTCTATCCGATTCTCTTGTTTTAATAAAAAGAAAGCATCGAATTTTATACGTCATTTATGCGAGCTAACAAATAAATTAGCGATATATATAATACTTAAGAGATTAATCGGCAAGAAAGTTGATTATTACATTATGCAGATACGTGCGTTTATCCTTTTAAATCGAAGGGGACGAAGGGAGGCCTCCCTCTAATATATCGCGACTGACCTATTAGCGTAAATCGCGCGGACGTGTTTACGGTTGAGTCGTTTGCATCTTTCGCTTTACATAATACAATATTTAATTAAGAGAAGGGTGGGGAGAGAACAGAGGAGAGAGAGAGAGAGAGAGAGAGAGAGAAGGAGCGACGGTTAAGGGAGCAATTTATTCGCCCTATCGGCGCTATTTATCACTCCACGACGCATACTGTCCGAGAACTCGGGCCAAATATTTTCGGGGCCAAATATTTTCGGCATATCGAAGGAGGAAGCAAGCGCGCGCGCGCGAGACACGCTTCGTTCTAGAGGCACACACACACTGACTCATCCCTGCGATTCGACGACTCGATTTATCATCCTTTCCGGAGAAAATTCAACTTTCATGAATATTTATCGCGCGCGAAACAATTTCTTCGTTTTTTCCCCCCCTCTCTCCCTCCCTTCCTTCCTCCTTCCACCCCCCTCCCACCCCTCTCCCCCTTTCTTCGCTGGCGCACGTGCAAAAATTAGGACAAGCGCTCTTATAACGAATACAAGTTTCATTGTGAATAAAATCTAATATCTTGATTAATAAATAATATTTCTCGATTATAAACAATCTATCTTCTCTCTTAAATTTCAAATCCGAAATGTACAAATATTAAATTATCGATTGGACAATTATGTCATCTAAAAATCCAGGAGTTTTTTTTTCTCTATAAAATAAAAATATTCTCATTTGTATGTTCTCTTAAGAATTTAAATAACTTTTGCACGAGTAATTAATTCTGGAATTATTACGAGTCGGTATCTCTATTTGGAAGAGTATGTTTTTTTTCTTTTTTTTTTTTATTTATTTATTATCTTTCCTCTCGCCGTAAGATTAATTTAAAAGTATATAATTAATTTCGCGCAAAATTAAAAACTTCCATTTATATTTAACGATTATCTCGAGGATCGTAATTGCATATAATTAATGACTCTCGCGGTTACCAGAATTTGATTTCTTTTCTTATGTTAGACTTTGTTAAATTTTGTCGAGCGCCATTGCTCTGCGTAAGCAAATACTGTTATAACGAGGAATTAAGAATAATCTGGGAGGAAGGGGAGAAGATCGGATTTTGAGTAAACCAGAAAAAGACGACCTGGAACCGTGAGGTCCTCGTTGCTTAACTGTACATTATCGTGATACTTTTTTCTTTTTAGTCATTGTTCGAATTAAGGGTCGGCCCGCGCTCATAAAATTACCGAGGCCTACTTCGACGTACCGGACTTTCAAGTCGTTAGTTTGTACCCTTATTTTCTTGATTGCAGCGTCGCCCCGATGGGGCAGTAGAAAATAGAGTGAAAAAAATCGACGAGACTTTGAGCGAAACAGTAATATAGTTAACTTCTCCCTAAATATACCGTAGAATACAAAGTAATAATAAATAAAACAAAATCGATAAGATACTAGCGACAATTTAAAATAATGATAATGCGAAGTTACAATAATTGTTGAAAAATAATTTGTACATGTATGAAAGAAATTTAAATTATGCGATCTTTATAATTTTGAGAAATGAAAAAAAGGGGAGATTAAGAGAGATGTGGAAAATGTGGATAATATGGAGATTAAAATTATCGTACTAAAATAATATGATGAAAAAATAGTGTCGTATAAACTGTTAACGCGACTGACTAATTAAAATGAAAATCCACGATATAAATAGATAAAATAATTTTCCTCGCTTTTCACGATCTTTCTCTTGATCTTGTTTACATGCTAACTGTTCTAATATAATTAATATACCGTAATGTTAATAACGACGTTAGTATGCGATTAACGTCATTCAAACGATGATTTATTTGCGATCAGCCAGCTCTATATTGGCTCTTTTTATCGACGATAAAATGTTTTGGTATCCAGAAAAAAAAGCCGTCGGGATAAATAGGCGCGTGCGTATTAAAGAATTGAGAATCTCGCGCGAGGATCGAAAGGCATATCGCGCAATCGAGCGTAGCCGGTAATTAACCTTCAAGGACGTTGCAACTATTTTAAAATAAGCAAATCCCGATCCTGATATCGCGCCGTTAATCGAAGCCGATCGACGTTGCCGCTCGAATCCGGATCTATCAACCGCAAGCCGGATTATACAATTTTCTCGATTCTTCATTTATCGAAAGAATTTCCATGTTAAATATTAAAACTAATTATGTATTAAAGAAAAGTAATAAGCAAATTTATTTCTCCATACATTACACATATATGTTTGCCTGATAATATATATTTTCCACTACAATATACTTATTTATAATAGAGCTTTCGGAGTGACTCTTGATTGCCTTGTCGTCCGAATAAAATCGCATCCGATCATCCGATTTTATTTCATTTCATCGCTCGAAGGTTCTTTTTTTTCGTGTGCACGAAAATGTTTTCGCGCTCATGAGAAGGTTGCGCGAGAGTCCTTGAGATACAGGATATCCGCGTCATCGATTCGATCGACTACGTTAGAAAAAAGGCGTTACGACCGATGCATCTCGCGTGAATAAAAAAAAGAAACGAATCAACGCTGCCGTTGTAACGGATCGGGAGTTCCTTTATTTATTTATTTCGTTGCGCACGCGCGTTATCCTCGTCCTTGGAGGAAGTTACAGACAGGAACGGGGTCCGTGAGTAATGATCAATGTCGCTGATTGAGTAATCGTCTAGCGGTATCGATCGATCTCGCGTCTTGTCGGTGTCGCTAAAAATAAATTCGCGAACGTACGGGCTATGGGGAGGGAGAGAGGGAGGGAGGGAGAAAGAAAAGAGAAGAAAATAAATCGCATTCGCCGAACAAATGCGATTGTCCTCGTCTCAGATCTTGACTCGTTCTTATATCGTAAATACGCTATGCGGGATGTGTGTTTTATAATTACTCGTACTTAGAATGTGAAAATTTTCATGTCTCTCTCATTTCTCGTTTTTAATATATCTTTTTTTAATTTTTTAATATCTAAAAATTTTAAAGATCTTAAAAAATGTGTATGATATTATTCGATATACACAATATACATATTCGTGTGTCGAATGTAATATTAATTATTTCTATTCGATCGATTGTCCGACTGTCATTAATTAATTCTCGGGAATAACGTAAACTGTATCGCTATTTTAGCTGCATTATTCACGTATTCCGTAAACGGTATTTACTCCACGATCGGTATTCACCGTATTTAAGTGTCGCAGCCACGCGATCGCGATTGCAGATGAAGACATTCGCATTGCACAATCGCGATACGCGGACGGCAAAACGGAGAAGAAAAAAAAAAGAAACTCGCTCTACATCGGATAAGTTTAACGCGATACGTTTGCTAATGGCCGGCGCGATTATAATATCACTGTCCATTATATAAATCGTTGAGAATGTGAATGAGCGCATGCGTAGAGGAATCTCTCAATGCAAGAATATTCGCAAACAAAGAATCATCGAGATAATTCAACGAAATTTCTCGCCGAAACACCCTATATATCGTCTGATGAATCAGTTGCATGTGTTTGAGAGAAACGGATATTTTCTTCTCCGCTTCGGTGTTTGCAAGATTTAACGGTTCAATTTTTTTCCTTTCTATCTCTCTCTCTCTCTCTCTCTCTCTCTCCTTTTCTTTTATTTTTATTATTTTTGTCGCGACAGACAAGCGTATACATAAAATACGGCGACCATATTTCACGGTGTACACTTTCCTCTAGATGTCTATTTAATGCTCATGACGGCACGGAAAGTATCTTTCATTCGAATCGAAACAAGTTGCGAGAAATATCATGCTGTTTAAAAATCATTCAAGACAAATTTTCGAGAAAATATATGAAGTTTCTCGAAACGTTCTTGTATATTTACCATTATTGCATCTACTAACAATGAAAAAAAGATACTAGACAAATCAGTGCAATTGATAAGAATAAAAGAATTGAGTTACAATTTTAAATGTTAAACTCGTTTTATTTTACATAATTGCTTATTATATATCTTTGGAGGAGAAATTGATGAAAAATAAAGATAACGATGTTAAAATTTGTCAATTACTGGATAGAATTGCATAAAAATTAAAAAATTATTACACACCTAAATGAAAGAAATAAAACACGGAAAAATAATATATACGGAATAGAAAAATTGGTCTGTCTTCGTCCACTTATTCCGTATGAAAAAAAAGAGAGAGAGAGAGAGAGAGAGAGAGAGAGAGAGAGAGATAGAAAAATGGAGCAGCAATCTTTAACTAATACTCTCTGCTCGTTTGTCGTATACACTTGTGAGAGAAAGAATTAAAAAGCTAAAAAATAAAGATCACGGTGCTGAAAATTCCAAAGGCAGTCGTGGGATTAAAATTGCGCTCTTTTGTGGCACAATAAAACTGCGGGGAGAAAGGGGGTACTCAAGGCCGCGAGCGGCAACGCCACTCCATAATACTCACGCGTACCCGTGACACTTGTTCCGGCGATTTAGGAATTTGCATGATCGAGCACACGTACGTACGTACGCACGCACGCACACATATGCGTGCGCGTACCTATACGCTTGTGTAAAGACCACTCGAGACTAGTTATCTCGTCGAGAATAAGCAATCGCTAATACTGGGACGGCCTTAATACGACTTTAATGCACCTCCAAGGCGTTCACCCCGCGATACTCCTCCTCCTCCCTCCTCTCACCTGTCTCTCAGTCCCCTCGACAACGTTTCCCCCTTTTCTTCAGTCTAGGAAATTATATCAGCGATTTTTCGGTTCCCTCGTCTTGTGCCTGCGCTTGCGAGATCGACGGACATGAAATAGAAAACTGGAATTGCTGAAATTCGTACAGGCGTTTCGCGCAGCGAAATCAATTGTCAGATCGATCCCGATGGAACGAGTAGTAAAGTTTCTTTCTGTCCAGCGGTGGTTTATCCCGCAATAAGTTTATGTTCGCAAAAATGTGAAAAAAAATTTTAATTTCGTGTAATCTGATATATAAAAATTCTAGTTTCAATATTTTTCGTAGATCTTTGACAAGCTTCAATATCGTTATTCAATTTTTTTGATTTAAAATAAGAAAAACACACAACAATAAAGTTTGCAAAAATTTTGAATATCTAAAAAGTGATATCGAGAAATTCGAAAAGACTCGCGAAGACGCAAGGAAAAATTCGAAATCCTTTGAGTTTCAAAGGATCCCGAGTCGAGAATTTCAGAATCCGTGGTCGCGACTTCTATATTTTTGTTGGCGCGCTCTTTGTATTCCGAAATGAATACAAAGACCGGCACAATGGCGACCGTGGGATTTCGTATGCGGACAGAGGGACACGAATTCCTTCGCTACCAAAGACTAAAGGAATAAAGCGGATGTCGAGTTAATTTTAAATGCACCTTGCGTAGCCCGTGCATCTTTATGTCTCTCCTCCATTTCGCTGCGATTCGATGCATCTTTTCGGGAGGTGTGTTGCTCATATTTTGTACTCGAAATTTTAGAAGAATTTAGGTGTATCGAAACGCATGCGGGGATTAGATGCATGATATAAAAATATAATAACACAATGTATTTTTATAATGTAAATTTATAGAAAAATGAAAATTTTTCGAGTTACTAGATTAAGAGGGTATTTAAATTCATAGAAATTAAAATACGCGCGAGATCCTTTTTTTTGCTCTGTTTCTACATTTTTTTAAATTTTAATCTATAAATAAGATATAATAAAATGTTTTTTTTTTTTTTTTTTTTTTTTCAAAAATTAAATATTGAAACACGCGATTAACGCAAAATTGAAAGATTTTGTATTTTAAATATCTTTCTATCTTTCAATCTTTTTCAATCTTTTGTCTATATAATAATAATTGCGCAAGCACACATTTATATTATTAATATATCACAATTAAATTAGGTTGATTATTTCCTTGACGTTACTCGAGTCCGATGGGATAGGTATTTTAGAAATCATTTTGCGAAGCGAGAGCGTTTCTCGCGCGAGGAATAAACGAGACGAAGAAAGCGAGTCTACGGATCTTTGGCGGCGATTTCCCGAAATTCCGACGCGTTCAATTAAAGCATCGGACATAATAACGCTCCGCTTTCTCTGATTTTGGCGCTGCCAGAGCGGAGCGTTGCTCGCCTCTCGGAAGAGAGATCGTTAATCGGGAGAAACAAACGGGGAAATAAAATTCGTAACCAGGACTAATTACAATGCCTGATGCGGTGGCTTCCGTCGTTTCATACAACCGACATTGCGTGCGCACATACATACACGCAATACACACAAACGTACGCGCACCTTTAAGCCGACTAAATAAGAGTTTGCATAAACATTGAGAAAACTCATCTCATCTTACCGTGAGAATTGTAATCGTTCGGCAAAGTAACAAAGAATGAATGAAAAGATGCGATATAAAATAAATTGCTAAAATATT
This sequence comes from Polyergus mexicanus, assembly GCF_030449975.1. Taxonomy (NCBI): domain Eukaryota; kingdom Metazoa; phylum Arthropoda; class Insecta; order Hymenoptera; family Formicidae; genus Polyergus; species Polyergus mexicanus. Next base: position 7,028,033 of record NW_027223323.1, read on the forward strand.
ATTGAAGCTCGTTTTCTATGTAATATATATATATATATAAAATATCGCATATTGAAAATATATTGTAATCTCAAATTATCTAAGAATCATCAAAATAAAATCAATAGTGTTTCAAGGTTCAGTATATTTATTACATTAGCTAGTTTAGCGTCAATAAAATTGTATTTAGAGTATGGAATTTCTGAAATATGTATGTATATCGTGTTACTATAAATGAAATATTTCTAAATAAATTATAATTGATTTGAATTTTAAATTCTAAATAAATTAAAACATTTTTATATGTCTTACTAATGATAATGTTCATGTGAGTATATTAATGCTAATTATATAACACGAGGAATGTTGCAAGAAAGAGAGAACAACTTCACGTCTGTTGCAGACGCTTTATTTGAAGCGTAATTATTTTTTTGGGAGAACAATTTTGAGATAATTATTGAAAAACGGTGAAATATGGAGAGGAGTTCCCATTGCGACCGCGTTTTCAAATTACTACGAAGACGTATACGAGGACTGTGTCCAGCTTCCAACACGAACGACGGACGATTAGGCTGGAACGCGACAATCTCAGGCTACAACTACTGGTCTAGAAAAGTGTCTCGGCTCGGTCCTTGCTTTATATGTGGACAGAATTGCTAATTACTAATTAGCAAGCACAATTTCCCGCTTTACAACGAGCGACTTGAATACCGAAAATTATTTAATTTATTTTTAGATTATTCTAATAAATTCTTTTTTAGGCAATTTTGATATCTCAATTATATTATCTTTGTGACATATATTAATTTACTTTATATACATAGTTTAAAAATATTTTTCCAAGTTACATCTCGCTTCTCTTTTAAACTCAATTTTATGAAAATTATTTTTATTGTTTCATTATTTTTACAAAAAATAAAAATAAAAAAAAAAATATTTATATATATTTACATAAAATTATTTGAATAAAGTATGCGATATTTATTTTAACAATTTTTAAATCCTAACGACAACATGTTTAATAACTTTAATATTGCGAGTCTTCGTAGAAAATTGACAGATAATCCTATTTAAGAATATAAAGTTCTCTCGCTTTGATTGAAGGATCCAAGGATCGAGTGGTGCTTGTCGAGGCGCGTATTTTACAAGCTTTGTTGGTTGGCTTGTTCGTTTAAAAACACACGGCTGTTTAAAAAGGCACTCCTACTATCCGCACTCGCCTAACGGCCCATAAAGAAGACAATTTACCGAGCATACTCAGACATTGCTTCACGATGCGAGAAGCCCACTCGATCCGCCGCGCGGTTACGATTCTCTCGGCATAGTTTATCTCGAGTCTCTTGTCGAGTGTGTATTTGTATCTTTACTTAAATTACTTAACCGGCATGTCTCAGAATGCCCGCCAGAGAGATACTCGACACGCACGCACGCACGCACGCACTCACTCACCTCGCGTGCGAGAAACTCGCCTGTCAAAAGTAGTTGAAAAATTGGCCAAGACATATATATCTTTCGGAAAATTTTCATAATCGCTTTACTGAGAACACGTGCCGATTCAAACGTTAATTTATAAGGATGCCAACGAAAAAAAAATATCAAGTCTTCGAAAGTAACAGCAGAATAGAATCCAAGTTTCTAAATAAAAATAACATTTTTTTACTTGGCATCGCATTAATTTCTTCGATATATCCTATGTTTCTTATTTTCACATATTTATATATATATATAATATATATACTATATATATATTTCTGCCGCCAATATAAATTTGAGAAATTTCGTTGCCGTTCGGATAAAAAAAAAATTATTTCTGTCCGGCTCTCCTTCACGAGTTTAAAACGCGTTGACGTCTCTACGACCTGCATCGGTTACGTAAAGCAATCTCCCGGAACCCCGGAATAAGGAGCAGCCCTGATACATGAGTGTGTATCACATCAGCCTCGTTGAAGCTGAGCGAGCGAAGCGAAACGGAGAGAAAGAGAAAGAGAGAGAAAGAGAGAAAGAGAGAGAGAGAGGAGGCTCGAAAAACCTGCTCGCTCACCGTTTCCCATACGAATATGGAAATCGCCCGGTAACGGATGAAACGCATTCTAAACGCGACAAGGATGCATCGTCCGCTGCGCACGTGCCCCGATGCACGCGTGCAAGCCCCAGCAACCAGCGTTCCTCTTTCCTCACGTGCAACGCAACGCATAAAGATGCGTTTCTTTCTTCGTGTGAGGCAAAATAAAATATTAAATTAAAAATATATGTACGCGACTATGAAAGATATACAAAGAGATATAGAAGAGATATATAAGAGTGATGTAAACAATCTTATTTCGTTTGAATTCTATATCAATTTAAATTGGTGTGGAAAAAAATTGAAACAAATATAAATTAATTAAAAATAACATGTGAATTAACTAATCCGTTTTCTTAGAAACTAATTTGTAGGGGCGAACAGAGTGGCCAAGATTTTTTTTTGTTAAAAAAGAAAAAAAAATGTACAAATAACATATATAATATAATATATTGTATATTTTATCGAGAAAAGAAGAAATTTTGAGAAATAACTGTTATTATGCAAGAAACTTTAATTTCTACTCGTATCTGCGAATAATGTCTACGTAAAATAAAAGTAATGGAAAAAATTTTGAATTTATATTTTATTATTTCTAATATGTATTTCCAATCGTAATTCTCCGCATCCGTGTATACATCTCGGGTTTGCTGTCTGTATCTATTTTGAGATTGCATCTGTGTGTCTATTAAAATTTCCAGATGACCTATTCTGCTATTCTAAACAGTGTATCTCTGATAACGATCCATCGTGTTCTATTCGTGCACGAACGGAGCCGTGAAAAAGTGCAACGAGGCGATATACAACGTGACGGATATGCGCAGCGCGGATTAAACTATAGTAGAAAGAGAAAGAGAGAGAATATAGTTGTCCTAAATAACTTAAAATTCCAAAAGACGTATTGTAACTGTGGGCCATCTCTCTAACTGCACTTAAAAAAAAAAGAGAGAGAAAGAGAGAGAGAGAGAGAGAGAGAGAGAGAGAGAGAGAGAGAGAGAGAGAGAGAGAGAGAGAGAGAGAGATCTTTCACCAACGTGACAAGATGAATAAAGTGGCAGTGCGAGAAAATTTGCGGCATCTCATCCTCTCGAAATCGAGGGGGCCGCGGCGCGGATCGTTTTCTAACGGGATTTAATGCAAACCGCGAAATGCGCGCATGTAACGCGGGTGCGATGCAAATGCGTTTTTCCAGTTTTGATGAATTTTGCGATAGCGCAAGAATACGGAGATGCGAATTCGCCGGGTGCAGCCGTACCTCTAAAACGGTCTTGTTATAAAAACGCATCGCCGCTTTGTTTGTAAATCGATACAACTGCGTTATCGTTTCGCCGATTATTTTCCACGGTAGCCGACTTTCGTATTTAGCTAGGATAATTCGCTCCTTATTCATGCATCGAAACGAATTTAAGGGAGAACAAAACGAACAAAGAGATATCCTTTCAAGATGAAACAAAACTTGAAATAAAATCTATTTTCAAATTCCATATATGTATATATATTAAATATAGATTTAATAAAGTGTGATAATATCGTCTCTCTCTCTCTCTCTCTTTCTGTAATTATATATATACAGGGTGTCCCATTTTAAAGGACCCACTCAAATATCTCAGAAACACTGCGTCAAATCGAAAAATGTTTCAAACGAAAGTTGTGTGGCTTCAAGGGGCCATAAGATAATTGTTTAAAAAAATACATTGTAAATAATTTTCTTAAAAACATTTTTTTTTTTTTTATACTAATCGATTTGTCTCATTATTCTGTACATAGAAGTATTACGGTAAGATTATCAAAAACTAAATATTTTACGAGATATTTAATTTTTTATATCAAAATATGTCAGATTAAAATATAAAATAACTCAAAATGTACTTAATAAAAAAAAAATACTTTATTATAGTGTTTTGGAAAGCTCTCGATGTCAGCTACAAGAATACTGAATAAAAAATGGGGGTTTCCGTTTAAGATTTTAAAGTTGACCTTCACATGACCTTCAAATGATTTTCCAAGGTCAAATCATTGTCACCATCTTATGGCCCCCTTAAAGCCACACAACTTTCGTTTGAAACATTTTTCGATTTAACGCAGTGTTTCTGAGATATTTGAGTGGGTCCTTTAAAATAGGACACCCTGTATCCTTGTCAAAATGATTAAATTTTTTTTAAATATTTCATTTGAAATTTTAATTTCGTTTAAGTAAAATGCGAGATTTTTCTGCTCAGTGGAAGATAGGGCAAATTCCACCGATTAAAGACGAGTTAAAAGAGATAACTGAGATGTGAGTAACCGAGAGCAAACTCTCTTTCTCTCTCTTTCGTTACGGTCGTATCCCGCGCCCCTATCGTGTCCCGGAGGTGATATCCATTTATTCCCTCCCCCTCTCGATTTAACAATGCTGCCGATTTCGTAAGTGTAGCGTGGCGCGCGATCGCGCGAAGTGTTTCAGCGCGTTTTACGCGCGCGTGCAGCGGGAATTGGGCCGAGCATCCGCTTCTGCTTTTTTTTTTTCGCCCGGAATGAATAAAGTGAGACACGACGGCCAACGTCCGACATCTTCTCTCTTTCTCTCACATTTATTATTTTCTTCTTTTTTTTTTTTCACAGCGCGTCGCGTCCGATATTATTTATTCGCCTTCTCGCGAGTCGTCTACACCGATTCGTGTCTCCCTGCGCGCTTTGCGATTTATATCTCTCGCCTCGCGCTGCTCCCGAATTTTTTTCTCATCCATTCTCCGCGCGACAAACTTTTTTTCCGGTGAAATTTTTCCCGTTTTTGCGCGATGCAAACAAGTCGTTTCCCCCCCCCCCCTCTTAATTTTTACACGTTTATCTCAAAATTGTTTTATTTGACGCGAACGTTCCTCTCTCCTCGAGTATATCTGTTGCCATTAATCGATTAATTATTTCAACAATTGGATCAAATTATTTCGATTTAATTTGATTAAAAAGAAATCGAAAGGATTGAGATATATATTGTATAAATGCTTAGAATTAGAAAACTTGCTACATTTTCGTTAAGGAAAAATTATCAAAAACTGTGACTATACAAACATTCGTCGGCTATTTATATTATATTATAGCATTGTATTATAATGGATGAGTCAATTTTTTGGGGATTTTTTGCACTTTACGCATAAAGAATCAAAGATTTAATATGATAATATTATAGTGAACTGGTTGTAGGAGAATATACAATATTAACTTCTCGATACATGCTGGCGTGTAATACTGTGCAACAGAGTGTTTACGCGCGTGCAATCCGTTATTAGCCGCTCGCGAGTAGTCTCGCTTGTCGCAGCGATGATAATTTCCCGTCGTATCCGCGAGATAACGCGTATCCGTCACACGACCGATCATTAGGACAGACACATCTATGTTGGTAATTGGACGCTAGTTTTACTGTTAGGAGAGCCGGACCGTTGAATTTTCAAGCGACCCGATCGTAAAGCCATCGATTAAGAGCGACCACGGGTTAAAGATACGAGACGAGAGCCAAACTGACATTATTATTTCCCCCTTAACGGCCAATAATATATGTATGAAAAAAATTGTTGCATTTCGCCGACACTCCGTGTCGTGCCGTAATAACGTCACGTGCGACTGTACGTGTCAGGCACACGCCCGATTCTACATACACGGGGCGTTAGAGAAATATATCGTAAATTACTTATAAATTGCCTGTGTAATATGAAATAGATAAGTAATATTAAATACAGAGAGTATATTATATTAGTAATTACAAATATAGATTTTTATCTATAGATTTTTCTATGCTAAATACGCTTTCGGTTTTTATATAATAGATTTAACTATAATATAATATATATTAAGTGAAGTCGTAAATCAATTATTCGATTAATTTAAAAAAACTCTTGTATTTATCCGATTCAGTTTCAAGCTATTTACTAAAAAAAAATTGAGCGAGATAACTGACAAAATATTAAAGTCCTCTCGCGTTGTCTTTTTGCGAGATTCGGCGGATTGAAATTCCGTAGCCTGTACACTTGATTTTTAATACCATCTCTCTCTCTCTCTCTCTTTCTTCGGCTCTCTCGCGTCTAATTGTTTGCGGTAAGTAGGTTAAGCGGTCTTGCCCCTTAATTGCCCGGCCAGTTCCATAATTTTTTCTCTTTTTTTTTTTTTTTTTTTAAATTGAATCGACTCCTTTAATTGCGTACGAGGAGCGGCGACAGAGAAAGCTGTCGTAGGTTTAAAAGGCTATCCTCTTGAAACGACTAGGTAGTAAAACTAACCATAAAACACTCCCGAAATATTTTCGTACGCGTAACTTCGTTTACGAATCGTATCTATCGCTGCTTCACGAAATACGATTTAATATCGTTTTGTATGATGGTCGAAGATTCAAGATTTAGCATTCTCTCAAGAGACTCGAGCTTATCTAAATTTTAAACCCATAATTCACTTGGCTCGCCGATTGCCTGCGCGATATAAGAGCAAAATTATCGAAGAAAATATTTTGAAAAAAAATTCCCACATTCCCGATATAAAATTCCACGAGGATTCCCTGATTTTTTCGAGAAACAAAAGAAATGCCTGAGAGAATTCCAGGGAGTAGACACCCTCGGAATCGGAATATGATAACGTTTTAACGTATACTGTAACTCGACAACTTCCTTTTCCCCCTTCTGTACAAACGCAACGTCTGGTTACGCAACGCGCTCCAATTTCTTCGCAATCTATTCGCTCCGCGGCCGGCGAGTAAATGCTCTATTAATACGTGCTCGTCGTGTCTTCCCTACTGAACCTGTTTGTTTCTCTCGGCGGACACACCGTTACATCATAATTCTCGGACAGCATCGCCTGAGTTGCTCTTTCTTAGCCACTCTGCCGGCCAGCTCGCTCGCTGGAGAGGACTTTATTGCTTCATTTGTCCAATATTATTTCGCGATCGCGGTATCTCTCCGATTCCCTCGCAGCGTTTCCATTTCTTTGCCATCCCCTGCTTCGCCCCCCGTTTCGTACTCGGGGATTTTGCAACCAGTTCGCCGATATAACTCGCTCGCGTTTCGCTTCGACGACATAAATGCCGGGCTCGCGGCCGAGTTTCACAACGAGGATAATGCGCTCTTTTTTATCTTTTCCACCGCGTTCAGGCCCATATTCTTTTTTTTCTAGCAAGATTTTGGATTCGGAAATTTAAAAAAAAAAAAATCCCGGGTCTGAAAATGTTAATTACGACACGACACCGAGGAATTTCGTGAGATTTTTATCAAAACAAACGTTTTCCTCTTTTTTTTTTCCAAGTGGCTTAAATTTCGAGATTAAAAAAAGGGGGAGAGAGAGAGAAAGAAGGATATAAAATTGGATGTGAAATTCGCGGATTGAATCAATCGGAAAGAAAGAGAAAGACACGTGACGTTGTGGGAAATTATATCGGCCAAATGAAGCGATAAAATTCAACCGCGGACGTGTTATTACGGCGTATAAAGGGGCTCGTAAAATTTTACCAATTCCCGTTTTACGTAGCGCGGAAGGAGAATGAAAAGATGAGAGAGGGAGGGTGATGAGACGAGAAGGAACGAGGAGCGTTTTTTTCTCGCTCCGTTCATGCGAAGATTGACTCGCTTTTTTTCCCCCTTTTCTTTTCCACGGCTCGAAATTCGATCGATTGAACCCGAGTGCCCGATCGTCCCTTGTTCCCAGCACGAGAAGATCCTTGGCCTCTTTTATCAAGAAATATCCAGAAGATTCCACGTTACACGCGAGAACGTGACTTATTTTGTCCAAACTTATTTCGAAAAGAACATTTCGCCAAGATTCGCAAAAAAAAAAAAAAACTTTGATAGAAGCGTAAATTTTTTTATTTTTAAAAATTCTCGAATACGTAAAGAATTTTACACGCTGATGCTCGCGTGATATTTTGCTCATTAAATTTTTTAGATAAATAAATTTCGAACGAGTAGAATATTGAAAATTTCATATTTTGGTACTCGATACCAATTCCGGTGTTTTAGCTGGCGCGCATTTTCTAAACAAATCTCGCGTTCGAATGGCGAAGCCATCGAGAGAATCGCCCGACTGTTTGATAAAAAAAAATAAAAAAAAAATAAAAAAATAAAAAATTAGGGGCGAAAATAATCGACCAGAGATCGAGGAAGGAAAGTGGTTGTGTTGCCGGGTGTTGTCGGGCGATCGTGAACGAATTCGCAGAATCGGCGAAATCGTCGTGATCAGCCCGGGCCTCATTAGCCTGTTCGATCGATCCTCCACGCGTGGGGTTCGCGATGGGTCTCGATCGAGCCTCGATCCCCCCCTAATCCTATCACCTCTCTTCTCCTCTTCCCCGATCTTTTTCATCGTTGCGAGATCGTCGAACTTCACGATTCGACTTCCTCCGGGCGACGAATTGCTGAAACGCGATGCTCGCCGATCGCGTTCCCCCGGCTTCCCCGCGAGAGATCGAAACTAGATCGCGTTGCGCAAGAGATCGCGCAGTCGAGAGGGAAAGATCGCTGCGGGGAACAATCGCATTGTGGGCCCCCTGTCGCTCTTGGGACCTACATTTTCCGAATTTTTCAACGGTCTCGTCTAAAAATTCTTACCGATTTCTTTGTGAATTATAATAGAATCAAGATCTTTTTATATTTCAATTATTCACGCGAGATGCGCGCGATCGAGGATTATGAATTAACATTTTATTTTAATAAATTATTATATAGAATCTCCGTGATTTTTTTTATTCTCGAGCTGTGATAAATTCGCGGATTTGACTAACCGAATTTTATCTTTTCCGAGAAACATCTCGGATGTTCGCCCCGTCATTTCGTAGCGCTACTTTCCTCGTCTCGCTTGTCATTAACCGATAAACGCGCACAATGGCGTCGCAGGGGGGCGACCTAGATTTTCCAGAGTTTTCTCGCGACGACGACGCTTCGCCTCGGTTACATCGGTTACCACGGGATCGTTTGCTCGCGCGGCTCCAAGAGCCAGGGGATCTCTCTCGCATGCTCCAAGGCGTGGGAACGCACCGTGATCGTGTATAAATTCGCTCTAGCTAGGTACAGCTCGTGAGATAGAAGCGGGACGAGAGATAGGAGAGAAAAAGAGAGAGAATGAGAGTGAGGACTAGGCGCGCGTCTACGACGCCGGAGTGCTACGAGCAACGCTTGCGCAACTTCTTTTCCGCGCTCGCTTATCCCGCAATGCCGTAGCAACGCACTGTACCAAATTAATACAGTGTATACGTGCAGATCGAGCCTCACGCTTGTGCTAAATGCCAAGAACGCGAGCCGCGCGCAACAATTGATCGCAGCCGCCGCTCCCGGATGTCCGAGCACGCCAATGCCATTCTTTATTTAAGGGTCCAGTCTACTTTACGGACGTAAAATATTCCACATGTATTATATTGTTATAATATATTATGTAAATATATAAGCGCGATCCCAAGTATCCTTATAAATTATACATAATTAATTAACAAAAATTATAAATTACTCACGCATCGCGGCTGTTCCGTTGTTGCCCGATGGCAACTCCCATCTCTCTTTTCCTCATTTCTTCGTCTTTTGTCGCTCCTTTAGTTCCTTCGCACTCACGCAACGCTCACGAAACGAATTTATGATTAATTATGATCGCGCGATATTTTACATAGCACTCGTGACGTTAATTGCACGCGACACGCGCTTTATTTTATATTCCAATGGAATAAAATACGATTCGCGATGCGTAAAATACGAGATCAATAACAATTATACTTGTTAATTAAACGCGTCGCAATAACGCTCGAGTCAATTTATGTCGTATCCGGGATGTCTTATTAATGACAGAGAACATCGAACATTATGACATCAGCACAGCTGTACTCTAATACCGCGCGTTGAATTAATGGCTAATTGAGACGCGATAATCGCGTTTATGAAATTAATTGATCGTGCGATTTGAATAGCCAATAAGCCATAAGAAATGATCGTGTTTGTTAGGTTTTCGATATTTGTCGCGATCATATATATTTCGAGAGATCATACGCGTTTTGCGACGCTTCTTTCTCGCTCGAGTCTCGCCGCGCGAATGATAAGAAGAAATTCATCGCGCATCATAAATATATACGGTACATCGTGTTTTTCTTCTACGTATGATATGCTATCCTTTGTTTATGTTTTGTTGTCGTGAGCGCGATATGTAATAATATATGTATACAAACACAACAGGTAACTAAGAGATGCAAAAAACATTTCTTACAAATAGTTAAAGATTGTCAATTGTCGGTGCGAGGAATATAATTTTTGCAATTATTCCGATATTTCATAATTAGCTCGCGTAATATCGAAGCAAAATTACCGATGTGACATTTTCGAATTTTTCACTCATTTAAAACATCGCGGATTAATACAAAACGGATTGACATCTCCATTATTAATATATTGCCGTATTTTAATATGCGTACGATAAATTCGATGTTTGTATGTATGGATGATCTGCTAAAAGACGTTTTTAATGATTCATTTGATTAAAATAAATCGTCGCGAGTCGACGGAACATACGACGTACGTATAAATAATGCATTTCAATCACCGTATATATTTCTTTCTAATTTTAACTTGTATATTTATTTTAATTTATTCGTTTCAATCAATATTTATTTCAATTTTAACTCGTATTCGTATTTGTATTATAATGAGAGATAGTAAAATTGCCGTAAAATGCGTGTGTATACTATTCATTAGCGACATTAGAGATAGCATTGTGTAAATTGGATGCGCGATTTTTGTCTCGAGCGTTGGATGGTAGCTTCATACAATGAATTGACACGTGTACGATTAATGAAAGTGCCATGTAAAGCGCCACGCGATCTTCGTATTCCGATGATTAGCGCGATTGTAATTAATCGTTAGTGGCAAAGGACAAACAAGCGTATCATATCAAAGAGCGGCAAAGAACAAACGAGCAAAAAGAGATCCATCGGAGAAACATCGGGCGGTGCATTCATGGAATGATCACAATAATTATTTGTTATTTTGTACAATTGATCACTCTATATAAGCGTCTATATAAGCGGTTGTAACTCATTTTGTAGCCTTGCGAATAATATGATTCATGTAGAACATCTATTTTATCATTTGAATCATTTAAAATATTTAATAAAACATGTTTATAATTAATAATTATATATATTAATATATATATATATATATAATATTCGGCACATATTATATAAGATTTATAATTTTTTAGTTATTTAACTTGTATTCGAGCAATAAATTCGGAATTATTTAGAATATTTCATATATAATTAATTCGGAGAACAGTTTGATATATCAAGTTGATATCGTTAATTTATTTTCCATCATATTTATACTGTTATAAAGTTATGTTTTATCGTATTATTGCATCTATAAAAATTTAGTATTTAAATAATTTTTGAGAAATTTTTGAAACTTGAAATCTAATATATTTTAGCAATTAATTCTGTAATATATTTGTTTTATGTTTATAATTCGTCATCAATGTTTTCTAAGAGTAAGAGTGTCAGCATAATGTCAAATCAATCTATCTTTAATATAAATTTTTTCTGCTAATTGATAGAAGGATTCGAAATTTGAGCAAGAAATTGTCAATAAATTAGCGCTTAATTACCAAATATCCGAAATTAATTTTTCCTCACAATTTAACGGAGGGCCAAAAATCCTGAGAAATTCAACATCTTTCTATTTTAAAAGTCATACTTAACCCTTTTTATACTAGGGATCAGAACAAAATAGCTGCATTAAAATCGCATTAAAATCTCATCTCCCTTCCTTTCTTCTAGATAACCGGTGGAATCCGAGAATGCGGTGGCGAATGGAACGGAGTCGAGGGCGCTGCGTTTGACGAGGATATCCAGCGCAGATCGACGTCAGCATCGCGCTTGAGCGAATAATTGAAGTCGATTTGGAGGAAGAAGAAGCGGCGTTAACCGAGTATAACGAGTGGCGTCAATATCGTCCTCATGGACCTGACGGAGGCTTTCGCGCCGGGAGGCGGCGGCGAGGACTTGCCGAAGACGGACTTCTTCGATTTCGTGGTGTCACCGCCGCCACACTGCGCCTCGGCCGAAGGCGTCGTCTCCGACGAAGAGAGCTTCCTACATCGCGGCACCGCCGGCTGCCGCGCCATGGGCGGTTATCTTCAACAGACCCACGAAGATCACGAGAGCTCGCACGGCGGCTCGCCCTTCATCAAGGAAACCAACAACAATACGTTGACGGCGCTACCGCCCGTCTCGACTATCACCGGCTCACTGAGTCATCATCATCATCATCAGCATCATCATCATCATCATCACGCGCATCATCACGTGCGCGCCCAGCACGGCGTTCAGCCGACTGGTGGTGAAAGCACTGCTATGGATCAATCGGAATGTGACTACTGGGGCCAGGAGGACGACGGCAAGGAGCAAACGTGCAACATTCTGCTGGAGGACCTCAACAAGTACTGCTGGTCCTCGAGCGCGCACACCAACGATGGCGTCATTCATTCGGCGACCGGTGTTCCCAACGATCATCATCAGACCGTAGGTTCGGGCCGCGCGGGCTGCACCGTCAACGACCGACAGAATACGGACGGTGCCATTTACACGCTGACGGTGCTGAACAACGAGGCAAATTCCATGGACGCGTTGGATTGTTGCAAGAGCCCGGCGCCCGCGTCCGGCGATTCCTGGTCCCTGCGACCGAATCTTGACCTCGACGCCATTCTGAGCATGGAACCGTCCTCCGGCGAGCAAGATCACGAACAACAGAACAGTGGCGACGTTTCTAGGAGCGTCAACGATAGGTTTCACGGGCCGGACGGCCGCGGCTTCACCGTGCCGTCGTCGCAATACGCCACCGACGACAGCGGCTTCGTCGAGAGCAAAGAGCTGTGCCTGCGCGCGTCTTCGGCCAACTGTTCCGGCGATAACAACAACGACTGGAAGCTATCGGACCAGAATCTCCAGGAGGTCGCAGCTGCGGCTGCCGCCGCAGTCGCCGTAGGAGCCGGGGATTCCGCCGAGAGTCTTCTGAGAAGCGCTCTTCAGGGTAAACTGTATACTGGACCGGCTCAATCGGTCTCCTCGTCGTCATCGTCCTCGCAAGCATCCGCCATATCGATGCCAGTTTCCGCAAGCACGGCTCTCATGGTATCCGATCAACAGCAGCAGCAACAACAACAACAGCAGCAGCAGCAACAGCAGGAGGACTCTATGCAGGCGTGCACCGACGAGGATCTGTTACTCTCGCAGCTGGATCAGACAACCTATCGACCGGGCGACTACGAGAAGCTGAAGAGCATCGCGAACGAAGTAGTAGAGTCGTACTGCAGTCTCGAACCGGTCTGCAACGTGTCGGCGACCACTACGGTGATGTACACGCTGGACCCGGCGAGCGGGAGTCTAGGTACCATCACGTTACCGGCCGATCTTGGCCAGGTGAGCACCGTGACGGTTGTCACGGCCGCTCAGCAAGACGTTTTACAACAACAACAACAACAACAACCCGCTCAACGAACCGATGTGGACCAACAGCAGCAGACGCAGCAGTCGAGTCAGCTGCAATTGACTTCCGCTCGGGTGGGTGTCAGTACCAAGCCGCCCAAGAAATATGTTAGACGCGCCAATCGCAACAACGCCAACGGCGCCAGCAACGGCAGTGCTGGCTCGGATACCGGTAGCAACGCAAGCCAGCAACAGTCTAGCGGTTCCGGCGGCTCGCCCAGTAGCGTACAGCGCAAGGAGCGCTCCTTGCACTACTGTAGCATTTGCAGCAAGGGTTTCAAGGATAAATATAGCGTGAATGTGCACATCCGGACGCACACCGGCGAGAAGCCATTTGCCTGCTCGCTCTGCGGCAAGAGCTTCCGCCAGAAGGCCCACCTGGCCAAACATTATCAGACCCACGTGACCCAGAAACCCGCCGGCATCCAGCAGACTACTTCCGGGAGCGTCACCGGTGGCGGGAACAACGGTAACACTAGCCCGACGGCAGAGACCAACGCGAACCCCTCCACCGCATCCCCCGCTATCGCCAGCAGGACTCAGGTCGCCGTGGACCCCACGGGGGCCGCCTGCAGTCCCCCCAGTTAGTTCGCGAAACGCGAACGCGATACGATTTGCGGGCGCACATCCGTCCGTGTTTTTTTTTCTTTTTTCTTTTTTTGTCTTTCGTTCAGAAAAGAGATGGCGGCCGTGGCTGGTTTCTGCTTTCTCTTCTCTCGTTCCCCATTTTTTACACGAATATAATTTCCATAATGGAAATGCCGAGCCGAGCTTGCGAGAAAGAGCGAACCATGACGGATGATTAGATGAAAGCATCGTGTGTGTATCGGGTGTTCGAAAACTAATTTTTTTTTCTTTTTTTTTTTTTCGAGAATTTGTTCGATTCGATAAAGTTTCGATTTAACTTAAATTTGACTTGAGTTAATTAAGTTTAATTCGTTAAACTAATTAAGTAGATTTGCATGCTTGAATTTATTCACAAATTAATGTAATCAAATTTATCAAATTACTTCAGTCAATTCAATTGTTTAATTTAAATTATTTCTTACATCGACTCGACTAATTTTATTCAATTATTTGAACAATTCGAATTAACTTGATTATAAAGCTGCAATCGAATTAAATTCAAATTATGGCACTGAAAGAACCAATTGCGAATTATGTGAACAATGGGAATCATTTTCCGTAACATCCTGCACACTGACGAGAAGCCGATTGAGTTTCGCATGGCGAAATTGCGCGCGACACACCGTAGAATTATTAATTAAAAAATTAATTATATATAAGAATCCCGATCTTTGTGTTTGTGAGATTATCTATCCTAACGGGGCGGCAGCTCGCTCTGCCGAGTTTTTATATTAATTATTAAATAATTATGAAGAGAGGCGCTAATCGCATTCCCCTTAAATTAACATGACATCCGTGAAATTGTTGTTCCTACGATCACCCTTAATGACAGTAATGACGAAGACAATGACAGGCGACGATGAAGACGACGACAGAACGACGAATGTTTATAGGCTACTTGACGATATTAATTATATTTAATAGCCACGAGATATTAAAGTTAAATAGGTTTTATAAAATAAATCTTTACAATTATACAGGGTGTTCCAGAACCATCGAGTTCCTTTAATCAAAGTTCGATCGGAAAATGATCTTTTCTTATTATGAAAATGTTTAAGATCCATCCTTTATCGCATCATTCCAATTTTGAATACTTTGTATCTTTATATATATATATATATATAGTCAATTTACAAATTAAAATTGAATCGAAGTAAGGGATAATTTGAAATTTCTACTGATATTAGTTCGACATATTCACTCTTAAAAGAGATTGATTTCAAATCGATCTCTCTTTCTCGGAGAATCTACAGAGTAGAAAGAATATCCGGCGGTCATGGAACACGTTCCGTATAGAGAGTAGATATTAGATTTATAGATAGTAACTTAGAGCGAGATAAGTGCAGAGTATCGAGAGGAATACCCTTTAATAAGTAATTAGTAGCATGAGCTGTGATTTAGGTACGTACACAACGAGCAGTTTAGAACGAAGCAAACGGAATGCGTGAATGCTGTTTTTTCATTGGTATTCTTTTTTTTTTTAAACTCTCTCCCTCTCTCTCTTCTCTCGCAAAAGTGCAGCTAAAAAAGGGATCAACCGGAAAGATTAATTTCCAATCATTTCGAATGCTTTATCGAAAGTTACCGCAGGATTAAGAGAATCAGGCCGTAAGAATTGCATTCATTTTTCCTTTTCTTGTCTGACTTTGCTTTGACAGATTAAGATCTTTTGTGAAAGATTCTTTTTTTTTTTTGTATTAATAAAAAAGAAACACTAATGTTAGAATAATATAACAATGTCACATTGTTGCTTGTTATTATGTTTACATTGTTAATAAAACTGATAATTAAATTATTTTAGTATCCATTAAATATTAAGGCAGATAATAAAACTGCCCTCATGTGTGTTAATAATTTATTATACATCATGATATTTACACCGTCGTGATTATACCGATATTGAAGCTCGTGAAACTTCGATGAGAAGCAATAAGCAATTAGCGATCACGTTTAATTAATAAGCGTAACTTTGTCCACGCGATTCTTTCGACACGATCTCACAAAAGCTGCTCTCGATAAAATCACGCAACGCAACTCGCTCCGTATGCGAATGCGATAATAGGGACGAAGAGAGAGACGCGCAAAGTTTCGCGCACCTTATATATGCGTGCTACATTTTCCGGGGCCCGCGATCCCGTAGCAACACCGCGGAGGTCAGAGTTTCCCCCGGAACGGGACCCCTCGGGCTATCGCGAGGCACGCCAGCCTGGTAATTACACGTTGCGTCGATACGTGCGTTACGTGCATGCCCATCACACGCATACACGATGCACGCGCATGCATGACGTCGCGTCTCATCGTGACGCAGGTGGCGATAAATTTACCCCGAGGGATGAATTTATCCGTCGGCGATTCGTTATCGGTATAATTAATTGCGCGGCCTTCACGCAAATGTAAAGCGGCTTTCGAAAGACGCACTTAAACAAAATATGCGATGCGTTCAACTCTTATCAGCTGATTTTAAAACTTTCCCAAACTAACACTTCTCTCTCTCTCTCTCTCTCTCTCTCTCTCTCCTCAGTTATATAAAAATATTATATATCGATTTTTATATAATTAGAAATAGCGTGAAATTCGCGAGGCTTCGATTTTACCTAAATTTCTGCTTTTTTTTTTATGAAATTTGTCCAAATAAGAGTTGAGAACGTTATTGAAGATTATTGAAGTAAACATCTGAATGTGTCTGTTTGCTGGAAAATTCGAAAGATTTAGAAAGTTCCGTACGATTTCGCAGTCGATCGTCTCCCTCGTCCTCCGATCCCCGCCCAATTTACGTAATTAATCAGGTATGTGCAACACAATAGAGACTATTTTATGGCCGCACTAAGGCCGATACTCGATCAACGGCACTTAAGTCCGGCAATTTAAGTCCGAAAACACATCGTCAGGCATTTTCATAACCGGATCGAGAAAAATTAATTAATTGAGAAAAATAATACCGAAGAATATTTTTCATTTTTCTTTAACCGCCATAAATACGCGGTGCCGAGAAAAGAACAGAAATTGAGATTTTATTTTTATTATCCTGTAATTTAACAAAAATGAAAAAAAAAAAAAAATAGAAGACGGAGAAACTGCGAAAGATTAACATATTTATTTCTCTGCTTGCACGTTACTCTAATTAAAACAGAAAGCAGATCATCGTAATTATATCTGAAACGTCTATAATTTTATGGTGTCGATCATATCTTTCCCCTCCTTCGTGCTTCATTATGCTAAATGAAAGCGCAGAAAAAAATCCATAATAGAAATTAACAAGATTGTAAATTTTTTTCTCCGTCCAGAAATTATAAACACTAAATTATACAGTTTTATCTTCATTGTTAATAATTCTACAATTCGCTCTATATTATTTTCCAATTGCTGCACAAGATAAATTAAACAATAGAGAGATAAATTTGTTTTCCTCTATAATCTTCCAACAATAAAATTTAAAAACTTTTCCTTCTTTTCCGGAATGATAGTAATTCTACGATTCGTTTTATACATTATTTTTAATTATTGGACAAAGTAAATTTGATCTCTAAGCAAGGGGGGGTTGATTAAAGAACGGACGAACCAGGCCGCACGGCGTAGGGAAAGGGGGCCGGCCGACTCGCGTGGTTTGTAGGGCACCTCGATATAAGGGCGTTATTACAGCAGCGGTGCCTCATCACATCAGTCTAGGGTACTTAAAGATCGCGATGATGAGAGCGACCTTATAAGGGGTGTTTAAAGTCACCGCCGTCACGGCTTTCACCAATCTCGTCGAATCGGATTGCGATCCGCCCGGCTTCTAATCAGCCTTGCGGCGAATCGACCGCGCGATCGATCCTCGCCCGATCTCGCGATTGCGAAAAGAAAGCGGCGTCTGGATCTTTGGATCGCGGCGAGGATGCGATGACTTTCGATCAGCGCGTCGGCTTTAAGGATTAATGAGATCTTCGAGTTTCCTCGGGTCTGAAAAACTTCATATCAACGAATCTTTCTACCAGCGAATACTTGTTGCGTTTTTTTTCATTTGCAATAAAAAAATTTATATATATATATATATATGCTAAATATTTTTCTTTGTATGTCTTTAATTTTCTTTAACTCTATCTTTTTCGACGAAAAATATTTTTTAGATTGCAAATCCAAAAACTTGAGAAAATACTTGCGAGTAAAAAAATTCATGAACATGAAATTTCTCAGATCAGAGGAAATTAGAAAATCTCATAAAAGAATGTTCAGACTTGAAATTATAATTCCAATATCTTTTTAATTAACAATTGAATATTTGCAGTAATAATTATATAATATATATATATATTTTTTTATTTTCATTTAAAAAAAATATTGGAATTATGATTTTAAATCTGAAATTTTTTTTCGCTGCTGAAATTTGAAGACATGGTAATTTTTGCTATTAGTCTAGACGATTCCTTAAGAGTTGCGCATAAGCTTGTTAACCTTCTGAAGGTAGGATAGAGAGGTGTGGCCCGTCTTTACAACAATGATCTCCATAGATGGAAGATTGCGCGAGAGCAACGCAAAGGTCGCCATGAACGAATCGTGTGTCGTAAACGCAGAGGAAAACGAGTTATCGAATTAGGAAAAATCGTACGTAGTAATCCTCCCACTTTGAAAATCCATTAAAATATTTTAATATTTTTTTTTTTAGAGAAAGATAACAATATCTGAACTCTTTAAACGCGAAAAAAAAATTCCTTTATCACGTAAAATAATCTGATATTTTTCTCTATTTCGCAAAGAAGTTTTCTTTTCGGAAATAACGATCATCTATAATTATTCTTGATTCATCCTAAAATTCTACATAATTTTCTTTATATTAAAATTCGTTAGTAAATTTAAATACAAAATTAATGACCACCTGATATTATTCGGACGCGAGAGAAATCTTTTGCAGTATAAAAGGAAAAATTGCTTCGGTACTTTACTAAAATGTGATTTATTTTAAATGTAAAATTGCAATATCATTTATTTCCTAACGACGTGTCGAGAGATAACCGCTTCGTCGATTACATCACATAAAAAATATTCATCGGAGTCCTCGGATCCTCGAATCTCGAGACATCAAAATTCTCGGATCTTTAACATTCGAGAACCACGGGATCGCCGAGATCTTTCCTTACGTGTTCAAGACGTTCTTAAATGATTAATATTATTTTCTTCTCAACCTATACTTTGCCTAGTATGTACGTACGTAAAGCTAATCCTAGGAGTAAAACATATGGTGGCTGTCTAAGCCTGTTATAAGGATACGAATCCCGAGGTTACCATGGTAACGAGAATGTTAATGTAGGATATCTCTTCTTTCATTTTCTTTTTCTTCTTTTAAACAATGCGATGCAATAATACTCAAAGCGGTCGAGGGCCGCGCGAAGAAAGATATAGATTATTTCTGCGCATTTATAGCTAAATGTGGCTGCTTGATCCTTATCCCGATCGTAAATCAAAATTAAAATCGAACAGCTCCGTTTAGTTCTAGACGCGTGTAAGGAATGCAAACCTTTGTATTCTTGGAGAAAAGTTGACGAGATATATTATGTACTATACGGGGTGATCAGATATATACTAATGAAAAATATTTCACAGATAAATTCTTTGAAAATAAAATCGACTTTTTCAGTTTCAAGTCCTAGTATTTAACTAAATTGTTTTTTCGATGAATTAAAATAAACATTGAATATTAATATTATGATAACATTGTACATATAAGTATATAATTACATATTTAAAATGTTATAAAATATATTATATGTTAAAATGTTTGCCGAGTAAAATCGACCTGAGATTCGAAGAACTTATAATTGAGATATTTTTCCATATTGCGCGGACACCCTGTATATAAAATGCGCGTCGGCCTACCCAGTACAAAAAGCAGATCGTTATAATGATATTTTATTATATCACGGATATTGTGTTATGTGAATAATTACATTTTATGTTGTTAACGAAGTCGTAATATATATATATATAAATATAAATATAAATATAATATACATGTTTCTACATACGTACAGATATACGCAAATATATATGATTTTATATATTATATATATATATATATATATATATGTACATGTATATGTATCAGCAACGTATCTATACGTTAACAACGTTATGTCGATGTCGACATAACGTTGTGTATCGCTCTCTCCTTCCCTTTTTTTTTTTTCCAAATAGATTTGTGTTTTAAGACTTTGTAAGGTTCC
Source organism: Polyergus mexicanus (assembly GCF_030449975.1). Lineage (NCBI taxonomy): Eukaryota > Metazoa > Arthropoda > Insecta > Hymenoptera > Formicidae > Polyergus > Polyergus mexicanus. The sequence continues at coordinate 7,048,368 of NW_027223323.1, forward strand.
CTTCCCCCTTTCAAGTTGTGCGTTTTACGCTCTAATAATAAAATGATTGTTCAAGTTTCTCTTCCAATTTCAGCAATCGCGAAGATCGTCGAACGATCTACGATATATGAGATACAATTTTCTTATCGAAAATAAATTGCTGAGTGCAATTTGCGTGTAATATATGAAATTTTCGACTAACTTATCATCAACGAGATTATTTAATTATATAGATTTATATGTTAGATAAAAAATACGATAAAGTTTAATGAAATCTTCGTTCGAAAATTAGCTCCGAACTTGCCGAAGATTTCACGAATGTAAGATGACGTTCATAATTATCAGATGCTTCGTACAATCGCGTTGAATCATAGACGAATCGAAGGAAGAATGGCTCGTTTTCTCGAATTCATTGAACTTATTGATCATAAATTAATTAATTAATATTGACTCGACTTTCAGATACGATGTTCTTTATAATAGCTTATCACTTAATGTTTGAGAGAAATGGCAAAAATATCAGAACAAGCTTATATTGATGAGAAAGAAAAATATCCTGTATGATCTTTCGGCTTTAGGATACTCTTCGCTGTTGCTCACGAATATATAATGATTGAAATAATTTTGAATGGCGGACTAGCCGGCATAGCAATTTAGAGATTTAGACGAAACGACGAAGAAATGTACCTATTATTTTTGTACTTAGTTTTAATAAAGGTTTATATGCTTTTTTATAAAAGAAGAGAGATGCTCTTGAAATGCCTAATATTTTATCAGTTACATTCGTAATTTTTTGAATTTTCAACTGATCTATTATCAAGACATGAAATTTTATCTATTGAAGAATATCGTTCACTGAATATTTTTAGAGCATCGGTATCCTTTACGCTTTATTACTGAATTTTCATTATAAAAAAGAGATAATCATTTGAGATTTTTTAAAAATAATTACCATATATATATATATATATATAATTAAAACATAAAAACTTTTTAATTGAAAGATCTGTCGTTCGCGATTATTGTATATACAATATTTTCCACACATCTTTTTAATTCAAAATATTCGTAAACAGGTATAACTAAACAATGAATTAAGTAAATTATACATATGCAGATAAGAAATTACTAAAAATAAAATACAAAAATTTGTATCTATTAGAAAAAGAGGTGTCCCTTTTTTTTTTTAGATTTCGTCACTCATACTTTTGGGACACCTTGTATTTTTTCCGGGATATAATTCAATAGATAATAAATAACATTATAATATAATTTTTAAGTTGAAGGTTGTAATTTTATTGCTACGTTCATCGAATAATGAACGATATCATCAATAATAAGATACGATAGCATAAGTAAACGTACTTGCTCAACTGTGCTGGCTAAGTCGACAGGATTTCCTGGATTCCTTTTACACCGCTTCCTTCTTCGAGGATGTTCTTCGCTGGTAACATCTACGCTGGAAACTGATAAAAAGAAGGATTTGATCATGCTCGTGCAAGCTAATTAGGATATGATAGTGAATAGATGTGCTCACCACACCATAGCAACCGGAGGATCAACAGGATTTCCGCGGGATTCCTTGCTCCGGGACTTTTGCGCCGTTTTCTTTTTCGAGGGCAATTTTCGCTGGAAGCAGAAATCGGAGATACGGATTTCGTTTCGCACTCGCGTACTAACGATATAACATCAACCGAAACTACTTTTAAGTTCATGATAACTACTTATATTCACTCTTAGATGCTTTTTTACTGCTACAAATGTACAAAAGAAACCCAACGACTGCGGTTTCGAAGCGGAAGTACGTACATACGTTTAGCGCCAACGGACGAAATGTCTGGTGCCACCTGGTGGATTAAATTCAACTACAAACTCAAACGCAGTCTCGATCGTCGGTAATATCGTATTAGTGATAATTTTTGGACGTATAGAAATTTTACGTAATGCATGAATATCAGATATAAATGATCGAAATAGATTTCATATCTAATATATAAATTTCAATGTTAGAAATAATATTGAATATTATCGAATCATGCAGAACTAAAATTCCAAAATAATTGATTAATTTTCAATTTCTCGATTCTAGATATATTTGAGCAAAAACTGCGTAATCTTTCTCATTCTTCAACGAGCAAAAGAATTCGAGATACATAATAATGTATATTTAATTATTTTTAATTGTTAAAATATAAATATTATATATAATATAAGGAATATATCAAAGAGAGGAAAAAGAGAATTGTGTGTGATATATCTTTCTTAGTTTGCAAGAGATTTGTACGACTCTCTTTTGGCGTTTCGTAAAATAATTTATTTATAAACAAAAAGATTATGCAGAGCAGATATCGACGAATCACGGCAATCGTCCTTAATGATAATTACTCATTATATATATCACATGTATATATATTTATTTTGCAAAAATTTGCGCCTCTTTTAACATTAACAGATACACACCGTGCGTCGTCGATATAGCGTTCTTTTATTAAGTTAAAATACAAAATACCTTTCGAATTTCGTGCTAATTCAATAAGATTATCCGCGCATCTAAAACATATTTATTTAAAATCGAGAATCGCGAGGAACTTATTTATTTTCAATTATTTAATATATTATCTTATTTAAACAAGGAAAGAAGCAAGAAAATTTTGTATCTTCGGATGATTTTTTCATCTTGCACAATTTATAATAATTTTTCTATGTTACAGAAGCATTTAATAAATTATTCATATAGTGTGTAGCAAATTATTTTTTACCGTATTATTAGATTCTATCTGATTTATCTATATAAAAAACATTTTATTTGCTTGAAATTTATATAATTTTTCATTGATAAATATTTCATTCAAAATAATTTATTCAACATATATTTTTTTATCATTTTTTATTTAAATTATTATTTTAGTTAAATAGATATTCACATAATGTTCCTTGAGATTCCGATTAAATTTGTCTTGTGACAAATTCTATGTGTTCTGAATGGCTCCTAATCAAGTTTGCGTACATAAGTAAGAAGTTTAGTATACGGTGTAAAGTATTGTCGACGGACGGGTGATTTACCGTAAATCGTTGAAGATATTTTCTTTTGGCAGCTCTGTTCAGATCAATTCAGGACACCGATAATATGCGATAAATTTCGAATGCCCAAAATTACAAATATATTCAAAAATAAGTACACATTTGCACAGTTTTATTATTAACTTTAATATTTAAAATTATATTTTTCGCGATGCATATATCAATAATCAGCTTCAATCCAAACATCAATTATGTTTCATTGTATTTCTAAATCAAAATTATCAAAAGAAATTCAATAATCATTTCATTGTTTAAAAAATAAGTTATCTTAAATATCAATTTTTTAGTGTAAGTATAAAAATCGCGAGGGACTTTTTCTGCTATGTCTAAGGATGTCCTGAACGTGATCTAGAGAAAGGCAATCCTGCGAAGGTAAAGGCGTGGAAAGGGCATGCAAGAAAAATATATATTTTTTATTAGATAGAATAGAGAGTAGTACTTGAACGATTGTATCCGAAGTCTCGATTCAGTGAAATATCGATCGATTCATTCAACGTGCACGGATACATTGTCGTTTGGCCCTTTATAGCGATTGCAGTAGATGAATGCAATAGTGATATAGCGCGTTATAAGCACTTTATATCGCGCGGTGGAGACGCACGGATTTTGCGCAATTTTGGGTTCTAAGAGAGCAGTTTGTCCTCGGGAATGGTCGGACTGGTGACCGACGGAGCCGCGGATGCGCGCCTCATTGCTTCGGACTCCCGGAGAGCCTCGTCGAAACTCTGTGTCGAATTGGATCTCGAAGGCACAACTTTCGTCTGCAAAACAAAAGAAAAGAATTCAAATTTCTGAATAAAAACTTGTTAAAATCAAATTTTCGTAAATTGATAAAAGAATGTAAACGTAATGTGTATAATAATATAAAACAATCAAAAAGATATAAATCTAATGTATATATAATACATTTTGAATTAATTAATTAATTAGATTTATATGGTATATACAATATTTATTAATTAATGCGTGGAAAAATTAATTTTATAAGGCTTTAATAAGATTAGAAATGTCATAGAACATTGCATGTGTCTTGTGTGTATAGTATGTAATAATTTAATTATAAACTATTTAATCCAAAAAATTAATTTAATAAATTTAATTTTAATACCTTAATATTCTCGCAAGCGGATCCAACTCTTTCCTCCAAGGACCGGAAGCTGTCGGAATTGCGCATCTGGCCCAGTTTCATGGATATGCCGCTACCAAATCCACCCAGTATACTCGTTGTCTTTTCAGCCGTGGACTTGAGTACAGATTCTGTTTTTTGGTATCTGATACGACAAAAAAAGACAAGATTAGTCAGCAAACCAGTAAAAACAATAGATCGTTAATTATAGATTATCCTCTGCGAAAACAATGACTATGTTAATTAAATTTCAATCGATGTCATATATAAAGCTTTTGAATATCGGATAAAGTTAGTGTGTTTGCTTTTTGTTAAATTTGGTTGTGGTTTCAAGCAAATGTGCTTCCATAGCAATATTCTGTATTACGTTGGCGATACTCGTCGATATTCTAAATTATCAACATTCAAATATCGACAAAAACACAAGAAGACTCCAAAACAGCCAAACTTTGAAAATGTGTTTTATTCACTTTAAGAATGAAATTTTAAAGCACCCTATGTACAAATATCTAACACGCAGACTACCGATAGGACAATAAGATTTGGATCACAACCAAGTGAAAATGAGATGGGTTTGTGTGTACTTACAGATTGTTCCCGGAGACCGTCCTAGTTAAGCGACCAAGTGTCTCGCCAACATTCTGATAACTGAATGAAAAACCCAACCGAAAGTAAAACAAAAATCAATGCTTCTATGCGTGTCTAAAGAAGTGGAGTATCAACATAAAAGAGTTGATCACCATCTGTCGGTTCGCAAAAATAAAAACGAAGAGACAAGAAATAGAAAAATGATGAATATAAAGATAAAAATCAAGAAAGAAAAAGAAAATCGAAAAACATGCTGCTGCGTGCATTTTTCGAAAATCGTTCATGAAATATTTCATGCAACGGATACGAAAGTATTTCACAAGTATCTTGTATTTTCACAATACTATCACAGTTTTCCATCCACTTCCTCCTTATATAGAAAATATGACAGAGTGCGCAGATGAGTGTACAGAGTATATACATAGAATGTACAGATAAGAAAGATGCGAAAGAAGCCAGTAACTAATAGCACACGTACACTTGGGTCTCCTTAACATTCTTAAGTCCCTGATTGACATCATCAGTGAGCTCTTTCCAAACGCTGATACCCAGTTTCCTCTTCAGATCCTGCGAAACCCTGATCTTGTTGGCGAGGACGTGTCTCAGAGTCTGTATCTCTTCCTCGACCTGAAACCAAACATTGTTATTCCTCGTCTTCGAGATTTCCTGATTCCCCGAGATTTACTTTTGCTAATTGAGCGCTCCATTCGGCCCTTTGTTGTTCTTGCTCCTCCAAAGAGAACCTCCCTTGAAGTTCGTTTGCTACGTTATCCGATGAGGGCGACAGAGACTCGGCCGAGTGAAGCGAAGCGTCTTCTCCTGGAACAAAAGGAAACAAGAATAGAGAACAATAGCCACAGGTTATACGATACTATGGCGGTCATGCTAACTGACTGCCGGAAATATATTTTTTTCTCTCTCTAGATTGAATAAATAATTGTATTAAGCTAATTTTAATGTTTAATATTCTACGCGATTTTTATAGTCCGGATAAAATGGATAAAATTTATTTAATTGCCATATTTATAATAAATATATATGCCAAAAAAAAAAAAAAAAAAAAAAAATGCGAGCCTAAAAATAGGAATTGATCGATTGCAATTTCTTGATCAGAAAGCGATTGCTTAAATTCCGAACGAATGCGATTATGTTTCGTCAGATCGCGAAGGAATGCACAGAGTTTCGCAGTTTCAGCAGAGCGAAACATTGTTCTAAAATAATTCAAATTTCAAATCATATTTCTACTTTGCTGTATTCGATCGCGATTTTAATGAGCTCTTTTTTTCGTACACTTTCAGATTAAAAAAAAAAAAAAAAAAAAAAAAAAAAAATTAATGTCGAGAATCTGCTGAGTATAAAAACTGCCAAATTTCTCACAGTTAGTTAGAAGATTATTATGCTAAAAATTAAATATTTCATAAATTTAAAAATCGGCGAAGCCAATCTCTTCTCTCTTCTCACCGGCACCTTTTACCAGTTCGAGGAACCTCTTGTAGTTTTGACTATTACTGATCCTGGCGAGATAGGGTTTGGAGAGATCCTGGAAGATCACGCGAATCGATCGTTTCTTCTTGCGACCGTCACGTGATGCTTCTTCCGGTAAGAATTCTGTTTCTACGGATAGATTGCCGTCGTCGACGACAATCTCGTCGATCTCGCCGTTGGAGTCGCGCCAGCAGTGAACCACCAGCTCGTCCACTTCCTCGTCATCGAGCTCGTCGAAATCGTCGAAGCTCGGTGTTGTCGTCAGCTTCGAATAATATACATCCTCTTCGTATTCCAACGATTCGAATTCGCGCTCGTTCTCGCTCGGACAGTCCTCCTCGCCGTGTTCTTGACAAAGCTTCCCGCGCGCTTGATTGCTTCTCGGATCTACGGATTCCTTAGGGTTCGCCATTCTTGCTTCTCATGGTTTTTTTTTTTTTCGAAAGATTCCTTTTGACGTAAAAGCTTGTCGAAAATTTTGCTCTAAAATCTTGATTACGAAGAATATGAGATAGAAAATTCGTTGAAAATTTTAGAATAAAGATAATATTCGATTGATTGGAGGAACTGTGTATTATCGTGTTAATCCTCGTGGTCTCTTTTAAGAAGATCCGCGGGTTTTTTTTTTTGCTAAAATTTTGCTCGAAACTTTTGATCAGATAATAACCGATAAATTAAAAAAAATTATATATTAAAGACAACAATGCTGCTTCCCACGATTCTTTTTAAAATCACACGGCAGTTTATTCCAAATTTGCACTTCGAGAGATTCTATCCTGAAGAATAATTCAAGACATATTGAAGAAAAAAAAAAAGTAATCACTGACAATCAAGGGGATTAAGATTTACAGAGAAATCTCATCGGAGAAATCTGCGGACTAGAAAATTCGACGCGATTAATTTATCATAATTAGACACTCACATTTTACCGCAAATCATCGAAGCACGCATTAAAATTCAGAAACAACAAGTTGAAGAAATTCGCACGATTCTTATCAAACGGAATCAATCTACATCGGATTTACATCGCGATTTAATAATCCGCGTATTCGGTCCGCAAAAAGCGACCACGTGTATCGATGTGCGCTCACGACTAACAGCTGTGCTGTCAAAGAACAACGATCGCGAAGACACAACGTTTCGGAGAAATCAAGACACGATTCTCTCACTCTGCTTTAATGGAAAATGGATTAGGAAGGGATAGAAAAGGGGAATGAGGGGGAAAGGAAAGAGGGAACGGACAAGTGGCCTCGGTTCTCCGCAAGAAGGAAAGGCCCCAAGTAGCGGCTTCTAAAGCGTCCCCAGATCCATACCGCAAATATAAAGATATTTTCTTTTATTATATCATTATTATTATTTATGCGTGGCAACCGGTAATTTTTTTTTGCGTTCGACTCTAATTAAAATTGACTTTTTTTTTTGTAGTATGCTTGCGTGCAAAATTGTACCCGGCGAATCTTTTTTAAAAATTAGCACGCTCTAATTAAGAAAACCTTGCTAATTTCTCTATCAACGTTCGACCGTTTCACCAGAATTTATATTCTGACACTTGTTACGTTTAATTTAATCCGCTCGTTGTACATTTTCATTTATTTCAATTATGATGACAATAAAATAGAGAAATAGAAATAAACACAAAGAGGGACAAACTAGACGTCATCCAGCGCTCTAATTAATTTTGTAGACGGATCTCAGTAAAGTACTTTGTCTCTATTCGCGATCGATTACGAAGAAAGTGCGGAAGAGCGTAGCACAAAGACGTATAATATAAAATAAAAGTTTCTAAAACTCTTCGCGGGAAACCTTGAGAGAAAACCGGTTTATCGATTCGACTCGACGGCGGATTCTTGTTCATGCTTAGCGAGCGGTGTGTTTAGCAAGCACTAAAGACGGCCGTTTCATTGTTATCGATGAATCTTGAACGAGTCAAGGATTAATATCCTTCTTAGAGAAAAATAATGTAAATATCAGATTGGGAGATTTTTTTTTTAATGTTTACGATCAATTGGAACAAGTGAAAAAACGGGACAAAAGCTCGAAAATAAAAATCTTGATAAATCGATTTATAAACATAACGATTCCCGATTTGAACGAAAATATAATTAAAAAGATATCACTTTTTATTGTCAAAAATTATCGGACGATATTTAAAAAAAATATTCTGTTTAAAGTAAGGAAAAGAATATTGAGAATAATTAATTAAAGAATAATTAAAAACATATTAGGAAAAATAATTAAAAATAACGTATGTTAAAAAAATCAGTATGTTAGTAATTAAATTCTTCCCTAAGAAGTCAATTAACAATAGAGTACAGGAAATATCGACCTTAATCAGTGCAGCTGCACCCGCATCGCAGTTGCAATCTATTCGTGCCAGTCACATTATTTATATTTCATTTCTCTTTTCGACGTAATATTTTTTACGACAAAGATGGTTACGTAAAAATATTGTTATTGTAATAATTACTAACAATTATAAGTAATACTTTATACGGATTGTCATTGAAACGTGTATAATGCTATTGACGTACATGTACAATATATATGTAATGCTTTAAAAAATTAAATACCAAAGTTCAAAAGAGAATTAAGTATCGTCATTTAAATAATTGCATTCGTAATAAAACTTTTAATCTCAAGACGGACGACAATAATTTATTAAAAAATATGGAAGCATAGTTTCAAATTAAATATGCACATATGGATTTGCGCAGAAGTTTGCGGCCGGAATCACCGGTTACACACACATACATGCGTACCGCGTAAACATACGCGTACAACGTTACGGAAGGTTCGCAAGGTCGTCGCTAGAAACGTCAAATAGCGAAGGCGTATAATATATCATAGGTTAGAATTCGATCGTGACCGCTTCTTGCGCTCTTGACGATTAATTCTCATTATTCTCGATGACGATCTACCTTGTTTCATTATAAACAATATGCACGAACAATTTCTTAATCGAATCGAAACGAATGGCGATGTCGACGATCTCACCTGTTGGCACATTGCTCATCTTGATGACTTGGCGTGGAATCGGGGCGATATCGGACGATGTTCGTTGATCGTGCGAAAAATCCTCGGTACGAAGAATAGACGAGTCGGGACGAGTTCGAATCGGTTCACCAGGAGGCAAAAATCAAGGCGCCGTTCTCCGATACCGAGCCGAGATCGATCGGCTTCGACTATGGACTAACACTAGATCGAGTATCGAATAGCACTCTCGACTCTCGTCGGAAACGTGGCCGCGGTTAACGCCACCTGACGAGTCGCCAGTCGAAGCTTCAGCTTCGATGTGAAAGTGACAGATTTGAAAGTTGCACACTTGAGGTTCTATCTTTATTCCCTAGATATTTTAAATATATCGCAAAATATATTCATCATAAAAATGTAATATAGTGTCTAAAAGAATATTTTAAATAGTAATAATATATAAAAGACTGTATTGTATAAGTAATGGTAACATTTTTAATTTATAAAAATATATGTATGATAAATATCATCTCTCCTTACAATTAAGTGCGCGATATATATAGTACATATGTATCTATCGATCGTTTCGAAGCAAAACTAGCGTCAAATGGAATGCACTTAATGTCATGTTTAACGTTTAATAGAAACTATTCCTCCAATCGTGATTTAATATTTCATATTTGGCGCGAGTGAACGACAGCCATATTTAATTTGCGTAGCGCAAGGAATATCGGAATCGGACTATAGAAGTTGGATCTACGGTGCTCATGGAATCGGAAATGACGTTTATTCATTGCCGGCACTTCTCTACGGCAATGATGAAGGCTCATGGGAAATATCTCATAGGCAGAACCTTCTGCGCATGCGTGAATGACGTCACTGCCTCACGTATCCGATCTCGACACAGACTCGTGCTTAGGCGTAATATAGAACACTTTTTAAAGTCTATATAAATTTTCTATTGTTTTCATTAATATTTGTCCTAATGATATATTAAATACCTATTATCTCATTGAGGATCAATAAAATAAATTTAAAAAATTAAATTATATATATTACTTCTTGCAACATTTCCTATACCTTTCCCGTAATAGGGCATAACGATACCCTTTTTGCAACGTACACTATACGCTATTGAGGCCTACTGACGTTTGCGCTATTGCGCATGCGCGAGATTTTTCCCACGAGCTTTCATCACTGCTCTACGGTGGGTTTCGCGCGCTTTACTTGTGGCTTGTTGGTGCAAATATCGCGATCGTATATTGTAAGTATTAACGCTGTGACATGGTCATAATAATATTACGATATTAAGATCGATCACTTGTCTTATTACAAACGATCATTAGATTATGTACAGATGTCTCGTCGACAAATACGGATGAGCGTGCGACAATTCATCTATATCTAGTGAATTCCACACTCCGTCATGGCTCGTCCAGGTATATTGCTAAACGTATTAATAAAATTGCCGAGAATACTTTTCGTTAAAAAATTATTCTCCGTTTATATCTCCCTTAATATATACATATAGTCATATCCGTCACGACCGTTTTGTATTTCTCACGCCGCGCTCACGACAATAAAAATATATAATAATGTAAATAAATAAATGATATGTATACGCTGTACACCATACAAAAACATGCGCGAAATTCTTGGCCCCGTATATATTGTTATCATGCGCGGTAAATTTATTATCAATTATTTTTCGAATTACGCAACTTAATTATACTGGGGTTTCAAAATTCTAGAAAAAGACACACACATATATTACACGTATATATATATATATATAAATCGTGAAAGCTCTTTTGTAACAACATTTATTTCTAACGTGGCTATCGTCTATGTACAATTACACATGACGTGAACTATGCAACGCAAACATAAAACGAATTCCTACAAATTACGTGCGCGATTGTTAACGATAATAAGATTTTCAGAGGCGATTCACGGATATTATCATCATAGGTATATAATCATTATCGATACAAATAATCTGTCACTCTCTTATGGAAGCGTAGAAATCCTATCGGGTGTAGATATGTATTCCTATATATGTGCATAGACGTATATTATATATCGTAAATTGTTCGCCTGGATGAAACGACGTATTCGCATACTCGATAATTGTGCAATTTTATTTATTAGAGCCGAGAATAATCGCGATCGAAATAAATGAAGGACTTGCAGTAATATACATATGTATAATCAATTTTATAGACATAATTCGAGGATCTAAATTCCCCCAAATCAAACTGAATCTCAAAAATATTATAATTATAATTTACTAACAATGTCTTTTCTAATTACAAAGACAAACATTTTCATGGAAAAAAAAAAGAAAAAAAAAAGAATTTTATCATCTAACTCGCTTTTTATCTTTATTTCTTGAGATGCAAGTTTTTTGATCGTTACATTTTTGAAAAGAATTTTAAGATCGATTAATTATAATAAATCGTTATTGTAGCATATGGTTTCAAAATTCAGATGTATTTTTCAACGTGACTTGTGAAACATATTTGGCTCTTGAAGAAGCCCAAATTATTGTCCTCCTTCTTAAATTAAGCTTATCACACAACACGCGCTTGATACGCACAATACATTTATTTGAATTTTTATTCTAGGAGGCGTCTATATGTGGCGCAAAAGATACATCTACTTGATCTGGAAGAGACGCAGCATATTCGGTATGTATCGGATTCTTTTTATATCCTGCAGTGTATATTTTTTTTCTGCATTAAAGATATTCTCATTTTGATATTGTAATTATTAAGAAACGTCACGTGGAATAACGATAGTTACAAGTTGATACGACAGATTATAAATTTGGATTTATTTGATGTACACGATATATATATATATATATATATCGTTACTTTTTAATACGCACGAACGCGCATAAAGTCGCATCGATTCGTTACTATAGTTGTCACGAGCTATATCTTTTAATAATATTAATAAATCCATGGATTTTAGGTTCTTCGCTTGAGATGTTTGAGAAAAATGTTGCGTTTTTCGGATCCAGGTAGATCCAGGTTTGTTAAATCCTTGTATTTTGAAATCTATTTGTTTTCGACTCGAAATTTGTGCGCGATTTTTTTCTTCTTCAGATCTTAAGTCGAAAGCGTAAAGTTTAAATAATTATTGCTCGATCAATGTGAGAAGCTAATCTCGAAAAATCGGTTTATCTTGACTTTGATACAGATGTATTATACAGTCGCTATGTATATTTACACGAAAGAGTCTATGAGATTCCTGCTCAAAGAGTCCAAGAGAATCACACGAAAGAAAATCGATACGATCGAATCGTAGTGTCTTTTTGTATTTGCGATATTAAATTTCTCGTCTGATACTTTCGCTAAATTTTTTCTTTCCCTGTTTCGTTTGCACATTGATTGATAAGAGATGACATTCGTTTGTCATTCTAAATTTCAGACTGCATTCTTACAAACGATAGGATACGATATTTTATATCTCTATTACGTATATAATTTATATAAATATACAAGAATATTTTTAAATAGAGAACTAAGATTCTCACGTATTAAAACATTGAAACGTAATCTATTGATTGAATTGATAAGTCGATAATTTATATAGAAAAGCATTTGGATAAATATTTAATCATTTGATTGGGAAACCGATAGTGGAAACGATAGTTCACGACGAAATTACACAGAATGCCCTTGAAATGATTCGCTCTATTTTAGAGACATTTTATATAGATTTCAAATCAATTTCTGTCGTTTCTTACGCGTTTCTTTAAGCAGGGAATACTATGAAAAAAAGAATAGTCTCCTTCTGATCATTCGATTTGGCTTCTTATAAAAATAGTGTCGGATAAGTTTGCGGGAAGAGGTGAATCGAAAATATAATCGAACATTCAAATTCTATGAATCCTGAATTTTATAAATAGATTTTCGAATGTTTGATTGTATCTTCGATTCGTCGAAGAACACGGGAAGGTACTCGCCGACGATTCGTCGCGTTCTAATTTTCATCGCGCTCCAAGATTCGCGAGATTCTTTGCTTTTAATTACTTTACATAGAGACATCGATCTCTAAAGGCGTCTATTATCAATCTACACGCCCGTTCTCTTAGGCAATTTATTTATAATTTTGCACTAACGAGACGCCCGATTATCGATTCTCTCCCGGGCGTTAATTTAAGGAAGGACTTCCTTAAAAGATGTCCTCGATATCGGTGTAATTACGGTCCCAATATCCGCCCCGATATATCCAATCTTCCTGGCCGGTATAAGGATTTGTGCCGGATTGAAACCATCTGCAAATTCATTTTCGATATCCTCATATTGAGAAATTAGAGATTATTAACTAAATTATTTAATTTACTATATATAAAAGCCATAACTATAATATAGAATTTTTAATTAAACCGCGATTTAAAATTTTTATTTTTAGAAAATCTCAGATTAATATTAGAATCATATTAGCAGAAGAAGAATTATTCATTACTAATACCTCAATCTTAAATTAAAATTAATAGTAAATTAAAATTCGCATTATAAGATATCCACATCTTCGAACATCTTTAATTGTTTGAATCTTTTAATTTTGTACTTCTAATATTTTCTTCAAATATCAGATATATTTTATTAAAACGGAATGCATACCTGGGGACATATTCGTGTCCTTTCTTCTGTTTGCGCGCTTTGCGAGAGTCCCTCTGTTTTTCCTCGAGTCTAGCTTTCTCAGACGCGGCACCATCCTGATCGCCGTTCTCCATTTTGCGGATATCCGGCCTTAATCTGGAGTCGGTCGGGCATAGGGTCTCTCTCATATCAGGTTCCAGCTCGTTCAATGACATGGCGAACGTTGTAAATTGATAATACTGTAAATCACATTGAGTTAATATATCTTTGCATCAGAATTCCTCTCAATATACATTATATATTGTAGAATAAAATTATTTTTATTACTTTATCCAAGTAAATATCTGTCTCATAAATTTAAAATATTTTATTATGAAGAAAAACATACCAAGAAAAAAATAATCTAAAGAAAAATATGTTAGTACGATAGAATAATTATTATTATGAAAAAAACTATTGTAATATATATTTCTAGAATTTTGAAACAAAGAATGTATCGCTCGAAATGTCCAAAATATGAATTTAATTGAACCAACATCCGAACTGTTGCTGGGTCTCGGTGTGACTTCCCACAATGTGATAGATCCTGGAATCTCATCCACGATCGGAATGTCATCGACAACCGTACTGCTTAAAGACTCGTCTATCGCATCCTGCAAATTTGATAATGAAATTTAACAATGTGACAATGAATTTGATAATGAAATTAAATCTAATTAATCGGAGAAATGGATTGATTTGTTGAACGATAGTTGTTCGATACCTGATGCAGGGGCTTGAAAGCTCCGACCTTGAGGCTGTGAAGTTTCGCCAGGACCTTTTTGTGTCCTGGACTACCCTGCGGGCTCTTGGCCTCCATTCTCATCTTTTCCAGCGTTTCCTCGTATAAAGAGGGCTCACAGGATCGTAAAATTTCGATCCATTTGCCGTAAAGGAAGAGTAACTTTCTTTTTCTGAAAAAATATGAGGGATAATAACGATAGGTTGTTTTATTTTAATTTACAATAGTAAATTTTTTGAACATACTCCTGATCCGTTATGAAGCCCTCAACGCGATGAATGTCCTTGCCGTTCAGGGTACTTTTGATAAAACAAAGTTTAGCTTTCAAATTATCTCCTCCGTGCTGTCTGATTTCAAGAGGGCCCGATTGTTCCATCCACAATTGTCCCACCAGAACATTGTGAAGAATACAATTGACATTTTGCCAAGTGTAAGCCTCTTTCCACCTATTCAAATACAATTATTAACACACATATCGAAATCCTTTGAAAAAAAATTTGAGTATTTCTCTAATTTTCTCATTCCCTTTTTTAAATTTTTAATAATAATTAATTAAAAAAGTAATAGTAATAATTATATTTATATCTCGATGAACTTTTAAAAATTATTGAGCTTTCGATGAGATTTTCTTGATTTTTAATCATCAATAATAATTAAAATTGAGAGGCAGATAAAAATATATTAACAACAATTAATATTAAAATAATTATTAAATACATAAATAAATTAAATTAGTTTAGTATTATCGTAATTACGACGACTTACTTGGGTAGTTCGACTGTAACAATTCCTTTCGGATGCACCTCCAATGATTTTCCCCAAAATTTCAATTTGGGATGGATGCTGCCGTGAAAAATGAAATCCTCACTGTCGGCATAAAACGCGGATACCGGAGGATGATGGGAAACCTGCTCACATATTATCCTAAAAAAATTTGAAAGTTTTTTTCAGTATAAAGATTTTTGAATAGAAAAAAAATTAAAATTTTTATTTCTATTTTTTAACGTCGAAACATAATTAATCTCTATAGTAAATATAAGGAAATTTACCTGAGTTTTCTAAATTGATGAGAATTTATATGATTATTTGCAAAAAATATTTATTAAAATTAAAAGATTTATATATTATGTAAGAGAATAATTTTAATTGTGTGATGTTGTATATGTCGAATTGAATTTTTTACATTTACTATCAATTATGCAATAATCATGAGCTTTAAATACATCATGATATCTAAGGGTTATATCTGATTTTTCTAGATATAAAATAACGATATAGAGAATTGTCAGTTAAATATAATACTGAACAGTAATATCAATCATTAATATCAAATCAATAAATAGGAATTGGATGGAGTTAATTACCGGAAGTCTTCGCGTTGCAACTCATACGTTTCGCCTAAGATCGGATTGAACGGTTTTCCAAAGCGTTCCCAGTTTGAAGCGAGAGCACTCACAGCGAAAGCCGCGACATACTGTAAAATTATTAATTTCGCTCATTAATACTGCCGATTTATTGAATTATTAATTAATTTATGGGGGCAAAATTTTCTCGAACACCTGAAGCCTGGAGATTGGCGATTGCTCCTGGGATGCCCGTTTAAGCAATTTGGCATATTCCATGTACTCCGCGACGCGTTGCAGGAATGAGAGAGGCTCGTTGAAGATGACTGGCATGCTGGTCTTACTGATGTCCTTGCCCAACTGCAGCGTCACCGAGCAGAGATTTACTTCGGAACGACCCGGAGCTGGTAATGATGTCCTTGCAAAGTAACACACGCTTTTACGAGGAGTTAAAAAATAAAAAAAAAAGGAAAGAATTTTTTAAAATTTAAAAATGAAAAGTAGTTTTATAGCTTACAAGTTTTGCGATAAAATGAATGAATTTTTAAAAGAGGATGTTCCTCTAATAGAAGGATTGAAAATTTCGAAATCTTTGAATATTTGCAGTTTCTCTCAATATGGTTAAAAATTTGAAGCTTCAAGCACAAAAAAATGTCTACGTTTATAAATTTATATATTCATCGAAATTTATACATTTCGCCAACCTATAACGTCCTGATATCTTTTCGCTGGCCATTGTAAGGATTTCTCGTGGTCGAACGTCTCGGCGATGGCAAGAGCTTCCAATCTGTAGCTCTTGTGTGTCGATATTTCTATTCTCATCAACATTGATCGGCGATTACGAGGTTTCACGATTTATTAAAGAGTTTACAAGAATTCTCGAATTATTTGGTCGCATTTTCTCGTTGGAAAATTTTTAATAATGCTCTTGGTTTTTGAACCGCTTCTAAAATCTTTCAGGATTCTCAAGTAGATTCTTGAAATTTAACGGATTGATGGCGTCGATTTCTAAATCTTCGTATATATATATATATATATATATATATATATATATATATATATATAGATTCCGGATGTTTAATTAGAAATCTGAATTATTATGCAATATTTTATTGGTAGATTTTTTTAAAGTTATCAGTTCTCCAAATCCTGATTGAAAATTCAAGTTCCAAAGTCGAATCCTTACAGCGTGCCGGTTTTCGGAGCTTTGTACATTTAAAGCTTTTCTTGTAAAAAAATATATATTTTTAGATATTTAATTTCTATAAATATTTTATCTTTTAACCGAAGCAGATATTTTTAGATCCTTTTAGCCTCGAAATCGTAAATCGTCGAATTCTCGGAGCGGATGTGTGTTCGGATTGCAAGCTCGGATCTTTCGATCTTCTACGGCAAAAGTGGGACAAGAAGGGAAAAGGGGATGCGCGGTATCTGGAAATGGACCGTTCGATTCTTCAGACAGAGACAGAGAAGTAAAGAGAAACAGCTTTGTCTCGCTATCTCGACGACATTCCGGCGAATACTTCGATATAATGCACTCGCGGAAAATTCGCGCGATCGCTCGATTGACCCTTTGTCACTTGTTCATGGTGGCCAGAAATCTCGAAAAGGGTCGTCCCGAAATCCACCCGGATGTGCTTGTTTCAATTTGGTCTTTCACGATCAGCTGTACGCCTGAAGACTGTTGAGCTTGCGGGTGTGACGGCGAACTCCCCCTTTGCTTTTCAAGCAAATATCAATAAATTCGAGCATGACCGTTGAGTTTCCGAGCTTTTCCGTTAGAACGACCAATTTGTTCGCGAGAAACAGTTAAGTTTAAACGTAATGCAAATTTACAATCTTAAAATTTTAATCTATTAAAGGCAATAAACTAAAATTGTCAAAAATGTTTAAAATCAATTTATTTCTATTTTTCTATAAATTTTATTCTTTTAACTTTCTCTGAAATAAAATGTGTGTATATGATATATTAATATATGATATATTAATTTCCATACCATATGTTGCTATTATAATATTTTTTAACATTTAATTAATATACTACTATTTAATTATTTAATTATTTAATACGAATTGAACTTATTATTTAATTATTTATTTCGATATGTTATCTTTTTAATAATTATTAATATATATTTTATATTTAATTAAATCATTAAAACATGTCATTATTTATTCAACAGATTTCTTCTGAAAGTTCGCCGAAGCACGCAAAATACTTTCCTCGATCCCCTGGAAATTCGCAGAATTGAATACAACAATATTAATTTTGCAGAATTTAAAAGGCTCTTGATTTTCGATCATTGATCATTGATCTTTGATTGTTAAAAAGCACGCAATATCGTATATAAAACGGGATATTAAAAATTGACTAAGGAAGTGATTAAGAAAGAAGAAGAAGAAAAACTCGGCAACAACTTGTTAACTTTTGACGAATTATCTGTTAGCCGGATTTACGGGTAAGAGTCTATTGTTTCAATTTTAACTAATTCACTTAATACACAATGACAAGAACTGTCCCATTCATCGTGATTTAATGTACATCTTTTATGCCTATGTTTACGAAAATCAACAAAACCTGCATAAATGAAAGAGTAAAGTTTCAACGATTATGTGAACAAATACGCGGAATACACCCACGATATAGAAAAATATATTTATATCGCGCAATCACGCGCTTCGCTCTGCGGAAAATGCGAAATAAATTTAATTAACACGCACGTGATCTTACCCATGCATATGATGCTATCGAGATCACAATGTTGCCTTTATCGCGTGCAACCATGCAATAAAATTGGCGCTCAGCACGAAGGTCATTTTCTATGGAAGAGAATACAAGATATTGAAGAACCTCAGGATCTCAATTGATAAAATATATACGCTTTACAACCGAAGGACTTTATTCTGAAATCTGAGATTTTATAAAAACTGCACTCATGCGGTTTAAAAATTTTTCTCACTTTGTATTCTAGAGATACTTATCAAATTACTTTTTAGATATAAAAGCTCTTAGATTTTTTAGCGGTAGAATCTTTATATTGTTTAAATCTTTGGAGTCTTAAGACTTTAATTTAAATTTGAATTCTTAAATTTTTTTTTTAATTTTCTGCGTTGCTTGGCTTTTTGGATTCTGAACTTTTTGATGTATGAAGTTTGCAAAAGATTGATAATGAAATAAATCCTTGAATCTTAGAAATTATAATTTATAAAATTGTTAAAAGATCTTAGTCTTAGAGATCTAGTATCTCAATTTTTGAATTTTTTGTTATTGTTTTTATTTTATTTTATTTTATTTTATTTTTCACGGATTTGTCGATCCTCAGCTAGAATTGGTCAAATCATATCAGAGAATTACTTTCGACCGGTATTTTACGGAGCCGCTTGATTGTCTGCGTGAAGAGTTCAGTGCTCCGTGGACTACTCGGAATAAGAATAAGTCGAATCTCTTTATTGATTTGCCTAGAAACCAAATCGATATCCGTACGAGGCACAGGCGCTTACTTCGTTACGATTCGGACAAACTTTCCTCGAATCGCATCATTGAGTTTGTCGCCCGTTTAACGAATCTGCCAAATATTGCCGGTCTCTCAAAAACGATTTCCGCGAAAAGGGAAAAATTTCGATCTTACAAAAATGATGTGACTTAAAAATTTTTCTATAGTGAAAGAAAAAAATATTAAAAATTGTCTGTTAAATCAGTAACGTTTATTTTAATGAGACAAATGAGTCTAAAGCAATTCTTATCAACTCGAAAACTTTCCATTAATCTCGAAAAGTACGCGAAGATATTTTCTCTTTTGTGTACCAAGATGTGAAATCGATTTTCATCGCGTTTAAAAAAAGAAAAGTAGTTGAAAAAATTTATAGCATCAGATTTCAAGAATGAATAAGGAAGACGATCTGTTTGTGGAAGATGAGAACTTGGAGATACCTGGAGGTCCCCGAGATACGAAGGAAAGAAAATTTGCCGCCTATCGCAAGTACCTTACGAAGCATATGAAGCTATTTCCGGAATTGTATCGAAGTGACGTTTCGATTCATCCCAGCTATACCGATTTAAAAGTCTTGCCTTAGTAAGAGAGTTAATTTAATCGGCATATTCAACGCAAGCTTATTAAATATGGAATTAAGAAAGCGCATTATAGCGAATTAAATATAGTTACATCGGGATAAAATGTTGACTTTTATTTTATTAAATCAAGAAGACGTTTTGGAAAATCTTTTTATCGAGATTTTAAAAGAGCTACTTCTTTTTATGGTACCCGCTTAATTTTACAGCGTATATAATTGATAACTAATTGCACGCATTTCGTTATTTTTAAAGTCACGTGGTCTGCAGACGTCGTGTGCAAAAGCTCAGACGACAGATATCTCGGCAATTGAATCGTGAGATCGCGCACTTTGCCATGATCCAGATGTTCGCTCTCGACGGTGTGAGAATCGATCGCATCTTCAGTGTCGGCATGTCGCCGAAGATGTTGATCGTACCAGATCCGTTGACGGAAAAGGAGAGACGTCAACTGAACGAACTTGTCCGAGATCCTTAATATAATCCTTTATGTACAATTTCAGCGAAAATAAATTATGTTATATGTTGTATTCAATTATCATTTATCTCTTATTGCTTCTTTTAATTCAGAAATAAATATCGTATATTGTAATTATCTGTTATCGTTATATCACTAATTCTTTAATTATATTTGTAATTGTCATTGATAAGAAAAATTTTGAAAATTAAAAATTTTATATTTTTTATTGATCTTATTATTAGATTAAATAGATATGTTAGAAAACCATTGAATACTTTTAATTGTTCTAGTATGTGAATGTGTAAAATAATTTTTTAACTGTTATTAAAATTATTTCATTTGCAATAAAAATTCTAAAAGAGACGTTGGCAGTTAATGGAAAAATTCGAGAAACAAAGGAAAGAACTTGATTTGACATCTGTCAAATTGAAAAGATTCTGTATTGCTGATGATCTAACAAAGTCTCTTGTAATGTTCCGAAATACTTATCAGGGCGGACTTTTGTCCATCTTATACAGTTGCGGATCGGCTCCTCTGGAATTATGGGACATGCACGTTAGCTTTTTTATTAATTTGTCTAAAATTTGAACAAAAGATATCATTAGAAGATACATTTATAACTATCTACAATCATAATTTTATAAATACTCATGTTATATCTCAACAACACGTTTTTATGAATAATATACATATATAATTAACGCATGCATTTATAGATTTATGCATTCAATATTTTTTAGGTGAAAAATGGATACATACGAAGAATCACAGATGAGGAAATAAAATCATTGGCGTTAGAAATAGCCGGCACTAATGTGGCTACGACCTATATTTATTGTCCAGCAGATCCAAAGAAAGCGTTGGGTATTAAGCTACCTTTCCTTATCATCATCATTAAGAATATGAAGAAATATTTCACGTTCGAGATAACAGTTAAGCCCATGTGAATACGTAATTATATTAAACAAGAATTCCAATTTTCTTTCTCTAACAAGAAGTTTCTCATTTTTTTTCCACAAACATGAGAACCTTTCTATTTCTCGTTTAAATAAGAATTCTTTTTTTTTTTCAACAAATAGCGCACTCCTATACAATTTTCTTTCTAAATGAAACTTTTTCTTTCTTAAATAAGATTTTTTCTCTATTTTATGTTTTAAATAAAATTTAATTATATTTACTTAAATAAAAGACTAAACTTTTTTTCTTAAATATATAAATAATGATTTGTATGTATTAAATAGATACTGGACGATAAAGATATGCACAGGAGATTCCGCGTGAGCAATTTCCAGAGCACAACACGCGTCCGTCCATTTTGCACGTCCATGCCCATCGGGCTTTCAGGTGGATGGAATCAGATTCAATTTAATCTGTGCGACTTCACACGACGAGCCTATGGCACGAATTACATCGAGACCACCAGAATGCAAATCCATGCTAATTGCAGAATCAGACGAGTTTATTTCGCTGATAGGTAAGGAGTTACACGAATCAATTGATTTTCTAATTAATTAATGATTAAATTTAATATGCGAATTAGTTGATTTTACAATAATTAAATAATAATTAATTTTAAAAAATAGAAATTAAATTATTTAATTATTGGTGAATTATAATTTAATTTGATTTGTTTTTTAATTAATTTAAGATCTCTGTCAGCAGATAAATTTGATCAAACTGGTACCGTAAAAAGTATTTATATGAAAAAATTAAGTTAATTAATAAAAAAATTAAAAATTAAGTTAAATTGATTGGACAATTTTTTATTATATTTTATATTTAAAAAATGATTAATTATTACAAAATTATTATAGGAAATAATTTTATCCACAATACACCCAAAAAGAAAAATTCGAAGGAATCATTGTTTTCTTTGGCAAACAATGATTTCTTTGAATTTTTCTCGAAATATTTAAATCCAATTCAGAGTTAAATATTTCGAAAAAAATTCAAAGGAATCATTGTTGGCAAAGAAAACAATGATTTTGATGAATTTATTTACAAATATTCTTTTTAGGCTTTATTCAGAGGACGAGATATCGGAAGACTTTAAACTCTTTTTCCCAATACATCGTAAGAAGTGCGTTAAAGAGGAGAGAGTACCAAAGAAACCCAGTGTGGTACTTGAAAAGGTACCATCTGTCATCACGGAGGAACCGATTATCGAAGCGGAAGTGCAAATAAAAGAAATGATTGAACCATCAATTCCGAAAGAAGAAGTTAAGGATTTAATCGAGGAAGTGGTGCCTGAAAAGATTGAAGAGATTATTGTAGAAGATGAAAAAGTAATAAAAAGAGATGAAGAGGAAGATGAAGAGCAAGAAGAGGAAAAAGAAGGTGAAGAGGAAGAAGAGAAAGAAAAAGAAGGTGAAGAGGAAGAAGAAAATAAAAAGGAAGGAGAAGAAGCTGAAGTTGAAGAAGAGCCTGAAATTCTTGATGAAGAAGAACAAACTGAACTAACAGATATTACTCAAGAAGATGAAGATGCGGAAGAAGCTGTAGATACATCAAGATTGGAACAAGCTTACATAGAAGACGTGGAAGATTAAATAGGATATATGACATACAGTAAATATTCCTCATATATATATATATATATATATATATTTTATTTTTATATTTTATAACTGTTTAGGCTTTATAAATTCTTTTTTTTTTATATTATATTAACAAGAATTATAGAAAGACTTATATAACTCACGGATTATTGCAAAATTTCAAATTGAAAAAGAATAAGTCCGAGAATAAATTCATTGTTAGACGGAAAATTATCTGAAATCGAAAGATTACGGTACATCGTAGTCGTCATCTTCTCGCTTCCTTTTCAACGATTCCTCGGTCTCCATCTTCATAGTCGGCAACGTTTGAGCGGAAGTGATTTGTATCTTCGGTTTTGTTACTTGTGTCTTCACCGTTGCGGTGTTGGTCGTAGCTGCGGAAATGTTTAAATTAATTTACAAATGCTAAACATCTCTAAATTAAATTAATTTTAGATATAATTAAGTTTAATTTTAAATTTTGAATATATTAAATTTAATTTTTCAGTTTACGATTTTCTATGAAGTGAACAATATGTGTATTTTGTGGCAACATTCCTATAATTACATGCATATTTCATATCAAACTTTATTTTATATTAGAATCTTACTTGCTGGAGTTCTAAAAGATATACGGAATGGTACGGAGGAATGGGACTGCAGTAGGCGGAAAGAAGCTTGGATTCCAAATGGAAAAATGGATATATTATTAGGTATATTTACATTAAATAAATCTAATTGATTAATAAGAAATAAAACAAGAGAGAAGAAAAAACAAGAAATAATTATAATGATTAATAATTATAATTATTACTCGTTATAAACTATATAATATATTTTACCTGTTGAAAATTTCAAAACTGGTTTTGGTATAGAAATGCTTTGCGTTCTAGCGACAGTAGTGAGCGTGCCAGGTCTTTTAACGATCGATACACCAGTTTTGTTTCCCTCTACTTTTGGTCTCGATTGTCCACCAGTTTGATTATTGCCAACCAATGAATGCGCAGGTTTTTGAACAGCCTTTTTTGTCGCGTTTTTAAGTCTATAATTTGTACCATTCAAACAATATCGATCCGGAGGTAATCTGAGACCATTACTTGGCTTGACAAAGGGTAATGGGATGTTGTTTTTGGCGCGTGCCACATCCAGCAGTACATCCCTGGGTGGTGGATTCGTAAACGAACGTTCCAACTGCATTTTAACTGCTAATCTGACATCATCCAAATCGATAAACTTTTTCTTGGCATGATTAGCATACACCTTACTATCGTCCAATATACATGTGACATATCCTGTAACAAAATTTCATTTATTAAGTTTAAAGATTCTTAGAATCCAGAATAAAGGGAAGAAGAGAAGAAACGATAAAATGATCAAAAATAATAAGATAGTAAGATATTGTAATGGAGAGAGATTGTGTTAGATCAAAATAGTAGGTCATTTGAAAATAGTAAAATTAAATTAAAAAACTAAAATAAAATCAAAAATATTTAAAATAATAAAATAAGATGTTGAAATATAATAAAATAATAGCGAAAATTTATCAAAATCGTCAATAAAAGCAGAGACTTACGATAGGTAAACTCCAACAATTGATTGATCACTTTTGGCTCGTAATCCGTTATTCCCATATCTTTCATGATTGACATGATGACTTGAGCATCCTTGGGAATATGTTTGATGTGGCTCATGGTTTTCGCTTTCTCTGACATATCTTTTTTCACGAAACTATAATATCTCTTTTTCAAGATCTGTTATAAATGCCACAAACAATATACATTTTTCACATCAAAGGGTAGCCTCGGCTGTAAGCCTGAGATTTTTCTCTAGTATTTTCTGGTTGTAAACACACTTTACAATTTTAGAGCCATAAACATAAATATATCTAAGATTGGAACTCGTCCAATGTTTTTGCCTCACAGATGTCACTAAGGTCACTAGACATCTGTCAAGAAGCTGAACGTATCTACATACGAATAGTAGATTCGCGTCGCGCCGCTATAACGTATTTCTTTGTGTTTCCGTTCTCCGGAAAATTTGCTGTCAATCATCAATCGTTCGATGAAATTCAGCAAGATGAATATCACCTCAGCAGGTAGATCAAATAATCTTTTATCGCCTCAAGTACATCGGTTATTTATTGATCACGCGAGGATTTTATTCTGTTTGCGCAAATTTTCGTATGATGATTTGCAAATCATGCTAACTTAACCTTGAAAGTACTTCTAGCCAGATAATTATGGCACCCATTTTAATTAAAAGCGTAAAGAGACGAACTTCACAGGATTTAATTAGATAATAAATAAATATATTGTGCATTATTTATTATTTTATTATTCATCTTTTATATGTCATTGTACATAATTTTTGTTTCAATTTTGTTACATTACAGTAATATGACGATAATTTAAATAAATGTAATTATAATTTTTGCAGCTGGCATAATTTCCTTGTTGGAGGAGCCGATGCCCGAACTGAAAGTGTTTGCTTTGAAGAAACTGGACATGATAGTTGACGAATTCTGGCCCGAAATTTCTGAGGCTATCGAAAAGATGTATGTAGAGAGCAAATAAACTTATTTTTATGCTATTTATAATACACAATATATATTCATTGATTCTAATATTGCTTGTTAATCTTATTTTTGGAACTTAATGTTGTTTTTGCAGTGAAATTCTGCATGAGGATAAATTGTTCCAACAACATGAATTGGCTGCTTTGGTTGCTAGCAAGGTATATTATCATCTGGGTAGCTTTGAGGATTCACTGACTTATGCTCTTGGAGCAGGAGAGCTGTTTGATGTCAATGCTCGAAACGAATATGTCGATACTACTATTGGTATGTCAGAATTATTATTATTGTCAACATGTTCAAATCTTAAATAGCTGTCTTTAAATACATAATCTTTCAGCCAAGTGTATTGATTTTTACACCCAGCAACGTGTCTTGGAGGCGGAAGGAAAACTTCCCCCAGGAAGCAAGGGTATTGATCCTAGACTGGAGGGAATAGTGAACCGAATGTTCCAACGCTGTCTCGATGACAATCAGTATCGTCAGGCTCTGGGCCTTGCCCTGGAGACGCGCAGGATGGACATATTTGAAGCAGCTATTATGCAGTCGGTGAGTATTAATTTTAGCTCATTAATATTTTATTAATTATTTATGTTTATTAATTGATATTTTATAATTGTTGTATAGTTCAACATAGGTTATTGATCCACATTGTAAATTTTTTCAAACAAATTTAGAAATAAAAATACAACATTACAAATTTAATAATACAAAAACACAAAATTCTCTTTTTTTTTTAGGACGACGTGAGCGGGATGTTATCATACGCTTTCCAAGTAGCCATGAGCCTGATTCAGAACCGCGGATTTCGCAATACTGTGCTTCGTTGTTTGGTTAGCCTTTACCGGAATCTCGGCACCCCCGACTATGTCAATATGTGCCAGTGCCTCATCTTTTTGGATGATCCGTGGGCCGTAGCCGAACTTCTGGACCGACTGAGCAAGGGTTCACAGGACTGTGTGCTGATGGCTTATCAGATCGCCTTTGATCTGTACGAATCCGCGACCCAGCAGTTTCTCGGTCGTGTCTTGCAAGCTTTGCGAGCTACTGCGCCTATTCCGGGCGCGCTGCTGGTTAAACCTGTGGTTAAACCAGCTGTCGCTACCACTGCCGTCAAGACCGCCGAGGACAGCACGGAGACTACGAACATGGAGACCGATGAAGGTACTGCAGCTCCCAATGGCGAAGAGAAGGCCCAACGTAGTGTTGAGAGTTTGGTAAGTATTATTTATTTTAATAAAATTATTATTAAATTCTAGATATTAGCTAAGTTATATAATTTTTTCTTAATCACATAGTAATAATTATAGATTATGTTTTTTTTCTCTCTAATAATTTATTTTTTATTTTATAATTATAATATATATACTGATATGTAATATAATATTAA
The DNA here is from genome assembly GCF_030449975.1 of Polyergus mexicanus. Classification (NCBI taxonomy): domain Eukaryota; kingdom Metazoa; phylum Arthropoda; class Insecta; order Hymenoptera; family Formicidae; genus Polyergus; species Polyergus mexicanus. The sequence continues at coordinate 7,075,365 of NW_027223323.1, forward strand.
TATTGATTATTATACAGAATGAGAAATTATTTATAATATCTTATGGTACTTTTTGTAGAATGCAGAGGAGAAGGAGCAGCAGGAGCGCGTGGACGCTCTATCCAGCATTTTGGGTGGCGAGGTGTCCATTGACCTGCATCTGCAGTTCCTGATTCGCAGTAATCATACTGATATGCTAATTCTGAAGAATACCAAGGACGCGATACGAGTTTCGATTTGCCATACTGCCACTGTAATCGCGAATGCCTTTATGCATTCTGGGACGACTAGCGATCAATTTTTGAGGTATATATCTATTTTAAAAACTTAAGTCAATTTAGAAACTTTTTTTTTAATATTTTAATTTTTTGTTAGAATTTTTTTTTTTTTTATTAAAAAAAATATGAAGACTGAAATGCTAAAGTTTTTAATTTTCTGAAAATTTTATTTATTAAAATTTGTCAATTTCTTGAAAAAGTAAAGTATAAGAAAAATAGAGTTTTGAAGAAGTTTCGAAAATTTTTATATTTTTCAGGGATAATCTAGAGTGGCTAGCTCGAGCTACTAATTGGGCGAAACTGACTGCAACAGCTTCTTTGGGAGTGATTCATCGGGGACACGAGCAAGAAGCTTTAGCCCTCATGCAATCTTATTTGCCGAGAGATTCTGGTGCTGCGGGTGCTGGATACTCTGAAGGCGGCGGTTTATACGCTTTGGGACTTATACATGCTAATCATGGGGCCGCAATCACGGACTATCTTTTGGGTCAATTAAAGGATGCTCAAAATGAAGTATGTAGTATTCATACGAAATTATATTTTAGAATTATATTATTTATATAAAATACTTTTCTTCAGTCTTATATGCTTAATAATTTAATTTTAAAATAATTGTTTTATTTTATTATATGTTAAATTTAAATATTTTTATCATAATTTATTGTTTTACTAAATTAATTAAAAAATAGAATACCTGCATAAAATTGAATATATGCGGAATTGATACATGGCTTATCTTGCAAAATTTATTCGTTAGATGGTCCGTCATGGTGGCTGCCTTGGTCTTGGATTAGCTGCGATGGGCTCGCATAGACAGGATGTTTATGAACAACTGAAATTCAATTTATATCAAGATGATGCTGTGACCGGCGAAGCGGCCGGGATTGCTATGGGCATGGTCATGCTAGGATCCAAATCTACGCAGGCTATTGAAGACATGGTCGCGGTAAGTTTAATATATATTTTATATCTCGTTTTATTTCATCTATTTTTTTAATAAAGAGTATGCTCTTATAAGAGCAAAGACAAAGTAAAAGTTGGCGTTAAAAGATTGAAAATAGATTTTTCGGTTTTATATCGTATTATTTTATGTAAAAAAGATTTTAAAGTTTAAAAACATTTTTGCCGTTAATAAGTTAATTAAATAATCTGCAAGAAAATACAGGATAAATCAGTCAAATAACATAAAGTATATAGGTTCAGAAAGTATTTTAAAAAACTATATTTAATACGGTAGAAATATGTACAAAAATGTATAGGAATATGTACGTAACAGCATTAATTATTATTCGAGTGCGAATGGTGACTCGCTGGCAATTTCTAAAGCATATATTCCACGTTGAAAATGATAGAAGCGATAATGCATTATTAATTATCATCTCGATCAAAGAAAATGCGGAAGTCTGTGGGCGATGCCCAATATTTCTAAATATACTTGATTAAAAGAAGTAGAGAAAAAAGAGATAGGAGGGAAGGAAAAAATATGATGCCGCATCTCGTAAAGCGACAATTATCCGTATTGAAGAATGAGAAAATGTACTTACTTTAAATCGAAGAATGATCCGCTCATGAATATATTTCCGGTGCGGAAGTTTTTTGGATTTATATATAATAGATTCGACGTAGTATAGGAAAGCTCTCGTGTGTGCGCATCCAATCGCCGTAATATCGCCTGCGAAACGCAGATTAATTAGTCTATTGAGTAATGAACGATGCATCTTTTAGTGAATAATAAACCGACATCGGCTTCGGCGAGCTTTATTCACCGATCCATCTCATCGAACCGTATCAAAGCTCATCGTGTAAAAGTGTGTCAGTCACAGATCAGCATCCACTCTTTGCCCTGATCCTCTAGACTCGAATGCGATCTAAAATAATACTCCTTTTTTATGAATATACAATTGCAAGCCAAAGAATAATTTTTTCATGAATATGCAACTGCGAATTTGAGAATGACTGTTTTTTAACGCGATTGCCGGTGGTAAAGCAACCGTCTTCACAATAACTTCCATGTTGAAAATGTTGCTTTTAATTTTTCGAATCTGTTTTTTTAATAGCAAATTGATATGACATTCGTTTGTTGGCGTGATCGATGAGTTTATGATATCGATAAACGCAATAAGTCATTCGCGTGTGAATCAAGAAGGGAGATTAATTTTAAAAGAGATTAAAGAAAATGATTATGATCATACATCGAATATTTTTTTTGTAGAAGAATTATTATGATTTGGCGATAATTCTGGTAGTATATATAACAGCATAAACAAGCAAAATTATTGACCTGAAAAATGATTTCAAATGTTTTGATGATAGAATAAAACGATTTTTTCTTGCCGCCGGATTAATATTGATGATGAAATAATGATAATGTAGTTGCGTATAAAAGATATGAAAATATCGGATGAATCATTCCAGTAACATGAAGAGAGTTGAGAATGCTTGTGAGAAAATTTATTTTATTGTAGAAATATTTACAAGGATGGTAGCTATAAAACGATCAATCGTTATCCGAGTGCGAACGGTGATGATTTGCGGGTTTGCAGAGTGTAAGTTCCTTGTGCTCTGAAAATAATACAAACGGCGATGAAATTGACATCTCGGTCAATTCGCGTGAAAGAAAATGCGAAAATTTTCGCGGCATTCGATATTTCTGAGTACAAGAGTTGAAAAAGAAAATATAGAAACAGGATAGAAGAGAGAAGAAAAACCTGTGGCACTTTTGTTTTTTATTTCACCAGTTTTCTGATTATCGTATGCGTAATTTAAATTGTACTTACTTTGGATCGAACTGTGGTCCGCCCATGTATACGTGTGTGTCGTCGGCGCGGAAACCTGTTGGGTTTACGATGGACTCGGCGTAGTATTCGTAAGATCTCGAGTGCGCGCACGCAGGCACTGCAAATCAAATTAGCGCGTTAACTAATGAACCAACAAGCGATATTGACTTGAGCTACCGAGCCATATTTACCGATCTTGCTGCATCCCGGCTGCTTGTTACCGCCGTTCGGATAAAAATCCGAGTCACCGATCGGTTCCGCGATACCGAGAGAACTCGTGTGGATCACCTGCACTACATTCGCATCCGTTTTATCCACCCTTTCGCCTGGTTCTTTGGATTCGAACGAGGGTTTCGCGGGATCTAAAGCTACAGATCGAGAATCCGTTTTATCTCTTATTGAATCGATTTTAAAAGATTGAAGAAACAGTCGCGATTTTTTTTTTTTAATAACGTTTAAAAAAAATTTTTTCGAGAAAATCGACGTCAGAATCTTGCTCATTTTTTAAAAAGAAATACGAGAAGATTCTCTTGATCAGTTATTATATTATTAGTATTTATGTTTAAATTTTGATTCTCTTCGTTATATTTTTGCCGCAACAATTCCTTTATGGATTTACCCATCACTTCGGCGATATCGCTATTGGCATTACGAGCGGCGAGGCCGACAATATGTCCACCCAAAGAATGTCCTATTAGCCTGATTCTGGAAGTATCCAGATCTGCACTCTCTTCCAGAAAATTTATCAACCTAGTCACATGTCCCGCGACGAGCGGTACGCTTTTCACGACTTTCCAGTACCAGAGATTTCCGGCCGCTTTACTCCAGTCAACTAGGATGACGTTGTAATCGCCAATGCTGAGATAAGCTGGGATATTAAACAGAGAACGGTAATAAAATAAAAATTAGTCGTCGAGATTCGGGATGTCAAATGAATTCATGGAATTCAGGAGAGTTTAGAAATTTAAATTATATCTGAGAATGTCAGGAAAGAATTCAAGGACTTAGGAAATTAAAGATAAAAAAGAAAAGGAGGAGAATAAAAAATATATGTTAAAGATTCAGAGAGTTAAAAGAAATTAAATTTAAGGAGTTTACAAATTTAGGAATATTTAAAGACAAAATAAAGAGAGAGAGAGAGAGAGATAAGGATTATATTAAAAAATCTCAGAGAGGAAAAAATTCAAGCACTCGAGCAATTAAGATTAATCCCGATTTTACCATCTCGAATCAAGGTGCAAGCAGATCCAGGCTTTGCATCTCCTCGCCATCCATGAGTAACGATACAAGTGGGATGTTCAGGATCCCAAAAACTATTGTCCACGCTATTCTTATCGTTGATAATTAACTCCTGTCCGATTTGCGAATTGTTTCTAAAGAAAAGTATTCGGTATTTACCATATATAGAGATAGTAATTTTTGTTGCACGCCAGAGTATATTTCGGATATATATATATATATATCATATACGAATTTATATTTACCGAGTGTATAATAAGAAGGAGGTCTTGAGAGCGTTTTCCTCGATTTCGATGAGTTCCGACGACGTAGATACAGGGTCGGTGACATCGATCATGAACGGTGTTCCATGTTCGTCAGCGAAAAGCGTGTAATTTGTATCCGTGGCGAGGGTTGCTAATAGAGTAGGATACACTGCAAGAAAAAGGCCGCCTCAATCGGTTCAAAATGTTTTTCCAAGATAGAATTAAATACAGATTTATGTAAAGTTTTTTTTTTTTTTTTTTTTTTTTTTATACAATCGCGAATACGAAATATGTTTAAAGATAATTTTTTTTTCCCCGAATATGCTTATAAAAATTGAAAAAATAATATTTTTTCCTTCTCTACAAATATGCAATCGCGAAATGAAGAAACAATGTTTGTTTCACGCACACAACGCGATCGCCGGGGAAGCCATCTTCGCGATAATTTCACGCGACTTCTTGATGATATCGAGTTTTGACTTTCCCGACGTTTCTTTTATAGTTGTCAACGGGTAGACATCACCGTGATCGATACACAGTACGATCGATAAGCCGCTATTGATATCAATTAATAGGTGTTATTAATTCGTGCGTCAGTTTGAAAGGGATTAATTGATCGTGACATTTTTTATCATGACAGTTGATCTTATTTATTTTATTTCTCAAATATTAGCTTATACGTTGATAATCTTGATAATATTATATAATGGTATATTAAAAAAATTAATTCTCCGTTTTTATCTGATATATCTGATTATAAATAATTTTTCATGTGTTTTAATCCTATTTTTCAAGGTTTTTTATTATTATATATATTAGTATCGATATTACGCATATATGTTGAAAATATTTTTTATATAATTTTGTTGTAATTTATTATCATTAAAATTTCTTATAGAAAGAGAGAGAGAGAGAGAGAGTAAAAAAGCTATTTTTAGAAACGATATCTTTATAGCATTCAACGACAGTTTTCAATTGTATCGGAAAGAATTTCTTTTACCTTTTTTCGCGCGCTTTCGCGCATTAATTCGCAATTTTTTTTTTCTCCTCGAATGTCCGGGGAAACAACGGTCGTGTTTTTTAGTGTCAATGTTTCCTCAAGGAAAGCAATTTCGCGTACAGGCTGGAATAAACTTTCGTTGTTACAAGCAGCGACAGCAGTAGCAGCAGCAGCAGGAGGTCGATGCTAAACGAATCATAACTTGCCACTAGTCGGTCGGCTTAATCCAATTACCCATTACGGGTTCTCCATAATGTGTCCTGGCGACTGCGATTAAGTAACGCGTGGGCGCATCTCGATCTCTCCTGCAAAAAGCGGCCGGCGCGCATTAAATTGTAAATCCGCGCGAGAGATAAATACGGACCGCTCGGCGGTGTGTTAAGAACGGTGTGCATAATTCGACGAAACCAAATTTTCTGGAAATTACGGGGAAAGACTGATTTATTCAGAGATGAAAAGAATTTTTTTTTTTCTCTTGAAAAAAATCTCAATTTATACAGTGTACTATACTACAATACATGCATCGTCGTTTTTTATCCGCAGGTTTTTACAGAACAATGTACAAGATCTCAATTTGAATAATTGGATAGACGCGTTTAAACGAAGCGTCCTTTGCTTAAGGATTTTTATCGCATGTTTATTAATTCGAAAATTTAATTGCGTATTTAATATTTAAAGTATACGAACACGCTGCATAATTTGCAATGTTTATGCATGTAACCAGCTCTGATGTTACCCCTATTGAGAAAATTTAAGATATATTATTACATCACCGTCTTCTACCGTGTAACGGATTCCCGTTTCGCACGTCGATTTTAGATCCTTTTACGAAGCTTTCTGCTTTCTCTCAGTACGCCCAAGAGACGCAGCACGAGAAGATCCTGCGCGGCCTCGCCGTCGGCATCGCCTTCACGATGTACGGTCGCCTTGAGGAGGCCGATCCCCTGGTGACATCCTTATGCGCTGATAAGGATCCGATCCTGCGCAGGAGCGGCATGTACACTTTGGCGATGGCTTACTGCGGTACCGGAAATAACCAGGCTATTCGCAAGCTCCTGCACGTTGCGGTGAGTGTTGATGTGACGTACACCTCGTAGACACCGGTATTCTTATTGATGTTATTTTGACCGATATTTTTTATTTCATTCTTTTATTTTTTACATATTTTTTTCCATCTTTCTTTTATTATCTCTTAGTTTTATTTTATCGGGATTTTAATATCCTACGTGTGAGTTTGATTATTTTATTACTTCGTACATAAACGTTGAATAATATTCAAACGCGTTTTTAAGATTTACAAGTGAAATATGTATGTTATGCGTATTATTATTTTTAAAAGATAAATTAATAAAAAATTAAAATTTGCGATAACTTATTTATATAAATGAAAGTTTTAATCTTTCTGATTTTTTTTTTTTTCCTTCCAATGTAAAGATGAATGATTTTATATCGGTCTCAAAAAAAGACGAAAAGGATTAATTTTCTTGTTCATTATTATAATTTTTATTTTGTTTTAACAGGTCTCTGATGTTAACGATGACGTTCGACGTGCCGCAGTTACTGGCTTGGGCTTTCTACTATTCCGGTGAGTACCTTTGTAAATTTACCCAATTCCACAAAGTGGATTTAATGAAACCGAAGAATGCGGAAGTTCCACGCGTTTGTGGACTCCGCGGCTTTCGATCCTTTCAGAATCGCGCCGGTATTTCGACTGAAATCATATTTAACGTATTCCAATCATATTAGCTTGTCCAAAACTTAAAGATAATCCACGAGACTGTTTTGACCCTTTCGAAAAAAGGGAAAGAGAAACACATTAAATCTTTTTTTATATAACACCGATATCAAACGATATCAAATATATTAGAAAAAGAGTTAATCGATTGGATATCGAATTTATTAGCGCATTTTACACGCAAGGAATTAGAAATTTTTTTTGCGACATTGCTTGAATATTGAACAGGAAAAGAATCAATTTATTGGATGATTAATTTATTACGGCACGTTCAGCGCGCGAAGAATTCAAAATATTTATCCTGCTGTAATAACATCGATTTAATTCATCATACTTTGCGTACTCTAATTCATTACCTTAAAATAATATCGAGGAAGTTGCTTCACTCTTTTTGTTATGCTTTTTAGCAAGAGAAAAAACACATTAATTCTTTTTTAAATAAAATTGAAATGATGTGTAAAGAAAAGAATTAAAAAGAAGAACGATTGGATATTAATTTATCAGCGCAAGAAATTATAAAATATTGATTCTTACTTCTACTTTTTAGTAACATCGATCAAACATTAATCGGAACAAAAGAATCAGTCGATCGAGCAGTAATTTATCAGTACTTTATTTATATTACATTGAAACAAGTAACGATCAAGTTCTCGAATGCGTTATCGAGAAGCGCGTGTGTCAAGTGGGTTGTCAAAAAAGTTTTCGACGCGAGTGCAATTTGCACTAAAATACAATAGGTGAGCTGATCTTGCCAGTTTATCGCGATTGATCGCAGATATTTTGGGATGTTTCGTGCGATAAGGCTACGACGAAAAAATGCGATAAACACGCGAGTAAATGAATGAGAATGCTGTCTTATTTCGCTTATCGTTAGAGAGTAGTAAATTATTTCGTCACCTAAAGCGTGTTCGTAATCGTTAGATATGTTTTTAATTATATTGTTTTTTTTTTTTTTTTTATATATATATCTTTTCAATTTGTATTTTATACATATATTTCCGTAGAAGAAAGGAAGATAATTTTTACGTGAAATTTTGAATAATTTTGTTTTGTTTTAAATTTTATTTTTGTTGGGAATATCTTATATTTTTAACTTAATTAATTTTATTTTATTATTATAATATTTATTTTTATTAGGGAAAGGAGTAATGCATATATTTTTCAAGTATATATTTATTTATTTTATGATTTATTGATTTTGATTTTAATATAACGTTTAATTATATTTGGGAAAGACACAAGATACTTAAATATTTTCGTTGAAAAACAACTGGTCTAAAAATATTTTGCGAAAAATATCCACTTCTGGAATAACGTATGCATGCTTCCCTCGGGTATCAGTTGTCAATTAACTTTGAAGAATATTTCTTTGAACCTATCCAAGGTTGCGTGAAGCTTGACAATGAACGAAAATGGCATGGATAAACGAATAAGTTTAAACAGTTGTCGGCGGTTGGCGGTTGATTTACAATTGTTAACACGAGACAACAAATACGAGGATATCACGACACGAGCGTAAATTTGCCGTTTGCATAGCCATTTCCAACCACAACCCAACTGTTTAAACTCGTTTATTCTACGACTCGAAACGAATTTTGCTTCATCACTTTAACTCTGCTTTGTTTTTCTTCCGCGAGAAAATATTTACTCTTCGAAATGTCAGTCTCTCTGAATGAGAGTTTTGGGAGAATGAAAAATTTGTTTTAAGAGTCAAATTAGAATTTAGATATTTCTATAAACGGGTTTTGTGCCCATCCGAACGAAGAGAACGGAGATTGTCTGTATTTGCAAATTTGTAGTCTTCCAGATTTCGCGGGTCAAAGGATAGATATAAAAGATACCTCTCAAGTATTTCCGTCGAGTCAGGAAATGAGTGAGAGAATCCATGGGTGAAGAATCGCGAGGTATACGGGAATCTGGGACACCATGTATATAGATCATGCTCATTCAACTCTGTTTGCGTTATTCGCGTGCAGCTTTTCATATTAATTTTGAATGACGCGATGCGTGTTTTTCTTTCACTTTCCTTTTCCCTTTCTGTTGCTCTTTTACGCGTTTTCCATTTTTCCTTCTTCTTCAAAATTTTCCCCATTACCCTTTCTGTCGCTAGTACCGATGAATAGAGGCCGACCTATTGAATAAGTTATATGCAATACTGCAAACTGTATCGCGCTCCATTTCTTCGCATTCAAATTGTAATTTCCAAAAGGTCGGGTTCTCGTAAATGGACACAAACTTGGATGCGAGACTGTAGCTATTCTCTGGTGGACTTGAAACGTTTATAATCTCTTTGTTTCTTACTATGAATAAGGAACCTGATGTTTCTAAATGAAATGTAATATATACACATATTCTGCCTTACTCTATTATCAGCATTATAAAAATATTATAATTTTATGGAAAAGAGAATTGGAGACGAAATAAAATACATGAAAAAATTTCACAAAATTGGATTAAAGTATATTAATCGTTGTTTGAATTCTTTTGTCTTGTAAATTTTTATTTAATTTGAATTAAATATAATTTTTGCAATTAAATTTATATTCTCGCGCACATACAAGAATTTTTTTTTTTTTTTTTTCTAAAGTTATAATGCTGGTAATAATTGATAATAATTTTGAAATACTACAAATTCCTGCTTTATATCATTATTTATAATTTAGGTAACGAATTTTAAGCAATTTTAACGTAATTTTATAATCGAGATTAAAATTTGTTTGAAAAGCTGTTAAATCTAATTAATTAATCTAGAAATTATATTTCTAATTAGTTTCTCGAATTAATTCAGAAATTACATTTTTCAAGTTTTTTTTTAAATTTAATTTAAATCCTGATTTTTATGACTTTTATTCTGTATTAATTATTTTTTCTCAATTTTGAAGTTAATTTAAGCTTCAAATTAATTTTTTCCACTTTTATTGAGGATTGAAAAGATTCAACGTCACCTTTTAGTCTTGCTATTTTTTTTTTTAAATCGATCGAGAATAATCCTCACTCACCTCACATATCTCGAGGCCCTACATCGTCTCGCATTACAAGACTTGCAGTCTTACGAAACGAGATTCGAGAAGAAAATATCACCGTTCCACGGGGGTGTGATATTCCGTCGGCAATAGTCAATGAAGACCGAAGGAGTTTTCTAGGATGCGACAAGTCGTGAAACACGATCGAGTGGCCGAATAAGAAGGCGAGTTATTCTGCGGAGAGAGTTGTCTTCGTGTAAAATTGACTTTCAATGAAAAAGCTTGTACTAAAGTATTTTTGTATCGCATTTCTTTTTCCGGTTGATACGAAACTATCAGAAGAATAATTCGACTCAATTCTTTTTCAATTTTCCCGCTATACCTCACTTCCTTATTGGGCCACTCAATAGAGATTGTTGAGGGAAAAAGGAATTTTCTACATTTTCTCATTCACGTGATATTCTTCGCGCGTATGTCGCTTCTGCTTTTCCTGTTGTTCCGCGATAAGTATTCCTAGACCGAGATAGGATATAGGAGATTGTATTTCTACTTTACCGCGAAGTGTCTCACCGAACGAATCTTCAGTCATTTCTCTCTTTCTTATGTTGTGGATTCTCGCAAAGAATCGTTGGGGTGTTTTGTAATTTTTTTAATGTTAAAAGAAATGTACTATGAGATAGGTATATTGTAACGTCTGATCAAAGTTCAGCTTTGAAATATTAAACGCGAAATCTTGTTTTATCTTAGGCAAAAGAAAGGAGAATGAAACAATCTTCTCGGAAAGAAAGAAGCGATTTTTTTTTTTTTTTGTCAGACAAGAAGGAAATGAGATTTCTTTTCAACCGGTAGAGGAACATTTTTACGGATATTTGAGAGTTTGTTTCGAATTATAATGTGACAAATCAATCCGAGAGCGGGAGCTCTTTCGATTTCAAGTGCGATGATCGACATTGCGATATATTATATTAGCCAGCGAATTAGGTCGGCTTTATCTCTTATCTATTCGGTTGAGACTGAATCGATTTGGTAATAATCAATAAGAGAGTGGGAGGCCCTTATAATTGGAATACCAGGTCGATTCGGGGCTTCTCCTCTGAATAAATCATGATTTTGCAATAAAGAAGAAGCATTCTCTTCGTCGAAACAATCGTTATTTGATCGTATAATCACAGAGTTTTGCACGATTGTTTTTACGATCAGAGAATATGCAAATATAAAAGTGATAGATGCGGAGAAGGAGAAATCATTTAATAGCACCAATCAACATTTATTTATTGTTTAACAATTATTATGAAATCGAGAAAAGTGTATATCGATTCTCGAAATTTTTAATTTATGAAGCCACTCAATTTTACAATTAATTTTGAATAAATGTAAATCTAATTTAAGATCTTAATCAACAAACGAATTTTTGTCCGTAAGATTTTGTATCGCGCAACAAAGAAGAACGTACATGAGAAAGAATCAATGATTTTCATCTTCCCAAATCAACGAACTGAAAACTTTATTTCATGTTGCAACTCTTTGATGAGTCCATTCTGTGCTTCCTTCAGGATCGGAACTCTGATATAAGTAGCGACTATGCGATTTGGTTTATTTTTAAACATTACTTCAAGTTTGTACCCTTCTTGTCTCTTCTTTTAAGTTGCTCTAAGAAAAGTTTATAAAGATTATATTTCTAATATTTTTCTATATTTCGCGAATTTAAAAATGCTATTCCTCATCTCGTCGAATGACAAGAAGTTCTTCAGAGAGGTCCGTCCCTGCGATTCTGTTTCTCGTTTCTTCGCGAGATTCTCATTTCATTCTCGCGGTCCCTCCTTTCTAATTAATGTCCGGGACAATACTTGGGCTGACGATTCTTATTATTCAAATTTCGGGTCATATGTTTTTATGCCTCTTTTTTTCCACGTCCAATCTCCAGCCCTTTGAAACACCCTGTTCCATTTTTCGCTGCACCCTCGTCAATTCGTCCTGCATGTTTCGTTGACCTTTAAAATGCAGTTACCTTTTTGATCTCGTAAACGTGACTGTGATTATCTATTTTTTCGCCAGTAAGTTTCATTTATTTAGCGTTTTTTTTTTTAATATAAAAAACAAGAGAAAAATAAATCAAATTAGTCTCTTTATTTGTTAAAATAAATTAATATTCGCGCAAAAGTATAGAAAAGCAATCTTCATATTTTCGCACATTTGTCAGAGTTTATATTATTATAATTACACGTAATAGAAGAGAAAGAGATTAATTTTTCAGGAAACGTTTATTTACGAGCGTTTTTATACGATGCAACGATTTAACAAAACGGGATTAAAAGAGCGCGTTTAGATATTATAATGAATCATCGCTGAATTTATGATGTGTTTTACCTTCACAAAAGATGCTGCTCGAATGATTCGACACAATCGCTTCGAGTTCTGCGATTAATATCGCGAGAGACGAATTTGCCCCGTGCATTTCGCAATTACTGGATTATCGTAATCCCTTTACCCCTTTCCCCTCTTTCCTACTGAACAATCATCATTGTTGCTGAATAATGGCCGATTAATCATCGACTTTATCGTGTTGATCGGAATTTTTCTTCGAGAGGAGAGAACATGAAATATTACGATATATCGATTGCGCAATAACAGGAATAAAATCAGATCAATTTTGATTATTATCGCGGCAACAATATTGTAAACAATATAACGCGATTGCGCGTCCATATAATTACAATTATTAGATTAACGATATACAGCTCCGAGAAACAGAGAAAGAGAGATGGAGATATTAAAATTACTAATTACTGATAAATAATTTGCGAGGTGCGAACTTTCTTTCTTTCTCTTCTATTTTGTGGCATTTATTTTACGCATTTATTTTAACGCAAAACACATTAATCATAATTGTTAAATTAATAGAGTATATATACAGGCGTTGAAATTATATTAATATATGTTGGTCGTGTCGTGTATACATTTAATTTAATAATTACATTCGTTAAATTAACGATATTGATGTTTTGCGATTATTAATTATAATGGAATTCTCCATTAGAGAGTGCGTTTCGGCAATATTTTTTTTTTTTTTTTTTTAAATAAAAATACGTCACATTATCGCTAACATTAATTACGATTGTTAAGCAAAGAGTAACGGCGCGATTGTATAATTACTAATTATTAATGCATCTTCGTTTCGAGCATTATTTCAAGTATGGAGATAATAGTATCTAGCATCGACGAGCGAGCACGCAACACGCATTTTGGACAAAGCGAGTCCGTAATTGAACGTGCAATCGTGGCCAATTAACGCGCGATTCTCGGAATTCACGATGTAATCGTTAACGCGGTTATGGCAATGGCCGATGCCTGCAATTGATCGCTATTTATCCATCCGAATGCGTACGCTATTATTGATCGCGGGACAAATTGTGTTGTCGTTGCCCGCACATTGGCTCCAACCTTACGCACGTCGTCCCTCTGCCTTCCATCCCTCTTTTCAACTCCCTCTTTCCACTCAAATACATACGTCATGTTTGTGCTATATCATATATATATATATATATTGAGAATGACACTGTAATTTGACATTTTCTTACGAATGTGTTAAAGTGAAAATGGAGACAAATGGAGAAAGTTGTCAAAGAGCGAAATGATTGAATAGCTTTATTCTGCACCTGTTTGCGGTATGTTCGCAGATTTGTTTGTGTAAATGATAATCATATGCTAGATAAATGAATGAAATTTGATTTATTTCGGCTGAAATCCAAATTTGACGGGATTTGCTTTGAAGTTTAATCGAAGAGATATGTTGAAGATCGATATATATATATATATATATATATATATATATATATATATATATACTAGAATTTACACTAAATCGACATAGAAATAAATATTAGATTTCATACTTCTCGTCTAAATTTTTCGATAGCGAATCCCAGGCAAAGAAATTTAATTTTACGACGATTGATGTCTATTATTACTACGGAAAATTATTGATGTCTGCACTGAGTCTAAGCTGGCGAACGTCTCGGTCGTCTAATAAAACTGGAAAAGCCTGGAAAATATTTTTCTTCGACTTTCCGCGGAACTCTCGTCGAACGATTAAATTCCAGCATTCAAACAAATGGGCTAGGAATTATTCGTCAATAAAGATTTCGCTATATAGAGTGTGCCATTAATAATTAGAAAGCAGATTGAAAAATATAATTTAATATTAAATTTTAAAATTACAAAAGAATAGTGTATAAAAAGATGTTCAAAAATTTTATTAATAAATTATAGGACAATAATTATCGAAAGTAGGATAATAATAATAATAATAATAAATTAAAATAAAATTTATATTATTATATTAAATATATTTTATATCGTGAGGTAAATAAATAAATAATGTGAAAATTTAGGTCAACTTTATGAAATGATGACATTTTCCTTGCAAGGACCGTCGTTTTCTCGTGAGGATTACGAGAGGACGTGAGGTCGAGTGGGCAGGATTCCCCGGGAATTAGGGTAATAAGCAACGACGAGGACCTGAAGGAAATGCGATGAGAACCTGTGATACATTAATCTCAATTTTAATCAGCGTCCTAATCGCGACTGTATGTAAATTAATTTCGGGAAAATTAGGATTTTCTGGGAATGCGAAGAGGAGATCTAGGAATACGTGAATAGAATCTAGAACGAGCTCTTGAAGTGCTCTCTCGATTTGAACAATATAATAAAGATGAAACAGAAACATATATAGAAGAAAGAAATAAGAAAGAGAGGTATAAGAAATTCCGAGAAAAAATTATACAGAAAAAAAAAGGAAAAATTAATTAATCAGAAAAGGAAAAAGGGGATGATTATTCTTAGGAATTAAGTTTGTTGATTACTTGTGATTACTTAACGTTAGAACTCTTTCAGAGATGGCAAGGGGGAGGAGAGGAAACATTATCTAAAAACATAAAGGAAAGAAACGAAATAGGGATAATCGTTGCGCGAATTAATATCTTCGTGTGACATTTAAATCCTAGGAGGGGATTAGTGAATTTGCGAAGGGGCGGGGGGGGGGGGTTGCAATCCCAGATAATCCTCGCTTAGAGTCACCGAAGACCCATTTTAATATTTTCCAATTGGAATTAATTCGCGCGAACTTCTTTCCTTCTTTGCCGCGGATTAATTTGTGAGTAATAATCGGCTAATTAACGGGATATTAGTTTCGTGTCTGATTATGTATCGATAATCACTTTCGCGTTATTGTCTTGCGTTTATATATATTTTATATTAGCCAATTCCGACTTATTTATCTTTTTAAAATACATTATTTGTATTAGTTTATTTATATAAAACATTTCGAATCCTTTCTTATAAAGCACGAATTCTGACAATTTTTATCATTATTGAAATAATTTATAATCTTCTATGTCGAGAGTTATATAGATAATCAGATCGCATAATTCAACAGAAATTAATGTTTGATCGAAATTGATAATCAATAAATAATAAATAGTAAATAAATAATAAAGTAGATTGTACAGCTAAGTCTGTTGGGAGAGAAGAGAATCGATGTTAATGTTGCTCGAATAATCGGTATTTCTTATCCCGTTATGTCGTGAGGTTTATTCATGTCGATGCAAATGTAGCAGTAATGACCTTTTTATGGAATGTACGCGAGCGAATTTTATGTAATGCCGCGGGACGGTTGATAAAAATTGCGTGAGAAAATTGCGCGGCATTTTGCGAAAAATTAATAGCTTTTGGCGCGGCAATATTACGTGAAAATCTGCGCGCGTCCATAATTAGACGATGTTTTTTGAAAATCAGGCCAGCAAATGTAATCGAGAAAATATTATCGGGAGGATGCATTGAGAGTGCAGTAATGAGCGCCGCGCGTTTCTCATTAACGTTTTATCAATGATATTTTAAAATTTTACTAAAATTGTATTTATATCGCGAAATAAATTAACAGAAATAATTAAGGGTTCAATTAAACGTGATAATTGAATAATAATAATAATTTTCACGCAAGTCTTTCTATTATTTTCGATCTTAGGTAAATTACTAATCTATTATTATAATTATTGTTATTATCAGTAAATTATTATAGCAGTTAATTTAATTTTAAAGTAAATCACTTCAAAATTCAAAATATACACATTCAAGTTTTTTTTTTTTTAAATACAAGCGGAGAGAGGGATTTATATTTCTCCGACGAGGTAAGAATTTCGAGAGATTTTGAAATTTTACTCGAGGAAAGTTTTTTATTTCAATTCATATTTAAATGAGAGACTCGCGTCCTCGTCCTCGGGAGTTTAACATCCACTAAAGTTGGGTCTTTACTGCGTTTCGAGAATGACGGCTGAGAAATCTGCAAAGTAGGATTTAGTAACTTTCCCCGAGAGACTTCCGGACGCCGAGGTTTGTTACATTTATTTCGCCGCCGCTGCATCTCGTCTATCATAAATAATGCGCTTTAATATGTCGTATTTTAACGCGGATTTGCTCGTTAATTAAAATGAGTTTATCGTGCGCGAGGGTCGGAAAAACATTTTCCGTTCTCTCACTCTGTTTTTGAAAATCTTCTCTCTTTTCCCTCCTATTCGCTCCGTATACCGATCCTCCCACCTTCTTTTATTCCTTCCCCTAAGTTCACTTCATTTTCTTACAATAGATTAACGAGTAAGGAGGCAGTTATGTCACTGTCCGATGTTAAATGCGATGCTGCAAGCATCGGTTTACGCCTTCTACGGCATAATGTTTGATTTTAAAGGTGAAAAGAATCTCCGTGATTTATGTCTCAAGGCTTTTAATATTTAATTCGATATCCATTCAATTTTGGAGTTACTTTGAGAGAAAAGCTTTAATTTAAATTTCCCGAGACCTTTGACCGTGTTAAAAAGGCCGGTGAATCCAATTTATCCGTTTAGCTATCGATTTTTATTGTAAGGGAAACGAGACACTTTTAACGATCGCGTTCGTTGATTTAATATAACAAAAATCGATTTAATCAAACTGGGCCGTTACCCTATGTAGAGATTATGATTGCGTCATATATCGAACTCTGTATATGTCACGTATGTATACATATGTCTGATGCATCGCGGTCTGTGAAATATGTTTCGCAGGCCAGGTGCATCGGAATACACCGAGATGCGTGCAACCACAAAACGCAAAACGTCATATTTGCATATCTCCCTCTTCCTCCTCTCTCTCTCTCTCTCTCTGTCGTGTATCGAAATTTCGAGATAAACATCGGCTTTACATATTCTTTTCGAGACATTGCTTTGAATCTTGTCGGAGCACTGGCGTCTATCGAGAATTTAATTAACGTCAAATCGAACACGTTCGGGCTCCTGTTCTTTGTGCTATTGCGGCTTCCACGTGCTCGACTTGTCTTCTTCATCGTTTGCGAAACACTTGACGCGTTTCTCTGTTATTCTATTACGAAAATGGAACGCGTGAGTTTATTGAGGCGTGATATCAATTCTCTTCTTTTTCGGTCCTTGATATCGATCTGCGAGAAATTTCAATCGATTTTTCCTTATATATTACCAATTACAATTTTTTCTTGAATTTTTGATGATGTATTACTTTCTCCATCTACATAGAGAGCACTCTATATTATGCAATCTTATAACAATTAACTTAATTTCTCGCTGTCGATCCACTATTTCTTCATTATCGATTCTTACCGGAAATAAGCAGGAGCTCCGAGTGCCGTTTAAGGGTTAATGGGGAATTCAGCCCACAGGGGCTTTTGCGACGATTAGTCTTTCCCTTCGTCGAGAGACGCAGACTAATTGTGCAGATTGCCAATTTCGTAGTTGATCTTGCTTCAAGTAAGTGCTCGCTGGAGAAATGACCATGGCGAAATAAAATATAACGTATGAATAAAATCGGAAGGTTTTTTTTGTGCCTTTTTATATTTCGCGTTTAACAAATACAAGGTGAATCCTAAATATCATACTTTTTTTTTTCGATCTTGAATTCAGAGATTATTTATTTATTTTTCAATTTTATATTTTCTCCAATTTATATACGATGATTTTTATTTTGCATTATCTTATGTCGAATCAAACTGGATTTTAATTTTTCTTATAACTTTATATTTATCGAATTTTGTTTCAAGTTTGTGTGTCACTCCAATTAGAATTTTTGATCATAATAATTAAGTTTCTGGAGTTTTATCCTTAGAACGAATGCATCAGGCAGATGCAATCACGAGTCTTACCGAAGGGCTATAAGTTGTGCTGCGCGTTAATGAGTGAGTATAATTAATGTCGTTCCGGCTGCAGACAACATCAGATAGAGGCGCTCTCGTTGAGTTTCCGAACTTCAGATATCGCGATTTGGCGAAGTCAATTAGTCTCGATCGATTTCGATTGGGCTCGCTTCCAGAGATAACGATATTTCACATCGCATTAATAAATTCAACATCTATAATTTAATATAAATAATAACTATATATAAGAAACTCTCAAAGTCTGCAGAGAGATTTAATTCATTTGACAAAAAGTCATTCTTCGTCTTTACGAGATTATCACTTGTATTTAAAATATTTTAATCCAAAATTATTAATCCAAATAAAAAAATGAAGAGAAGTAAATTAAAAAAAAAATATATATATATATATATATTTAAATATTTTTACACGCTCGAAAAATTCCCTCATATTTATGTTTAAAATTCTTCGTAGGATGGAATTATTCGATAATATTATTAAATCGTCAATTTAATTTAAAAACGATCATTGAAATCGTGCCCGCGTTGGGTCGCCTGTCGGTTAACTCTTTTCCAATTGACCCGGTGAAATTCAGCCGTCTCGTTGGCGAACGGCTTTAAACGGGTTCCACGTCGGGGTCAACATCGGGACAGGCCGCGAACAACGATGGAAAACTAAATAATTAGCGCGACGACGGTGAACGGTCGATCGATCGGACGATTAACACGGCGGCGACGAACACAATTGATTTTCTGATTGGGCGGTCGGTCAGGGGGGGTCCGATAAAGAGGGGGGAGGAGGGGCCTTCGTCGCCACTGTGATGTTGGTGTATCCGTCATCCGTATCCGTATTCACTGGTTGGTTCATCATCTGTGTCGGTTCGATACGAACGGCGAACCGCCGTGTCTCGCGCTTGCGCCAATTCGACAGTGAAATCGGGTTTTTATTTTCGCGAATGACAGAAGTTATTAGGATCGCCCGCGAAAACGCGGATATCGCATATACCGTCGTATGATTGCTCTCACGACATTCAATCGCGAAGCAATACTTAGGATCGCATCCGGCTTGCGGTAAAATTGCAATCGTGTGCGTCGTGTATGTCATAATTGAAATCAGAATCTGCAACTGCGATAAAAAATTCCGATAGAAACAAAATAATATAATATATAAAATTCTATTCTAGAATATATATCTTTTCATCTTGAAATAGAATTTCTGTAATTTTAACCTTTCGTCGCTCGATAAAATAGGAGATGTGTTAAAAAGACACTTTAGTCACGTTGAAATAATTGAAGGAGAGTGAGAAGAAGCTTGTCTCTTTAATTATTGCGCGGCGAGTTTACATGCCAGGAACAACAAAGGGGATTAGGGATCTTTCTCCTTCTTGGGATATTTTTCATCTTCGTATACACCGATAAATATTATAACGTTCATTAACGAGTGCTTTTCCATCACTTTTCGTCAAATTCGCGAACTTTTTTTTTTTTTTTTTTTTTTTTTTCTTATTTCCCGACAATTTCATCGGAAATATTTCTTGATCTCTTGACACATTATTTGCACGTGAGCACCATTTCTTTCATTTGTGATAACAGCTTATATATATATATTTATGCGTTTATACACACACACACACACACACACACATGCACACACACACATATACATTCTACGCTTTTAATAGTAATTATAATTACACGCACGCCGTTCCGTTTTTTATAAACTTCTCGATATTCTGTGCGAGATTTAATTAGGGAAATTCAATCGAGAATTTAATTAGTCGGCGATAGTTTATCGAGTGATTTTGCGGTTACACGAAGCGCGCTTGGAGGTACTAGGTTACAGTTTCCTTATTAGGCTACTAGTCAGATTGTTCGCTCGCGTTTCGAGTTCTCGCGCGATTAGGCTATCAGATATTCAGATTGCTCTAAATGCACATAAAATGTTTCGAAAAATATTATATTACGTTTATAAAAAAAATGTCTAATAAAATGGATTATTGAAAAGAGTTGAAGCAAAAAGAGAACCGAGGTTTATCGAAATTAAATATTAAAAATCGTTATCGAACACAGGCGAAGAAGACGCAATTTAATATTAAAAATTTCATATTATTAAAATAGAAGCTGTTAAATATGAAATTATTCGCGTGCAATATTTTTTAATATTCTAATTTGTACTAAAAATATAAACTTAATCAAAGAAACTGGATATTTTATCGCAATATAAGATATGCTTTGACATACGAATTATTTTTAAATATATAATTATTAAAAATAGGGCATCATTATATTACACATTATTGCATATTGATATGTAATCGATATCAGATATGAAGATAGGAGCCGCTAGGAAAATTTAAAAAAATATTCTTAGCTCGTGGAAAAAATATTATTGAATACGAAAGATTAACAGGATCCGCTAATAGGAAGATTCGCGATAGAGACCTTTCAATTTCTCAACAATATCGTCGACGGTGTGTCCGATGGTTCGAGCTATTCGGACGCTCGTTCCAGAACGAGCTAATCGCGCGAGTAGAATAGCACCGTTCGAGTTCAGTTTCATTTCCACCGGCTGTCCATCGTCGGATGACGGACGCGATTCGCGAATCGATCTCATCGATTTCCGATTCCTTTATATCCTGCTGACGGTGATCCCCGGTCTCCCGGGGCCCAGGGCCTACCTGGCCGGTCGCCATGCTTGATTGCGATATCTGCACAGCAGCACCTTTTTGAAGGCCTGACGGAAGACCTTGTTGAAGATGGTGTAGAAGATCGGATTGACCATAGAGCTGGCGTAGCCGAGCCAGGTAACCAGGTCGAAGATCTTGCGATCGATCCGGCGCTCGCAGTCGGGACATACAGCCGGCACCAGGTTCAGCACGAAGAACGGCGCCCACAGAATCACGAACGTAAAGAACACCACCCCCAGCACCTTGGTCGCTTTCTGCTCCAGTCGGATGATCCTGCCGTGGCGAGAGCTGTTGCGCGACACGACACTGCTGTTGCGCGAGTGATGGCTACGCACCTGGCCGCCCGTGTACCTGAGCAGATTCGTTGACGACGGATTGTTCTGCTTCAGGGTGAGGCTCGTCGTCCCCGTCGCGCCATTGTGCGCTCGCATTGTCGCGGCGCGTCGCAGCGGCGTCGCTCTCATGGTAGTAGACAATAGAGTCTTGGTATTGCCTGCAAGGATTCGAAAGACTCGATTTAAGAAGATGAAAAATCTGTGGGGAGAGAAGGAATCGCTGGGAACTGGAAATTGTTGGAAAGATTTCGGACGTGCGAGTAATTGAAATATAAAGATTTAGGCGAAAGTCGTGAAAATTTAAGAGATTAAAGGTACTAGGTATTTGAAAATTTTTGGTACCGCAAATTAAAAATTCACAGACAAAGGATTCTGGGATCCAAGGATGTTTTACGATTTAAAAATTTAATACGAGAAGGAGCATATGTTTGCCAATTCTTGGATTTAAACTGAATAATTCAAGATTTGTTAAGTTTCTAAAAAATTTAATTTGAGATTTTAACAATTTAAAAATTTTGATATCTAAGTATGTTTGGGCAGTTTTCTCAAACTTTTAATTAAATTCAAGTTTTAGTTTAAAAGAGAGACTTTTATAAATTCTTCAAATATTTAATAAAAAAACAAATTTGATGAGACAGACTCAAATTTAATAAGAAAGTTTAATTTAATCGTAAGATTTAATAGCAACATAATATAATAACTAATTAAAAACATTTAATAATGTAGAGATAAATATCAACAATATTATTTAAAGAAATTCTAATACAATTTTAATTTAATCAGAAATTTTAATTATACGAGATGAAATAAGCATTGAATTTTGTTAATAACTTGTTAATTTAACGATTGAACAAAAAATTTAGCAATCCTAATTTTTTAATATTAGATACGAAAGTTTAAAGAATTCAATAATTTTCAAACGAAAAATCTCAAAGAGATCTTCTCTAATTTCCGTTAAAAACCTTTAAACTTCGCGAATTCGCGAATTTTTAGAGTCTTAAATCTTCTGCGATCAATTGTGCGAAAATCCTGGGCGATCGTCGAAAGGCCAACGATCGGAAGCTTTTCGAATGATTATGAATCACGTTCTCCTCGAACGGATCTCTCCATTCTCTCCGGGTCGTAAAAAGAGGGTGATCGAAACGAGAGATCGGGGAAGTTCGGGCAACCTTCCGGTTTGCACCTTTCTCTTCTCGACCTAACCGTTCTCTCGAGCTCGCTCTAGTTCTATCATCTCTCTAATTCTTTCTCTCTCTCTCTCTCTTTCTTTCTTTCTCCCTTGTTTCCGCAATTTTTAGCGGAACGTTAGCGGCACGCGATGACTAGGAGCGGAGTTTCCCGGAGGCAATTATGGAGGAGCTAATCGAAAGCTCGCGTTGTTGTTTACGTCATCGCCATCGCTTATCGGCACGTACCCAAGCTAGAGCCTCGCCTTCCGCCTCGCCACGTGACCACGGAATTCGCGAGGGTCATCTGCTCGTAATTCTTGACACCCTCCGTAGATCTTGCGCTGTTGTTTCTACCTAGCAGACCCATCTCCGGATTCTTATTGCCGATAGGCTTCGCGGTATCGCTCAGTAGACCCGTTTCCAGACCCTTGATGTTGATAGGCTTGACTGCGGTGTCGCTGCTCAGAACCATCTCCAGGCTCTTATTTCCGATAGGCTTCATCGTATCGCTGGAGACGATGACGATCTCGCCCGAGGGGGGCGGTCTCTTGGACGATTCTCCAAAATAGGGGCACGTACAGGGTGGCGGTAGCGTTATCGGTTCGTCCGGTCTTTTGTCGTGACACTTCCTGCGCATCGTCGAGTTGTCCTCGTTCTTGCGACAGGACGATTCCTCGTGAAAGCTGAAGGACCTCTTTCTGGGTGTCTTCGGCGAGTCCAAGGCCTGGATCGTCCTTTGCAGATGGGCTTCGTTGTAAGTTGATGCTCGTCTCCGGTGTTTCCAAGGACTCGCAAAATCCTCCTGCGCCGACAGACTCGTCCTCGAGCAGGATATGCTGCTCTCTGTACTTTCCACGCTCCTGGAAACAGATAATAATAAATTTTTTAAATATATTAATATAGAGTGATCATTGTTAGCATTATAATCTTAATATAATTTTATTATGCAAAGTGTTATTAAAATATTAGAATCAAGATTATTAATAATGTTAAATGTTAAATTAGTTATAATAATAATTATATCATAATATTTGTAATTATTATTTACAACGTTAAATAATAATTTATTTGTTGGATAATGGAATAACATTGATTGCAGGAATAATAAACAGCTTAAGCTTACAATAACAGATACGGTTATCTTGAAATATAATTATTTCAATATACCATAATTAATATATAATAGTATACAATACACATACACAATATTCCGTAAAGTGTACGAAAAATATATATTAAATGTAGAAATTCGAGAGTTTAATTAACTTAAATTTTTTTTTTTTTTCTAAAAGTTATTTATTCACAAACTATTATTGTTTTATATTTGATAGAGTCTTTCTATTTTTGCTACGAGATCGGCGAACCAAAGAGAAAAATATTTGGAAAATTTTACGCGTGACAAAATTTCCGTTTATCAATTGTAATCGCGACTTCGAAATAATTTATATGCAGTACGATAAACAAAGTACGAATTGAGAGATTAATGCTCAAATCCCGTCACGTTCTCTTTCTTTTTCCCCCCATTTTGAATAATTTCTTTGCCCTTATAAATCAAACCAAATAGGAAAAGAAAATGTCTGAAAAGTTTCACGCGCGACAAAAAGCTTTTCTTATCAATTGCAATCGAATCGAAAATAATCCCTCTACATACGGTAAATTGAAACAACCTGAACGTTTCAACGAGAGATTAATTCTATGAGTCCTTTATTACTTGGCGTGGGATAATCCTCTTATTGCTCGAACTTGTCGTTTAAAGTCCATCGAGGACAGAAAATATTTGGATACTTCTCTCTCTCGTGAACCGACTTCAAAGGGAATCTACAAATAATATCGCCGTCGCAAAACATACTTGGATCCATACTCGTATTGTTCGATACGAACGCAGATCCCTTTATCATTTGATACGATCGACGCATGCTATTGAAGAGAAAGAGAGAGAAGGAAAGACGAAGAAAAAGGGATGGAGAATGAAAAAAATAAAAAAAGAAGGGAAAAGCGATTGCGTTCCATTTTTCAGCGGGGTGAATAATTGATCGCTAGATTGGATGAGTTAGTTGTGTGCAAAGCTCGCGAAAAAAAAAAAAAAAAAAAACGTTGCCGTCGCTGCAAATTACAGACAAGTTGCGAGATGCGTGTCCTGTATCCGCGATACTTTTGACAGCCGCGAGATTCGTCGCATCACCCTTTATCGGCCTGTTATCGGTCTTATCCGGGCCACACATCCGTTATTTTCTCGCGTTGGACACTCAATTCGCGAATAAATCCGTGATTCAAATTGCGATACGAATGAATATCAGGCAATAAAACGAGATCTCATATTGAGAAGGTAGTATAAATTGAAAGTGATAAACGGAATAATATAAAGTACGAATTTTAGAAGAAATGTTATGGTAATAACGTAAAAAAAATCGTACGATAGATAAGATAAAAATGTGAAGATTTTATAAGGAGATTAGGATAACAAGAGATCGAAGCACAATGCAATAAAGATGCAGTTTTAAGTAAAAACAAATTTAGTACAATGATGTAAAATTACGGACGTTTCAAATAAATTTAAGCTAAGTTGAAAGTTACGATTTCGGAGAGATTCGCAAGATCGATCTTTGAAAATTGAAATAATTAAGTAGTTTTGCTTCTTCTTTCGGCTTTCTGTAGCGTTATCGATTGACAATTTTATCAGCGCTTGGGAGACGCGTCGACGGGGTTTTCGAGGATAATTGAGGGTGCTCTTTCGGAAAGAAGAGAAACGGCCTGATTGTCCTCGGAGTGGATTACGGCTGCGGTCTTGACGATAAATTGAGAAAAATATTGACTGAAGTGAACTGAGGGAAGTCGAGAAGGAAGGAGGAGATCTGATCTGGTCGCGAAGAGGAAACAGATGCATCTCGGCAAGTGCATCGCCAATAGACAATTTGATTTGATTTATTGCTGTCACGATATTGTAAATACTGACTCATAAGGAATCTTCATTGGGAAGAAACATGTTTGTTAAATCTTTAAATTTTTTTTATTTTACAAATAAATATTTTTTACAATAAATCCTCATTAAAAATTATATATTAATTTATTTCAATTGATATGTATCAATTCAGATTTCTATTATCTGGAACTATTATTTATCTTTTTTTTTTTTTTTTTTTATTGATTTCACTTTAATTTTTTGACAGAAAAAATTTCAAGTTTTATTAGAAAGATATTAATA
The DNA here is from genome assembly GCF_030449975.1 of Polyergus mexicanus. Classification (NCBI taxonomy): domain Eukaryota; kingdom Metazoa; phylum Arthropoda; class Insecta; order Hymenoptera; family Formicidae; genus Polyergus; species Polyergus mexicanus. Next base: position 7,101,164 of record NW_027223323.1, read on the forward strand.
AAAATTAGAAAGAATTAGGATTAGAAAGATCAAGAAAAGGAAATAAAAAATGTAACCAAGATTTTGATTTATCATGATTTTTTTTTTTTGCTAAAGAGAAATTAATTCGAATCTATTTGAATAAAACTCGTAAGAAAAAAGGAGAGACTCTATAAATTTAATATAATCTAATTTATAATTGTATACAATTGTAAGAGAAAGGTATAAAGAGAGAGAGAGAGAGAGAGAGAGAGAGGGAATGAAACAATCTGAAAAATCTTGGGATCTTTTTCGTTTATTTGATTCGAGAAATCGACAGGAAGCGATTTGATGCCGCAAAAGGCGAAGTTCTTTGTGCGCAATAGAGAGAGGTAATCTTCGTTTGATTGCGTTCAGGAGCGCACGATTCTAAGTGCATTCCTTTATTAGAGGTCTATGTGGGAGGGAGTGGACGGCAAGAGTAGTTTACTTAAGTACACGACCACGACTGAGCGAAACTCACCCCTTTACCCTCCCCTTTCGCTCGCCCTTTTCGTTCTCCTCTACCGAGGGGCTGGTCCTGGTTTTGCACTTTGAATGTCGGTAGCTAAGTGCAATCCACTCTGAGGCCACCGTGTATAAATGGGTTTTCTCGTCGTCGTCTCGTCGCAGTGACCTTTCTGACGCATCCGCTTTTCGTTAGTGAGTCCCGCGGGGACAAAGGAAAATTTTCGAGAGATTTGATCATCGCTGAAAGTTCGAAAATTGCGAGATACGGAAAAAATCGTGCGTAATTTTTACTCGAGGTGTAAAAAAAAAAAAACAATTTTAGTTTCGCCGTTTTGTTGAATAGATTGATAACATCACGGTTTATAAAAAAAAATCATCGCGAAATTAAATTCTTTCGTATAGAAATTATTTGACTTGATGTAAAATTAAATTTCTCAGCTTTTCCGGAAAAGATTTCGCTATTTGAGGATTTTTGCGATCTAGGATTTATTTCAGTCTTTCCCGGATAAGGCTTGAATTTATCATTAAGGCCAATGAGGTTTCGTTCTTTTTTCAGATATCGTAACTGATATTGTCCATTAACGATCGAGAGTAATGAAGGAAACTGCGCCTTCTCAAAGATTGCAATTTAATGATTGCGGCAATTTACTTTGAAAGACTTTCGCCTGTCTCGACAGTATCCGATCGCATGCGATACGTGTTTCCGCTTGTCGCGAAATTTTTCCAGCCGCCTACATTTCTCCTCTCGCATTTTACCACTCTCTAGAGAGATTCTAGGATCTTTTCCGAAAAGATTTCTACGATTCCAAGATGTATTCTGGGATTGTTACTCTCGGATGTTATTTTCTCAAGAGTTATTTTTTCTTCGAGAATCGTTTCCGATCTTTTGGAAAATCCGGATTTTTTAAACTCTTAAAGGATATGCGGAATCAGAGAGAACGTGAAAAATCGAAGATGCAAGACCGCGGATCGGTGTATCTTACGATTGAAACGTATTTTATTATCGCAGAATGGTGGAGTGCTTTAATATTCTCGCCGTACTCTCGCGCTCTCGTTTCACTTTCAGCTTATGTATTCCCGTCGATCGACTCAAATACTGGAAGCTCTAAACGACGTCAAATATGATTTCTCTTTTCTCTCTCCCCCTTTGCAACTTACTTTCGATTCCTTCGAGAAGTATAGGCGATGATCCTGTATATAAGAATATTCGAAGGAATATATTTCAGATCCCTCGGAGGAATATCAAATTGATTTCGTTCAGTTGATATATAACTCTTATAAAATTGAGTTTACTTTTTAAAAATTCTTAGGCGAAAAATATTAAGGGATTAAAATAAATGTGAATTAGACTCTTTGCATATTTAAATTATGAATTACTCATGTGGAATAAAATTTTTCTCTTGTTCAAGATATTTTTTGATATAATATAATATTGAGAGAAATATATTTTAATAGAATAAAATTTAATAAATTTAAGCTCGAAATACGAGTGACAAATATTGAGTTTGAAGATTCTTTGAAAGCCTTTGCGCGTGTTCTTTTGGAAATCTTTTTGAAAATACTATCTCTCTTAGTATGTTATTAATAGAGATATCGGGAGGCGAAATCCACGAAGCAACGTGTTACGTTTTTAGGAAAGAAACTTTGAGAAGATATTTTTTTTTTCAAGATTCAACAGAGATATCGCGATACTTAGATTGAAATATTGAGGAACGAATATTGATTTAACGCCGTGGATTTAGATTACGAACGAGAATATCGAATCTAATGGAAAAATATTTTGCTAAAATTTTCGGCGAGCGTAAATCCCGAGTATATAGGGTGACATAAATTCATGGGGGAAACTTCTCGACCGCCAGGTGAGTCGACTTGACGCGAGGCTAACCGCGTCTTGTGATAGTTATCGTGTTGTGCGAACCGGAGTGACAAAATGACGTAAATTTGTGCCGTCGTATTCCTGCACGGAAACGCGCCACCGTCAGGCACAATAGCGTGTTTTGAAAGCCCATGGGTTACGACGCGATGGATATGTCGTTAATAATTGCGAAAGCATCCGCCACGAAAATCCAGACAAGCTTAGAAATTTCCTCTTTGCAAAATTGCACCGGGATAGATCGTGATATACGTATATGCTTTGCGTAAAACAATATAGTAGTGCTACAGAAAGAAAATAACGATTTCTTTAGCATAAAGATAAGAAGGATTCAAAGAAATAGAGAGAATAAAAAAAGAGTCTTTTTAAAATAAAAGATACTTTATGAAATATTTTTTTCACAGGTGAATTAGAAATGAAAATTATAGAGAAATATAAAATAAATTTAAATATTACATTTTTATTTCTTATTATTATGTAATTCGTTTTTTATATTTCTTTTTCTAATTTTTATACTTTATATCTTTAATTTATATATTTTTCAATTAATACTGACTTTAATTATTCTTAATTTATTCACATTATATATATATATATATATATCATTTGAAGATTCTTTCTCTCTCATATTACATGTAAATCTATAAATGACACATTATGACAAATGACGAAACATCCAATGATAGGATACAAAACAAGCTTACAAAAGGATTTGTGATTCACAAACACATATCTGACTCGGCATACCCATTGCGGAAGCTACATCTGCGCGGTGACGGACCCTGTTGCTGCAGCGGCAATAGCTGTTGCTGCTGCTGCTGCTGCTGATGCTGGGGCGTCAATTTTGATGGGGTTTGACTACCGGGGCTGCCGGCCATACCCTCGAGACCTCTCGACAGTTTGAGCATCTCCGCGCCGAAGGCATGAAGGGCGGACATGGCCGAGGGTGGCGGCTCGCTTTCCGGCAGCCAGAGCTCGTGGGTGTCGAGGGTGGTCAGCTCGGTGTCGGTCGACGTACCGGATGTGTGTTGCGGTGTTCCTCCACTGCCGCCCGAGCTCTTATTCAGGAGGTACCTCTTCCAGGTGCCCCGTCGATCGAGTCCTGTAAATTGTCGGAGGGAATCTCAGCGATCTTATTTTTATTATAATTTTTCTTTTTTCTTTCGGAAAGGAAAGAAGGGATTCTTTCCTTTTCGAAAGAAAAAAGAAAGTGATTTTTTTTTTTTTTTTTTTTTTTTTTTTTGAGAGAACGCGTGGAATTTTATCGATATCAGCGATTGGAGATCGAGGAAAAACGCTCGAATTATTTTGTATCGAAGACGAGAGATTAAATATATTGTATATTTTAGTCTTTCTCTGTAATTTTAAATCTTTTTAGAAAGCTCAAACGAGAAACTCGTATCGTTCCGCAATCTCCGAATAAATGAATTAACAATGTTAGAGACAAATATTAAGTACGAGACTGAGATCCTTTAGAAATATTTATGAATTGCTATGCAAACGATTTACTTCTCGTTTTATCATTTTATATAGTTCAGAAATAATGTAATTTCTTTAAAAAAAATTTTTTCTATTCCTTCTTTCAAATTATTGGAATTCTTAAGTGTCTCTCGATGTAAGTCCCGACTTGCAATGAGACGCTCAAAGGATTTTCTCTCGTGTTCTGAAATCTTTCAATCCTGCGGAATATTAAGTGCCCAGTAAAAATCACGCTTCCGCCGTCAAGCTATCGATTAATTTTCATATCGGCGAGCTGCCGGACGCGACTTTCTCAGCATACTGTGTCGCATCCGAGTTCTTTGCATAATGCCCGCCGACATTTGCATATCTTCGTCGTGGACGTTGGCGAATTTCCGCTGACGTGCCGGCGAAATTTCTTGTCGGCGAATGTCTTTAGACAGAGGCCCGCCTACTTCGGGATCGATCTATCGCGGAAAAAGGAAGAGGGGAAAAAAACTAACTGGCTTCGAAGCCATTAATCATGCGACCGATCCTGCATCCTCGATGTTGCGCGTCGAATTATTTATACGATAATGGCTAGTTGCACACGACAGAGATTCGCGCAAATAGATGAGAGAAATAATTTATAACTAGCAAGTATATTCAGTTTATTCTGGCAGAAATTTTCGAATCGCTTTGAGAGTTTGTAAAAAGCTTCTAAGAAAAAGATTTCAAGCTACATTTCAACCTATTCTTCACGACGTTTTTAATTTTCTACGATAACCGTAAGATTACCCCTCGACTTTCCCATTCTGAAATTCACACTAGAGAGACACCTAATCGAGAACGCGCTTTAAAGCGCAATAATTGTGCGATGCGCCGTGCGATAAAATGGCGTGACGTATTCTGGCGTGAAGTTGGTATGCAAATTCCGTTTGTTGCGCGGTAATCGGAGATTTACCGGAGTAAAATCAAAGCGACAGTAGATGTGATGGCTTCTGGCGAAACTCGCTGGAAGGGGGACGGAGAGAACCCAGGAATACTTTCTCCCTCGAGAGCGCTTTGTTAAGGAGGACGAATTTGCGCCGGCATTTCCGGGAAACGTTTATGAGAGCGAAGCCCGGCACGCGCATTTCCCTTTGAAGCTGCGGGCTTTTGATAAATCGGAATAAATAATTTTTATTGGACGCAAAAAAAGAGGCTAAATCGCATATTGCTCTCTCTGCGCCGCCCATTTTCGCATAAACGCGACTAAAGTCGCGCATATCTCTCAGGGGAAAACTGGGAAATATTGTCGCAAGGAAGAATTGCTCGACAATGAACGAAGAATAAAGTAGAAAAGACGACGAGAAGGATATATTGCTGTACATCGACGTTTTTTATCAAGATTGGTTTTATTTTCTAACTTTGTATTTAAATTTTTTCCTTGTTATATTATATACAATTTTATGTGCGTACGCGTCTGAGAGAAAAATATGAGCGAAAAGTTGATAAATAGTATAAACAATATTTCTAGAGGCGTAACAATTTTTTCATTTTTTACCGCTATCAAATGGGCGAGAGAAAAGCGGATAAAAGTGTTTCATGGAATGATGAGAGTGTAGATGAAAAAGAACAATATTTTTTAACCATTTGTTATATTTAATTAAAATCCCCAAAAACTGCGATATTTCTGCCGAAAAATTACTAAGTATCGAGAATTTTTCAGCGTGTAAAAAAATTTGTAGGGGAAGGGGGGATTGAAAACTCTTTAAATATATTAGCGCGATATTTTCAAGTTTTAATATTTTTAATATATCTCCACAATTTTCAGAACAATGAGTGACGATTAACGAATGGCCAGGATACTTGAACGTTAATATCATGAACCATACGAATCTTCAATTAAATTTCGATTGTTTAATAATTTAGGAAAAACGAATTAAATTAAAAAGTAAAGAAAAAGATTGAAAACCTATTTTTAAAATAAAAACTGGAACCAAATGCGGGCTCGAATACATATAAAATATTGAACATATGAAAAAAGCGATTCAGAATGAATTGATTTTGGAGTTTTGGGAATGGGGGAACAGGCTAGTGTACATGACAATACACGAACCTGCCGTAGAAGGTGCTCCCTGAGATGCACCCTGAGGTGCACCCAACCATCCTGATGACCAACCTGCTCCTTTTCCACCGATGTTTTGCTGTTGCTCCGCTAGCAATCTCACCGTGAGTGCATACGTTAGCAGCATCACGCCCAGTGGGATGTAGAAGCAGATTATGCTGCCGATTAATTTATAGAGGGGATCGGGAATTTGACAGGCACCATCAACCAACACCGAATCGTCTTCCTGAAACAGGACGAGAAAACGTATCTGATAATTAACGTTTATATATTAAATCGCATATGAATTTGTTGAATGTCTATTTTCTTTCTCGGATATTATTAAATGAATTGTAATAATAAATTATTATATATATCAATTAACTTCTAAATCGTTATAAACGTATATTATATTTATAAAATATTAATAGACAGAGAGGTTTGTTAAATTTATGATCAATAAAGAATGTTTTTCTTTTTCAATGAATAATCTAAAAGAAATTAAGGTTGTTAATAATTAATTATAAAATTTACAATCAAATTTAGAATTTAGTGGCTAGGAAAATAAAGGACTTATGAATCTTTATATTTCTCCTTTAGTGCATTTGTCCCATTTTTAAATTCCCATTTATTGACGATATTTTAAATCTATTTGGAACAAAACAGAAAAGAAAGGATTAAATGCTGAGAATTGAAAAGATTGATCATTCTTATATAAAAAAAATATACAAAGAAAAATTATTCAGAATATTTAAGATTGATTTCGAAATTATAATGTACATTGATAATGTGAATAAAACACAAATTACTCGAATAGTGATGCATTAAACATGACGCAAATGTGTGCCACAAAGCGAAGAGGAAAAGAACGCAAAATTCAAGAACTCGATTTTCTCGCATGTTTCAGGACTCCGGAACAGTGTCCTAGTGTGGTGTCCCTCTTAGCGGAAAGCTACAATCCGCATGTGAGGTATGGCGCGGCGATGGCATTGGGGATCGCCTGCGCGGGTACTGGTCTAAAGGAAGCTATCGCTTTGCTGGATCCGATGACCAACGATCCCGTGAACTTTGTCAGGCAGGGCGCGTTGATCGCCTCCGCCATGATCCTGATCCAGCAGACGGAGTCGACGTGTCCTCGCGTCAAGGATTTCAGAGCTTTGTATGCTAAGGTCATCGTAGATAAACACGAAGATGTGATGGCTAAGTTTGGCGCCATCTTGGCGCAAGGGATCATTGATGCTGGTGAGTCCTAATTTTTAGAATTTCTCGCACGTGATGATTCGTGATTTTTAAAAATTTTAATTACGTATTCTTCGACCAACTTGATTTTTCTTTAAGAAATTAAAATCGCCCATATTTTCTTCATCGAATGCAGTTCTATTATTGCAACGGGACGCAGAGTAACAATTTAATATATGGATTTTACAAAAAAATATTCTGGCTTCATGGAACTTTCGATTCTTTGATTTTTTCGTAATTTTAGAATTTTATATATGTAGAATACTTAAAAAATCCTTGCAACTTATTTATATAAAATAGCTTTTTTAGAATTTTATTTTATTTTATTTTATTTTTTTATTTTTGTGAAGCAATTGTGATTTCTTAGAATTTAAATTTTTATATATTTTTAAATTCCCGAATTTTTGAATTCTCGCGTTTTTACAATTTTCACTCTTTACAATCACAACCATCTAATCTCATATCTTGAAGCACTACGAATTTACGAAATATTTAGAACGTACAATTACTATGTTTGTCAGAAGTTAAAATTTCGATTTGTGGTTCATAAAAAGAAAGTCAGCTGTAAGAGTGTAGCTGCGGATACGAGAAGACTTTTGCTTTTTCCTTAGGCGGCCGTAACGTGACCGTGTCCTTACAGTCGCGAACAGGACACACGAATATGCTGGCGGTAGTTGGTGCTTTAGTGTTCACTCAGTATTGGTACTGGTTTCCATTGGCGCATTGCTTGGCCCTGGCATTCACACCCACGTGCTTGATCGCTCTCAATGCTCAGCTGAAGATGCCCAAGCTGAAGATCAGGTCGGATGCCAGACCGAGCATGTACGCTTATCCCGCACCCCTTGAGGAGAAGAAGAGAGAAGAACGGGAGAAGGTCACCACCGCCGTCCTCAGCATTGCGGCTCGCGCCAGGAGACGCGAGTCCGAAAGGAAGGCGAGGGATTCACACGAGAAGATGGAGGTGGTGAGTTGATGAAAATATTGTCGAAATGTCAGTGGGATTGGATTTTTAATCGAGGGAAAAAAAAAAACGAGAACGATCGTGGAAATTTTTGAAAAGTTTTTGATACGAAGTCCTTTTTTTCGGTGAAATAAAGTTCTGCAGTCTATCTGTCGTCGCATTCAAATCACTAGCTCTTTTGAAAAGTTCTTTTTGTCTATATCTCGATAATAATTAATATATTTGATTGATATTATAAATTAACATTGAAAATAATTCTTATAAAAATTATAAGAGGGAAAAAATATTATTCTTATTTTTTCTTTATTGTGACTTTTTTTTTTTTTAATATATTTATTGGAAAATTTCGAGGTGAGTGTTTTGACAACTTGATTTTAAGACCTGATTTTGATACAAATAATAGGGAATCGATCGAATTTTGAAATTGATTAAGATCCGCGAATCTCTTAGGATTTTTATGGATCGTTTATATTTTGGACTATTCAATTCTGCAAGTTTTAGATCAGTTTTTCGATTCTACGAATTTTAGAATCTATTTTTAGATTAATAAATTTTCGAATCCTTGACTCGGTGAGTTCCAGAATTTTTTTGATATTTTAAATTTTTACTTTAACTCAAGCCTTGAGTTTTTCTATGTTTTAATATTTACATTTCTTCTGATAATTTGTATTCTTGCATTTTTTCTTGCAAGTTTTTATCTGTTAAATATTATTCTTTCTACTATTTTTTCTTTATTGTGACTTTTTTTTTTTTTAATATATTTATTGGAAAATTTCGAGGTGAGTGTTTTGACAGCTTGATTTTAAGACCTGATTTTGATACAAATAATAGGGAATCGATCGAATTTTGAAATTGATTAAGATCCGCGAATCTCTTAGGATTTTTATGGATCGTTTATATTTTGGACTATTCAATTCTGCAAGTTTTAGATCAGTTTTTAGATTCTACGAATTTTAGAATCTATTTTTAGATTAATAAATTTTCGAATCCTTGACTCGTTGAGTTCCAGAATTTTTTTGATATTTTAAATTTTTACTTTAACTCAAGCCTTGAGTTTTTCTATGTTTTAATATTTACATTTCTTCTGATAATTTGTATTCTTGCATTTTTTCTTGCAAGTTTTTATCTGTTAATTCTATGATCCGCGAACTTTTGAACCATGAATGTTACAATATACAATATATTGTTGAATTTTTTGGATTTTGCAATGTTTGATCGTACAATTTTTAACGTTTCCTGTTTCGTATTTGTGAAATTTTTATGTAGAGATTTGCAAGCGAATTGCGTTTAAATCTTTACGTAGCATTGTTTTTACATATATTTTGGCTTACATCTTTCTGCATTGTGTGATGCAAACTATGAACATGTGTTGAGCACACTTTTTCATCTCTTAAACATACATATATCGAGTCTCAAGTTAGAAGAACTCAGATAAACAAGAATGAAGTCACAAGACCGAAGTCCTCTTCCTCTCAATTTCCTTCCGAAACGATAATCCATTTCTTCCTATTTTGGGATTTGGTGGTAAACGCGGTGATTTGGCAAATACACGAAAAAGACAGGATAATATTGCTGACAAGCGACGTGGGAAAACCTTAAAACATATTGCAGGATCCGCCTTCGGAGACGAAGGAGCTTCACGAGGTGAAAGAAGTCGTCATCGCGTCGTCCTCGAAGGAGAAGGATGATAAGAAGAAGGACGAGAAGGAGGCTAAGGAGCCCAAGGAGAAGGCCGAGAAGAAAGGAAGTAAGGACGATGAAAAGGAGAAAAAGGAGTCCGAGCCAAACTTCGATATGGTGGAGATCCTTCAAAATCCTGCGCGAGTTCTGCGTCAGCAACTAAAGGTCATCCAGTTGCTCGAGGGCAGTCCTTACGTTCCCGTCAAGGATATTCAGATTGGAGGCATTGTCATGGTCAAGCATATACAGACCGACACCGAGGAGGAACTCGTCAAGCCTGTCGCCGGTAAGTGATAGATACTAAATTTATCGATCAACGATTGAAACTATTTTTTTATAAATTGATTTTGAAGGGAAAAAGAGAATATTATTAATTTATATTTATAATAGATAGGAAAAAATTAAAAAAAATTGAGACAAAAATCTTAAAAGAATATTAAAAAAAAAGGAAGATTTTAAAATACTTTAATTATATTTTTATTATTAATTTATAGAGAAGGAGAGGAGGAGAGAATTTAGTTATAAATTTTCAAGAGGTTATATCTTTTATATGCAATGTTTTATCAATAATTTATAATAATATATTCTTAATATCGTTTGAAGAAAAAATAAGAAAAGCATACAAAAATTAAAAATATTTTGATTACTTTGAATAAAATTATTACGAAAATGGGACAAGAGTTTTGTCAATTTTGTCTGTTCTTACTACTCCAGCATTGAGAGTGCGCCGAAAGGGCGTGTGCCTGAGCACTTTCGGTTTGTTTCAGCTTTCGGACCGAAGCCGGAGGAGGAAAAGGAGGCCGATCCACCCGAGCCTTTCGAGTATACCGAGGATTAAGGGCCGAAAACACGCATTGCCCCTTTCTGTCATCTCGATGTCCATCATTCGTTATTGCGATAAAATCGCGATACGCTTGTCGTCACTTTTTGTTAATATCATCGCGCTTGCTTTTTTTTTTTTTTTTTTTTTTAATGCGTGTCTATTTGATCAGCAAAATATTCTGCGAGCTCTAATAAAACCGTTGCGTCAGATCTATTCGTGTTATCAGTGTTGTTCAACCCTTGCAACCCTTTAATTAGATTTCTAAGCGACGAACAAAAAAGACAAATTAATCAATCGCTCGCGAATTTAATTCTTTATATTGAATCATATATATAAATAAAAATATCTTCTTTTTAATCTATCGTTTTATGATAGATTAATTTTCATTCGAAGAAATTAAATGAAAAAACGAGAGATTTCAGAATGTAAAAAATAATTTTTACACTGTGCGCAACGATTGTAAATAAATTGATAAATGGTCTTTTTCATGAGTTTTGTTATTTTTTACAAATTAATAAATTAAAATTTATAATCACAAATAAAATAGAAATAATTGAATAATGTATGAATGTTTATGGTTTTATATATTTTTATTAATATCTGAAATTTTGGCTAGTATTAACATATATTTTTTTATATTTACCGTAACTTTTTTAAAATTGATATTGCAAATATGTTATATATTCTAATGAAATTATTTCATCGAAAAGAATATGTGTTATTATTCTCCTTTTATATTTTTCTAATTATGGTTTTAAAAAAATTGAAAGGAATTAATGAAGCTTGTGGATCAAATTTGTTATGGAATGTTAATAAGAAATTTTTATGGAACAATATTGTGTATATCTACTTTTGAGAAAAACTTCGTTTTAATTTGTATTAAAAATATTTCTTATTTTTGTATTGTATTAATTTTCATTAAAAATATTTGTTTTAGGAAACTTGCTCTCTTGCAATTTTAAGATATCGTCTTTTAAGTAAATTGATTGTCAGCACTTCTGTGCACGAAACTTGACGTTTTCTACAAATCATTTATTAATATTTTACACTCCTGGAGACAATCCTAGCCGTTCTTACACGTCCATTTGAACGCTTTATCTCGAAAGTCAGTGTAGAGTTTCCGCCAGACAACATACTCCATAATTCATCGCGTTCGTCGTTAAACTTTGACGCGGGGCTTACGGGTCATCCTGTATAGACATGAATCTTCCTTGAAATATACTTCCGCTTTCAGTCTCCGTCGTCTATAATGGTCAGCTCGTATTCCGCTTCCGCTGTTGGCAATCGTGATGATCGAGCGTAGGTCATAACGTCCGTCGGTGACTACAAGTAGGGTAAAGGGAATGAGGAAGGGGGACGGGGATTGGCAGGGAGAGATGGACGTTTTCTCGTTGCAAGATTATGGCCCACGCACGTGTACATCCGCCGCACGTGCGAATTCCGCTCGACGTCACGTCGATAACATTCATGACGTGATGCCTCGAGGGGATCGAGGGAAACTCGATGAAGACGTCAACCGCACTCTTTAATTTTCCACTTTGGGATTGAAGTCGTAAGAAATCGAGAAACCGAAGATTCTCAGGAATATGCCACGCGCCACGAAATCGGGGAAGATGAAAAAGTTCCGGGATTTAAACACTTTTGTATGTTAGTTTTCTCTGAGAACTTGAAGATTTCAGACGCCGAAGATTCGAAGGATGAAGAATCGTTATCTATTCCGAGCGGTTAAAATGAAAGTTTGAGAATTCTCGTTGAAAATTTTTAAATCTCGAAAATGGAAGTATCTAAAAATTTAAGATTTTTAAAAATAAGAAGAAAAATCGAAAGATTGAAAAATAATATTTTGTTTAATTTTTTTATATTGGGACTCAAGATGTAGAGAAGTGAAAAAATCGAGAATTTAATTCATTTTTAAACACTATAATTGAGATGAGAAAATATTTCAGGAAAAATTCCAGATATTTTTGGATTTTGAGAATTTAAACATTTGGAATGTTAAGAAAAATTTGATGAATGAATGTCTTTATTAATCGCATTAATTTTGAGAATTTTTAAATTTAAATCAAATATTCCAGATTATATAAAAGTATAAAATTAATTTTTTTAGAGTTCAAAAATTCGAATTATTGAAAGATTTAAAAATTCTAGATTTTGAAATTAAAAGGTTTTATCAATTTCACATTAAAATTTTGATATTAAAACTGATAGAAATATCTTTGCATTTTGTTAAGAGTATTTTCATGTAAAGGGTGAAACCGTCCATGTTGAAAATCAGCAGACTTATAAAAATTCGCGACGCACACCCACGCTAAACTCTGAATGAAAAAGTTATATAAATTTCATGTAAAGCTCATGCAATATTTTGATATTCAATTAAAAAAATTTCGCGCATTGTTGAAAATATTCAAATAGCACAGAAATGAAAGAGTAATTCGGACTCTACAGGTTTGAGAAATTCGCACAGGTATACTTTTTTTATTTATATTGCCTTTTCACATATCCCGTAAGTGTGAAACTCGGATTAAAGTGCTTAAAGTAAATGATGTTACGACGCAAGTATGAGATATACGAATACACGAAAGAGTGTATAGCAGAATGGAATACAATTTTTGTCGCGTTTCAGGCGACAAATTTCACTTCGGATGTTGGATGGAATTTTGAATGAGTACATGGCGGTCGTGAAATTTGGATCAATACTCAAGTAAGGCAACGCGCTGGTAAATGGTGCTGTAAAGTTGCTGAAACTCGTCCGACAACCTCGTCGATGCGGCGTTCTGCGGCTCGACTCGTTTCTCTCTCTCTCTCTCTCGCTCTTTCTCATAGCACGCTCGCGAGAAACGAAAGTAGTTTGCACATTTGCAAGAGCAGTTTGCAAGTCGAGGTAGCTTCTACGATGATGAACATGCTCGGAGTAAGAAAATAACCTGTTAGACGTGTATACCATGTCATGTTCCCAAGAGAACGCCATAACGCTCGTATTTTCCACCGAATCCGCCACGTCACGTTTTCGTTTTGCGGAGATTAAGGGCGACGAACATAATTACTTTATTGTCGTGTAATTAGTTGTTTCCAGCGTGCCGTATTTTTATGTGGCTGTCACACCTTTTAAAATGTATATGAAAGAGAATATATATGTATTGTATATACAATAAAGAGCGAAGACAGGAAAAGTTTCCTTTATACCAGAATAAGAGTAAATTGAGTTGCAAAATAATTATTTTGGATAAAACATGGTGTATAAAAATAGAGAAAGCTTGAAGTTTCTCGAAATACATGTCGCGCATTTGCTGCATTTGGCAGGGAAATTTCAACAGTTTTACACAAAGTTTTTTTTTGGACGAAACAAGCGTGGCTGGTCGGTCGAAAAATTTATGAAAAGAACGCGAAACATACGGGAAATAACGGACAGCTCTTTTATAACGCGTAACATCGTTCATTCACGAATGAATTACATTTTGCGCGATCGGAAAATTATATTATTATTTCTACGAAACGAGAAATGAAAAACGTCGCCGTGCGCGCGAGATGCAGTTCCGTATAAATCCATCCCGTTCTTATCCCTCAACGAACGATCGACGGGCGACATTTCCCGCACAAACGGCGATAAACTTTCGATCGTCGAGATCTTGTGTCCGCCGCCGTCAGAGAGAGAGAGAGAGAGAGAGAGAGAGAGAGATTTTGCGGGTGCAAAATTCCGTGTAATCTTTCGATCGTTACGGAAAATTGAGAAAGATTCTCGCCCCAGGCGAGACATAGCAAAAAATTATCAAGCGGTTACGTTTCGGGGTCGTTGGAAATTAGAGATGTTTATTTTTTTAAGATACAGAGAGCGAGCGAAGTGCACGTCGCAAAGAAAGAAAACAAATAGTACATTTTTAATTATTAATGTATACACACAGAGAATGTCACAAAATTATTTTCTGTTTCTTTAATAATAGATCATGTCTGATCAATTTCCTTAGGGGAAATATTGCGGCATCGATAGTTAAAAGTTATTGAAAAAGAAGGGCTTTTCGCAAACAATACTTTGTGGAATTAACAGGTTGACAAAACTACATTCTTCGATTAATTTCAAGTGCAGTTTATTTTAATTGAAATTTAATTTGTTCAATCACAAAGATATACGATGGAAAAAATTGAAAACTTGATGACTCTTCTTGATATTTTTGTTAAGAAAAAATTGACTTTAAATTGGCCAGAGAATTTATTATTAAAAGAACATCCGGAAATTTAAGAACACTTTACATAAGAAATGAGAGAGGTAATAATATAGTCTGACCGATAACTGTTTTTTTTCACTTGCTTAATAATTAAAATTAACTAATACTTGTTTAATATATTAAAATATCTGAGAGTATAATTAAAAAAAAAAAAAAAAAAAAAAAAACTATAAAAATATATACACATAATTTTTTAAAATTATATTTTTAAAAATATAAATATATTAGGCGAGTAGTAAAGACAGTTATTAGTCAGACGACTATATTCTACCTCATACATATAAAGACGGAGGTTACCTTGGAGTACATGAGGCTCAAGGGCAGACTGATCGCGATGCTGAGGATCCATACGAAAGTGATCTTCAGGGTGACCCGCTTCTTAGTCTTGTTGCGTCCAAACTTCATCGGGTAACGTAGACTTAGGTAACGGTCCACGCTTATGGTGCACAAATGCATTATGCTCGCGGTACAGAACAGAACGTCGAGGCAGATCCAGGCGAGGCAATAGACCGACGGTAATGGAAAGTATCCTGCGAAGCAGCAAAACGGCGGGGGTGAGCTTTGTGCTGCCCGCGCGAAGCGCGACTAATTAAACCCCGACTCAATTAGCGGCGTCTTGGCTCGCCGGGACATAAATTTCAATTATCTTGACATTCGTATGCCCGCGAAATGTTGTCCGTATTAAACGGATTTTCATGCCGAGATGCTGCCGTTGTACAGCTAATGGTAACAAGATTAATCAAAATCTCGAAATATTTATTTTATATACTTTTCTTAAATTCAACTGTTTCAGGGATATATATTTTGGAAATTGCATCACATTTATTATATACGCAAGTATATTTACGATATTTATTAAATATATTAGATTTTATTGCATATATATATATATATATATATATATTGAATTATACTTTATAATTTTATACGTGTACAAAGATTGAATTATTATTGATCAGATCTGTTGAAACTGTCATTACATCTCTTGGCTTCTTAATATGACGTAATATCGAGGTGACATCGATACGTCGGTTCGTCGGCATGCACGATGTCGATAGACAAGCAATTTGCATGCGTATTTTGTTAAGTAAACTTTGTAAAGAGCGTGGCAATTTTCCTTTAATCTTCGCTAGATTGCATTCGAGGCTATTCGATATTAAATTTTCCGTTCCTCTCGCATTCTGCACGACGATATACGCGGAAGTGGCGTAATATTATAGCAAATAGAAAGCTGTTATTTTGAGATCGATGTTATGATCGGCGCAATTTTATCTTCTCTTTTCCCCTCTCCTTTCCCCTTATCCGGCCTTTAAACTTCGTTTAATAATTAATCTTGGTATATCGTCGAGTCTCAAAACGCGAATGCACTCGCATTTTTTTTCAATTATTTATTTTTGCAAGTTGCCAAAGGCCATAATTGATACGCCCACTCTTCGTTAATAAACGTTTTACATATGACGAACGTAGCCGCGCGAAAAATTTAGTTTGCCGAGCAACTTTCGGTTGTAAAACTTGTTCCGCCAAAGGTTACTCGTTATTCTCAGTTTACGCGCAAGTAATTAATGAGTAATAAATATACACTTTGCCATCTACTTTGCAGCTGTTCTTCTCGCAGTATAATTTTTTTATTACAAGATTTTAATTTATAATAAGATTTTTATTCATCCTCGAATGTATCTAAACACACAATGGTTTATTTCAAAGTAAATTAGTTACCTCTAATCGTTTATTTTTAATATAAAAATTTTTGTTTATTTTTGAAATTAAGCTAAGATTTAAATAAGAGATTGAGTCTTTTTTGAATTTATCCTTAAAGTATATTTTGAGAAGAGTATTTTTTATTTTTAAATACGCCGAGGGAGGAGTAGAGGGTAGAAAAGATTAGTTTGCCAAAGTGTACTTTGTTAAGTACACGAAACAATGATTAACCTTTGAATCAAACTCAATGCTTTTCCTTTGTCAGTAATCGTTTAAATTTCACGAGTGTCATGCAAGTTTCGCATGGGATGTCTCCATTCGTAGAATCGTGCCTCTGGGAGATGAGCGGATGGGAAGGGTTGAGGGGGAAAGAATCAAGGAAAGTGCATCAAGAATATAGAACCCGCGACGAAACGACGGGTGGTTAATGCACGAAGGAGTAGGAGGAGTTAACGCAAATCCGCGTGTCTCAAACAAAATTATCGTCTACGCCGGGACAACTCCCGAAACTTGCATATTCATGTACGCCCCCGGATTATCCAGGGTATGTATATACATACCGATCTCTAAATTTTCGCTGCTTTATTAATGCAAAACCGTTACCCGTCCCTCAGAGATTCGCGCGCACATATGTGCATCGTTTATTACTAAAGAAAGGATCCGCTTATAATTCATACGCTTCTCTAAATATAATATTTTATTATATACAACACTTACATTTACTAAGATATACAATATTATAATATGATATACAATATATCGTATTGTATATGCGCGTTCGTATGTTATATACGGGATGTTCCCAATTTAAATGGCAAAACTTCAAGAGTGTGTAGGGGACCGAAAAACTAAGACAAAAAGTCCTTTAGAGGTTTGCTCGTTTTTGCTCCATTTTAGAGAAAATCGCAAAAATTCAATCTCTCATTGTCAGTTGCTCTCTTGAATTGATCGGCATCGAATAAACTTTCTGCTTCAAGGTTCCTTACATATGTAAACACTCGATGTTATCCTTTACGGTGCCAATCAATTCAAGAAAGCAATTAAGAGACCGAATCATAGATGCGGTGCACCAAATATCACTAGAACAATATTTAGCTGCGATTAATGGGGTCAATGCTAGACGTAATATTTACATTGCTGCAAGAGGGCAACATTTTGAACAATATCTGCATTAAATAGATGATAACATAAATAAAATGTAAATAAATAAGTAAAAAAACGAAAGCTTGTTTTGTTTCTTTTTTTGTGATTTTCTCCAAAATGGAGCAAAAACGAGCGAACCTCTAAAGGATTCTCTGTCTTAGCTTTTCGGTTCCCTACACGCTCCTGAAGTTTTGCCATTTAAATTGGGGACACCTTGTATAATACAACAATCGGGGTGTGCTCCGGGGCAAGCGTTCACGATGAAAAACTCGAAAATACAATTATACATGTATGACATTGATAATAATCAAATCATAATTCAATAATAACTGCAATCCAACAGTTTAATTAAACTTGAATTGTGTTCGAATAATTGAATAATAATGGAAAATATAATTAAATATTTATAATGTAATAAAAATTAGAAATAATGCAATATGTTCTATTTATTATATATTAACGTAATTGCATTATTAATCGCGATTGTCTACTAATTGAAAAGGAGAGAGATCTGTTTACAGAATCGCACGTACGAGAAAAGAAGTTATAAAAGAATTATAAAGTATCTAAATTACCAGAGAATCTGGGAGGGAACCTAAAATTCTCAGCGTTAAGCAGCGTTAAAGCACTATTTCCACGGCATAAAATTGCAGAACTAATTAACCGGCGCTCATTTCCGCGGTAGGGTAGCCGGAGGAGATGTGTCTCTAATTTGGACTGTCTCTTTTTTCGCAAAGTTTAAACGAAAATAAACCTCTACTTTCACTAACGACATTTATCACCGAATTTTTTTACTGAGATGTCTAATTCGCGAGAAAAGCTCTTCATTTTCAATTACAATCAAAATGAAAATTAAACGCGAGAAAAATCATATCGATTAATTTTGAAGAATTAGATCTTTATTTTACATTATATAATTAAACGAAAATTTATTTTTGCATATATAATTTGCTGTTTTAAAATTGTATGTTTTATCATCACAGATTCGATTCTTTTGCGTTTAATTATATGTACAATAATTTCGATGATCTGATAATTTGATTTGTTAATTTAATTGGATCAACTTTTGTAGACGATTTAATTAATTTAAGCTCATTTATAATTGCTTCCTTTTTTATGAATTGTTCATCCTCGATTGTGTCGTATAGATAATCCTTATAAACCTTGTGAGAGAGAAAGGAAGAGAGAGAAAGACAAATCGCGGACTTTCCGCGAGAATCTGTTCGTCTCGAATCTGCCGTGTATCTCGAATCCAACTTTCATAAAGTTATGCGAAGCACGCCTGCTGATTTTCGTCGTTTGACACTGCACAGCAGGAGCGAGGAAATGTCGCGTCCTCTCCCCCCTTTTAACAGTATTGCTTAGTACGCTGTATTATTAAGACGGCACCCACCCATAGAAAGTTCTGTTGTGTTATCAGAAGCGATAAGCTAATTACGAGAAGTCCGACGCGCTTTTCGTGTACAATTTACTCGTCGCTTCCGCGCCTTGTTTGTCCTTTCCTGCTTTACTTCAGAACTTTCTTTCTTTAACCGTCGATCTCTTTGGAATCTGATAAACTTTCTACGCGCCATTTCATTAAATTACTTTGCCTTTTTATATGCCATATTTTATAAAAAAAATTAGGTGTCGGTTTCGAAGAAAAAAAAAGTTAAAGAGTATATTTATATTGCTATTATTATTATAGTTATATCGAGAAAAGCTAATATAGATTTTTTTTTAAACTCTAGATTTTTTAATAATGACTTTAGCTAGATGTAAAAGTTGATATAAAAAAATTGAAAAATTGAAATTTTATGATTAATTTTTAATCTAATTCTGATTGATTTCTTAATCAAGGGAAAATAAAAAAGAAATAATAAGATCATTATTCGAAAGATTAATTACTTTCTATCCAATTTTCTTTTGATTAAGTCGTTAAAAATAATCATGATAAAATAATATCTTTTACAATATCTTTTCCATACTCAATATCCTAATTAAAATTATTTTTTGTGATCTCAATTTCGAAAAGATTTGTTTCACATATTCATACATCTTGTGAATTTTATAACAGGATGATGTAGTTATAATACCGATATTCTGGTGAATTCTTTAAAATTAATTATGCAATTTTACGGATGTTAAATATTTCGTGGATATAATCTCAATCGCAATATTGACGTTTTTCTAATGGAAGGGCAATTCGAAAATTAAATTTCGATGAAATCCAATAATTGCGAAAGCGGCGATCGAAAATCGATATCACTCTTCTGCCGTCGTATCTCCGCTTAATGTCGCTTTGGATGTCGTGTCAATTTGACACTTTTCAAGCTTCCAATTTACTTCATCTCCTTCCATCGATCAGATTAAAATGCGTCGTTTCGAGAATTTTTTTCGCCTTATATTGTATTCCCTATATATCAAATTTTCGAGGATCCGCAGATTCTCAACAATGCGAGGATTACGATAAGAGAGATAAAAGAACAGCCAGAAGAGTAATAGGATCTCGGACTGAAAGGAAGAATCCAATCTATATCTACGTACAGGATACGTATACAGGATATGCCAAATTTGATTTAGAATTTTCATTTTGCTCATTGCAATTGCAATCTGAAAAATGTGTCTCATTAAAATTGTATATTTAATTATCAATATTATATAAGTACTTCTCTTTCTTAATTAAAAAAATTTCTTTCTTCGATATCTTGATGTATAGTGGTGTTTCTTCTTTAACTTTTTAAATTTTTCAAAAATTTAATTTTCGAAGTAAGGAATGGAAAATTGGCCCGAGCTATTTCGCGGGTTATACTCTTTTTAAAAAAGACTTGTGTGAAAATGTGAGGAACACCCAGTACACATTCGGCCGCATTCCAATCCAGCATACGGCGGGAGATAGAAATCGATTTAAAAGCTCGAAGTAGAATCAAGAAGCGGGGATTAATTTGAAGGTACCCTCTTTCTGAAAGAGGTGTGGGATTTCGAGGACTCGCTAAAATCACGCGGGCGTCGATCGATGTAATTCGAAAACGAATTCGGCAACTGTTCTTGCTCACAGAACCCTATGTAGATGGAAAAAAAATTCCGTCGCTCACTCGCCTATCGATTGCCGAGACCAATGAGCGCTCTTTATTTTTACGGGCAAACTTTGTTATATATGTCTGTGTGTTTCTCTCCCATCTGGATGTATTTCCGCGTGTATGCACGAATGTTTTGTACTAGTTTCATATTCTGTCGAATATCTACATTCAGCAGCCGCGCTCGCGGCTGCTAACCCGCGGGATATTTGTCCGGGTCAGGTCCGGGACGCGTTATTCCTGGTCCGAGGATCCGGCCGACCGTGCGGGCTGCCAACCGTCATAAATCACCGACCACTTTGTTCCGTCGAACGCGAGAATATCGTGCCAGGTGGCACGGCCACGTGGACGATATTCCTTTCTTTTTTCCTCCTTTTTCGCGGCCGCTCGCAATTAACCCTTTCTTCATGCCCTTATTATTTAGACCGCTCGCGAAATGCTTTTCCGCGCATTTTATTACGAGCTTGAAATTTCTAACGAGTTTGCACGCATACAGAGAGAAATATTAATTACGTTGATTATCAGGGATAGCAACGTAATTATTTTATCGTTAAAAACTAAAAATATATAATAAAAAATTAAATATTTAAAGACATATAAATTTTCGTTAAAATTGTTAAAAAGAAGAAAAAAAGATTGCGGGTTTTGAGAACTCACACGCGAGAGACGGTGAGAATCTGTTGTCTTTTCTATAAATTTTCATATAAATTGGATAATTGAACGAGAAAATAGAGGTATTATTTGGCGAAAGAAAATGATGATTTCGTAACATTGCGCTCGCAGTGATCGTCGTGACGCGAGGAGGTTCTCAGAGTATTCCGTACCGTTCGAGAGTATCTAGAGCGATCAAACTTTAGTGCGACGAGCGATTTGAAACGCGTTTCGACTCTCAGGTTTAACGCAGTGTTTTCTTTTGCGGGATAAACGCGCAAAAATTCTCGGTCTCCTTAAATCAATCGTCACTTTCGTGAAACGTTAGAATGATCCCTTGGGTCAAAAGAGGGAGGAAGGATAGGCCGAGAAATGAGTAGGGAGATTCGGGAAAGGAAAAGATCCTCTCTTCCCTCTTTGTTTGAAAAGGATTGTAAAAGAGAGTCGTACTTCTTTTTTTTTAATTTTTGCCCTCTTGAACTTCTAGGCTTTTACTATAGAATTTTCGAGCTTAGCTTTTCAGATTGGTTGAATCCATGAATTCTTCGAATTTTTGAACCTGCGAAGCTTGCTGTCGTTTTTAATTCCTTTAGATTTTAAAGGGGAAGATCTTAGAGAAATTCGAGATTCTGGATTATATATATATACAATATATATAATTTTTATTAGACATCAATTTATAAAATATTTAATGTTTCCGCGTGTTTCTATTATTTATGAAGTAAACGAAAAATTTGTGTAAAAATATTTTTTCGCGTGCGCACGATGCAGGACTTTTCTGGACAAGTGTAGTGCTTACCAAACGCACACGTTTTTTCTGCAATTCTAACAATAACACCGTTATTTTGTTTTTCACGTGTCGCTATTGTCTCTCAGTTTAACCGGTTATGATACACCGGTCTCGCCTCATTTGAAAAAAATGATTTAATAAAAAGTTATTCGATTTCACACATATGAAATACATACAGATTGTACATTCCACACGTACTACTTATTTTTATTTAAATATTTGAAGACGACCTTCCGCGCCAGTTAAATTTCGACAGATTATCAAAAAAGTGTTCCGTAAATTTAAAATTGAAATATGACATGTGCAATGATCCAACAGTTTTGTTATTTTAAACGAATGATGAGAGATTTGATATTAATTGTTTAATTAATTAAAACTTATGACTTAGTACACATTGACTTTTCAAGAATGTTTGAGATTATAATTTTTTCTCGAAATTAATTTTTTTCGCTTTTGAATCGCTTGAATAAGGATAAAGTTCCGATCGCTTGTAAAATTCTAAGCTTTTTTTTTACGCTGAAAAACAAAGATCAATACTAAAATAAGCAGATAAATTTCAACGTCGAGGGTGCCTGGATTTCGTACGTAAATCTTATGAAATATGAGACACTTGTATACACGGTGATTCTCTAAAATAAGTCGATAAACTTTGTCGGCATATTTTATCGATTTGAATTTTTTTCGTAGCTATGACAGGAAAAATTCTATGTATAATCGTCATTATTAAAATCTCCATCTTCAAATTAACTCTATCAAAGTCTAGAGTCAAATATTTGAAAGTATAATAAATTGTCGAATAGAAAATTTGGTTTCATTTCCGATCTCTTATAATAAAAACTGTCATGAACCTTATCAATTTTTGTTAAAAAAAATTTGACTTCGAATTAGTCATAGAATACACCGATAAATTTCCAGGTTCTCGAAGAGTGTATTGATGTTTCAAATTTGGAGATGTGTAAAGAGAGAGATCGACATTCTCGCGAATGGAAATTTCATTCGTCATATTGAAATCTCGTAGAATTGTGTCGAGGATTGCGTGTAAGCCCGAATTCGGGCGCGATGTATTGACACATTCTGGAGACCGTCGATTCCTCTTCCTTTTTCTCTTCCGCCTGATGGATTTCGGGGAAAGGTCGCAAAACGCGAATGGAAATAGCTCGCCGCAAGCACGAGAATATCTATATTCAGTATCCCTTTTATTTCCCATCTCTCCTATATGGTATTCACCGCTTCCATTCTACCGCCTGCGGAGAAACGCAGACTTAAGAATACGAAGGGATGATAAACTTTCAACATAAAAAATTCAACAAACTAAGAACTCGCAATCGCAAAGTCATATTTGCACGCTCTGCGCCGATCCGTCAAAAGAATCTGCAGAATTGATAGGCTTTACGAACTAAATATCTGAGAAGATAAAAAAGCCAAATGGTTAAATATATTTTAATTAAACCTTTTTTTCTGATATTAATGAACCGTCTTTAATAAATAGTTTGAATCTAAGGAAAGAGATGGGAGACTAAACGTTCTAGAGGAATTATTACAAAAAAATTAATTTGAAAAAAGATTGAATGGCGAAATAAAAATCGTACAATATTTGAGGGGAGAATATTTTTTTCCAGGCGCAAGTATAATGAACGCTCGGAAATTTGTAGGCAAAAGTTGGATTTTATAGATTAGTAGCAAGCGCTAAAGCGATCTTGCGGTGCTTTTGCCTCACGTACCATCACTTTTGAGTGCTTAATATGGCCACCATCGCACAATTAAGCATGCCGATGCGGCCTTTGCGTCGCTGTAAATTTTGATTAACGGACGGATTCACTGATGCACAATAACAAACGATTTACTATTCACGCGGGGCGGCTTAGCGATATTGACAATAGGGATTCGCATCCGCAATGATTAATCCACCGCAGATTCGCAGAAAATAAATTTCTGGATTTTTAACATTGCGCTCAATTTTATTTATCTTCGACTATATTAATAGTTAAAATTTAATTTATCGAAAAGTGTCGAAGCATAAATAATTTTAAATGTTATAAATGTAAGAAATAAAGAAAGATTTTTTACAACTTTTAATTCGAAAACGTTCAACAACAACAACAAAAAATTAAGAATACAAAAACAAGAACAAATACAGCATTTCAAAGATCTATATAAATTCAAGATAATTTCAAAAATATAAATTCAAAAGGTAAAGCAATCGAAAAATTATTTAAATTTTCGGACTAATATTCAGTTTCTTATCTCTTCTCTTTCTTCGAAAATCTTAAATTTAAATTTTTGATTTCTTTTTACTTTTAGAGAGAGAATAAATTTCAGAGTGTAATGATGGTTATATTGTAGATCTGATCTTTCGAATTTTCTATATTTTTTAAACATTTATACATATAAAATTCCAAAATATCGAATCGAAATTATATATTTTGAATTTTGCATAAAAAAAATAAAATATAAAAATTTACGTATTTTGGCTTGGAAGAAAAGGCATAGAATCATCGGAAGGATATTCTTCCGAAGTAAATTATTATCCTCGAAGGATTCGAGGAGACTGCAAGTCACTCGGTCAGATTAATCACCGATGTGAAGAAAAGCGACGTTCGCGACGCCGACGGTCAGTGACACGACGACGTCGAGATATCGAGTCATTAATAATCCCTTTCCTTTAATGGCATCCTTCGGCAATCTCGCTCGCACGAAAGAAGGAGCCTTGTCCATAATGAACTTTTGACACGACATAATTTATAGATCTCTCGCTCTCTCAATTTCTTGCAATTCGCGGCAACAAAATTGGTGAAATTTTTTCGTATGTATCTCTCCGAGAGAGATTTATCTCAATTTTATTCAATTTCAAAATCCAACCTTCTCGTTATTAATGACAAAATTTCATTATCTTTATAAAACGGACGGATTTAATATTCGTAAATATTTTGAGACGTTTAATCGCGCAACTTTAACTTGATGGCAAGAACGGATGATATATTTGCTAGCCGGAGAATTTACGGGAATTAAAAAATTTTTATCATTATACATATAATATATAATATATCGCTTTCATTAAATTACCGCGCATACACAAATGCATATTACATTTACAGTAGCAGAACCAAAATGAGAAGTCTCAGCTAGAAAAATGATTTAATATTTTTACAAACTCAGATTTATATGATCAGAGTAAAATACATATTTTATCTTTACTAAAACATTATAAATGCGCGCTATGCGCTTGATCCATTAACATCGTATGAGTTTTATATCTCTCGAAAAATAAAAATTCGATGTAACATAATAATACTAAATTAATTTAAATATTTAAATATATTATTTTTATACTAAAATAATCTAAATATTTTCTTAATAAGAAAATGAGTCAATTTTATTTTTTACGTAAACGTTAGATTTTATATGCCATGATAATTCATTTATTCAACGTAAAATTTTGACAGAATACAGTATACACACGTATGAATATTCAATTTATATTTTAATATATATGTTAAATATTGTATATATATTTTCCGGGGCAATAAGAAATCGATTGGTATGTAGCCTTGGTGTTTGCGTATAAGCGTACCAATGTTTACATCGAATTTTTATCACACAAAGGTCTTCCCTGCGTACAATACAATATTGATATTTATACTCAATCTGCGGCGAAACTCGAATGAGAAGGTTGACACTCCGCACATCGTCAGATTATATCTTGAAAAATTTTATTTTTCGTTTATTACAATTAACTATTAATTCATAAATTTATCGAAAGGATCGTAATTACGCGAGTAATGGGTGTCGTAATCATGTACAAAGAAGAAGCAGTAAGGATGAAATATGAAGTGGAGAAGAAAAGCCAAAGAGACGTGGAACGGACTGCGGAGCGATCTTGAGGTGAACAATCTATAATTAATTTAATTTATTATTCGTGACTCGAAATTAATTGCTCTCATTTCTTTCTATTCTTAAGAAAAATATATTAAGTCGATACCCGAATAAAATGTCATTTCTTCCTTTTGCCATATCGATTGATTCTTTCACCGTGCTCGCGTTGATCATGATCAGCTGTCATCGTCGAGTTTAGTTCGATAATTGTATATCTATGATAAAATTTTGAAATGACATGACACATTGAATTTTTTAATTTTCCTCTTTCAAGAAATTGTTTCGCACTATTCGTGAAAGCCGAGGCTAGTTCTTTCGATAAAGAGTTGCGTCTCTTTAACGAGATATGTGACGGTTGATTATCGGAGAGTGTTTATTTTGGAAAACGTTCCGTATATAGCCGAATAACTTCCGGGGACACGCAATGCAAATCGTTCAAAACAGGCTCGATTGTATCGTCGCAGAAACTGGTTACGTTTATCGCGGAAACGGTTGCCCTCCTCCCCCTCTTTCCCGGTAATTATATCCCGTATTGTGTACAACCGCGGGTAAAACAAGCGTCGCGGGTCCGTAACGCGACGTAATTCCGCGTACGCGGAAACGCGCGGCGGGTGCATTATTGCGACGATGAAGGAGAAACGGGCAGGGATTAACGATCGACTACACGGATACACACACATATATACATAATTGTCTGGATGACGTATAGCTTGCAATTGGAGGCATGGCTATAAGTCGGCCAGAAGTAGCGGAGCAGTAAATGGGGGTTGCGTGTCATTTGTCGAGGGGGGGATGGTGCCGTCGCCGTAGCATTATTCACGCGAGAGTTTCTCTCTCTCTCTCTTTCTCGTCGATAAATACTTGCCGGGAATTGAAGC
Organism: Polyergus mexicanus; assembly: GCF_030449975.1. NCBI lineage: Eukaryota > Metazoa > Arthropoda > Insecta > Hymenoptera > Formicidae > Polyergus > Polyergus mexicanus. Next base: position 7,128,043 of record NW_027223323.1, read on the forward strand.
GTGGCTTGTATAATCTCGGTTTCGATGCGGAATTCAGCTCTGTGCGATTATACGTCGAGTGATATTTACTCTCTCGTGACGAGAACGCGCAATTTTTATCGCGCTCTCGCATCGGGATTTTACCGAACCTTTCCGGAGAGAAGCAATTTAGATATTGAAACGTCCGATCTCGCGTCGCTAAGTGCGACATATCGTAAAAACTATATGCCCTAGATTGCTATGCGAGGTTTTCTCCATAAAATCCGGGGGCGGTTAATGCGAAAGTTCATCCCGACATTTCCGTCGCTCGTCGGAGAACGAAAATACAGTATGTTTGATAAATAATCGTAAAAAAACGTGACCGTAAAATATATATTTTAATATTAAAATTCTTCAATTAAAAATCTTTTTCAATGTGTATGTAAATATATATATATAAAATGTAATAAATCTTTACATATAAGTCAAATTATGAAAGTAAGATTTGCTCCCGATATATGTATAACCAAAGACAAGTAAAAAGGGTCAAATTGCAGATGAAAGAAAGAAAGAAAGAGAGAGTGAGACGAGGCAAAAAAAAAATTTTAATTATAAAAGTAATTGAATTAATAAATATTTAGCAGACATTTAATGCTGGTTCTTCGACGACATTTTCTCGCTAAATTACGCAAACGGAAATAAAAATAACTCACATTGTCACACTTTAAGCTATAATTAATTAACAATAAGATAATTAAGACAAGTGCTAGTGATAGATCAATATCAAAGAACCGCAAGAAACTCAACGAAAACAGACGAAAGGAAGAGAAAAGTAAATATTTAATTGACGAACGTCTCTTCGGTCTCTCGATATGCGACAGATTATTTTGATTCGCGAGAATCTTGATCTTACTTTTACATTAACTTCAGATTAATTTTGTTCAAAGGCAAAAATTTTAAATTGGCGTTGCGTGCTATTATTTGAGATATGGGATATATATGGTATATATCATATATGTAGAATACGAACTGGTATATTATTTTATATTCTTTGACAAGGAATAAATAACTTTGTTCTTGGGCTAAATTTCCAGAAATATATTTATTTTTCATATAATTCTTGTTTCAAAGAACTATATAATTGGTGGTATTATAAAAATTATCATTTGTTTTCTTTTTCTTAGATATTTGCAATGACGTTGAATAAATTAATAAAATAGGGAAATAATCTTTTTATGGGAAATTTTGTTAATTCTTTGTTAAAAAAGCAGGGCACATTTTAATATAATAAAAAAATCCGTTTTATATGTAAATCAAAAATTTTTCAAGAGTATATTTTATTGTAAAAATGTAGATCTCAAATTTTTGGTATCAGACATTATCACGAAATTTATACACAAAAAATCAAAGAACATCAAATGCACTACGTGTATATTGATATTTAAAAAAATAAAATACCGCGAAAACAATGCGTTTCCAGGAATTTTTTAAAAAAGTTTCATATAACTGCAATAATTCATTTTTCCGTATTTATAATATCAAAAATTTAGTTTACCGGGATTATACGCTAAATATTTTAATAAATACGCCGAATTAATCTCAAGTATTGATGTAACACGATTGAACGCCGCGGTTTATTTGGCTCGATGAGAAATCAATCGCGTTTACGCGAAATCAAAACGCGAGAAGGAGATGGAGAAAGAGAGAGGTGCGTTTTAGCAGTCGAGATAATGAGCTCGTGATAGCTTATCAAGGATTCGTAGCGAAGCGAGTTTTCGTCGTTGGCTGCAAAATCCGAGATTCGAGGTGGATGAGGAGGAGGAGGAGGAGATTGTAGGCGTTTGGCATTCGAGGCGATAAGCTTCCCGAACAAACTATGCGTTGCAGAGCAGCGAGAGAGCATCCTTGATTTTTTTTTTTTTTTGTTATTCACCGGGCTGCCGGAAGTCAAAGTTTGCTGAGAAATTTGCGAGGATCTAAAATGGTTAATTAAATCCGTGATGCTTACGCGTCGGGATTCGAGGGAAGCTGCGGGCGAGCTTTGAAAGAGCTGAGATAAGTGATTATAATCTCTTTCTAAAAAAAGGCATGAAACCTCGAACTCGAATATATTGATATGTCGAGGCCTCTCTTCCGCGATGCCGATTGGCTGTCTCGCTTGTGCGCTGTGACTTGCTTCATTCGTGTTATTTGCAACTGTCAAATCATGCGAATTTTGACAGTTTGACAATTTGTGAAAAAAAAAAAAAAAAGAAAAAAAAATTAAAGTTGAGAAAGAAAAGTTAAAAAAGTTGGAAATTTTCCATAAATAAAAGCGCCCGCCTGTGTTGTTCTAGTATAAATAACAATTGACATTTCTCTAGCATATTTTTCCTGCATTCGCAAAGTTTATCCCAAAGCGGAAAAAATTTACAACAAAAGATGCTGCAACAAAAAGATCGCGAAATCGAGTTCTTGGTTACTTATTTACTTTGTTTTCAAACTTCTATCCTACTTTTTTCTCATTAGTGCTGGAAGATGAACTTTTAAAGCATGGCTTCTTGTATTTGTGGAAAACAACCAATGATTATATTATATAATTCGAAAAATTATATCAATAATATCTTTCATAAAAGAGAAAGATATTTTTGACTGTATTTTTTATCTTTAATCTTGTTTTACGCAGAATTTTCTTTGATTATACGTTTCGCTTATCCTCGAGAAAGTCGCGGATATAAAAGCGATTAATAATTGCACAGAAAGAAGAACTGTGAAACAAATTGAATTCAATCGGGATACGCGAATATTCGATTCGAGTCGGAACCACTTCAATTTATCTTAAGGTATTATCGTGCCTCAAAGAGTTAAATCCGGATCGAAAATTCACACCGGATATGCAAAACAGAGGGGCGGAGGGGAGAGTAAATTGGCACTATCGATCTGTCATAGCGCGCCAAGTACAAGTGGATAAGCCAAGATATCTCGAGTGGCAGTCTGTGCACACACACCGGGTGATTCGCAATGATCCGACCTATCACGTTCACGCCTCCCGTCGACAAAAGCTGTCGCGACAAAACACGAGTCGATAGGTCCTGCGCGTTTCAAACTCTCTCTGTCCTATCTTTCTCTCTCTCTCTCTCTCTCTCTCTCTCTCTCTCTCTCTCTCTCTCTTTCTCTCTCTTTCTCTCTATCAGCGATCTCTTCTCAAGAGCTCGCGCAAACATTTCGTCTCGTATTCATTCGAGAGATCGATCGCTGCATTATTCCGTTTTCAATATGATCGCGACACGGGAAAAGTGCGAAATTTCAGAGAAATTATGTTACCGAGGCGAAACTCGCACTCGTGCATTATATCTATATACTTTTTTTTTTCCTTCTACTTGTTAACCAATTCAAACTTTAAAGATTTCAAAAATAGAAAGATAAAGATTCTGAGTCTCTACATGATATATCTGAGATTCTTAAATTATTAAAGAGAGAATTAAAAATAAAGAAAAAAAGATTAAAAACAAAACTCCTTTAAGATTAAAAAATTAAATTAAATTTTTAATTTGAACATTTTTCTCAAAATTTTTCTTCAATTTTAGAATTAAATTTATAGATTGCAATGATAATCTTTTTCGGGAGTTTTTACGCTGTCTTGAAGTTTGAACAATTTATCCGAGCTTAAGGCAACTATATGTTTTGTAGCCTCAAATTTATGTGTTTGACGGTGAGTTATGTTTCCTTTAGTATGATCAAATTTTTTATGCATTGAAATTTCCGGTCAGCATGATTTCGATGTGACAACCTCCACGTGGTTTATTAAAAAATATCCCCTCTGTTTATTGTATTGCGGGGAAATATTCTCCATTTTTTTTTCATATCACTTGTTTGGTTTCGGCATATTTGTCAAATAGAGAAAGTTTGCAATTTTCGTAATGGATTTTTATTTTTCTATCTCTGTTGAACACTTAATTTTAATATTTTATTTAACTTTTGTAAAAATTCTTGAGGTATTTATTATTTCTTATAAATATAATATGAGCATTTATATTATTATTTAAAAAAATATTAAGAAAAGTATTTTTAATATTAATATTATTTATTTTTAATAATTTTTTTTCCGATCTTATTTTTCTTTTTGAAATTTTTAATTGATAAAGAATACAATTAGCATTTTATAGAGAGACATTCTTTGATTGTGCAAATATTGATATTAAGAGTAATTGCACGCGTAGGAATATTGATTAATGATAATCTTCTTAATTCACTATCTGCGAACATGGGATGGACAATCGGAGCCGCATAGTGACAATCGTATATATCCGACATGATGATGGAATGCAGGATTGTCGCCATAGGCTGTCCGCAAGAACCGCTCCCTAATTAAATGGCCCATTATCGATGTGGACCGACTGACGATATCTCGCTGACGCGACGCGTTGATCAACTTTCGCCACTGTTTATACGTGAATTGTGAACACCTTATGTATATACATATATATAATAGTAGTGGAGAAGTAAAGAGAAGAGAGAAAGTAGTAAAGAATTATCGTAATCAGCCGTCATTCGAGTAGTTAAGAGCTACGCTATATCCAATCAATACTATATATAAATCTTCGAGTAGTATAGACCCTATTTGATCAGACACGTAAGTGAAATAGCAAAGTGCCGCAATAGTCAGACATTCATTGAACATTTTTCACTTTATATTATTTTATTCGGATTAATTGTCTGTCAAAAAGCAAAATATTATAAAAGTCTATTTTACTATAAATATAAACTCTTGTAATCATTATAATAATTAACAAGTATTAATGAAAATGTCAATGTTGTCTTGTCCTCTTTATTTATTTCTACTGTAATATTATAATTATACGCGTATAATACATTTTTGCTGAAAGAATGCAAACATGACTTCAATAAAGAGAGAGAGAGAGAGAGAGAGAGAGAGGGGGGGGAGGGGGGAGGAGAAGAGAAGCTTTCAATTAATCGCGAACGATCGATATATGTTATTACATTAATTATAGGTATTATGTGTAATTAATTATGCGAATTATCCCGTAATATCGGCCTTTAACGCAAGTTTATTGGCAAAAAGTTGAGAGATTCGAAAATCGATAGTCTGTTTATTCTCGATTAAGTCACCGACATAAGTAGTTAATTAAAGCGCGCCTATCTCTTTTTCCGAGGGAGAAAGCGGTCTCTTTCGCTACTATCGATATTGTCGCTATTATCAATATTGGTAGTTGCGCATTCACGTGTAGCTTTATTAAAGGGCCTCACCCCTCGCGTGCATAATAAAGTTAAGGACACGTTCGGCTCCTGTCCTGTCCGTTAGTTCAGCACGTCGATTGAACCTCGACGAGAGTGACGGACGTGTCCTGCCAACAGGACACTTACAATTAAGGGCATTCGCTCAACGTGTCCCATCTCCAGGACCAGTTTAACTAGAGCACACACACGCACACACATACACACATGTCCGGATCAAGTTCTGCCATCGGAAATCGAGTCTTGTCTTTCATCTTCGAGTTTCTCTTCTCGTAGATTTTAAAGAATTAATTAATCCCCTCGCTTATTAATTTTTCTCGATTAAATTTGTTTTATTGCATTCATCGAAGGACATAAATTAGAGAGAATTTCTCTTCATTAAATTCTTTATTTATACCCAAATAATCAAATAATTAATTAAAATTTTCGGAGTTTATGCTCGAATTATTTATCTTGTTTATTTATATTTATATCACGTAACATTCAATTATACGTAATCTCAGTAATGAGATGATTAATCAAAAATCCAGAATTTTACGAGCTCCGCGAATCTTCAACTCTCATTTTTTAATATTTAATTCTCAAAAATTCTCGAATCTCTTATAAAAAATAATATTATATATATATATATATATTTATAACTCTTGAGAATATTTAACTTTCGCGATGTTGAGATTTCACAGGATCTCCTTCCCCTTGTCTTGCGTCCCTCGGGACCGAATAATACACCGTCTTCTGAAATTGTCGCGTTATCCACGCTTAATTGGCCGATCTTTCCCAAAAGTTTCCTGGCAAACGAATAATTATGCCTGATGAATATTCCATTCGATCCTTCGTCCTTAGCTTTGCTCATTTAGAACCGCCATCCCGAAATCTATTTCCTTGCTAATGAATCCTCGGCTTGTCGCAATATTCTTCACTCCCTTCAAATTTTTATGCTAGAAGTTATCTTAGTTTATCATAGCTTTAGTTAATACGCGATTTACAAGATTTTCTTCAGAGAAGAGATTGCTTCGACAATTTATATATATATATATATATATATCTCGAAGATCCTTGAATTCTTAGCAATGATCGAATTATTTTTTCTCAGGCAAAAGTTGAGAAAAAAAGAAAAAAAAAATTTATTTCTTTGGAAATTGCTTAAAAGCATTAGAAAAACCGCGGCATTTCTTACGCAACGACACGGTACAAATATATACTACCAGAGACGCTATCAGCTATCCTTGGAGCAGCAGCGGTGGAAATAGCGGTCATGATTGACCGGCGCAGGACACGAATCCTTTTCTCGTCGGAGAGAAATTAAAGCGGCAAATCCCGTGGGCGCGTGTAGGTTATTTCTGCGCAATCGATCCCTGTTTATTTCCTTCAATTCTACGGTTGGACTTTTTCTTTTGCGGGCCGCCTGGTCTATATTTGACCCCACATTGGCTAAATTAAGTTATCGTTTAACGTAACCACGCGAAGTCCCGCCGAGGAATCGTGATTAAAAATAATTCAGTTTGATGAAGATCAAAGTCTTTCAGATTAGATTTTTACGAAAATTTTTCATGTCTTATTACATATTCTTCAATACATTTGATTCGTCCTCTGCCGAACTTTTTCATTAATTAACATTGTTACTTTTGCCGGTGACAGTGACGAGAATAAATAGTGCTTTTAATAATAAATTAATGAGAACGATAAATAATACGCAACGGAGATTATTATTATCTACGAAATAATAAATGGCAGATTTTTTTATATGAGAGATTATTATTAATTATCAGAAAAGTCATTAGTTAAAATATGTTAACGTTTCTCTCTTTCACAAAAAATATATGTAAAAATTATTATCAGAAAATTATGATTTAAAAAATTATTAAATAAACTCTATAAAGAATTCAAAATTTCGAAAATAATTTCTTTTGTATCAAAATATTTAATATCGCGCTCGGTGTTAAAAAAAGAAAGAAAGAGATTAACTGCATGATAAGAGCATTATTTTGCGAGTTCATCCGTATCAATTGTTATTAACTTCTCTCTTTTGTCGGTTTTAATTCCATCTCCGTCGTTTAATACTCTCGTTTTTGTTGTCTGTGTGTTTGTATACCGGATGGTAGCACCGGTGTCAGTTGCATAGTTGCGCTGCAACGTGCTAGTCGCATTTCGACGCGAGTATCGAGTAAGCATCACTGGAAGTGATCCATTATGCATAAGCGCGCTTGTTTCGGCCGACAAGGAGCCTTGAGCTTCTCCGAAGCGACTCGTAAAAGCACGAGCTATCTATCACGCGAGAAGACCGATGTCCGCAAGTCCGGGTAATGTGCCCCGGCGATAAATAGCGCGATTTATGCGCCCTTATACGCCCAATTCGGCGTCTCTCTACCTCTTTCTCTCTCCTCTTCCCCAAATAAGTCTCGAAATAGCAGACGCTGGTCTAGGAACGGCGTTGGTAGCGATTTTTCCTCGTCCGGCGCTCGATTCTTCCCCCGGACATCTAATGTTTCACTCGGTGGGGAGCAAATTTTTAACCCCTTTGTTTTGGACAGATCGCCGATAACCGGCGGCCCTTATTCGAATTACGTCGAATCGCGCGAATATGGTAGCTCTGAATAGATTCTTTGCAACAGAATTCTCGTTCCCGATTTTGATTGATATTTGCAAACAGGCAAATATCTCGCAGCTAATGATATCGCGGCAAGAAAAACAGTGTCCTTATGACATTTACGCTCTTTCTCCGTCTTTTCCAGGAATCGCTCGAAATAAGCGGATGGCGTTTTTTGTTTGTAAAACGCGTATGTTTCAAACTTTCTTTTTTTTTTTTGTCGTACAGTTCGGTAAATATGGGCACGGCGTTTCGTGTCGGCGTTAAATAGCGCCCTTATGCGAGCTCGCGCGCGATGTATTCTATTGGCCCTCTGGAAATTGCTCTTTCGAAGTAGCGATCTATCTGCGAATATAGCGACTCCTCTTCCAGTTGTTTTATTATTTTTTTTCCGTTGCCACTTTCTCGAAAGGGACAGGTAATTCGCGTTTGGAACGACGAGAAATATCGAGTCCCCTTTTCCTGGAAATACAATACATCGGGACATCGGTAGCCATATATAAATACAGTATCCTTGCGCGATTTTTCGCACCTTTTTCTCCCTCGAAATAGGAGACCGGCATTTTATTTCGGAACACTGGAAAACATTCAACTCTTTCGGGTTCTGGTTTTACTCTAAATACCCACTCAGTAAATAACGCTCTTATGCAAGTTCCACACCTCTTCTCTCTCAAATTGTTCGAAATAGCAACGAGTCTGTAAATAGCATATCCCTTTCACCCTCGGCACTCTCAGCAGGATTTTCATTTCCCATGAATTTCTCTCTCTCTCTTTCTCTCTCTCTCTCAACCGTGCATTTTATTCGAGATGTCGGAAAATTACAGGTTACCTCCTATACCAGATTTGCCGAATGGCGTGCAATACTAGTGATAAATAACGCCCTTATACGCTCCTTGTCGTCATTAAATTGCTGGAAACACGCACGCGACACTTTATTCAAAATGTTAGAACATTTTGAACGACTCTTATTCACAATTCTGTGACGCGTGAATATAATATATTATTAAATATATCAAGATTATATAAATGTCGTGAAATTAAATATATGTGAAATACAATTATTAAATATTCTCATTGCCAAAAGCGTGCGGAAAAAAAAACGCTTTACATTAATTCGAAAGACCTGTAAACTCACCTCGAACGAGGGTAAGAATGCCCAGCGGCATTACAAGGACGGCGACCATAAGATCCGTGATGGCCAGACTCATTAGAAAATAATTAGTGACGTTCTGCAGGCGTCGCTCCCAGGTAATCGCCAGGCACACTAGGATATTTCCCGCCGCTGTGCCGAGAACCAGGACCAGCGCCAGCATCGCCCACCAATTGTTAAGTCCGTCCTCGTTGTCCCTTTGGCCTCCGGCGGAATTCGCACTCGTCGTCTCCAGGTCGATCTCGCTGCTTTTCGCGGAAACGACATCCCACAACGGCGGATCGTAAGTATCCGCCAGGACGATTTGCACGGTAGTCGTTGACCTCGTCATCGCTCAGTCAAAACTTCTCCCACAAAAACACGCACTTTCACGGCACGCGGGGACGTTGCATCTGAAAGCGCACTGTTCAGCATCGTCGAAGGGATATCAAGATCCGTAAAAGTTGAGAGTCAGTTATGGGGAATGATATATAACAGTGTTTTATATATATTTCAAAAGATTAATCATTGAAAATATATCGCAAGGTTTTGAAGATTTATAAGATGAAAGGATGGAGGATTTACAAGGGATACACGAGCTATGTAATTAAGTAACCTAATTAAGAGACGTCATGCAATGGAGAGAGAGCTAAAAGAGGATCAAAGCTGACCAACATGATATATATATATATATATATTTCGAAATGAAATATTTCGGGGAACGAGAAATTTCAGGAACGCACGAGCGCGGAATATCGAGAGCCGAAACTAAAATTCTGAAACGACAGGAATTTAGGAAATAAGAATTCAACGTCGCAACAAGAATTTAACGTTTTGAGAATTTAAGTCAAGAATCTAATAAATTAAAATTTTGAGGACCTTAAGAATTTAGAAGTAGAATCCAAGGATTTAATAAAGATGAAGCTTCGAGGGTCCTAAAAATGCGGGCGTGAATGTTTGGGAGACTCGAAGATGCAAAGAGATCTTTGAAGGAATTCGAGAATAATAATTTGATGGTCCAAAAAAATTTGTGAGGCTTTTAAATTATATTATAATATTGCGTGTTTTTATTTTCGAATGTTTGTCTCGATTGTTCCTTCATAAGATTGCAAAGATATTTTTTGGAAAAAGACGGTTTCGTCTTGAAGATGGAAGAGGCCATTTTTGCTGCGTCTCGCGTGGGTATTGATAGCGATTCAATCGCATTGATGTGACTGATTAGACATGTCGGGTGATATATCGATATATCGATGGAAAGCGAGGATTACACGCTCAACAGGTTACATCGATGAAAGCGGTTCGTTCGTAAGAGCGATCGCGAATATTATCGCGGTGGATACGCGAGAGCGTTACTTTCAATTTTTGTCGCAATTAATTTGTCGCGTATTCAATTGGCTCGATAAAATCTCGAAAAATCTCGGATTTGAAGATATTTTACGTGTCATGAATCGATTTACAGTGAAACCCTTAGACAGCGAAACTCTAAGGTAAAATACTGAAAGGAGAAAAGTTTTTAAATGTCCTAAAGATGTAAAAATTGCACGAAAAGTTGTCAAATTTTAAAAATTAAAGTTATTTCAATATAAAGTTATTAATTTCAACGAGCGTTCTTTAGGGAATTAAAAAAAATTCGATGCTTCTTCTAATATCTGCTTATAAACTCGAGAAACAAAAAAATTTTTTAATGATTTTTTTAAAATGCAAAAATTTGGGAAAATAAAATAAATAGATAAAATACAATAAAATAGAGGACTTTTAAAAGAATTTTAAGAATTTAATTTTTAATTTTGATTAATTAAAAAAAGAAAAAAGTTTTCAAGGAGCAAAGTTTTTAGATAATTTTTCTAAGGATTTAAGAGCAATTAAGAGATTAAATCAATCAAAATATATTAATCAACAAAAATATAAATTTAAAGAAATGAAGAAGCCATAGCTTGAATGTCTTACAATTAAATTTTTTCTAGCTTTAGAAATGTAAAAAGGAAAAGATTGATTTAATTGAAAATAAAATATTAGAAAGGCCACAGTTTGGAAATCATAAAATTTTCTTAATTTTAAAAATCCAATTCGAGAAAATGTGAATTTAATGGGAAAATCAATCTCTTCGGAGAATCTTTCATCCGAAAAACGTGCAACTCCAAGGACATAATTCAATAAAACAGTTTAAATTGAAGAAAGATGAATTCAAGAGAGGATGTTGAAGAATTCGGGACTCGGGGGACGTGTGAAGTCTCCGCGGTTTCAGGAATTCAAATTGAGCAAAGCGAAAGTTAACGGAAACTCGAGGAGCCGTAATTTATCGAATACTTGGTTAAACCGCCGCGGTGGTTTGGCACGCACATTGCTCGGCGAACTCTTCCCTATCGTGTAGGGACACTCCGGGAAGGATTATTTGCACGCGGTGATTTTTTTTTTTTTTTTTTTTTCAAACGTCGATCCGCACGAGCGCGCGCGATAACTGGAGGAGGGAGGGGGTGGGTGGGAAGATCAGGTGGGTCGGAAATATGATAATTTTCGCGGAATCGGCCACACGGAAGAACGAGCAACGCGATCCACGGGGGTTGCTTTGCCGCGGACTACTGGCCCACTGGCTCTTATCTCGCTTACCAACCACCACCCCTAACCGGTTGCCTCCTCATACCCTGACGAGGGGGACGACGCGACGAGCATGCGTCGCCGCACGGCCTGCCCACATCGGGACACCTGTTCGTCCTCCGTTGTCACCCCGTCTTGTATTATTAGGGATGCGCGTTTGCACTCGTGCGCGAAATGCAACGTCTTATCAATAAATAAAGACGACAACACTTGCTTTTTCGACGAAAGTCGGTGATTTTTAATGCGCGTGAACATGTATTCCTCTCGTTCTAATTCTTTCTTGCTTTCCTTCCAGAAACCAATTTCTGAAAACCATTAGAGATATTATGTTACTAAAATGTTGAGACGTGCTCGTGTCACGAGGTGTGATACGTGTCGTTAAAAGTATATTTTCCCAACATCTAAATGGACATTTCTCCGTAAAACTTGGGAACGGTAAATTCTAGACACAGATGTGGTAAATTTTATTAAAACATTTTCGCTATGGAAAAGGAGCTGGTCGGAAAATGGAATTGCGTGGAGTACGTTTGTTAAATTTTGTTAGAAAAGAGAAATGTCTACGAGAGTAGAAGAGGTTATTAAACAGTTATTAAGATAACTTATTTAGACATTAAACGATTATATTTAAACGAGAACAAATGAGAAAAGGAATATATATAGAATAGAGATTATTTTTATTTTTCTAAATAAAATGTATGTTTTGTAAATAAGATTATAATATTTAAATATGTCAATTTCAAATCGCAATCTTCCTTAATTTTTTGATTCAATTTAATTTTATTTTATTTAGAGATGAAAAAGAAATTGTAATAATGAGATTTAAGAAATGATAAGATAATTAAAATAATCTTTATATATTTAGTTTAAAAATTCTCATTAATTATATACGAATTACGTTTATTGAAATATATATTGATAAGTGTTTTTAAGAAGCTTAGCTAATTAAAAATTAAATTGCAATTATAAAGATATACATTATTAAATGCATAAAATTGGATTTAATTGCATTTAATGAAATACATGTCTTTTAATCGCGAAAATTAGTGTTTATTAAAATATATTAGCTTTATCATTGATATATGTTATCAAATTACATTTATAATTGTAAGAATTCTATGTATATTTCTCTCACATGTGTTTTTACGAATTAATGCTATTTCTATTGCCTCATTTCGTAATCGGGGAATTTAAAGATGCAAAGAAGGTTGAATATTAAAGAGGGGATTGTAAAAAAAAAAAACCCTATTCGTACTCTTATATCTCGGACGACGCGTTTTGCATACTAATATCCCTGTTCCTGAAATTAATACGGTTCTGTTCAAGTATCGAATTCACATTGGCGTTATTTCCGCGATATTATTCTCCGATTTTCAATTTATAAATTTTATCGGTTTAAATCCTTCCATCTTGCTTATTATTTTTATAAATAAATCGATTATTCCTGACAGATTATATATCTCTGACATTAATATGGCCTTTTGAAAATTAAATTTAAATTTTAATTATCTCTGCAACATTATTTTTCTGTGTCAGAATTATTCTATTCATTCTTCCCTTTTGACATTTTTAGAATAAGAATAAATACACGCACATACAAAAGACGAGAGAATTTAATTTTTTTCTTCAAATTAAATATCGAGATTTGTAATATTGTGCACGTTAATATCATGAAATGAGTCTACTAATCATGAACTTTATAAATTAAGTACGAATAAATTTCCCGCTAGAAACGACTCGTACAAGAGCATTAGTAAAAAGCAATATAGTGTCCCGAGAATTGTGATAAAGGACGATTTATCGCGTCCTCGAGCCAATTTTTTGCTCGTGCGCGCGTGCGATTAAGGTACTTAAGTACGTGAAAGGACATTCCCGAAAGCCTTAGAAAATGAACGATATCCACGCACGCAGATTAAAAAAAAAAAAAAAAAAAAAACCGAGATGTGTTTTGATATCGCGTTCGAGATTTCACTTGATGTAGCTTATTTACGATTTCAGTGTCTTACAAGTCAGCTCCGTAGACGTGTTTCTCTTTCTCCTTAATGTGACGATACGAAAGTGCGACGAAACACTTCTGTCATTCTCTTCTATCTACTAATTTAACTAAATCTAATTTTAGATATTTATTAGTAACTCAATAAAATGAAATTCACGATTAAACGGAGATTTTAATCCTAATTATCTTAATTACATGAAGTGTCTCGTTTGTAAAGATACAATTTGATAAGAACAACTTTTCACCGAATTTGCACTGTTTCCGACTTGCTGTCGATACATGCAACTTGCGATGCATTCTCTGGCGGACTTTGTCGAAATTCTCTTCGCAACAATTAAGCAGACCACAAACCGCAACCTCGTTATTAAACGCACCATCACTTTAGCCGGACAACTTCTTGAGCCAGATTTAAGCTCGCCTTAATCCACTTAGGAATATCCCCGGGATCTCTGAACTAAATTCGCGATCTTGCAGAAACAGTTATCTTCGCGGGCCAATTGCCGAATTTGTTGATTCGAGACTGACAAGAGTGAATTTTCACATACGCTCTATTAAATTTATGCATTTATATATTTTCAATGTTCTTTCCGATCAATTAATTATTAAACCATTCTTTATTTTTGATTACAATCTTTGATTCTTGATATCAATGTCAGATTTTTTTCGGATCAGTGCAATTTTTTAACGCCGATTTCTTTCTAGAGAAATCAATAATTAAATTGAATTAGTTATTATTTCATGTTCCGGAATATCTTTAAAAATATTAACTATTATGAAAAAATTATACAAAAAGTGAATGAATGAGCTATCTTGATTAAGTTCTGTTGAATTTTATTATTTTCTTTTAAATTTTGTCAATATTTCCCGTTTTTCCAGTAAATTTTTTATTTATTAAACAAGGAAACATACAAAAGAAAGAGAGAGGAAACTTTCTTTTGTATGTTATATTTTTCTGTGTGTGTGTGTGTGTGTGTGTGCTATGGTATATATTTTACTCCTATCTTTATGGATTCCTCACTAGAAGAGGAATCTTGTATTCTGCGTTATGCGATAGATCGATGTGCCGAACACGATCATTTGCCTTCATCTTGCAGCCGCCTATTTATTGGCCTTAAATGTTTCTGATGCTTCTTGCGCCGAAAATTTCATTTCGCGCTCAAATAAATTTCTCGGTGATGGATTAACGCCATTTAGACGGGAGATTTATGTCGTCGAGATTTTTTCTCCTCTTTTTACGCCGATTTCTTATCTTTTCCCGGGATTCGCCATGAAGAATTGCACGGATCCGAAGCTCGAGAAAGAAGAATCAAAGAGAGGTAGAAAAAAAAAAGAATAATTAATGAATTAATTAAAAATAACATTGGAAATATACATATAAAAGCAGAAGTTCAATGAAAGGGGGATTAAATTTGGAGAAATTAAAACTGCGATATTTAATTATAATAAAAATAGAAATTTAATAATAATATGACTCGAGATAAAATAAAAAGAATATGGACTTTGCCGAAAACTTAATTTTTGTATAAATTAAAACATAAGTTTAATTAATAAAACTAATAATAGATTAAAAGTCACATGATCTCGATTCCAATTTTACCTGTTTTTTCAATTTCCTTTTTTTTTTTTTAATTTTCACGATAGCGCAACTTTGACGGGTAGTACGTTTAAGCGCCATAAATAATCGGCGCATAGATATTCGTTGAGGCACATCTCCCGCAACGAACCTGCCGCATGTCGTGCTACACACACGAGACGATGACGTTTTAGATCGATCGACGAGCCAAGTCACGTCAGGGCACTTCATTTCCGCAGGCCGGGCCCGCAATAAAGCAAGGAGAAATCCTATTTATCCTCCGTCACACGATATTCGAATCCGGCTGAATTAAATAAGCTCTGATTGCGAACGCGCACCGTTAAAAATGCTTGCCCACCGTCCGTCCGTCCATCCGTCCGTCCGTCCGTCCGTCCGTCAAATTTAACTTAGCGCCTGCATTAAGTTCAATTAGCCGAGCGAACGGAAATGAATCTCGTGCTGCGCATTACTCGATATATTAACTATTATATATGAATATATGCATAATCGAAATCCGAAGACTAAAGCAATTGCCGAAAATTACCAGAGTACTATAATTTAACGTAATCGTGTTAATCATGATATATTAATTATTTATATTTTATTAATTATTATATACATATATATATTTATGGATTTGAGTTTATTTAATGACGAAAAATTTAATTTTCTGTAGGCTATAAACAATACCTATAGCTTTTATAACAATCTAAGAATTAGTCAAAAAATAAATAAAAAGTTTATTAAAGAAAAAAATTTTAATTCCTTTTATATCGGTAAAATTCAGATAACTTGGGAACACGATATAGAATTGTTTTAATTTCCCAGCTGCGCTACTGTCATATTTAAATTACCCTCTCATCGCATTTTGTTAAAGTTACAAAGCGGAAGTTACGGAACGCTGGCGACGGTTAAGGACGAGCGAAAAGGACTAAAAGGTAATCGGGATGATGGGGTCATTCGCGAATTGATCGATCATTCCGCGCCTCTTTCTGCGTGATGTGAAACTCGCTCGAAATGAAGCTATTGTTCTCTCCACGAGCGGGAATAAAATTTTTGCGTATTCAAATTCGACCGCCGGCTGGTCGGTCGACTTTGTATGGCCATTTTCGGGAGTTCCCATTTCGCGGAAGAATCCCTAATGAATGGAGCTCGGTATCTTTGTGAAATCCGTTCGTTTTAATTAAAGGATTCTATTCGTCTTAATCTCGGTAAATTACTTTTAGAATCCGAAATAAATTCTTTTCCGCTAATTTCTCTTTTCCTTTTTAATTTTTCATTCGAGCGAACAAAAATCGAAAGAGTCGAGGAAGCTCAAAAAAGATTTACTTCTTCTAAAATTTGTGAAATTAAAAAATTTAAGTATATTTAAGCGTTCAGAAAAAAAAAATTAAAATTAGAATCTGCTAAACCGAGAAAATTGGCCGGACTATAGTATATTATTATTACTATTATTAATATAAGACTATATGCTATATATACGTTTGTTTTAATTATATTAACGAAAGTAACGAACGTAACTCGAAAGTTTTAAAAGTCAAAGACAAACTTCAAAAAGGCCAGATGTCCGCGTGAACTTTTGGTCTATTGAATTTTTCAGAGGCCGCAGTTTCGGCATCGTAAATTTTTGATCTGCTGTGGTCATAGACGGTTAGCTTACATGTATATAAATATTTCGAATTTATTAAATAATTTTAGATATGGAGTTGGTCAGGTCGCCACTTAATAACGCGCTTGATTTTTAATTTTTCATTACGACTGCGTTTGATCGAGAATGCTTCTCGTTTTTCCTCTCTTCTTCCTCCCTCTCCTCTCCTTTTACCTGCTTTGATATGCATTGCTGAAAATGGTAAGCTTCGAATTAACAGGCCTTCGCGCGTTACCTATCACTTTTATCCCACGCAATTTCGCATTTTGATTAATTCACGAGATTTACAGGGTGTGCCGGAATCACGTTTTATCTGTGGATTTTTCTTTTGCAAATTTCAACTTGATTTTCATTAAGAAAAATATCGAGGTACCATAGATCAAACATGAAAGATTTCACAAGAATTAAAGTTTACAGAAATTTGAACAAATAAAGAAAGCTCTTTTCTTTAGTTAATTTAAAATGGATTTTAACAGATTCTCTTAATTCGAGGAGCTAAAAAGACATTTATTGTTGATAAAAAAAATGACCGAACAAATCTGACTTTGGATTTATCAAAAAATTCGTTCGCGAAGGTAGATCTCGATGAATCTCGAACACCTTGTACGTACATCTCGGAAATAAATCTATCTATTTCACGCGAGAACCGCGTAATTAGTGTGTCGTCATTTTTTAAATCCGGAATAATACCTGACAGTGCGCAATATTATCGCGTAAATCTCGTTTTTCGATTCATTTCCTGTAGAAAATGTAACAAATGTATTAGCCTTTTAAACGAGCGTTTTGTAATTCATTCGCTAAAGAGAGAGAGTACTGTTATTACTATCATTTTTATTACTATTATTACTATTATTTTTATTTATACACATTTTTACCGGGATCTTATACTATTTTTACGTTTATATCTTTACTGATTTTTTTTTTCTAAAAATCAGATGGTCGCATTCGATCGATCATCTTTCGACGGGCACGTCATCTCACAGGATCCTTCCGGCGATTCAGAGATCGCGAATTGCAAACTGCGACATCGACGCCGTAATGGAGGTATCGTGTTCGATGTTATTAAACGCCGAGTACAATATAAAAAATTGACTGATTGTACGACTATATATTATATTTATACACAGCGTATATTCATGCTTTTTCCCATTTATATATATTATATCAACATAAGGATTTCAATTGCAATCAATCCAAATGAAATCGGTGCAGTTAATACAGAGATCTTCGCGAGAAGTGAAAATATTCCTCGACTTTAGATGTCTTATGTACGCAATTTTCTTTTAAAATTTAGAGAAAACCGCGAAGTTTATCGTGGGTTTCAAAGTTCTAAAAATTTTTCAAATTACGAGAAAATAAGTTCAGGGAATATATATCGATTTGATTTTTCGCGATCGTTTTCAAAATATATATTATCATCTTTCGTAAAGTAAATAATCTTAATATTGTGGTCTTACGATAATCGATTATTTCGTAAAATTGTATAACGTTACAACATAACGTTACATTATGTCACGTGCATTGATGCATACTTATCTAATGTCCTTGCAACTGTCCTTGTAAATGTGTTACGATTATTTGACTCATATTTCTGCGAGAAAAGATAAAAAAATGTCGCTTGTCGAAGGGATTATAATTGGGCTATTTGATAAAACTTATTTTTAAAAAACTGTATCCGTCCTTGTATACAAAGAGCAAAAATATAGGATTTGTGAAAGATAATTTGAACTACTTATCATACTGCCACTTGCAATATCTTCATATATATATATATTTTTATCGTAAAATTTCATAATATTGTGCCGTTGTTTTAACATGTACTTAGCATCGCGAATGCCTTCGTCTTCCTTATATAAGTATTTAGGTCGTGCATGTATAAGAACCAGAACAAATTAATCGCTAGTAAAAAAAGACGTTGTATATAAATGTAGCTTTTCTGAGAGATAATTTTAGTCTTTCGAGAAATAAATTTATTCCCAATTTTTCTTTATTTTTAGAATCTTATTGATCTTTGTTTTTATAGATCTCATATCTCTGATGTTTTTATATTGCATAAAATATCGAAAGAAAGCTTATTTATTTTTTTTCGAAACATTTTTTCTTCGAGGAATAGACATAAAAGAATAAGAAAAGCTGTTACATGCGGAGATTAATTTTGGAAGATTATTTAATGGATTTGTTGTTCAAATATGTATGGAAATACACAATTTACTTCTTTATGTAAAACAAGATTGAATTTTGCAATCAAATTTAAGGAACGTATCATTGTAGATTATAAAAGTTTTACAAAAACTTGATTGCGTTTAAATAAATCAATTAAAGTATCATACATGTATAAAAAAAATTAAAGAATAGGGACACCTGGTACATTATGTATTAAGTATAATCATTTAGAAACATACCACTTTAGGTACCTATTTCAAATATTGCATGAATAATTCAGCTTTTAGTATAAATAGTCTCTGCGAAACTGTGTAACTCGTTAGTATTCTTCGACTTATCATTGAATTATTTGCTAATGTTAAAGTAAGTCATTTTGATTAGTGAAATTTAACTTGGATCATAAGAGAAATTTTCTTCTAACGAAAATTGTTTCTTCTAACGATAATCCTTTTGCACGATGGTTTTTTTTTTTTTTTTTTTTTTTTTTTTTGAAGAACATTCCTTGTCGCCATAAGAATTGTACATTTTGGTGTACAATTGTACATACGTGGTGTCCGTTTCGTATGAAAGAATCTTGCACCTGTTTCTATTTTTCTAAATTTTTCTCTACTCCTTTATCAATATTTTTTTAGCTGTTGACAGATAATTATAACAATAGCACGATACAGTCTATAGTCTCGATACCGTTCCTCTTCATAATATTAGCGGTGATTAACGGCATAAATACATAAATATGGTAAATACCTTTAAATAATACGTGTATGACAGTCTAAAAATATATATATTCCCTTGGAATTTTTGTACTTTTTAATTTTCTATAATTATTTTTTATAAATAATACTCTCTTTGGCTACCGCTTCAAAATGTACGGCAGCACGTTTTAAACGTGACGTTGACGAATTGCGAAACTTTCTGAAATAGTAACGCAAAGCTTGTCTCGTATTCTAAACGCAATAGATCGATTTTCTGTATATATAACGCACTGACAAAGACGGATCTTCAAGATCAAGGGGATTATAGGGGATTTAATTTATATATGGTAGTGCCGAAGTGGGGGATGTGAGTGTTTGACATACTCGAAGCTTGTTATATATTAGTTCCGTTAATATTAAAAAATTTTATTTGGATATCTTAATACAATATTTTTAAGGCGTTAAACTTTCAAAAATATTTGTGTATTAAAAAAAATTATAATTTTTTCTACTGCAATATTATTCTTCGTTTAGTCGCTAAATAGTTTGACATATTTTCCTTGATTATTAAGCTAAATCAAAATTTTTGATATTACTCGCAAATTTGCTAATTAATGAATATATTTGACGACGGTTGCAATTATGTTACTTGCGGAACAAACGAAAAATGTAAAATGTAATAATAATCCGATATACTGGTGTAAAGATGGATACAAAATGGATTCATATACAAAATTATGTGTAGGAGACCAAACAGAGACTATTTAAACAAATAAATTAACGTTATACATATAATTTTTTAAATTGTTTTTAATTACTAAATTTATTTGAAGACGGTTACGATGGTATTATTTGCGGAACTAACGAAGAATGTAAAATATATAATAATAATCCGACATGCTGGTGTAAAAAAGGATGTAAAAGAAACTCATATAATGCGTGTGTGAAAGATAAAATAGGTAAATATTAAATAAATTTATGTGTGTGTATGTGTGTGTTATAATATAATATAATATAATATATATAATATGATTACTTATATAATAATATAATATAATTATTAAATTTATTTGCGATGGCATTATTTGCGGAGCTAACGAAGAATGTAAAATGTCCAATAATTATCCGACATGTAGGTGTGAAGTTGGATATATGAGAAATCCACGTACGGCAGAGTGTGTGCAAGGTAACATGCGAAAAAGATATAATAATTTAAGCCTCGCTTATCGAATTTTTAATCCGGATGTATTCGCTCGTATCGATTTTAATCTCTTTGGATCTATTTCGCACGTTTCCCTTTTCATTTATATCTTTTAATTTGTCGACATTTTTATATTTCTTTTCTAGGCAAATTTTTTTCTTTTCTGGAACAGTAAGTAAGATATTTGGATACCATTCACGTAACTTTAATTATCCTGTTATATTTTAATTATTTCATATATTATATTAATTATATTATTATATTTAAAAAATATTTGAATGCTGTAGAAAAATATGCGATATATGTATTTTAGTTAATTATTTTTGTATTTGTGTTTTTTTGTATTTTAATATCCGATGTATAGAGGCGTTTTATTTTAGACTATGTTCTTAAGCGCGCGGGCACACACACACACACACACACACACACACACATTAGAAATTTATTGTTTTTAAACATTTAAAACATATATGCACACACACCGCTTTTAATCCTACGCTTTTTGCTTCTACGATATATTTTTGAATTCTTTCGAACGCATCTAGAAATGTAAGATAAATCGTGTAGTTTAATTCAACCCGTAGATTTTTTATGAAACTCAAATCCATAGAGATAGAAACAAAAGACGTAACATTTTTTTCTCTCTCTTTTTTTAATATAATAATAAAAGTATGAGTTCTCGTAGAAGGATCAAATAATTATTTAGAAAAATAAAGATAAAGATGTTTGATTGTTACGTAGTATTTGAATCAGAATATAATTTTGATAGAAAAAAATAAATTCGCAAAAATATATAAATAAATTTTATTACAAATTAAAATTAAACTCGCGAATTAAAAATATATAAAAGCAGATATTTAACATATAAATTAAATTAGTAAATTTTAATAATAATATTAATTTGTATTATAAAATCGGGAGAGATTGAACATTTACCATACATTGACTAAATTACCCTAAAATTACATGCGTTTCGACGTTTCTCGATGTTTCAGATTATTGAAATGGATCGGTCACGCTATTATGTAGATAGCCGTAATAATCATTTGCGACGATGGCTTTTGTTATACCGAGCACGAAAACGGTTCATTCGTGTGTTCTTAACAGTTTAAAATATCGCAAGTTGAAATGCACGAACAGAATACGCACTCCGTTACGAAGACTAGTATTAGAGATTCTGGTGCTGGTTTGCCGATTCATGCCGCATTTACGAAGCAACTTACGTTACCAGTTCACGTAATTTCAGAGGACAATCCTCACTGTTCCGCATGTAACAGAGTGCGTGACGTTAAATTATAAAAAGATCGCTATATACGAATTATGTTAATATTATTAACAACATGACGTTTCTCTCAGGAAATAAAGATTTACTTATTTATTATAAAAAAGGAGTTACAATTACTATCATAAATTAATATAAAAATAAAAAATATGTAATCGAAGAAACAATTTGTGTTGTGTATCGAATTACCATCGAAAATGGGAGTCTAAATAATAGCAAAGTTAGCTGTTGATTCTATAGAGCACTTAAAATTTTCACAGTCTATTTTCATTTAATATATATATGTGTGAGAAGATGCAATATAAAAATTTGATTAAAGTAATAATTAAATATAAAGCATAACATTTTTCGCAAAATTCTTAGGGAAGATGTACCTTCTCGATTTTTAATTCTATGATTCCTCATACCATATATAAGACGAAATATACCGACATGTGACATCTCTGTCATTTTTTGATAATTATTGCAGAAGACATAAATGCGTGCAAATTATTTTTTCGTTCATTTTACTAACACTCGTTTTAATAAAATTCTTGAAAATGAAATATACTTGATCATTTTTTAACGAGCGCGTCGTCTCGCAAGATCTTTATGGCGATCCGGGAATCGCGGGAATTGCAAATTGCGACACCAACGCTATAATGCAGGTAACGTGTTCCGCCGTTACACCATCTGCTCCAGAAAGCGATAAACTTATTATACTTACATGCATTACGTGCACGGAACCGTCATCATCGAACAATTCAATGAATTTCGCGGTGAACGCGCAATACGTATTGTAGAATCCGAGAGATGCATTTGCATATAAGCATCCGAATGATGGATCTTCGGACGTGTTTCCTCGCGATAGAACGATTATAATTAAATTTTTATATACTTTTATTCATACAAAAAATTATATAATATTATTATATTCTTATATTTTATAAATATTTTGTGTCATATATAAATGCCGATTTTTCAATATTATTAGAATCTGAATGTTGGATTTTAAATCCTTTCTTAAAAATATCTGTAATTGTAATAATTATTGAACATTATATTGAAAGAATCTCTTCTCTTCTAATTTTTCAGCTAAATGTAACTATGTATATTTTATACTACAATGTAGAAATTATATTGTACATCGTATCGAATTGTATTATGCAGAACGTGATGTTGTGGCATTTTTTTTGGCTCTGCAATCTTCGCAGAGAGCTCAGCGTGCCAATCAAACTCGCGTTTTTATCGAAATTCATAAGATTCGCATTAGCGCGATGATATTCTCAAATACATTTAGGTCGTTCCGGCTTTCATGTAGAGCTGTTTGTTCTGCGCGCAAAGGCCGGGGTGCTTTTACCCTAATTACATGAGCTTAATGAAGGAATAAAATCAGCGGCGAGAGAGCGAAAGAGTGTCCGAGAGGTGTCTGTTCCAATGAACGAATTCCCGTATGGATTACGGCTGAATTTTTTCGACCTTTTCATGATAAACGCCGATAAATTACGTGTCGCGGTCTCTCGCGAATCGTATTTTTCGAAATTTCCATGTCAAAATTCCTATTATTATCGGGCTTATCTTTCAATTTTTGAAGCATTGTCGGATGTGAAATTGCGTTTTCGATATCGGAAATATAATCCGAAATTGATTTTTGTGTATTTTTCTGAAGGAATTTTCTTTATTTGTCGTGTTTTATATTTAAATATCGATTATTAGTCCTGAAAAAACGAGACTTTCATTAGAAAACATTTCTATATTTTTAACCGAAAAAGATCGAGATTTGTTGTATTGTTTATTTAATTTTATCTTATTTACTTACTATAATCGTCATTTATGTTAAGCTTATTAAATTTCTTTCTTTTCTGTTCTTATCTTTTTTATTTGTTTATCTTTGTTTATTTTATTACGCTATGTCTCTTATCTCTTGGACAAAAAATAATTCTATTATTCTTAGTTTATACGTTCTCCATCAAACATAATTACAACGATTCTGCAAACTGGCTTCTACAAAGCCAAAGGCTGCGCAAACTTCGTCTCGCGAAATAATCCAATGGCGAGTATCCGCGGCGAATAATCCAACTATGTTGTCGAATCGGCGAATGAAAATTCTTTTCAACTCAATTACGCTATCGACTACGGATTATAATAATCGTTTGTTTTATTTTTGCACGCTAACTAGGTCGAACAGCTGCCGTCAACAAGCTAGGAACTTGCCAGGTGTGTTGAAAGCGAAAAGACGGAAATAGCAACATCATTTCGCAATTTTTTAATATGCGACTTTAAATATACAATATATGAGATAATTTGTATTTTTTACATTAATCTCGACGTTTATACGTATGTAATTAAATTTCAATTAAAATTAAATGAGCGTTAACATCTTTTAATATATATATATATTAGATTATATGAATTTATTTTGAAGTATAATATATATAAAAATAGTTCTGTAATAAAAATTTATTGTTAAATATTTTTGTGTGATTGACTTGTCTTGAATTAAAATTTTATTTAAAATTTAAAATAAAAGATTTTAAAAAAGTTTAAAATAAAAGCTTGAAAAATAATATTTGTAATATATTACATTGTCGACGTATCATTTACTTTTTATTGAGAAAAAATTTATTTTTCGTATATTCTGTGCTTTTAAAAAATTTTAAGGCGCTTCTCAAACTTACGTCCGGATGTTCTGAGAATCAAGATTCGTTTCATATTTCAATGCCGATGTCGATACCGATCGAATCATTATTTTTCCATGCAACCGGTAGAACTTTTTTAAGCGATCAGGTCTCGACGCGAACTTGACAAACAGGGGATGATGGATAATTCTTCTCCCTTATCGACAGGCCACTCTTTTATCGCCGATAAATTTCATCTCGTAGAAACCGTAAATGCAAGAAGATATTGTCATCTCGCATTGCTGTCGTCATCTCATGGAATCTGTAAACAGCAGGGCACTATCGCACTTCGGTTTATCATCAAAACCCCAAAAGGGTTTTCCCGTGCGAATTCAATTCAACCCGGTGAGCGTTCTCCTGCTGAGGATAAGTGCGAGAGAAAATTGTTCTTGCGTTGATAAGATCGAGGTGAATTTTATCTGGCTCTGGCAAGCTCACACCGAAATGTTGAGGAGAAATCGTATTATCAGTTGAAAGGTATCTTATTGAAATTTTTGGAAAATTTTGTTAGGTGGCAGTCTCAATACTGCATTTCATATATTTTCTTAATAAAATTTGTCTGTTTATCTAAAACGCTGATTAATGGCCATCTAATCTGTTCTATTTATAAGTAATTAAAAATATTATACGATCTTAAGTTGATCGTGCAAAAATATACGTGTATCAAAGCTCTTTATCTAATTTTGCAAATAGAGATTTTATTTTTTATTATTTTAGATATTTAAAGTTGATGATTAAAAGATCAGTGTTTAATTCTTTCTATGGAAAGAAACTTGTGATTTTTATTGCTATTTTACGTTATATTAAATAGAAATTGCGGGAAAAATAGATTCACGTGTCAGGTATAATGAATGGGGCAGGTATTAAAATAGTAGTATTGTTTTATTTTGTTTTTCGTATACATAGATTTCTAAAGTTGAGAGATTTCTACAATACTTATTCATTAAAGAACTTTAAAAAAAATTGCCAAGTATTCAATAAAAATATTCCGCAGTTCTTTTTGATGGATAACAAACTTAGGAAACCTTTCTCTTCTCCTTCCTCTCTTTGATGACTTTAGTTAGTTTGAATAGCCACTCAGTTACTCTCAACTGTATGTCTGTGTGTGTGATTTTAATTGACTCAAAAAAATTTAGAATTAGGAAACTAAAATGTAAATAAAAATATATATACATATACATACTTTTTCCAAGGAACAATTCCATATTCATTTATATAATAAAATTTTTTAACTAAAAAAATCGTCTATTCTCGCTGCAAAAATCATGTTGCGCAGTATAATCTCTTATTATGAAATTAGTTAATTAATGCGCGAGGTTAATGATCGCCCTGATCGGGTTCGTGAACTAAAAAGGTGTCTCGATAGAGCGAACTCGGCGTACGATGCATCATCGTCATGAACGAGCTTTCCGACGCCGGTGTCGGCGTGGGATTTGGCGTCGGGCTTAATAAAGGTGTACCCTGAAGGCTAATGGCCAGTGGAAGGGCACCCGACGTGCACAGGCCCATCGCCCCCCTTCCGCTCTCCGTACCGAAACGATATCTCGAAAGTCTCGCAGACCTAAACGAATTATTTTTATTAAATTTATATAAAATAAGGGAAATTTTTTTCTATAAAATTTTTATAGAAAAAAATTATATTTTACTTTATTTTATTTTTGTATTCAATATATTTTTAATATAATAATAATATTAAAATTTTAAATTTTAATATTATTTGAATTCCTAATGCAATTTGTCTTTTTATATCTTATCACGATGCTTAATTACGTTTTCAAGAAGCGCATAATTTTCAATTAGAATTCTCATTTATATAATATTTTGAAATGTTTAATTAGAGAAATGGATTAAATATAGAGTTTCTGAAAATTACGCTTTCCTTAGAAATGAAATTAAGCATCGTGACAAAATAAAATAAAAAACCAGCATTAAAAGTTAAAATAATATTAAAATTCAAGAATTTTGAGATTATTATGTTGTTAGAAATATATTAGAGAGGGCAATAAGAATATATACTTGGAAAAAATTTGATTTAAATTATTATAAGTAATGATATAAAGTTTCCCAATCATGTATATTAATTATTATTTGTTGTAAATTCAATGCTAATTCTTCAAGTTAATATCTCTTTATATTTTTTTTTTTTTTCGAGAAATTTAAGAAACTTATTAGAAATAATAAAATAAAATAAGTCAAATAACGAAACCTACAATGTGTATTATGAAATTGTTGAGATACTGAAAGAAATAAAAATAAAAATAATAATTTAAAAATTAAAATACTAACAATTACGAAACTATCGATTGTACCTTGAGCATTTACACTTCAATAAGCGGATGAACGCGGCGCGGAAAGTCCTATTGAAAATGGTATAAATGATCGGGTTGATTGTCGAGGACACGTAGCCCAGCCAGAGGAACGTGTCTATTACGTGTGTCGGCACAGAACACGTGGGACACGCAGCGAAGAAGATATTAAGCAGAAAGAACGGTCCCCAGCATAACACGAACGTGAAAAACACTAGGCCCAGAACCTTGCTCGCTTTCTGTTCTGTCGCGACCGCGTTCGCGGCCAGGGATCTCTTTTTCGCACGTCCTGCTAGGAATCTGAAAGGATATTCTTGATTTTAAAGAAGAAAGACATGGAATTTTTAAGGCGTAGAATTCTTGTACCTTTTGTGTTTTGCGAGAGAAATCTATACCTGAGGTTCAAGTTGTTGGGCGTGACGTTCAATTGCAGTTTCAGGGCTCTGAGGGTGAAGTTTCGTGTCTCGCGCGCGATGTTCTCCGGCGTTTGGGTCGCCTGATCCATTTTCGACTTGAGCCGTGGTCCTGTAGCAGGACTTCCCGCGCCGTTCACTGTTAATTTCAGATGTGGCAGGACCCTTCTCACACCTCCGCATTTGTCGCTGTTCCGACAATTGAATCAAACTTTCTAAATTTCCCGAAAATTATTACACACGCAGTGTTCATTCTACGGAAAGTGCATTAATCGATATTAAAAATAAAATAACAGAATAAAAATAGCACTTTTCTGTAATTACTTTATAATATACTTTTTTTTTATAATAAAACACTTTTATTTATTTTATTTTATTTTATTTATTTTATTTCAATGTGTTTATTTTTTCTATTTTCACGCACACACAAATTGATTTTATACATTTATATATATATATTTATTATAAACATATAATTAAGAGAATTATGAGAAAATGTTTATATAAATAATATAAATAATATTCTAATTTATTTGTATATATATAATAATTATTGTTATTAATTTATAATTTAATTATAATATAATTTTAAGTTACATTATCATATATAATTATTATTACATTATTTATTTTATGAAAGTATCTCTCTAATTCTTACCTTTCCTTTTCAGCGTTGCAACCGGAAGTACGTATCAGTCTCGTCGACGAAGAGGACGATCTCATGGTGGCGATCGCGGACGATGATGACGCCGTAGATGATGACGTTTTTGCGGATGCGTATCTGCCGCCCAATCGACGAAAGTGATCACCCTCTGGTTCGGCTGCGAATCGCGCCTTCTTGCGCAATAGCTGCACCGTCAACACGTAAGTCGTTACCATAACGATCATGGGGATATAGAAGGCGATCAGGGAACCGAACACGAAGAACGCTCGATTATTGATGACGCATTTCCTCGGTTCCGGCATAATGTTCAAAGGGTTGATGATGCCTGAAAGAACGAGATTCTGGCTATTTAAGTTTTCGTCACACCTTTCGATTAGCCCATTCTCTGATCAGCTGATCGATTCAAGCGCTCTTGATTATCCGTTAAACTGCATGAATGTATTCTCTGAGAGAATTTGCTCTTCTAAAGTTTGTTTTGAAATTGTAACACGATAACAATTGCGTCAAAGGGAAAATTATTATCGAATCTTATTTAAGCTCGATCAACTTTGCACGATCGACCTTGTCGAGAGGTAGCAGCGGAGTTTTACGCGAAATTTCTGAGAAATTTGTAGAACTCGGTTAATCAGAATTTTCATTGGGTTATTTGCATAATGGGAGATGGAAAGGCAAAAGGAAGAAGCTATTGTCGATATAAAACGGCCGAGAGCCTAAATATCGCGACCTGATAAACGTGCATTATGTCTATTGTACGGCGTTGCGTCATCACTTTTTCGTTCTTTATCTCGCGAAAAGCTTGTAAAAACTCGCATCTGCTTTCTATAAATAAAGATTCTTAAAGGAGTCTTTCTATCACCACAAAATGTGAAGATTAATGGATAAACACGACTGTGTGGTAGCGATTTGTCCTAAATTTCTTTAGAATAGAATTATCCGGAATAAAGGAAGTTGTATACTCTATAAACGGGCAAACAATGAAGCGCAGAAACGCAATTCCCGTTTGTCGAAGGCGACTTTTTGGGGTTTGTTTGCACCTTCATACTCGCCCGCTTTACGAAATACGTGTCGGTTCGTATCGGGGCACGTTTACATCCTCTTTCCAAGAGAGAGAAAGAGAAAATAAATGAGGAAATGTGGAGATGATCGTAATAACGATTTACCTAACACCGTGATGGAGCTGGAGATCAGCATGGCCAGCAACCACACAGCGGCGATCTTGAAGCCCACCACCCGTTTCGTAGACGTGTGACGTGTCCTGAGCGGATTACGGATGCCCAGGTAACGGCCCAGGGAGATGAAGCACATGTGCATTATGCTCGCCGAACACGCGAGTACATCGCATGTCACGTACACATTACACCACACCACTCCGAACGGCCAGTATCCTGCAAAGTTCATGAGAGCCGAGAAGCTTAAGCTTTTTGAAGGCCGAGTTACGTGAAATCGGTCGATCGGTCGATCTTGGACGATTTATTAAATTGAGAGGCTCTCTTACTTTCAAATCCTTTTATACATATATCCATACCGTTAGAAAATGGAGTTTGCGCGCGTTTATTGAAGCTTGTTTTAATGCTCTATATAAATAATATCTATGTATTTATATATATATATATATATATATTTATAATTAAATGTAAGAGATAAAGTTTTATTATATATATTAAAAAAAAAAGAATCAACTTGTTCGCAAAAAATCTGTCATATAAACGACATCCGTTATTAAACTGTGAAAAGAGAATTCAGAAGTTTCATATATGATGATACATCAGCAGTAGAAATAAAATTCCATCAGATCTCAGTAAAAAAAAAAAATGGCTAAAAAAAATTGTTAAAAAGAAACCTGAGCTTTATCAAGTTTCAATCGTATCTCAAATTATCGAATCTCGTTGAATAACTAATGGTTGAAATAATATTTAGAGTAATCGAGAGAGACAATAATTGGTCACATAATTTATTTTTCATTTAAAACATTATAATCTATTTACTTTTAAAATTTTCTAATCAAACAAATTAAATATCTGCATAATTTTTCCAATTTTCGTAGAATATCTCACGCGTGCAAAAAAATTTCAAATGAATGAATTAATTAATGGCAAATCTCTGCGGTCCTTTCGCGCGATTTATTTAGAGAGATATATGTGTGACGAGAAAGGATTCGAATGTGTCGCGATATCATCATTGGATTTTTGTTTTTCGTCAAGCATTTTTAACGTTCCTGACGTACGTTCCTTTCGTGCGCAAGAGAGTAATGGAAAAATAATTTAAGAGAGTAGTCCTTATTGTGTAACGCGCGGATAGAGGGAGAGAAAGACGCAGCTGTGGATCGCACGATGCATCCACGTGGTGAATGGAATCACATCAAACGACGTCAAATGTCGGAAATGCGTTTACACAAACCGTCACTTTGCACCGGCAGATTCTACTCTTTCAGAGTCGGTGATGTATTTTTGTCGCTTCAAAGATTCGCGGTGGAAAACGTATCCGCCGATACGCTCCGAACGGGGACTGTATTCGATCGTTTGTGGTTCGATGAATAATAGCCGTCTTTATCTCTCCCGCGAAAATTTATAATTCTCAAGTAACCTGTAACTTTTCTTTAATGTCAATTAATAATATATAATTTTTTTATATATTAATAAATAATAGTCATCATTAAAAAAAAATATTTTGAAAAAAAATCAAAGAGTGCTTTTGCAAAAGAGCTATATCACCTCGTCACATCACGTGATATTTGATTATTTCGCAGGATGTTTATTTAATAAAAGTCATAAAGCTGGAACTTTCGGAATCCAATATTTCGTATGCAACGAACCCAATATTATTCCAAGGATTAAGCAAACAGCGAGCGACTATATCGCGTGATGATAGATTCTTCAAACAAATGATTTGCGAAGCAAAGATGAAGTCGATAAAGTCTAATGACGATTTAATTAATTAGATCTTCGATCGCAGATTGAAATAATGATTTGCGCGATCACTGTCAATTGCGAATCTCGAGATCTCGAATAATTTTTGATTTTACAAAGTCTCTTATTCTCATATATCTCCCGTTAGGCAAATCGTAATGCAAATTCTAATCATTATTGCTGAGTATAATTGACATTTAACGAACCGTAAATGATGGAGATGGATAACTTGAGATACGGTAGCCTCTTTTAATCAGTCCCTTATCACGAATATTATAATTCGGTTGAAATAATCAATTTAATTAATCCGCGTGTCGTGCATTGTACTCGTTGTGAAAATTAAGACGAGAAGCGTAGAATTTCTAAATGCGCATAGTAACCCCAAAAATTTGCATATAGTCGCATTATATTAAGATCTTCTCGCAAAGACTACGTTGCGAGGAATTTCATTAGTAACAGATTAAAGCGCGCCTTGATGAGCAGACACGTTGCAATAAAGACTTAAGTACACGCACGAGAAACGCGAGGAGCGAGAATAAAATTTGAGCAACATTCGGGAACTTGAAATATGTATAAACGAGAGAGAAAAAAAAAAAACACAAATAGAGAATCGGGAAAAAAAGATTCAATAAAAATTATAGATAAAATTGTCTCTAAATCTCATTAAAAATTTCTTTCTCTCCACATTGGATTTGCACAAATCGAATTATTCAATTTTAATAATTTCCGAAGAAAGAGAGAAAGAAAGAGAGAGAAAGACTCCAATTGTTATTCTTATTATTATCTCTCTCTCTCAATTCTGTACATATATTTCGTTCTCAAAGAGAAAGTTTAATAAGTTAGCCACTTCGAAACTGCGTGAGAGCGGGAGGGCATTAACGAAAAAGAATCGGGATGTAAAAGAGGGCAACGTCGCCCTGCCGCTCCCTCGGTTCGCGAGTGAAGATGCGAATACGTCGCTGAATACGAAACACTCGCATTGTTCTGGGGCGGCGAGTTTGCCAATTTCAGCCCCACAAAGGCACTTACCACGCGCCGGCGCGCACATCTCTCTAACAAAGTGTTCACAATGCGCACACTTTCTAACCATCTACCTATATCCGACGGGAGAACGTATGAGAACAAACGTCGGAAATGAACCGCGCAGCTTAACGAGTGTAACGAGAGCAAGGAAAAAAAAGCGCGAGCTTTATTCGGTTCTACGCCGTGTTCAGCGCGTTCGCCAACGGATGCTGACTGACACTTTGCTCCGCTACCCCTTTTGTTTTACAACGATCAATGAAATATAAACGTGCGATCGGTAAAACGAAAATAAAATAAAATCTAATTATATTAAATCATTATTATTCAATTATTCTTTTGTATTTAATACGATATGATTCTACAAATGATAAAAAATTATTCAATTTTTCCCAATTTTCCTTATATTTTTTTTTCTAGATCGCTTATACAGTATCATAAATTATTGATTAAACTTTGTAATCAAATGTGCCGAAAGTTTGAGGATGTGCTTGACGCCAATTTCATTACGATTTATGACGGATAGGACGCGTCATCGCGACGATAATTGTAGGCTGTCATCTCGTGCCGACGTAGATTGGACACTCGAAAGTACTTAATGGCCATACAGCGTGCTTCGTTGCTCGCAATTTCAGTCGAAACGCGAATTAATTAGCGCCATAATCATGACACCCTGTAATCGGATCAAGGACGTCGAGAATTATTTGCCGTAATATTGCCAAAGCGCTAATTCTTGTTTACCAGTCTTTAAGAGACGAGAGAGAGAGAGAGAGAGAAGACTATAGTATAAATCATATTTCAGTATAAGCATTTTAATATTTATTAATATTTTATATTTATTTCTATATTCTAGTACATTTATTATATAAAATGTTTGCAAAAAAAAAAAAAACTGAACTTTATATTTCTGTTATACAATCATTACAATTCTTGCGAGATAAAAACGCTTCCATAATTGATTAATATCTCTAATATCTGTCTTTGTGATTGACTTAATAGAGAAATCTGTGGTCTAAAATTTTACTAAATGCAAATTATTCTGCGTATAAATGTGTGTGCGGTGAAGAAGATCGAAAGTCTGATCCAATTCCCTTAAAAGAGACAGACAGACATTACAGATTCCGGCATTTAAAGTTCGCAAAAGAGTCCAAAGTTT
Source organism: Polyergus mexicanus (assembly GCF_030449975.1). Classification (NCBI taxonomy): domain Eukaryota; kingdom Metazoa; phylum Arthropoda; class Insecta; order Hymenoptera; family Formicidae; genus Polyergus; species Polyergus mexicanus. The sequence goes on from NW_027223323.1 coordinate 7,161,221, forward strand.
CACAAACGAGGAAAATTTGGGATTTAAATCCGCGATTACAAAATCTAAAAGTGTCAAAGTTCAAAGATTCAGATATTTTAAATTTAATGACTACACTAGACTCAAACCCCTGGCATCAGAAAACTCGGGAGGATGATCGCTCTTACAAATATTTTTCCCGGAAGGGGAAACTTTGCGAATCTCACCGTCATTTCCACAACGATATTAGAATCGACGATCTGCGAGGGACTCGCGAAGATGGAAAATTCCCTTGACGTTTTACATCGGACCTTTCATATTAACGTAAGATTTGATAATATCAAATGGCGCGTCACGTGTATCGGATTTTTAGTCTCCAGGACTCGATGGGCGCTTCTGGAAATTACTCCTTCCAGGTCCCGGAGCAAAAGCTGTCTCGTACACGAGATAAACGACGGAGCCGCGACGATGAGTTCGCTAATGCCGCGCGTGTCGTCGACGTGTTCCACGTGAAGGATGGAGCTAGAGCGCGGGCACGTGATGCGAAAACCCGTGGATAAAGTCGTTCCTTGGACAGGGAAAAGGGGAGAAAGGAACACGAGGGCGGCAAGTCGATCGATTGTTCATAAATTCAGGAAGAGAAGAGATTATCCAAACTTTACTATAGATTGATGCGTCAAAGTCATTATAAAATAATTAACGGTTAATGAAATGATCTTCTCTTCGCTGATGAAATAAATTAATGGATTTCTCTCATGTCATGATTAAAAATGTAGAAACCATTCTTGATTTAATCGTTAACTTTCAAATTATATCATCGCTTTGAAAATAGATGTAATCTTGAATTTAATTAATATTAGAGCCTTGGAGTAAGAAATTGCATCAGGAGGTGAAGAGAGAGACGATTTTAAATATAAGCGTCAATTTTCCAATTGTCACGTCACATTTTCAATTAATTTTTACAAGGGCGATGACGCAATTTTGTACTTAATTAAGAGCATTATAACTGCAGAGCCATATTACCCGATTGTGTTATACATGAAATTTCACAATGGCGTGCACGAGACCGGAAGACGGACACCCTCCGTGCGTGTCGTCTCTCATTTCCGCGTCGTTCCGCCGTATATCGCGACGTCTTAAGCCAGGATTGTATTACGTGCGTAATCCGATCGCGCGCGTGCGCAAGTCCTTGTAGATTCCGCTCCGTTTCACCGCGCGTCTATTATCCGCTCGACGGAAGATCCGTGAAATTTCGCTGAAAAATTCTCGTCTTTTTACCCCTTCCCCCTTCACCGCCTCATTCTATTCTGTTCCACTCGAGATTCTCGTTTCTCTTCTTTTCGATTGAGAATACTTGAAGATATTTCCGAGATATATTTTTGTGTCATTCATTAGGACGAGAGACTGTGAATTTTTTCTCTTTCAGAAAATTAAAGGGGAACAATTTTAAAATTCAGATTTGAGGGACGGACATGAAATAATAATAATAATAATAATAATAAAAAAAAAAAAATCTCACCCAGAAAGCCCGGTATGGCACCCAGAGGCATGACGAAGAGGCTGACGAGAAGATCGGCCACCGCCAGCGATAACAGGAAATAGTTGGTCACGTTGTGGAGTTTCCTGTCCAATCCCACGGCGAGACAAACCAATATGTTGCCGAGACCGCCGGCAACTATGAAGACTACCACGAACAGGAAACTCCAGTCGAAGCGACGCGTCTTCGTCCCGGCAGTGCTGCCGATCCTGGATCGATGAATGCAGGCTAGATCGGCGATACCGCCGGCCGGCGAACATTCGAGAATCTGCGAAAAACACTTGGCTTTATGTATCGAGATCTCTGTTCGAGACGAATAGCCGGAATCTGCGAAAATGTCAAAACGGAAGGCGACGATCTCTTAGAGAGACTGAATTATCATTTCTTCGCTCCGGACGAAGATCTTTGCGTGTCGCCTATCTCGAGAAAATCGAGTAAGTTTTGTCATTTTAAGGGAGACAATCGTTTTTCAAATAATCTGAGCATATTTGAGATTTAAAGGATATTTCTTTGTTATTAATGTTATTGTAATAGAAATCGATAACAATTTGAGTTTTTGAACGTATCGTATACATGTACCATATTCTTAGATTAAAATCTTTTTTTCTCTTTTGAAAAAGAAGAAAATTTTAAATTTTTTGAGATATTTATATTTTTCAATTATATTTCAAAGAATTTTCAAGGCTCAATGATAAATTAAAAACTATGAAAAATATATATTCTGCTTCTAAATTCTTTTAACTTTTACTGCTTTTTGAGTTTTACAAATTCTTTAAGATTTCAATTTGAGTTTCAAAGTGAGAATTGCTTTTAATTTCAAATTTGTACAAGTTTAATTATGCGAATTTTAAATCCTTGAATTTAAAGCCCCTCTTGAATTTCGATGCCTCATCTTTCTTCTCTAAGAACCTACTTCCTCGTCGAAGAACGTGGCGTTGCAATTTCTCATTGGTATCCTAGACAGAAAGACGCCCTCGATGCTCTCGAGGCTGTCGAGCAGCAAGGACACGTTGATGTTGCAACTCGCGTAATCGCACGGCGTGCAAAAAAGGGTCATCGAAGAGGAGGTAGCAAGGGTTCCTCTTCCGATCGTGGTGCAGAGATAATCGAATTCGCCGGAAGCGGTATCGCACTCGCCGGCGCAGCCACCGAGGGTGTCGTTGCAAGACACCTGGTGCAGGATCGTCGTCCAGTTGCCGACCCAGGATGTAAAATTGCCCTCCGGGACCAGCATGACGAGTCTCGAAGGAGTCCTCGGGATTAGTACCGCCAGTCACGATCGATGCAATACAAAACAGGCTGGAGCGACGTCCTTATGCCGGTTCAAGGTATTCCTAAAAATAATCTAGAAAGAATTAACAGACTCCATTTTAATCCAATAAATTTCTTATATATTTCTCTTAAAATTTTTAAAAAGTTTAGACGTTTAAAAAGTTAGACAATTAAATATATTAATCAAATATTTTTAAAACTGAAATAATAAATAATAAATGTAATAATAGACTTATAAAAATTATAAAACGTGACCTTTCGTGATATTTTATTAATACGATTATTTTTTCGTAATGTTCCAAAATTTTGATACGTTGCGTGTATCAGATCAGCTGATACTATCGGCGAGTAAATCAGTGTTATCGATATTTTTACGTAAGATTAGAGAAACAAACTTTGTTAAGAATAATTACAAAGTTAATCTTAACTATAAAAATAAAGATTGCCTTTCGAAAAAAAATTTATTATTAAATATTTAAAATAAAAATTCTCTTCATTGTTTAGAATATTTTACATTAGCAGAAGTTTTATACTTCTTTATTTAAAAAGATGGCAATTTTATTATATTATATACATTTAATTTTATTCAGTAGTCATTAAAATCCGAAGATCCAGACTTTTGAAAGATCTGAATCTGAGCCTTCGAAATCTATAAAATCTAAATCCGTGGGTTAGATTAATTTTTCTGGAAAGTAAGCGTGCGCTTTTTCCGCTCCTTTTTAATTATCAAAGATCAGGGCAAACTTTGTCATCGGTTTCTTTATCCTCAGAAATTCACAGCGATAACGATGTCAGAATGGTGGATGGGGTGGCGGCTGTTTCCGCGTTGATTGCAGGCGAAATCCTGCGGACAAAGCGCCGCTTTGATTCCCAGGCAAACAAAGGACGAGACGTCGGTCGGCTCGTAGACTTATCGGCGACATCGATAAATCGGTGTAAGATCGGACGCGAGCAAATTTTCTCCCTCTTTCTCTTTGGATATTTTAAACGGAGAGTTACAAAAGTGTCATCGACGTACCGGATATCGACAGCCTTTTTCCGTGTATTCTTCACATACCTCGCGACAATGCCGATCCCTGAACAAATTGCCGCATCGGCAAGTTTGCCTGCCAACGACGCGCGTTATCCGATTCTATTATTTCTTGCAAATTGTAACGTGGAAATCAAAATTGAAATTTGAACAAAAAATGGATTCTTTCTCTCTCTCTCTCTCTCTCTTTTCTAATATTTAGACATTTTTTTACGATTTTGAACAATGTGTGTTTTTCAAAAATCATCAATTTTGAATAAAAAAATAACTTTTAATTTAAAAGTCGTTAATAAAAAAAAAAAAAATCAAATTTTTAATACAATAATTGATATATAATATATATAATTTTTATTCTATAATAAGTATAAAACCAATGATTCTTTAACATAGTATCGCAGAGTTTCCTCTCCGTGAAAAGTCTATGTATTTGGCATGCAAAATCCATTTGCAACTTGCATTTTGTAATTAGCGAAATTACAAATTTAGATCATCGCAAACGCGCGATATTTTTTGCGAATAAACCGGAAACCGAGGAAGAGAAAGGAAAGACGGAGAGGCAATAATACACACTCGGCTTCTCTCCGTTTGAGTTTACGGAAAATTGATAACGATGCGTTAATGCACAGCAATGATGAATAATAAAGTTGATGCATTACAGTCATGATGGAATATTGCGACTCGCAAGAGTGCAGCTTGACTTATCTATGTAAGAAGGTTCGTGCGTTTCAATATTCCGTGTATAAAAATAAATATGACTCGCGTGTATTTGATAACATATGTTAGTATCATAAAAAGAGCTCCAAAAATATACATCCTTGATATATTATTTTGCTTAAATACTTAGTATTCATTAATCTCTCATAAATTACTAAATTAATTATTATTATTTTTTTTTTATTGATATTACAGTATATTATAATAATTTCTCTTTATATTATTAGCATAATGATATATTTGTTAATATTAATAATGATAGAGGAAGAGAGAGAGAGAGAGAGAGAGAGAGAGAGAGAGGCTCGCGAGTAATTAATTATAATGAATACATATGCTTGGAAAAGAGATAAGAGATAAATAATCGTGTATGCGACGAAGTTTTATAAAAAATTACATTTTTTGAAGATAACGATAGGAAATGTCTAACGGGAGATATTTTATCCTGGAGCTGTTGCACCTTGAAGCTCCTCTCTTCGAATTTAATTTCAAAATTGCATCCATTCGGATTGCGCTTTTCGGTTCAGAAGAGAAGCCGAAGAGCGCGGCGTCCTAAGTGGCTTGATCCGTGAAAGTGCATCGGTTGAAGTGCATCGTACCGACGGACGTGCCGGTATACCGATGAGTTCGAGAAAGAGAGAGAGAGAGAGAGAGAGAGAGAGAGAGAGAGAGAGAGAGAGAGAGAGAGAGAGATCGGGGCCGATGATGGGAGATGTACGGATGTAATTTATTAGCGGTCCCGCGTGGAAAGTGACACGGCTCCGCGATGATTGCCGATGCCTCTAAAGGCCAATGACAGCACGACTTGTCAGCTGGGGAATAATTGTTAATTGGAGAATCCAAACGATCCCCCCCCCCCCCCCCCGAAAGAAACGGTAGTCATAGAATTGTGTTTACTCCGCGAGTACGTTGTTAATTAATTGGATTGTCGTATCAAGTCGATATACATATACATATTGTGCTGTTAATTGTGTTATCTATTCATTAATATTCTTAAGCGGGGAGAAATATCACGATCTGACATTCTAGCGTGTGTGAGCTAAGTTAACATAAACTATCCTCTTAGTTATTTTGAACACGTTTTGCACCTTGGTAAGTTTGTCGTCCATTAAGACGTTAAAGCTCCAGCAGCACTTTGAATATTAAAATATAAATTCAACTCTTGAATATTAAAATAGAAGCAACGTGCTGGCGATTAGGCGATTATTTTTTATTTGCGGAATTTATTATAAGATGATTGATTAAAATCGTATTTTTGTTTTCCTTTAATTTTTTTATTCCCGTCATATAATGATGTACGTGTATGAAATAATATATTAAGCTGTTTATTTTTTTAAATTGATATTGATTCTCTAGTCAAATCCTTGAAATATTACGAATACTTTGGCGTTGCCCCGATATATCAGAATTTCCAGATAAATAATTAAGTTGGTCCTCTACGCGAAGCTTATTGATCTCTTTGGCAGAATGACGTGACTTAATCACAATTATTGAATGTTTCACGCTAATTTTTTCCTAGAGGGATAGAGAGAAAAGAGACGAAACCCACGGAAAAATCGATGGTAATCTAATTATGTCCGCTTTCAACGGATAAAAAAGATCGGAAATTGTGGTATTATTTGCATTGCATTCCTGTAAAATGCATAATTTTAAATTCAACACATTCCTTTTTTATTTATACAAATGTTTTTACTAAATAAGATATATATGCATGATATGAGTGATATGACAGAAATAATAAGACAAAAGAAAATCAAATAAAACAAATAAAATGTCTATTACTAAAAAAAAAAAAAAAAAAAAAAAAAAAAAATGACATAATATTAAAGAGCAACAGGTCTCGGACATCGCGTGCGATTCGTTTAATAAAATGTCGGCCTTCTATCGAGTGTAAACGGCTTATATGTGTGTGTGTGAAGATGTTGAAGGCATCATCGTATCGCAATAAGATCGATAGAAGGATCGCGATTAATGAGAGCGTATATTAGTCGCAACTAATCAAATTACATCTACATAAGTGACAGCATTTAAAAATGCGCTTTAATAGAAAGAACTTTCTTCTTTGCACAGATAAGTGACACACCCTTAATATATTTCACAGTTGCTTTTATATTTTTTAATGGATTTTTATAGTATCTTGATTTTTAAAGAGAGAGAGAGAGAGAGAGCCCTTTAGCTTTACTTTCAACTCTAACAGTGATTTTAATGAGAATAAAAGAAAGAATAGAAAAATAAAATAAAAATATAAAAAATATCTATCATTAAATATAATAATCGCGTATTTATAACAAAATATATTCTTTTATAAAAAATTATATTATTTACATCTATAAAATTTTTTATATATCTACATGTAAAAATTGATTGTAGAAAATATAATGAAAGAACATTGGTATATATTTTCTTCTTGAAAATTTAATAAGATTGCGCGAGGGGATTTGGATAAATCAGCTTCAAAACGAATAAAATCTGTAAACCGATCTCGAAAGCAAATAGCTATCGGTCGACTTTATACGATCGTATACTTACTTTTCCAATTTCTGTCGCTCGCGTCTCGACGCCATCGACGCTCTCGTTTCGGTGGAGTTTGTTCATTTTCCGAATCCCCGGCAGCACTGAGACACATATCTCACTTGCTACGCGAAATTTTCACGCACAGTTTCATATCGAATCGAGATAGCTTCTTTCTCTCCTCGATTCTTCCGATACAGTTCTGTCAGATGGCAAAAGAGTAAAAGTAAATGTTTATTCGCTTGTTCACAAATTGCCACCCCCATCCCCTTTCCTGAGACCTTGCGACTTTGGCGAGTTATAATTTATTAGATGTTACAAGTTTATAAACGACGTCCCTCATAGTTACACGAAATCAATCGAAGATTCTTTAAGAAAGTTCGAGTGGAACAATGTTAAAAATACTGACCATATGAATGGAAAAAGTCGTCGAGGATCACACGAGTGTACGAGGGTAAATTCTGTTACAGCTTGGCGATCTATTTCGAGGATATTCTGTATAGAAATCGTATTTTTCTCTATAATTTTTTCAGTCCCGAATTCTTTGATAAATTCATTGATACTTTTTATTTTTTTGTGAAAAAAAAGAGAGAGAGAGCAATTTAATTTTATATTTAAAAATATATAATCGAGTTTTTGTTTAATGAAATTTTCAGATTTATAATTAAAAGGATTTAACTATTTATGTGTAATTTAGTTTACACGGTGTTAAGAGTGACTTGCCAAGAATTATTGCTGAATTTGAATTTCAGAGAGTCGCGTGTCACCTTCGATTGGCGTAGCATACCACGAATTTATATCATAGAATCTCACGGCATTATATGAATCTTTGATATTCAAGATGAATCGCGGGCATCTCGGGTTTATTAAAAACTCGAGTTGTTCGCTCGATATTTGAATAGCAAAGTAGCATGATTCCTTTCTTCATGCACAAAAGCTCGAAAAACTCAGGATCAAAATGAGAATCCCGAGATGGATCGACGAGATATTAGATATGAAATCAGAACGTGTGTCAAATTGAGGACCTTTCATTTTATCTATTTGCAGTACAAATGTCTGCAAAAGTTATAATTAAGATAAATAATAATGAAATGAAAAATTAATTAATTCTATTTAATCAATCAGTAGATTGATAATTACGATAGGAATTGTTACGAATTCAAGTTACGCACCATCTCAATTATCTTTCTATTTATTAAACATTTGCATAATTTAATTCAATGTTAATTTATACTTCAATTTACTCACACAAGGTTAGTAACAATAATTCTCACATTTATTTCTAATCTAGCGAGTCCATCAATTTTCAGCACATCAATGATTATTTTACGTATTTATTGTGCAAATAATATTGATAAAAATTACCATGCGATTAGATAAATTCCTTAAAAATTAATAGAGCAACACTTTTATATGCGCCGGTCGATTATCTCGTTAAAAATTTAATCCAACTTTGCTTTGCAAAACTTTTGATAGATTCGCCGTTATATACGTATATTCGTAAAGCGATAAAATAGGCAAATAACGCAAATAGTTTAACATAAACGCTCTCCACAAATTTATAACTTATATAAGCTTGAATAAATCGATAGCAAAATATTAAACAGTAATTAGAAATTAAAATTATGTCTGACAGGAGATGACTTATTTCACCTACTTGTGCGATGCAAGTAAATGTCTCCACAAAGATTACTCTATGGAAATATATATATATTAATTAAATTTTGCTAAAAGTCAAAAGAGAGACGGGGGAAGTAGAGAGAAAGCGTAACGTATTTTAGTGACATGATCGCTTATTTTAGTAGTCGTGAAAAATCTCTAAAATCTGTTCAACTTTAATTCTCTTCACAAACGGCATTTTCTTTTTCACGAAAGACTCTCGCGATGAAACTAACTAAATAACAGGCTGGAATGCACGCGTACTCGCGCTCGGACCGCGCGTATCATACTGAGGAGGGAACTACGGAGGCTGCGTGGTGAGATGAAGGGAGATGAACGCGAGACGGAGGAGAGCGACGCGCGTTAAAATTCGCGCGCCATCCGATATTTCTCTTCCTGTCTTCCCCCGCTTTTCTACCTCGTCGCTCTTTCTCTCTTTCATTTTTCTCTCGCTTCCGGTTTTTTCCCCCCCCGCCGTCCCTTCATTATCCCTTTCATTATCGTCAACTTTCTCTTTATCTCTTCTCGGCGAACGTTTGCTTCCTTTCCGTTTCGAGTCTCATCGTGTTATACATGTCCTTTGCTTCTTTTTAGTTTCTTCCTTTCGATTTTCTGTTTCTTAGAACACAATTTATGATGAGAAATCGTGAAAGACTCAATCTGAATAAAGTATCTACGGGAAGAATGAAATGGCGAATTTACTCTTAGTTCACACACTTCTTGCTCTTTCCCATCTTTCCACGTAATTTGCGAATCATCATTTCGAAAATAGCGGAAGATATTTGAATACTTTCGTTCTTTATGTTGGAGTTAGTTTTGAAGTTAAAATTAAGAGAGAAATAATTGTTAACATTGCTTTAGCATTATTTGCTCATTATAATATTACTATCTGGATATAGAGAATAATTTTTTTCTCAGCGAAAAGTCGAGGCATCAATTTAGAATATTAATAAAAAAAAAAAAAAAAAAAATTAGAATAAGAGAGATATTGCAACGTTAATTTATATATTTTCAACAGAATTGCCAATTTCCGCAATATTCTAAAACGCTTTGGTAAAAAAAATGCACTTTTATCAGGAAGATAAGCATTTCATGTTGTCAAGGTAAAGCTTTCTCATTAGATCAATCGGTTTCGTTAATTGCACGTTACTTCTTTAATTAAAGAACTTTTATAACTTCCGAAAGTCTCGGACAGCAGTTCGTGAAACGTATCACGATTATATTAAAATTCCTTCTGGAAAATCTGGAAACTGTCTTATTATATATTGTGTATGTAAAATTTAATATACATTTAATAATATTAATGAGAAGTAAGAGAAGAAATAAATTTGATGATATATATTTTATTTTACATTCTATGTGTTAAAATGTTACATAAATATTTTTTATTATATATTATTTTTATTATTATTTAAAAAAAACTTCTTTGGATGAAAAAAGAATGTAGAAAAGAATCTGTAAAATTTTGTGTAAAGAAAATAAAAAAAAAAAAAAAAAAAAACAGAGAGAAATACGCGAGAGATATACGCAGTTCATGTCTGTGCTTTTTTTTCGATATACAGGATTTATTAAATTATTACAGCTAGTTATAATACGAGAATACACACGATTTTTTTTACATATACAATATATTATGCATTATTTACTTTATGTCATTTATTTCACATACACGCACTCTTTCGCATTCTTTCTCTCCTTTTTTTTCTGAGTAAAACTTTCTCGTAATCACTTTTACATGCAAAACGAATTATTCACGAGTGAACAGCGAACGATCATGAACGACACCCGATTTTCTCGCTAACTAACAACGCGCGGCTCCAATAAATAAATCGTTTCTATAGCGCAATGTACAAGTTGTAGCAATATAATGGCTCTGTCATCTTTCTTACGATTTACATTTGTAAATTACGGCTGTAATGTGAACCCCACAATACACTTGTACATCGATTCGATTACGTTAATTATAGTAACACTCTCGAGAGGAGCGCGCATAGTTTCCTTTCCTTTCTTCATTTTCTTTAGTTGATTTTTTTTCTCTTTCTCTCTCTATACCATTTATTATTATGCGCGATTCAATAAGCTAACTATTTCCATTCTATGTCGAATGATGCAGCCATTCTGATAAAAGCACGTACACGTTTCGCTGTTTATGTTTTGTCACACCACGGCTATCTATTTCCACCGATTTCAGTTAAATGAGATAGAAATGAGAGGAAACGCGAACTTTCCGGTGCAAAAAATATGTTGTATCGAAGAAGCGTAATCGTTTACCTCTCTTATCGCAGTGATACTGTTATTCGTTAAATACAGAGCGTCCCAAAAAAAATGTCGCATCAATATTCTATGCTTAAAATTCTTCTTGGCAAAATATTAACATTGGAGTATCTAGTATCAGTAGTAATTTATACGTATAATGATTATAATCCAATTTTTTTAAGTAGAATAAAAAGAAGATTTAATTCGATAATCTTGAAATAAATTGATAAAATTTGCGTCGTCTTTTTGCGGCCCCCTGTATATAACGCGATCTTTTTCCTATCGCAAGGAAACAATCTCGAATATTAGAATTACACAGAGACGGCATCCTTTATATTGACTTTAATTATCTCTTGTTCTCTCTCCCTTGGTTTTTTGTGCGGTATAATTCTCTTCCTCTGTGATCCTTCCTTCTAACCGGATGACAATAAAAATGTTAACGACCTATCGTTTGCGGTCATATAAAAAATATGCGCGCGTCCGCGGGCGAATATAAAATATACTCTCATTATACAAGCCTGCGCATATACACACTCATACACGTCGCTTAAAGCGATAATAATCGAAGTGTCGGCGTTCGACATTTGCCGCACAATTGCAAAGGTTCGTCCCTTAATTAAATATCTAGTTTTCGTTGAACATGCACGAAATGTTGTTTTTATTCGAAAACGAGGTGAAAGAATGAATGAATTCTTTCTGAGAAATCCGCTAATAGGATATTTAATAATAGAGTAATTAAAAATGAACGGATAGAATAATATTAATAATATTTAAATTGAATCAATATGAAAAATATTGATTTAAAAAAAATATATATATATATTATTCATTGTTTCAATATACAAAATAAATTTCTTTAAAGATGAAATAATTTCTGTCTTGATAATTCTTCTGCATGTATGTTGAACTTATACATTTATAAAATCAATAATTTGTTCTAATAATAAATAAATTTAATAAAAGAAAATATACTTAATTGGAAAGTTAATTGTATAATTTATTATACTTTCTCGATTGGCTATTGATCCTTTTTATGAGAAATATTTCTTTTTCGGAAAAAACAAAAAAAAACGGAAATATCGGCTTTGGTATGAGAAAATACGGCTGCATTTTCGTCATGCGTTTAATCTTAAACGCGCGCGACGAGGAGACGCGGACCACACGTTTAACTATCTCATCTAAATACACAGTTTGTAAATGCTAAAGTAATAAAAAATATTATCTTGCTTCTCTTGCTTTCCGTGTATATACATACATATACATATACAATATGCCGTTCCTCCATAGTTTTATAATTCGCGTCATTCTAATTAATGTCGCCGTTAATTAATCTTCGTTACTAACGTGAATCGCGTTTATCGTTGACTTGACTTTTTTTTAAAAATTGGAATTAATAGCAGGTTTCTCGTCGTTTTTAATGAAAATCGTTATTAAATTCGGAGAGATTTAATAATGATTTGAGTTTACACTTTGGAGAAGATGCAACTTCTCTATTTTTTAATTATTTATATAAATTTTGATCAATAGAGAAAATAATGAAAGTTATACGATATATATATATCGTATATCTTAAAACTTAGGAAAAAAATATTTTGTTTCGAGAATTCTTATATACGAATCATTAATATATGCATGTAAATGATTTGCTGTGACATTGTTGCTTCGAATAGCGGAGTTTATCCGATAATTTTCGTCGTTTTGTAGCAAAAGTCTTCGCGTTCGAGATTTAATTAGGCGATTGATATCAAAGTCTCTGCTAAACGACTTTTATAATACGCTTTTATAATACGGACGAGCCGAGATTACGCAACATTTCATTGCGCGAAAATTAAATTCTCGAGTAATCTTGAAGTACGCGTACCAATCGTAATCGATACTTACGATTATGTATAAACGATGCTCGCGCCGTCTTAATTTAATCAATTGAGTGATTTTAGATGTGGGAACGGGGAAAAGGGAAAGGAGAACGTGCCACGGATTTTAGTGTTACAAATCTTACAATGTTACCAAGTACTACAAATTATCCATAAATACATCTATGAATTGACATCTGCGGTTCTAAACGTCATCTTTCCTTTTCTTTTCCGCGCGTTTTGTCGCGAATTCTTAATCAAATTGTTACATTAAACGCTTCTAAGTAGACTCCTTAGAGCATCGATTACTTACAGATTTGCGGAATAATAATTTCCTATTCTCGTTGTCGTGAGAATCAAGTTTATGTATCGCAGTTTTCTACAAAAATATAAAATAACTTTTTTTTTATCTCCTTTTGCGACCAATTATTTTTATCTTCATCAATTGTAATTTACTGTAAACTAATTTTTTACTGGAACTAATTCGAGGAGCGTTAACGGTTGTTTTGTTGTTTGCGCAAACAATATTCGCAATGCGCACTAATCGTACGTATTTATTGTTTGCATAGATAAGATAAAATCGATGCGAGACTCTGACAATGTTTTACTTCTTGCACTTTAACTTAAAGACAGTATACTGGCCGTGTTTAAAAAATCACAATCACTAAAAGTGGCTGGCTATGAACTTAAGGCTCTCACACGTTCTTGAATTTGTATCAATCCCATATTTAATTAACTGACGATTTATTGCTAATTAGTTGTGAATTAAGTGATATCTATCATATTTATGAAATGAATTAATATGTAATTAATAAATTAACTGTAATTGAATTAATTGCGATTTGCATTTTTTTGGAGAAAAAATATCGAATCTCATTTTACACATATATTACGTATTATTCTGCAGCAGCTTTCTTTCATTGTTGAAAGTTTTACAATAAATACATCTCGTTATCTAAATTTTTGGATGTTTTTCTTCTCTAAAATCAGTCTTCGGAGACGAAGCGTAAAATGGCGACGGCGTTAAACTCGTAATAAACGTCAATCGCACAAAACCGCCGCATACTTTTTCCACAAATCAAGACCATCGCGATCTAACAACGAACACGCGCCACAAATAACAACGGTTGAATAAATTGTGGCTCAATTACTTTAATAAATATACAAACAACGATATCCTAAAAAAAAAAAAAAAAAGAAACACTAGAGAAACTTCAATTTTCTTTTCGCATCTTCCGATAATCAGTGAAAATGACGAATGATTGTTGAAGAAGAATTTTCTCGACGCCATTTCCGGTTCGGGTATTCGTTTAGCCTGTCTGAAAAATGTCCGCAAAGAACGAACAGCTCGGAATTGCAGCATCTTCTTTTTTTTCCACGTGAGTCCCTTTCGAAAGATTTTCTCCTCGTTTTTCCTTTTGCCCAACTTTCTTACGCGATAAATCTTAAAATGTCCCGCGTACACCGTTGTACGGGGGACATTTTGTACTTGAGGATAGCAGCGATACCGCAATAACAAATTTGAACGATAACGTCGTTTAAGTCTGTTGTTGCGACATCCCTGTTATTGGCATCATTGGCGACATTGTGCAGTTTCCGTCTTGTGTGCGACACGGCGGCGTAAGAGTCACACGATCGAACGCATCGATATGTATCGATGAGGAATCGGCGGAACAAGGTCAAGCTTCCATTTCGCCTTTCAGCCTCAGACGAGCAAAGTCCTCGAAGATTATATCGTCGTCGCCGTCCGCCTCCCTGCAGAAAAATTTAAAAAAAATTCAATAAATATGATTTATAAATCCTTGATCTTTTTATAGGAAAAATGCAGGAATATAACTCAAGCAGGAATATTATTTAAAAAAGAAAGATTCAGATCTTTTTTAATACATACAGTGAGTTACTTAATGAGATTTGAATATGTAAAATATCATATTTTTCTTTTTCCTTAATAAAATATGATTGACAAGCCTGGATAATATTTTAAATTTACATTCTTTTATATAAATATAACGCAATATTATGTTTCTCATACAAATATATATATATATATATATATATATAAATGGTGTGATGTTATTAACAAATATAATTTATTAATTACGTTTCATTGGTCTATGATAGTGAGAAATTTTATTTAAAAATTACATTTAAATTTAAATTCTTTAGATTACTCACGTATCTAATTGTATCAAATTTGTGTCGAGCGGAATCTCTCCGCTGTCAGTTTTGTGCGTAGGACTTGGTCGAGCTGTGGACGGCATTGGTTCCTCCTCTTCCGGTTTGGGATGCATCAAAATAAAGGGCAGTTCCGCGACTAACTCTCTATAAATCAAAGATAATAGAAATCTATTAAAATTTATTGAAATTCAATATATTAAATCTGTAATTTAAAAATTCTTAAAGAATTTCTCGAGATATTTAAATGAGACTTACCCTCCAAGAGCACCAAGACAAAGTTTGACTTTGACTTTGTACTGGACGATTATGCCGAGGTTTTCACGTTGCGACGGGTCAACCACTCTACAAATTAGATTTATCGTCATTAGTAACGTTATTATCATTGATCAACATTAATATCAAGTAAAAGCTCAGGCGTAATTAATTACGTTATAGCATCATGCAAAGACGAAAAGAAGCACACGGAATGAAAATTTTAAATCTAGATCTGTTCGTTAAACAAGCAAGCAGAGCTTTTAATTTTATATAAAACATTTATGTAAAACGGTAATCACGTACATATCTAGTCAAGCCAACAATAAAACTATAGTTTTGCAACGGCAAAGAACGAGTTGTAATTTTTTCATGCAATTTTATGCAAGCACAATGCGGTGGCGATGCCATGTTTTCAAACAACAAGCACAAGCAGAAGGAAGATGGGATTTTGGTTTAAATATTTGCCCTAGGTACTCTAAATCTCTTAGATCCTAGTTTCTTAATTTTTTTTTTATATCGTTGAAACATTTCAAGAAATGTTTGAAAAAAAAAAAATAATGAACAAAGATTTAGGTTTTTGCTAATTATCAAAATTTTTATATCCGAAGCTAACATCATCATAATCATGGAGTTTAGTTGAGAGTTTAATGATATAAAAAAGAATATATTTAATCTTCGCTGAGAGACATATACCATATATATATACATATATGAAAATAATAAGATTTAATCTTTAAAAGTTTTTGATATCAAAACTACAATTTGATTTTAATTCTTGTTAAAGAAAGACCAATGCTAGATTTTACAAAGTTGGCATCGAAAGAGTAAAGTCACTTGGATCTCAAGATCTATGGATTTCATTTATTAATTCTTCTAAAATTGTGAAAATTCTTATATTCCTAAATTTTGGTTCAAAATATCGAGATCTATAGATCTAAGGAATTCAAGACGTGCGCACGTAAATACTATTTTCAATAAAGCTGAGTGATACGAATTTCGCAAAATAAAATGACACGTCGCCCGACAATGCCGGTTGTTCGTCGCTCGATGAATCGATCGAGAAATTAAAGAGAAATCGAAGAAATAATCGTTGAGAAAAGCTTTCGTTGCACAGGCAGCCAACATGTATCTCCTGTCCGTTCTGTATGAAAAGCGTTGCGGATGAGAAAAATTCCCAAAGGCGTGTTCAGCTGCGCGTTGCGTGCGTAAAACACGTGTGTGTATGTGTGTTATATGTAACAGACACTGCCCGCATTCTTGTCCCGCATTTAGCGCTAAAAGCTATACTTGTTCTCATCGACTTTTCCAAGAATTGTGTTGAATCATATTTTCTCTTTTCTCATAATTTTTTTTTTATTTGAATATTTTATTGTTTATGTGTCTAACTTTTAGAAAGTTAAAAATCAAAGAGAATCATTTTCTTTATGAAAATATTTTATGTATAAAAACATGTTATTCAATAATTTATAATGATGTAGTATTTAATGAAAGTGAATACATTCTTCTACATAAAAAAGTAAAATTATTTGAATAATTATTATTTTTTTATATTTATATTTTTTGTAGAAATTCAAACGTGTTATAAAGAGAAATTCCAAAACATTTTTTGTGTACTATGCCATTGCCACGAGTCATTGAAATTTTAATTTTTGAAGTATTATGATATAATTGAAGTCTGAAAATAGCAAAATTTTTAATGAATAATTTTGATGGGTATCTTCGTTTTCTTTCTCAAGCGCTAAATGTGTGATTAATAACACGGCGCGGTGTATCGATGTAACCTAAGCATGTCTGCGTGTATCTGCAGGCTTAGTTTCAGACATCGCATCCTTACAGGGTGCTGGACGCCAAATTGGTGTCCTCGTGTTTGAGCTGACCGTCGAGGGCGAGCCCCCATTTATCTTTGTTGTTGGCCAGGAGGGGTGTTAAAGTGAACACCTTGCTGAGCGTGAAACCCGGGCCCACTGGGCATCCCTCTCTGACATTTGAACACACAACCAGCATGAGTGTCAGTGCGTGTCACGTGCGGATCGAAATTGCGAAATTGATATCGCGCTGTCAGCGTAAAGATCGTCGACAAAATGTTTAATTCTATTTAATTTCCTATTAATATTTAAATTAATAATTTGTATTTATTATTAATAATATATAAACGCATTTATATGTATGTTTTTTAAAAATAAATTTAAATATTATCTGTATGAAAAAATATTTAGAAATTGTCTAATATTAATTCTAATCGATATCTAGAATAATAATCATAATTTTTTATGATTCCTTTGAGCCGAAAAAATTCACAAAATTTCTATGGTTTTGTGCGGAAATTCACGCCTAATCAAAATAAAACAATAAATAAATAAATAAACGAAATTAAACTTATTTTAATCTTGTAATATACATATAAATATATACGCGCGATAGTACGATATGTCAGTTTGTGCATTACACTGCGATACAAATTACGATTACAAAAGATGAGAATAAGGCAAGGGCTTGACAATCTTTACTTACTTATCTTTACGTACTTCAGTATCTAAGGGATATACATATATAGAGAGTGAAACACACTTACATGTGTATACTATTAATTGGAGAGAAATTTGTTTTAAGAAACTATAAAAAATGTCAAGAATATACTTTTCTAATATAGAAAAAAGAAATAGAGTTAAAATAAAAATATAAATATACAAATTTAAAAATATATATATCTGAAAATAAAAAAAAGAGGGACGGGGGCGGAGATAGAGAATGAGAGTGCGTGTGTGAGG
The DNA here is from genome assembly GCF_030449975.1 of Polyergus mexicanus. NCBI lineage: Eukaryota > Metazoa > Arthropoda > Insecta > Hymenoptera > Formicidae > Polyergus > Polyergus mexicanus. The sequence goes on from NW_027223323.1 coordinate 7,179,209, forward strand.
AGAGGGAGCTTTGCCAAGGAAATGAAACCACCACCGATCGAGATCTATACGTGATTACAGGCCACCACGTTAAAAATCCCCAGCACAAAGTCACTAAGAATACTGCCATTCCATTTTTCATTTGTTTTGCATTAATAAGAAAAAGAAAAAAAAAAGATATTAAGAAAGGGAGGCTGAGAATGATCTTGTCTTTTAACCTTACTTTTTATTATCCTCATAATATCTAAACGCTAAAAGCAGGATTAAAAGAAGCGATAAACTTCTCGAATAAAAAGAACGCGATTAAATTTAACGCTCTTTCTGTCTTTGTTTCTGATTTTATTTATTCTTTCAAATATTTTAATGAAATTTATGTAATTCATTTGACAAAAGCAAATAATTTACATGTATAAAGCTATATTTTATTAACTTATAAAATAACTTTTCTTATAAGATTCAAATTATTAATCAAGAATTAATTCAATTCTTAATTTAAATTTTTCACAATCATTCTCGAATGTCATTAAAGCGAACTACTATTTTATGAATTTCTGTCTTTTCTAATAACATTATAAAGCTACTCCAAAAAGATTAGATAGAGCATGTCGCCGCTACGTCTTATCTTTATGGCACTCGAGCACGATGAGTTTCTATAAAGATTATACATTCGTCATAAGATATCGTCGTGATTATAGTCGCATTACAGAGAAACGACGCGAGCCTGCATTTGGCCGTTTTCCAGCCTCCCCGTTATCTTTATTTTTTTTTTCCCCTTAGTATTCGGCAGAGAAAAGGTGAGAGAGTAATGAGGGAAACAGCGAGCTCTTAATCTCGCACTCACATTGTACTAGACGCGAGATTGGTGTCCTCGTGTTTAAGCTGACCGTCTAGAGCTAGGCCTCGCTTGTCTTTGTTCTCTGCAAGCGTTGGCCTTAGAGAAAACACCTTGCTCAGAGTGAATCCTGGCGCTACCCCTATACTGCCAGTGCAATAATCTTATTTTCCTGCTCGTTACAATCCTGCTTCTTTTCTCGCGTGTTATCGCGCATGTTACGCGATGTATAAATCGCTAAAACTTTATTGCAGCTTGAGCTGATTGTTCGAGAAATGACATCTTTTAACATCTCTAAGTCGGCGACATTTTAACAATCGTAAATAATTAACAACGTTAAATCGTCTAAATCATTAATGGTCTAAGAAATTAATCGTTTACTGACTTAAAAAATTACTACTTTTTATCGTAATTAAAAAAAGCGATTTCCTAAAGCAAAACAATTGTCTCGAAGGTTTCTGCTTGTTTTATAAATGAAATTTTATTTAAAAATACGAGAAAAAATTATTTGCGTTCTTAGAAAAATTTGATTTAATTAATTTCTAGAAGTAATAAAAAATTTAAATCTAATTTAATTTTCCTCTAATTTCTCTCGCCAAAGTACGATATTGTAGTTCCTCGCTAAGGGATGGGAGAAATAATTGACTGGAGAATACTCACTCGCTCTCGGCCTCGGCGACGGTGCACTTATATTGCGCCGTGGAGAACAGACAGATGTCCGCAAACTGCCTAACCGACACTTTTATCTTTTTCACAGTCCGGTTGCTATTGTTCGCTATGTGCACGTTAACAGCTATGTTCTCGCCGTGATGATAGAGCTCCTTGTCGAGGGAAGCTTCTAGGTGCAATTTGTTCGGGGACATCATAAACTCTTTGCTGACCTCCACCGAGGGCTGCTCGCCCTGTTTCGATGGCGCGTACATGATCTTCCTGATCGCTAGTCTCACGCAGCTCCTGCAAGTTGAATTAGTTGATCGATGAAAGCAGTAATGAATTAAATTAATTGCCGCTTTGATCATTAATCGGTCATAAACGGAAGTATTTTTTATATAATATGAATAAATATCCTGAATCAAGAATATGTGTAAAATCTATTTTATTTTAAACAAAGATTGGTTTTATTTCATGAGAAAGGAATTTAAAAAAAAAAATTTTTTTCTAAAACTTTAAATAAGAATTTCTTTAAGCTTATAAACAAAAGAATTTTCTTTCACGTTAAATTGAGATTCGTACCTTTTATGTGGTTTGTCATCTTGCGTCTCACCTACGAATGCTTTCAACTCATAGTCGACGCCGCAGGGTTTGCCGGTGTCGCCTGGGGCCGGTTGTAGGGTGACCGAGGCTGGACAGTGAGGCGGTAACTCGAAATAAAAGGGATACGCATTGCTGCCCAACTTCTTGATCAGCCTCTCCTGCAATCGCGTCAGCTCCCTGGGGGGCTGAGATCCTTGCACCACAGGATAGATCTGTTCCGCCGCGAGATAGAGATCCTTGCGAAAGGTCAGCCCGAGGACATCGAGATCCTCTCTGCCGTACTTGAACGCCGCGAGAACGTGACCGAACACCTTTCGTTCCTTTATGTAGTCGGGATCGATCAGGACGACTCCGTCTGTAATCGTCGAAATCGTTTCTCTTATCGCGAGATTCGAAGAAAAGATGAAGTCATGCAATAGTTATTTTAGACAAATACACATCCCGAGTGTACCTATACGTCATTTCTCTAAGAGGATGCACGCATGGATACGAATTATGATGGATACTTGCCGATCGGATCGACGTGCGTGATGTGATCGACGAAGTCTCTCTTGCCAAGATAGACCGTGATCTTGCCATTGAGGCTGGATTTTTTGAAGACACGAGTGGCCTGTCGCTTGTTGACACTATCTATAGTGTCCATCGCGTTGCTTTCCGGGCTAACGCTGGCTCCTAACTCATTTGAGTCCTCAGTATCTGAGAAGTCCGACTCCGAGCTCTCCCACTGCAATATCATCGCGATAAAGCCATTTGTTAATAATTATATATAGAATTATATTTTTAAATTATATCGTATTATATACAATCGTATAATATATGTTTTTTCTTTCTCTTTTGATAGTGTCTACTATTAAAATACTCTTTTCTATATTTACCTCTATTATATTCTCTCCTAGTTCTTTCATTTTGATGCAGATATTTGTATTTATTTTAATCAGTTAATTTAATTACGAGACACTATGTGCCATTAATATTTATGAATACGGCCAAAATGTAATCTATAGCCGAATTATTTGGTTTAATTATATATCTCTCATATTATTTTTATAACAGGCAAAATTTTCTCTCCTTTCTTTTCTGTCATATATTTATCTCCAAAGCTTCTGTAAATAATTGATTTTGTAAAAAAAAAAAAAAAAAATAATGATATAATCTGTTATCTATTTAAAAAAAATTTTATGTTTGCGTCGTTGCATTTCAGAAAATATTCCTCCTTTATATAAATATACACAACTTTTTCAGATTATTTTTATTTTTACTTTTCTATTGTCGCGATAATAAACCGTTTGCACTAAACTAATTTTTTTCAAAATTATATTAAAAATACGATCGCGGTGAAAGATGTCGGAGCGCTTCGGGGCAACGTCGAGCTTACACTGATCCACTCCGGCAAATGGATGTCAATTTCAATCGGCGCTCAAATAATACTTAATACGATAATGCCGGTACAATAATTCGTACTCGCGGGGTTTTACACGCCGCGTGCCGCCATCGGTTACAGATGCTCGAATGACGAATGTAATGCGAGATATAATATGAGATGAGATGAATCCTATACCATGTGTCGTGCAAATCCCGATTGGTCTGTTCAAACTTTTATAGAATATTAAAATTAAAATTTCAACTTTTTCTTGTTATACATTGCGAGCAAAATAACATTCTCATTAATTTTTCAGAGAATGTTAAGATAACGAAGTTTCTTTTCTCATTACAGCAAAATTTACTTTGAATTAATCGAAACATAAGATTGTGTTACTAATTTACATTCCTGTATTCACCCGTACTTACAACAGTCTCTCCATTAAATCGCTGATTAAATTACACTTGAGCAAAGATCGATACTAACTTTGTTAAGGAAAAGAATGGTCAATTTCAAGAGAAAAATATTCTTGCTATTTAATTTTCTAGCTATTATACTGCGCCATTCAATTTATTTCTTTCTTATAAAAAAATATCTTGATATTTAACTTATTATTTATCCTTAGAAGAAAACATCATTTTATTTAATATATTATTTTTCTCAGAGAATTATCTAGCCTTTTGTTTTTTTATTTGTACTCTTTTAAAGGTTCTCTAATATATACATATATATATATATATATATATATATATATATATATATATATAAATAATTAATTATTTATTAATTAATAAAAAGATGTCTATGTGTATGTATATATATATAATAAAGATGTTATAATATATATTTATATTTATTTGTTATATATATTTTTTGTTACTTTATTATATATTTTGAATGTTGAAATATTTTATTTAATACTGTTCTTTCGTGACACCATATATAATCAAAAGCATGCGAGAATATAAGATTGTGCTGTATGTCTACTGTCGATGTAACGGGTCAGCGCAAAGGAACAAGGGAACTTGCGTACGTATTTGACGTCACTGTGCCAAATGTTATCGCAGAGCATCGAAATACACGCTTCATTATCAATTTATGCGCCATAATCAGCAGAGACTGTCGAGTATCTTCCGCATCGCGGAAGATAAAGCGAAAATAGATTCCGCACACAAGTTTCATTTATTTTAATAACAATTTATTTGTTCGACGTATACATATTATTATACCTTTAATTATAATGAAAGTTTCACGCTAGAAATATTTATAGTAATAAAAATAAACTTTTCGTAATATATTCTGTACGTAATAAATATATTATGTACGTCTCGATATATTTTCAATGCTGATAATAGAAGAAAATACGATGTTAATCTAACTCTCTTTTCATTTTGGAGAATCTTTGTTCGTTAGCTATTTGCAATTCTTGATCGACAATAGTCCTATAATTTGAATTATTCAGGGCAAACTTTTCTTTTTGCATGCTCAATGGACGGAAGTTGGTCTTACGATTCATTTGACGTCACTCACATGTGTTATCTGCATGCCCCGGAATAAATATTCGGCATTGCTAGCTCGAACAGGCGCTCGTTATCGCAATCCTCCCTAAATCAAACGAATGTAAAGAAAAAAAGAAGCAATTACGCCCAGAAACATAAATTAAAAAATCGGTAGACTTTATTTATTATTATCCTCATGTATTTATTCGCGATATAATAAAATTGAAAGTTAATTAATTAAAAAGAGAACGCGACGTGTCAAATTAATATTTACATAAATGTTAATTAAAATATTTGCATGTGCAAGGTATTTTATTAGTAGATCTATTATTTAGTAGATTATCTTTCTCTCAATTTGTTAAATTATTGGATGTAAATTGATGAAGAGCAAATTATTCAATTCGCAATTGTCTGTTTTAATTACGTTTTCCCACATTTAGTTCAATATTAAGACGGTTGAAATGACGATTGAGAAGAGGATGGATATTAATTGTCATTTGGTGTACATTACATTACATATTTTACATTTCGATTATTGCTCTCCTTTTTTTCTCCTCGAGAAGGAGGATTTCTATAATGAGAACTGTCAGTCAATTTCAAAGTATAGTTCAATTATTCCGCCATCTCGTAGATAATCCACTATTGTTTAACGAGCTTTTATTATACGAATTCGAGGCCTGATTGTGCTTTTGATGGCGAATAAACGACGTAGAAACGAACAGAGTAATGGCATTGCATTCTAAGTCGTTCGCAGTTTATAGCGCTCTTATAACTTATTGCCGTGATTCTATAACCGGCGCAAAACTACCGGGAATCATACTACTCAATCGCCGTTGACGTCAGTATTCTATATACAGGGTGCCCCTGATTGATGTTTAGCTTCTCCGATTGAGAAAACTAAATTATTCAGAAGCTCTTCCATTCCATTTCATCCCATTATTCAGGATAGCGTCGAGAATTCTCGTCTCATATAATAAGATTCTTTGACTAGTGGAATCGATTGTTTCTTAAGCAGATTCGATTGGTCGCCAATTTCTGATTTTTTTTTTTTTTTTAGCAAATAATGTTAAATATTTTTTAAAATTAAGAGATTAAGAGAAATAGTTAAAAGTTGATAAATTAGGTAAGGTTTAAATGTCATAGGAGAGATAAAATTCATTTTGACGTTTCGCAAAAATTTTTGCAGTCGAGAAAGATTTCATAGCAATTTTTTCGAACCTTGTATTTGTCTACAAACATGTCAAACCATATACGAAAGTTTAGTTTTCGTATTTCAAAACATTCGGCAGATCGATCTTGCCGGAAATAACTTATTTACGCGAAGCACACACACACACACATACAAGTTACTTAACAAGAGAGACAAGGAGAAAGAGAGAAAGAATATACAATGTTCCCCAAGACCTTATCTGTCAATAGCGAGTAATTCTTTTAATACACATAATTTTGAATCATATAATGATTCAGAGTAATAAATTTGAAAGAGCCCGCAACATTGAACGTTACGGAATTTTTTCCTTTCCAATAAAATTATCGCGATAACGATAGTGAAAATTTCTACGGAACGATAATCTCCTACATTATCGGATTAAATGAGCTTCGCCTTATTAGAATTTTAATCGTTATTCACGATACTTTTCATTAATGATTTTAATCTCAAAGAATTGATGAAATAATGTTCTTCTTTTTTCACACTCATATTAGTGTCGTTCAATCTTTCTTCGCGAATATAACCAGGTGGTAATATCGCGATCGGTGGAAAATTGAGCAGGAAATTTTTACACGGACGCGCTATAAACGAGCTGCCGTTGTGTGTTGCAGGATTTATTGTATATTAATCATTATCTAGCGTATTACGCGACGGGCCATGTTGCGATCTTTTGCGTCGCACGAGTCTCCCTCATGCCGATGGTCCATGATAAATGATAAACTACACCCAGGTAACGCGTATCCCAAAAGATCACGGAGCGATAAAATATCAAGCTTCTTTTTAACATGTTATTTTTGTAGAACGAAAGGACACCTTAAAAAAACTTGCTCCCACGTTCGTCAATTTAAATATAGCCTTGTTTTTAAAAAAAAACTCCAATTTATTACAATTAAATTATGACATCAAAGATGTGACAAAACATGTGATTTTTTTCGTCAAAATAATGTGAATTAAAATATGTTTACATTCTATAATATTTGATTATAAGAATAAACAAATATTCGTGTATATATATATATATGTTTTCTTTTTTATGTTTAACTGTATATGTGTAAGCGTGTAATAGCGCTATATTGAATGTTGCGTCAAGGCCAACAGGTAAAGCATCAAGCTCTTCCTTAGTTTCTGGTTTTGCAACAATTTCAAGTATCCTTGACAGAACTTCGTCAGAAATCGTATATAAGTGGCAGAATTAAATTTCTATGTATTCACTGTGTATCCTCGCATCTGGCACGTTTGACACGTGATTCGATAATTGAATTCAATAATCATCGGATAGCCAATACATAAATAAAACCGATACTTCGTATACGCAACGATCCGATAATTAAAGAAAATTTTTCCGATAATGAAAGAAACATCTCTCCGTTATTGAATAAAATCAGAGTCTCGGGTTTTAAGGAGATCCGATCTGTTTTGATGAATTTGAATTTTTCATACTTTGCTTTCAAGAGCTACCACATCGACCGGAACGAATTAACGAAGTTAGAGCGCGTAATTTTGCGTGATTAAACTATTCCGGATTAAGTTAAAGCACTCACGACTTTGCAAAATACGAATATCGATCCGAGCGTCGTCCTGTAGTCTCGGGGGATATTTAACGGCGGGAAAAATTACGACGAGAGTAAATTGTTTTCGAGGAAACATTGCATTTTTAATTATTAGATGAAATGAAAAAAATTATACGTAGTTATTTATTTATGCGAAAAAAAAAAATATATATATATATTGCACTCGATTTTTAAAATGTATAATCACGCATTGTGTTTTGTCTTCATTCAATACATATAAGTAATAATATTAAAGATTTCGTTATGTTAAATTAAATAGACAATTTTTATTGTTTAATTTATGCATTCGGTAAAGTAGCAATGAATGCTAGCGAATTTTAATTCTAATCGCGACAAACTGTTGCATTCCATTCCATAGTAGAATATAATAAATGTCTTTATTGAATAAGAGGGTAAAGCGATAGACAATTGGCTGGACACGTTTATGCATTGTGCAAGTCGCGTTAATTGCCTTATTTAATCGCCGATTGTCTTTGACAATCTGGCTATCGATCATCGATAACGTCAAGGACTGGCTGCGATGGTCGGCGATAATGAATGGCGAAGAGAGAAGCACGATTTATGTTTATATTTTATTATAATGTATTTATCGTCGCCGCAAACGAGAGAGATTACGGATTTAATTAGAAAAATAATGACAGAGATAATAACGAAGAAGAACCAAAAAAAAAAAGAGAAATGGACGCATAAATGCAAGAGCACGTATAACATTGCAATAATGTAAAATGATAAATTCTAGGAATATAAAACGATATCTGTTTCTTGTAAAAGATATGTAGAAGAAGAAAAAGATATATATATATATATATATATATATATATATATATATATATATATATGCTTTATTTATACCGATAGCATCAACGAGAGGGATATAAAATTTTATAAAATAGTTTATACAATGATAATTAGCTGATATATAATAATAATACAGTATTTGTAATATTGAAAATTACGTAATTTTTATAATATTAAATATGTTTTTTTAGAATGTATTTTTGTTTTAAACTTTTTATATTTAATCAAATATGGCATTGAATCTAATGATGCATTAATCATTAATTTATCAGATATCGTCACTTATTTCCTTATCGAGACTAGAGAAAGAGAGAGAGAGAGAGAGAGAGAGAGAGAGAGAGAGAGTAAAAAACACAAATGTTTAAATCATCCGAGGATACAAAGCAAAGGATTAAATTCTTAAAAGCGCATCCGTTGCAGCAATTTTGTTGGCAATTTTCCATCCGAGAGAAGGAGGGAGACTTGTCACATCGATATCTATCAACGTCAGCGTACTTTTTTTTACAAGCGTCCATCGATTTCGTATCGCGGCGAATCTTGCCGATCGACAGAGGAGGAGAGAATACGCGTCGATGCATCTCCGGTGCATTTTCCGCCGGGGGTGCAATTAACGTCACGTGGAAAAGCGACGTGGTGAAAAGCGAACGGTATATAACCGATCGATGAACGCGATAGACGAGGCAACCTGTCAGGTTCGATTTTCGATACGTGGGGTCAGAAGTCACGCGATTGTGGATGCAACGTTGATGATGGTCTCGCCCGAGATAGCAGGTTAAACATACACATCTCTCGACTCCCCCGTCTCTCTTTTTGTTCCCCTCCCCCCCCCCCTCCCTCCTTTTTCCCCGCATCGCTCACCGTCCCGTTATCACGCAACTTGTGGAAGAGAGAGCGTCCAATCGCATCGATAACGATAATCGCGCCGCATCGCTCTCGTGTCGACGGCTTTTATAAATGAGCATTTTCGGATGAATGCGCGCCGTAAAATCATGCCGTGTAAACAAAGCCTGCTCCAATACTACACGCAATTACGATGATATTGTATTGATACAAAAGAATTTATAATAATATTAATAAATTTACAATATAATGAGGAAATTTTTGCGATATACAACATTGTGAGCGAGTAATACATCATTTGATTTGATAAAATATTGTAAAATTGTTAAAATAAAATAAACAAATTGACATTTAATAGTGCGAATAAATAAGAAGAGAAGAGGAGAGATTTTTCAAGTAAAAAGGAGTAAAAGAATTTGCGCGAGATATGTCTATAAAATACTCGTAATTGGATTAGTTAGTCGGGATTTTTCTCTTGGAATTCGTTATCTAATGTAAAACGTTATATAAAAAGATACGTAAACTGTTATTATTAATCGAGATAATTATTATTACGTAATTCACGCGCGAGGATAAAAGTGAAATGTAGAAGAAGATCCGGCAAATGTCTTCGATAATAACAATAGACAATAATTAATGACACATCGTCGGAATGTGCTATTATGCAATGACAGAGATGAAATTCTTCTTTCAATCGAATAATCCGTCGTCACGTGCGCGTATTCGACAGACGACGAGTAAAATACAATAAAATGCTAGAATTTTGGAAACGATCCTTTACGTATAATTTTATTAAATTTCGTTGAATTTCCACACGCGACACGTATCTATTTACCGAGACGAAATCCCGGGGGAACAGTCTTTAGATCGGCAAGATTCATTCGGGAAAGTCCACGAGATTCCCGTCATTCCGTTTCGAAAAGTTCTCCCTCGTCCTGAACCGGATATGCGATACGTGGTTTAATGCCGTAAACAAACGGCCCGGACATTCCCGCAATAAAGACACATCCCGATGGATTATTTTTGCATAAAGCGTACAGCGAATATACAGAGAACCGAACAATATGGCATCCTTTATTTTGGAGAATCGCGGCTGGTTCATTTCCCTCTGTGTATACTATATACAGCTTTATACGGTTACGTGTAAACACAAATACCTATCATCCGAGAATCACATTTTCTAAGCGTTTTATGATTGTAAGAAAATTAATAAGAATTAAATTAACGTACCTTTTCTTTAGTTTTATGAGGGATTATTGCACATGTATAAATAATTATAAAAGTGATTATAAATAATTTATGGAAAGGGAGAATAAAGCTAGCGTTTCATTAACGCGATAGAATTGTTTACGAGCGCGCGTACACTTGGCAGGTGACTTTGGTTTTTCGGAGTCGCCAGAATTCCCGGAATTCCGCCTTGCTGGCGTTCCGTTGGAATGACTCAAAGAAGGAGCGGGAACGACCCGCCGCTCTTCCTTTCTCGCGCGTGTAAATACCCGCGGCGAGAAATCCTTTCTCGGACGAGAGTGGAATCTCGGATCTCTTTTCGGAGGCTCCGTGTCCCATCGTGTCCGGGCCGCCGAAACGCCAAACGCGAGAGGAAACGAGAAGAGATGACGATGAGACGACGATAGATACCAGTCGATTTTCGGCTGGGAAAATGGAATTTCTACGCATCCGGCGTGATGCGGATGCGATACTCGGTCTTACCTAAGGTCCCGCTGTCCCGTGCGAGCCCACACCCTCGGTCTCTCGGACGCTCCTCCTAAGATTGTCAACGCGGTGCGACGCGTCGCGACGGCGCGACGCTCCCACGCGACGCTCACCCCTGCGACTCGCCCGCGTGCCAACACCACCGTCTTATTTATCGCGAAGGGTTCTCGCGCACAAAGAGGATGCCCGCTCTGGTCCCGCTGTGCCCGCTCATCAGTCGGAAACGCGCACCGTGGTTACTGAATCGAAGCTGCAGGCACGTCGCGCAGAACCAAGAACCAGCGCCTTCCGCGGCCTGTTTTGCGGCCGGTCGGGTCCGGGAAAAAGTTCCTATTTCTCCCTGAATCTCCTACCTGAACCCTAGGCACACGGATGGCTTAAATTTATTTGCGATCTCAAATGAAACAAACGAGTATTCGGATGGAGGGAGAAATTAATGAAGGACGGTTGAACACAAGGGTTGTTCTTTGCACCTTCTAGTTTCGACTTTTGTTCTGAACAAGATAATTTGAATTTGTCCAGAATACTGAATGGACGGAAAATTACTAGCATTACATATTATCTGTTTTTCCCATTTGCATAATTCTTTTAGATTTTTCACACTTACAATAAAACAAACGATTATTTTGAACCAAAATCTGAATAAAAAAAAAATAAAAAAAAAAATTTTAGAGAAAGTCATAGAGAGAAAATCGCAGATAAAAAAATCTCACTTATCAAAGATTTATCTAAAGTTTAGACAGCTGATTTAAATTATACGACTACGTTTACACGTCAACCCGATTAAGGGTGCCGTGTAACAGAGCTCTATCTCTATACGTGTGTCTTTTTAGCACTATTAGATTATAATATGTACATTTTACATTTTATATTTAGTTATTATTAAATTATATTCACTTTTCTTTATTAAATTAAGAATTGATAATTTTTTTATTAGAACGTAACTTCAAATTCACATCTTATATGAAGAATATATAAAATAACGTAACATTAATTTAAAAGATTTAAACATAATTTGTCTTTACATTATATTTACTATAAATGCTAGTGGATTCCTTAGTGAAATAATGATTTGGACAAAAATAATTCTGGACAAATTTCATGCACTCATAAATTTCTCTCTGGTACCTGTCTTTAATACCAGAGGTCAGTTTCAAACACCTTTCTTGAAACTTTTTTTAGAGAATTCCTCTTCTTAAAATTATACACAAAAATATATATAAAAAAAAAACGAGATGTTACAAAGTATTTTTCTCAAAAATCTTCAAAATTACTCCAAATCTTTATGTTAAAATGTTTTTAAAGATATGTCCAAGTTTTCATTAATTCGTATATTTTACCAGCAGATGATATATGTAATGCACGTGGTGATTGAAAATTTTTCATATCATTAAAAAAATTTTGTGGGAAGTATCAAATGACTTCGTATAATAAAAAAATTATTATAAATTTCGAAAAATTATTTTTTATAAGTCTTCGATAAAAAATATTTTATCTTATGTTTTCACCCTAATAATGCACTTGGATCAGAAATGTATGTTGGGCATCAGCCTAGAGTTCTCCCTCTACGACTGATGAAATCTGGGGGAAAAGCCGACAGCTGTCGTGACGGAATTTCGTTGGTCTATTTCGACGGCAGAAAACATCTCGATTATATCCAGTAGCTATTATACACGTCAGTGATGGATAGTGATAGTTGGCGCGTAGTTTACATACGAGCGTAGATGCGTAGTGTTTGATTGTGACAGAGGTAAGGGGAGTCGTGTTTGCCACTTACCTTTTTTATTAAGCAGCGTTGTCGGCGCAATTATCTATCTTCTTTCGACATCTCTTAAAGTTGCGTTTGTTGATTGAGCGTGATAAAAAAATAATCGGCGATTTAGTCGACGATTTGCGACAATCGTTATCTGTCAATTGTTACGTCCTGCCGATGTGCTCCGATCGGGAGTGACGAAAATTTTGGAGTAATCGACGACATTGACTGACAGCACCCACGTCGAGTGACGAAACGATTTGTTTTCTTTCGCAGGCAGAGCGCGAACTCAAAATGGCAGACGACAAAAACGACGAGACGCTGGAACGAGATTCGGAAAGTAAATTGGATCCGGCGGAGGAGAGATCGCGGTATTTTAAAAAATTGGAGAAATGGCTCCAGGAAGCGTACGCTTGGCAAAATGTTGCAGCGATGTTTCCCTATTACGTGATGTCGGGACATATTGCGAATCCGACACCCGGTATGAATAAACACGACTCGTTTTCATAAGATAAATTATACGTCGAAGATTAAGAATGAATAAGAATATTTTTATTTAGAAGAAATTTTTTTAAAGAGAAAGCTTCGTCAAATTTAATTTTATTTTTTATAATATATAAAAATAGAAAGATATATATATTGTATATATATATATATATAAATAAAAACAGCTTTATTAAATTTATATTATATAATCTAAAATATTTTATCTCAAAAAATTATAATAAAATTTTTCAGAAAAGTATGCATATAAAATAAATACTGATAAATTTTGGAAAAAATAAAATTCTGTGTATATCTATATTTAAAAATAAGGAACTTTATATTCTTTTGATACATATATATACATATACATAGTAATAAATTATTACTGGATGTGCAATATATAACAATTTTAGTTAAATTTAAAATTTTGTCAAGATAAGTAATCTTTATTTTTAAAAATATTAGTTTTATTTTATGAGAGTCATAATATATGACTTTTCAGCTTCGACAGCCTTTCAACCAAATCAAGGGCCAACAGCATCGAATAGACCGGGAGTGATAATTGGAAATACAGACAGACAGAACGTGGAAGTGAGACAAAGGAGGCCTCAGGAACAACCAGCGGGTCCTTTCCAACCCCCTGGAGCTGAAGGTTAAAATTTTGCTTGAAATTCTGTTTGAAGAATTATTAGAACATATATCGTGTGAAAAACGTCTATATTTTATATGAACTTTAAACTTATCTATTTTAGGTTACGAATATCGCATTCCTCCGATTTGGAAAAGGTTCGCCGCGGAATTTATAGACTCAACGATGCTATTTCTTTTGAAGTTCTCCATCACCTTTATCGCAATCGACGTGTTTGATCTTATGTATGTAAAAGGACGCAAACAGTTTAGTAATATAAGAAAGTCTACAGGTTTCTCCTTTTTGTATATTACAAATTGATAAAACTTGTATTAAATATTACCGAACTATTATATTTTTCTTTTCAGTGCGAAAGATAAGCTTTTTCTTTTATTTTTTATATTTTATTCTAATAATTTATAATATTTAAAAAAAAAGATTTTTCTTTCCTTCTTATATAATATACAATTTTTTTTTTTTTTTACTATATACCACAATCTTTTATAAATAGCAATTTTACTTTTCCAGAGAAATCGAAGACTTGGATTTATTGCAAACTAATTTGCGCATTGATTACAAAATGGCTTTAGAAATGACTTATGGAATTCTGATCTTGGAAGTGATTCATCGTGTGATAGTTTGTATTTTTGAGGTAAGAGACTTCTTTGCGGAATCTCGTAAAAAAATAATCGAGCTGTATTTTGTAAAAATAATTTATCCCACGAAAAAAATGAAATTTTAAATAGGAAAATTTAATTCAATTTTCTAAAATTTATTTTTGTAATTGTTATTTTTTCAGGCCTTCTGGCTTCAACACGGTGTGTACGGTTTCATCGGAGGCGCCACTCCCGGCAAGTACATGATGGGTTTGCGGGTGGTTCAGTGTCGAAGTATAACTCCCGTGGAACGTCCGAACGAGTCAGATGTGGTCCTGGTGAGTCCCGGGACCGATCTAGGTCTGCCGTTGGCATTGGGTCGATCGGTGGTGAAAAACTTTGTGCTAGCGTTTTTGTTCCCGATCTGCTTCTCGTTGTTCTTCTTCAGATTTAACAGAACCGGTTACGATCTAATCTGCAATTCCATCGTCGTGGAGGATCCCTATAGAAATTCGAACAACAATCGGATACACCAGCAGTAGCCCGTCTGAGAGAGAGGGAAATGGGATGCTGTATGGAATTCTGTGATGTGTACATACATAACGGCTGTCTGTGCTTCTTATACCAATGTATGCGTGCGGGATTATGCGTGTGTATGTGGCGTGTATATAAATGTAAAAAATAAAAATTATTATTATTGCCGCGAAAAGCCGTTCCAGGATTTTTTTTTTTTTGTATTTAGAGAGATGGGATTATTTGTACCATATATAATTACGAACATTTTTTAGTAGAACTCGATTTTTAATTTATATTTTGTGGCGACTTTTATTTCATTTGTGAAGTAAACAGTATGATAAAATAATATATTAAATTAATTTTTGTAGCAGATTTTTTTTTATACGTGCATAGTTTAGCTTTATTATATCTTTTTTATATCATGTCGTAATCAGTGAATCATAAGACGGAAAAGCAAAATATGAGCGTTTTTTTGTCAGTGAAATTTTATTATTGTTTTAATCGGTAATATTTTTACTGATTTAATTGAATAGAGTATGTTATCGACGTACAACGGCGTTAACCCAATCAAAAATGGCGCTCAAATTTAATTATGTGATAAAAAATTATAATTTAAATTAAGATTTGCAAAAGTATGGATGAAAAATGTATAAGTTGAGCGAATATTTTAGAATAATCGGCTAAATTCAAATGGACAAGTTTCATAAACTATATATTATCTGTGTTCTTCTGTAATATCAGTATCAGTGTTAGCGACCATACTGTTTCACAACGCTTAGGAACGATTTTCAATTGGTTTATCCAGGGGAACATTAGCTTATACATGAGAATATCTTTGTTCTACCGAACACACTTTCCCTTCCGGAAATCGGTGGCGCCGCGTTTTCCACTTCGCTTTCCAGTCGTCGCTACGTCACTTCCCGGTTAAACGTGGCCGCAAGGAGTGGCATCCAAGCTAGCGTCGCGAGCTGTCAAGCTGTAGAACCCGAGAGAGCTAGCGGAGAGACTGTTGAATCAGCCGGCGCAGCTGATCGGCTTAAATGACTCGGCGGGCCGGCCATTGAGCGTGTTATCGTTGCCTGCGTCGTTACCGGAACCCTCTTCAGGCCTGCCAAGTGTCCGTTTCAGGCGAGCGAGAGACAAAATATGTCGTCCTCGGGCGATTTCGGCAATCCGTTGCGAAAGTTCAAGCTCGTTTTTTTGGGCGAGCAGAGCGGTGAGTGTCCCAATACTAGTGTACTAACAAGTGTATGTGTCGCGTTGCGATGTTCTTCGAACACGGATCGATCTTCCCCAAGTGGGATGCGCTTGACGCGAGACCCGGTTCCCTCGGTCAGCAGGCCCCTAATCGGGGTGACTACCCTACGCCTGATACTCTTCTAGGTTATAGATCAATATTCTCCATTGTCGCCGACTACACGGCGACGCGTCGCTGTGTTTTAAATTCTCGGTCATTTCGATCGCGCGTGCAGCGTTTAAATACGATGATCGAGTATATGTACGTCGGATTGTATCTCGATAGGGGCGCGTTTAACGTTAAATACAGAGCGGCGAGTAGATTTTTAAAGCGTCTCTCGAGGAAACTACTTTTCGAATCGAATGCTCTTTCAATATCTTTCCATTATTATTATGATAACTGCGAAAAAATTTAAATATTAATTTTGTTAACAATAAAAATTTAATCGATAGATCGGTAATGTGTATAATAAAGATGTAAATTTTAAGAGAGAAAGATAATTTCCCCCGAGAGTCTTAGAAATGAAAATTTAAAATAAAGCTATAAAATTGTGAAATTTCGAGATAAAAGTTTGAGGGAAATTTAAAGTTGCAAATGTGAATTGAATAAATGAGCCATGCAATTTTTTATTGCAGTCGGGAAGACGTCACTTATTACACGATTTATGTACGACAGCTTTGACAACACATACCAGGTATGTAACGATTTAATCGTCCCTTAATTGTTAAAATCGAGTGTGAATTGATCATTTTTGTTGCATGTTTAAATCTGCATAATTTTTGTCAAAAAAATTTTTTTTTATTGTACGTATGTTGTATTTAGGTTACATAGAAAATATAGGCTTCATTTATGTATAGACTATGCTTTAAATTTACAGGACAATACATCAATATTTTAAATTTTATACGCATCGTTAAATTTTGATCACAAATTTATATTTTTTCAAATTAAATTTTGTAATTAATTTTATAAAATTTTGTTGTATCTATATTTTGATTTTTTATTTAATTTTCTATCGTAATATCGGATTTTTTTAAAAATAGATAAATTTTTGTGTGAGAGATAATTTCTTTGGTTGATAAAGTTCTACTGTCATTTATTAGCGTTACTTGTCATGATAGTAAAACCGGCTATCAATCCTGATAAATCTTATATTGAATGAGAACTATTGTATTTGATTATAAAATGTCATGCAATATTATCATCAAATAATTATCGTCAAATTAATTTTTAATTACATATCTATTGGAACATGACTGTCGAATGTAATTTGTTATGTTTCGGATTGTTCGCTCGCTCTTTCTATCAATTGCACTTTCTACATATTTCGCTCGTTTCTTTTTTATATCATTTTAAGAATGCATGTAAATATGACTATTTCAAATGCAGAAGATGTAAGAAAGTACAGTTAGAACGAATAGACCTAATGCTAGTAGGAGAGGCAGTAGGGAATCGAGATATCGACTTTTTCTGATCGACAAAGATAGAAAGAGAGATGGAGAAATTTGCAGAACGCTGATAATTCATTTCTCGAATTATTATTATTAAATATTATGTACTTTTATAATAAATAATAATATATTGCAATAAATAATAAATAATATATTGCATTTTATTATAGATTATATTATACGAAATTTTTAAATGGGAAATACATAAAAGGAATAGAAAAAAATATGATTATTAATATTGCTTTAAATATAATTTCTATTATATATATGTATACGTATATATATATACATATGTATATATAGTTAATATAATAATTAATTAAATATTGTTATTATTTTAAATTATATTTTTTAAATTAAATTTATTTTTAAATTATATATCGTAATTATTTTAAATTAATATAATGTCAACACTTGATATTAAATATAGCTTCAATTTTTCTCTTAATTTCTAAAGGTGAGCTCGATTTGTTCGCATTTTCGTCGTTTTATATGATTAATTGAATAATTTTTAATATCGTGACATATCGATATGTTGCAGGCTACGATAGGTATAGACTTCTTAAGTAAAACTATGTATCTCGAGGATAGAACTGTCAGACTACAGCTGTGGGACACAGCGGGGCAAGAACGATTTCGTTCTTTGATACCTAGTTACATCAGAGACTCCACAGTCGCTGTCGTTGTTTATGATATTACTAGTAAGCATCAAGTATATAAGGAATATACGGTGTCATAGAAAGCTGTGTGCCAGCAGTCTCGAATTTGATGCTTGAATGTAAAATTCTCTCGCGAACAGTACATATATTTTTTTAACATTATTTGTTCTTTATTTATAAAAAATTTTACAAAAATTTTGCTTAAGCTTTGATTTTTTTAATCCCATCTTTCTGAAAATTCTAGATTCTTAAATTTTGATCTTTCTCGATTAAAAGAAAATTTCTCTAACAAATTCCCGGGAGCAACACACTAATTTCGAGAGATTTTTCATTTCGGACCAAAAATTTTTATAAATTAGAATTTATTTAGACATATATTTATTTGATATTAATCAAAAACGTGTAATAACATAATAACATAAATTTGGCTGCTGGCAAACGCTATTATTAGTACACCCGATAAATGAATGACAAAATTAAGATTGCACATTTGTCAGACGCCAATTCGTTTCACCAAACATCCAAATGGATAGACGATGTGCGGACTGAAAGAGGAAGTGATGTGATAATTATGCTAGTGGGCAATAAAACAGATTTGAGTGATAAGAGGCAAGTTTCGACGGAAGAGGGCGAGCGGAAAGCAAAGGAATTAAATGTGATGTTTATCGAAACTAGTGCTAAGGCTGGCTACAATGTGAAACAGGTGATTATTTCTTTTTTCATTCACATTTCATACGGTGAGATTTTTCTTCATGCCGATGGCGTGGAAGAACGAATAGAAGAATTACCATTGTTTTTAATTATTTTAGCTATTTAGAAGAGTAGCGGCGGCTTTGCCGGGTATGGACTCCACCGAAAACAAGCCACCCGAAGACAGTATCCTTTGCGTAAGATACTTATTGCACGCAATTTGCATGGCACATTTGCAGGAACGTTGCGGCGACTTTTCTCATTTCATGCGTACATAAACCCCATCTCACCCGTTATTTCAATTGCCTCGAAAATATTCTACATTTTATTACTATCGAATCTTTTTCTATTCATGTTTTCTTTGAATTGAAATAACACAAGTTGTTTTTTATTAATCTTGCAAATTTTCATTTTTTAATTAATTAATCACAATTATTAGTACTTCTTTTTAGGACATCGGACATGAAGCTCTTATCACGCGTTATACACGTTTATTTATTTAATCTATTTTTTTTTTTTTTTTTTTTACCAAAGGCATCAAATATTTAATTTTTGTTAACTTGGATTCTAATCTCTTTTCTATCATATAATATGTTCTGATTTCTTAGTAGATATTAAATATATCTTTATGTTTTATAATTTCTCTCTGTAAGCGTTAAAGAAATTAACTTTTTTTAATTCTTAAATCTCTCACATTTTTTAAAAGGACTCGTTAGCCATTCATTTCAATTTCTCGCTCTTAATTTCTGGACTGGATTTATTTGGCGATCTGCCGGATCTTCCATTTATTTATGTTAGACTTTTATGTTTTCCTTAATATGTTTTTTAATCCGTAGTGCAAGAGGTAGTGCTCAAGGATACTCCAATCGAACTGAAAGCCTCGGAGAGCAGTTGTGCATGCTAAGTCGTCGTCGGCCTGTACGGGGGGGCATAGCAGGGTATCGAATCGAATCGAAAGGGGCCTTTGTTAAGTTTCGACTAGGACCCGAACTGTCCCAGACAGTTTGGGAACCTCTTTCGAGAAATGCAAATTAATTTTCAGAGGAAATTCTTGAGAAAGATTTAATTTTTCGATTTTTTGAAATAATCATTTATATACATATAAGTAAATATTATGATATATTAATATTATCACATGTATATATATATGTACATATAAATATATATATATATATATTATAATTACAGATATTACAGATATTATTGTAATAATATTAATATATTATTATTTACTCAACAATATTATATGATTTCTTCGAAAAAATCGATAAATTTTGTCTGAGAAATTTCCTTAGGAAAAACATATATATAAGATTATTATAATATATAAATGATATTTTAATACTATTAATTTATTAATTTACTTTTCTTTGAGATATAATTCAAAGAAATATATTATTTTATTTCCGTTCGATGCCCTGATTGGTAGACAAGACGGAGCTAAGTTAACTTATAAGTTAATGACTCTTAGGACGTTAGGATACCGATTGTATTTGGCCTGTGCTTTTTCGCAGAGTTGGAAAACTTGTGGAAGGCTACGTGCACTAAAGCAGCAACGATTCTTATTAAAACGAGAAAACAAGTTTCACACACTATAGCTTAAGATTGCTTTTACACAATGACATGTTTTCGTATGCTAGCGGATCGTAAAAAGGATTGTTAACCCTCACGGCTTTGATTATTAGCGATTATATATCCTCTTGACCAGAATTAAAATGGAGCATCTTTAATAGATTGCGAGGAGGCATATTAATCGATCTTTAAATTGAAGCAAATTAGAAGATAGTAAACTTTTTTATGTTTTATTATTTTATAATTAAAATTATTTCAATGTGAATGTTATAATTAAATTATTTAATTTTTGAAAATTAAATTATATGAAATATGTTTGAATTAAGAATAATTTGAGTTGAAAGATTATTACTTAAAAATTTCTTGCATTGTCTAATTTAAAAGCTTATTAGTTTATTGATAGTGCTTTATATTTGGACGAGAGAAATACTATATTTATTACATATTTTATAAAAAAAGAGAAATTAAAAAAATTTTTTTTTCTTTTTATTTCTATTATATAATCTTTTCCCCATTTATAGTATAAATCAAAGCTAGGAGGGTTAATATAACCTTTATTAAGCTCTCAAGGTTCACCTAAATTTATTTCGCTTGTTAATATAGATTGTTTAATATCGTACAGTATTTTTTACTCGTGTAATTAAATATCAATTAAACCAATAATTGCTCAAATTCACATTAAACAAATGATAGGAAAATGGCATTTATCATATCCTTGTTTATCGGCGTTTCTAAGAACGAGATATTATTAATTGTCCTATACATTTGCAATAAAAGAAACAAAGACAGCTGCAATTTGCAACATTTGCATTGATTCGAAAATTACGAATTATAGAGTAAACGTTACACGTTGCGAAAATGCAATCCCCTTCGAGATAATCGAATTACATTTTTCAACAAAAGATCAAGTTCTGATAGCTGATAATACATAAATCCTCGCTCTATCTAATATTAGAAAAAAATATGGCTAAAACTTAACGTATTAACCATTTTTCTCATCAAACTAAATTTAAATAAATAGACATCTATGAACGAATTAATAAAAGACAAGAAAAGAAAGGAAAAAAAGAGGGAAGATATTTAAGAGAAATTTTTCTACGGAATTTGTGCATAAATAGCAGCTAACTTTATATCTCTTTTCTATAAATATTTTAAAAGTACGTAGCATAAATGACAATCCTGTACAGTTTCACATTTATTCGAGATATTAATTCGAAGTTTTCTTTCGATGATTTATTATTTATATATTCTTTTTAGATTGACGCAATTTTGTTTAAAAAGGAAAAAGGAAAGGATCTTCTGTCTAAAATTACATATAAAAATATTAAATAAAATTTAAGATATATATATATATAAAAGACTTTTGATTTTTTTTAAGTTAATTGTTTTAATATCTCTCTTGTTTAAAATTTCTTTATTAATTGTAATATTTTTATTTATGTAAAAAGAAATCTAAAAAATGAATAATATAAAAGAAATCTTATAAAATTTTATTATTCCTCATATTAGTTTTACGTCCATGGCTTCTTTTATTTTTCCTTCTGTCCTGTTTTTCCATCTCAATTTATCTTTATTCTTTAATTTATCTCTCTCAAAGAATATAATTTATTTTTATAAAATCTATTTTAATTGATTTGTTTTTGCTTTGTGCTTGGCTTGCTGATTTTTTATTTAATTAGTTTAAAAAAATTAGGATATTGAAAAACATTATAAAACATAAATATCAAAACAAGTTTATAAGAGGAAAATTATTAATATTAATTTTACTATTTTTGATGATTAACATAAAAATGTGATTCCTTTAAAAATTACATTCTCTCTGTGACTCCTTTAAAAATCTAAAAGAATATTTATTTTTTTATATTAAACTTGAATCGAATGAATATATTTTGTTTTGATTGGTAAAAAATTAGTTTTAAATATTAAATTTAATTTAATGTCTGAAGAAATTTTAATTAGATTCTTTAATTGAATTTTTTCTAACATATATGTTTTTTTTTTTTTTATTCTATACCTTGTATTATATTTTTCTGCGAGAGATTCGATACCTTAAGGAGTTCACATAATAAAAGTAGCGCTAGAAAATATTCTCCGTCCCGTTTTTGACTTTTATACTCGATTGTCTCAGCTTTGATAGGATTTAACTCGCGCGCGCGTGCGATATTGTAATAATATTAGATCTATATGCTCTGATGAGAGAGAGGAATTATTAACTAAAGGAAAATTAAAGGGGGAGATCATTATATCGATTTGGCAGCGATAGTTATCGATTCAGTAGACGATTAGTAGATGAATATCTAGAGATTTGATTAATACTAGAAAAAGAATCTGTCATTATTATAGTATCATTAAGAATTACACTGTATGTACTCTTTATTTGATTTGTAAGAGCTCATTGTAACGCCTCATCAACGCGCATTAATTAAGTTTGATACTACCAATCAAATGTTTACAAAGTGCAATAATGTATTTATTGACCAATAATATTGCCAAATTACAAAAATTGCATTAGTTTTCTAATAGTTTATTTCTCAAGACACACATTTTCTTTATATTGGCACGATACAAAAAACATGGCACCGATCTAAAATATATTAGAATATATGATTTATGATTAGTTTTTTTTTTTTAAGTAGACACATATATTTGTTTAATTCGCGAATTTTGAGAAAAACGCGTCGAGGATGAGCGGCGAGTTGAAATTGTCAATTGATCAGAACGTAAGTTGAAAAAGCCAGCACGCCTTAACACACAAAAACAGCTGTCGATTTGCAGAATCAATCGCCGATGCAGAACGGCTCCGAGTCGGAGGGCGAGAGCGGCTGCATCTGCTAGAAGGATTCATCATTTTCGCCCAAGAAGGGAGAAGGGGGCGGAAAAATTGCAGTCAATCTCCCGGCACGAATCACCATACCATTGCGAGACGCTGCTGGCTTCTTCTGACGTCGTTAAGGAAACAGGGAGCCCCTCGTCGCCGATCTCGGGCTCTAAGTATCGTTTCAAATGCTACTAGACGAACTCGAGCGATATCTAATACTAGCTACTTGCGTTGGCTTCGTGCGAGAGAAAGGAGATCGCACCTTTCGTCAGGGTATTTCCACGTTTAAGCTTGAAACGGTGATGGCTACGAAATCCACGTAAAGCTCTTTTGGCTTTATTTTGCACATCCAATTATAAATATTTTCTAAAAAACGATTTTCTTGCGTAGAATACATTTTGTATTTTAACTAATCATATTACTAATTATATTATAAATTGTTATTTTACAACTGCATCTTTATAATATATATATATATAGTTTTACAAACAAACAAAAAATTATTATTATGAAATCGATTAATTATAGAAAAAAATCAAATGTCTTTATTAACATTAAATTTATAATACATTTAATATAAATCAGCTGATTGGCGCGAAAGGATTAAAAGGCTAAAGTATCGTGTTTTTATGATCGTTAAGAATTTTTAAGTATTATCTTTTGATTTCTGATGAATTCTACATATCATGATTCTTATGAAAAGTGTCTCCCCCAAACCTACGAGATTAGCTTTTTATATACAGTAATAGTTTAATCATAATTCTTTAAATGAGATGTTTGATGTAAGTAAATTAAATCTTAGATTTTGTAGAGATTCAAGTGAAAACATTTTATTAATAATTTTGTATTTTTTAATATTATAATTCATATAATAATACGATAAAATGTTTTATAAAATGCAATCTCTAATTAATAAATTGGATTCCAAGTTGGATTTATTCTTCGAATAAACTCAATATTATTAATGAAGTGAAATCAATTTAATTTACAGAGAAATAAATAATACGATATTGATTTTGGAATTATCAGAGGATAATTTTAATATATTTTACTCGTAAGAATAAATATTACAGTATTATGTGATATTTTCTTTCAATTACAAAAAGAAAAAAATTAATAATTGTTTTATTAAAGACTAGGTGCATTGTACTTGATTAAAAATCGTCGTAGGGAAAGGATTAATTTAGCTTCGCGATTAGTGTGGAGATCACTGCTACATCCTTCCAAGTTTAAGCACACTGTCTCTTCGTTCGGAGATTCTGTACGTAACTAAAAAAATGCGCACAAAACACCGAAGCTTGCAAAATGATAGTTTGTTTGTGTACTTAAATGAGGAAGGGAGGGAAGAACACAAGGGAAGAGTACGACTGAAAGTAATCATCCTCGGTGGAGTTAATTAAGTCGCTATAATAAGCTAATTACGATGAGTTTGCGAGTTTCTCAAAGACAGCACGTTTATCGAAGCGAAGTGTCGTTTGTTCGAGGATATATTTCTAATGTACCGTGTATTACGAATCTTTATAGACGTTTTTCAATATCTCTTGATAATAAGCGACTCTCTACTTGATAATGAGATTCAAGTCTGTAGGCCGACGGTGGATACGCAAGTGCGCACAAACGACCAAACTCACTCAACACGATCTTTTTTTTATTCTAGGTCGTCGCCTTTTCTGAAATCTTGTAATGTTCTGAATATCAAACTGTTAAATTTCCACTCCAAGAAAAGTGATATAAGAACTATGAATTGTCTGAAAAAATGTCTAAAGTGTTATTAATTTACATTTCAATTATGTGAATAATTACATTTAGAAATTTAAATTATTAATAACTTTTAGTTTTTTCTAAACTATATATATTATTATATAGAGATATATGCAAATTTAGATTATTAATATCTTATAAATTGATTAATAGAAATGATATGTACGTATGTAAATATAAAATACATTTAAATTAGTTTTAATAAATTTCAGTAAAATTTCAGAAATTATTAAATTGAATTGGGATTATTCGTAATGTTTGGCCGTTTGTACAATACAAAGAGAAATGCCGCTACGCTTACGCCAAACGTAAACACTCGTCGAATATTTCTCTAGAAGATGATTAATCGAGGCTTGTCGGAGAAATAAATTATTAGCCGTGCTTGATGCGAGATCTTTACAAATCCTGTAGCAGTCCGTCTCTATCCTTTTGCACTTAAAGATTTAATCGCGATAAGTTTTATTATTATTTTAAATAAGATATCAAATTTATATACTTAAATATATATTTTTTTTTATATTATTCAATAGCATATATTTATTTTTTTGCGTATATTTAAAAAATATAATAAAATTTAATAAATTCAAGTTTACAATATTAATAAAATAATTAATTAATAATAACTTAGAATGCAGAATAAAAATTAATTTAATTTCAAAAATTAATCAATTTTTGTAAAGAGGAACACTTCTCTTTGTTTTCAATGTAAAAAATAAACATTTTTAGAAACTTGTTAATAATGGAGTAAATTTTACATATGTATGTTTAATTTTTAAAAATTAAAAGAAATTTATATAGTGCAAACGGATAGATGCGCTAAAATGTTTCTCTAGCCAGCTCCTATATAACGTGTCGTGTAGCGTTAATCCGACATTATTGCACAGCAATATTGAGTATATATCGCGAAATGATTTTTTCGAGCACTATTTCGAGGCCACACATCCGAGGACGAATCAAGCAAGTTTCATAATTAAATTAGAAAAAAATGTAAAAATTCAATTACTTTCACGCGAAGCTTCATCGTAATCATCACCATGTGTATGTTAAATTTGTATGTTACTGTGATTATGATTTGTTAGCACAAATATAATATAATGATCCAACGTTACGAATCAATCAATCACATTTCACCATCAATTAATTCCACCATCATTTTATTGATATAATTAATTAATATATAATGTATGATATAATATTACATATTAATTAATTTATTGATTTTTACATATAAGTCAGGGTTAAATATGTTAAATTTCATTGGAGGGATTTATTGAAAATTTAAATTATACAATCAAATACATATTGATTTAATAATCAAATTAATTAAGAATAACGTTCATTTTTTATCATATTTCGAAAATATATTTTTAAATTGATTTGCAGTCAATTATTTTTTAAGCGATACAAAATTCAGTTAAATCACGAAAAAAAAATATTCGTAAAATTTTCCAGATTTAAAAAATAGAATTGCTTTCTAGATCTTTTCTTAGACATATTTCTATTTACTTTGTTCAACAAAAGGAAAATCAATAAAGAAAGCTATTGAGTTTATAAATTTGCAAATATTTATATATAAATTCTTTAAGAATAAAATGCAATGTGCGATTTTTGCAAAAATTAAATAATAGTTATATTATTATAATTCAAATAAACGTTCGCGATAGAGATCTAAAAAATCGAAGGAATGATGGAAACGAAAAAGTTGCGGGCAATGTCTTTCACATGTAATGTAATTGATAAGTAAACCGATGTATGTGCCGATCTAGTCGAAATGATCGAAATTATTGGCGTGTAACAAACGGCGGACAGTCACTTTAATTGTTCATTAATTAATTGATATTCAACTGCCGTTAAATGTTTGCCTTTCGGCAAACAGTCTTCATATATGTAATTAAGAAACATTAAATATATCTTTGCTTGTTTGCAATTTTATATGTACAATTAAATTAATTTTTTAAAATTAAATATAAATCTAAGAAATTATAAAATTTATGAATTTTTTTATATTTATTGTTAAAAGATTAAGAGTTTTATTTGATATTAATACTAATATTTTGTATCAAGACATTATATATTTAATATTAATATCAATGTTACTATACTTGATATATTTATATTATTCTTATTTAACGTTAATATCAATGTATTATTATTTGATTAGTATTATTAGTTGATATCTGATATAATGTAAGAAACTTGATAGCAGCAGTTAACTCTAATTAGGCTAATTAAATCGGGTTCATAGTGAAAAATGAACGTTCCGGCTAGACCGAAGCTTCAAGTGCATTTACGATTCTTATTATGTATATTATACAAAGAAATATAAATATATAAATATTTCAAAATAAGCTCTCTTTGTGTGTGTGTGTGATAAAAAGTATTTTGCGAGATGGCGTGAGAAGGAGCGGTTATTGTTTTGGAGCAGTTTTGTTATATTGTTTCTTGTTTACTGTAGCGTAAGACAAGGTCCTAATCGAGTAGCAACGGATTATTGTTTCAGCTTTTGCGTTACATAGTTGTAGCACATGCACAGATATCGTATTATTGTAATGTAGAAGACAGAGTAGCAAGTTTTGTATAAACATATAAACATTTTTGTCAACGAGTCACGAGATCAGAAGATAGAAAATGACTGATAATTATGTCATGTGAAGAAACGGGCAATGCTCTTTGCTCTTTATATAATATCGCACATAGTACTTATTGAAATATAATGAAATCAATTAACGGCTGCTTAAATGTGAATCTTGTGCGTGCGTGTGTGTTAATATTATATATATTATATGATAAATACGCTATTCTCCTCATCATTATAATTTCAAGTTTTAATAATTTATTTCCAATTTGTATTTAAATTTTCAAATCTTATACTATCTAATTTCTATTTAATTTGTATATTGTATGTATCAAATTACACACAGTAACATATGTCATGTCGTTTTTATTGTAATTAATAATTTTATAAGCGATCTCTATACCGTAACATTCGCTTTTAACTGCCATTATAAAAGCAAATTGAAAGCGCGTCTCTAATCGTAAGGTTCGTTTGTCAAAAGCAAAGAAATCAACCTCATCTTTTTGTACCTTGTGTCTTAGATAAAGTCTCGTGTTAGTCTGAATCGAGGTTTGCAAATATATAAAGTTTTGCAAACTTATCATATCATGTATGCCGCGACTATTTAAACCTTCAACGAATAAGCGAGAATAAAATTTTATGTTCATCAAATCAAAATTACGCGCACATTTGCTCTGCTAAAAATCTCCGAGATTCCTAGAAATATCTTTGCCCCGAAACTCCACTTATATTAAAAAATATATTGCTCTTTTTTTACATTATTTTATGTGTTAATAGTATATTTTAATTTATATTTAAATAATCTCTATTTTTTTAAGAATAATCAATTAAATGATAGCATAATTTTTGAATTGATCTTTTTGTGAACTGATAAGACCGGGCGTTCTGTTTTCGGGAAAGGTTGGATTGAGGCAATCAATAATTTATTATATAGTTTATTGTAATGTCAATTATATACAAATTTAAAATTACGTCCAATGTGCTTCCGACCACGTTGACATATCATTTTTTTGTCGTCGACGTGCAATATTATTACAATTGGAGCTATTCCTGAGCTCCTCGCTGTTTCTTCACTCGTTAACAGCGCGTCAGCGACAGACTTAAGCTTAATTAACCTTTATTTACAGTCGAAATCGCGCTCGAAAGTCTCTTCAGCAGTCTGTCGCCGTTTGTGAGAAACCTTCCGTTAATCCTTGAAAAATTGAACAATTCCAAATTCAATTCTTCTTTCTTTTCGTAATTTGGTAAATTTAAAAATAATGAAATTGACCATTATAATGAAATTAAAATACTTGAAGAAATGATGTCCAATGAAGTTTGTATAATGGTAATAATAATTCTTATAAAGTGATCTATAGCTAATTCTTATGCGAATGCCTGCCTCGCATAATTTTTCTGAAATGTTTAAATCTTAAATAAGAAGAATTGATTAAATTTGCAATTGCTTTATTTTTATAAAACGTTTTTTTTTTCTTTTCTTTTTGTATTGCAGTAGCTTTTCGTCCTTAAGAATTCTGATTAACCGCGATTTTTCTTCATTCAACGATCTGCAATTTCTCCTCGAATCGCGATCATTTGGCAGTATACTGTTGAGTATCATCGATCATTTGTCCTCCTTTTATTGTAAAAAAGATTGTTCGATTGATGCGCGGTTGTCCGTTTAACCCTTTTATTCTCAGATATTTGTTCTTTTCTGCAAAGCTCTTTATCGTGATTTAGTGTCATAATGTACTTTGCAATAAAAAAAAAAAAAAAAAAAAAAAAAAAAAAAAAAAAAAAAAAAGTGCAATAATCAGGAATAAAATTTTTATTACAGATTTTAATAAAACTTTTGCATTGCAAATTTATTTATTGTGAAAGTATTAAATTACATGATTATTTTGAGAAGGAAAGGGTTAGTTCAGATTTTAATTGAGCATTTGAACGATCGACGATTCGAACGATCATGGAAATAAGTCATCGTGGCAGCGACTCGAATCATTATCATGATCATTATCACTCGGAAGAACGAGGATAGTATCGGTACGATTCAAATCGATTCGAACCTTCAGTCTATATTATATGGAAAGAAATGAAAAAGAGATAAAATAAAATGTAAGTCTGTCGTGTAAAAATATTGTTAGATTTTGCTAAAATAATTATTTAAGAATATTAATCAATTAAAATTCAAAAAACTTATGTGTGTGTAAAAAAAAAGGAATTAATGTTCAATAACACAATTTGAATCCTTAAATATAAAATAAAAAGCGAAATGAAATAGGATTAATAAAATAAGATAAAATTAAATAAAAAATAAGATAAATAATAAAATTAAATAATATAACCAAAAATATTTATAAAAATGTATAGACAAAACTTAAAGAAAGTAATTAAACAACTCGTGCGTTATATTAGTAAAAATTAACTTTGATTCGATAAATAAACAATTTTTGGAATCATTCTTAGAAAGATTATTCCAAAATTCTCTTCTTTCAAAAGTGAAGAGTTCTATTTAACGCGCATATTCCGTCAAAGACTATGTAATTTTTGGCAGTTGGTCGCACAAATTCGAATGGTAGAAAACGATAACAGTATAGCGTCGCCATTAACACGGGAACATAGCGAACGGAAGCGAAGCTTCCCAAGTTTTTCGGATTCCGCAGTCTTTTTTGGCTCTATACAAAAGCCTCTAGCGCGGATTTGACTTCCGGGCACAAAATCTCAGCTACATCGCCGCGCGCTAACACGTACTTCTCGCGTAACAATGAAGATCCTTTATTCACTTTCTTTTCCTTCATCACTTCCTATCTATCGACAAAGTCACGATCGTTTCGAGAAAAACTTTATAAAGTCATCCCGTTTGTCATCGAGTGTCACGGAGAACTATGTGTCACTATTATCGGAATGATTTCTTATTTTGACTTCATGTTTCGTTTCGGAATCTAAATCTTCTTGTCATATTTCTCTTCAGGATTCCATTCGCAATTAGATCGATGACGAACAACGCCGGGCAACTTCAAACTCTCGACGATTTTAGAAGCTTAATCTAAAAGTTTTGGTATTCGTTAGAACCTGATTCTTAGCTTCTTTCCATCATCTGAAAAACGAGATCGTGTTCCATCACCAGTCTTGGTGACGTTCATTATCAAACTGACAATGAAAACTTTATTTTGAAATGATTTTTGACGATCGGCGATTTCGAGATTCTAATTCGCGGCGTAGAATATTAATTCATCGGCCGCGCTGTCTCCTAGAGTCAGACTCTCAGCTCTTCAATAACCTGGGGATGATTGTGTCCCTTCTTCAGGGTTCCGGTGCCACTCATGGCCAGGCTTTCCTGCTGAAGTTGATTGGGACTGATGATGAGATTCTGGCCAGGTTTGCCGGGCTTCGTGTTCTTGGGTGGCGGGGGTGGCATAGGCACGTGACAAGTATTGTTCTGGAGGTCGGCGAACTCCGGCGGCGGTATGTGCTGGATGTGATGGCGTTCGGCAGTCTTGGTCTCCAGCTCGCCGCAAATGTTGTTAGGCATCTGGCCATTCTCTTGGCGCTTTTTCGAGCAGCCCTGATGCTGGTGATTGCTCTTGTCGCGCTGATAATACACCCCGGCGAAGATGAGCACATTCAGGATCAGCAGGCTGCAACCGATCGCGATTGTCACGCTCAAGGCTGTGGAATAAGCCGCAAAACCGTCCTCGGGTTGCGCTGTGGTATCGTCGAAAGCTATGTCACTGGGCGTGGCCGTCGATACGTTGGACAAGGATCTTTCTATAGAAGTTACCTCCAAGGTTGTCGTTCTCGCGGTTGTTGGCAGTCTTTGAATAAATCTGGGTGGCACCTGGAGAAAATTCTTTTTGAATTTGACTGACTGATTCGTTTTGACAATTATGCGATTAATTAATAATTTTTACAATTGGATTTGAATACCTGTTCCGCATCGAGCAGATGATGCGACCTAGGAACGTCGTCTGAGCCGGGTTTGTGAAGGTCGGGCACTAGATTTAGCCAAAAAGAAAGGCGATGAGCTCTGTAATGATTCTTCAACTTCGACTTGTTGAGTTCTACAAAATGGACAGAGTATGATCTTCTAATCAAAAATTTTTATTATAAATACATTATAATAAAGGTATATAAATCACTAGAAATTTCTCGATATTAAGATATAGATTTCTAAAAAGAATATTTGATATATATCAATTAATATAAACGCGCGCGATAAAAGAGCATTTCACATTGCGATACAAGAGAAATGAGGATAAAACATCTTGTATAGAGACTGACCTATGCTAAGGTATTTCTTGTGAACGGCCTCGTAAGCGATCCAATCGATATTCTTAACCTTGGTCCTTTCCGGTCTGGAGCCGAGGGGCCCAAGATCGGGAGTGCCCTCGTTCGGATTCCTGGCGGTCGAAAACCATCATTATAATAGCGATTCTCGGCAAAGTTTTTATCATATTTTGCGAGTATCTCTTTTATACTTTATTTTACGACTTACCCGGTGCGTGCGAAGTTTGTCAGATAAAGTATCATGCTCTCGGAGAGCGCTATCTCGGATCTGGTATAATTCTTCGGCCAGTGGGACAAGCCTCCTACCAGGGGTGCCCCAAAAAAATATGGCAGCTCCTCTCCGTGAATGCATCCCGGCCTCTATACAACACGCGCGCGTAGTAATTGATTAGAATTATTGTATATAAAATATAGGAACACACGAGGAAAAGTAAAATTAAATATATAGATATAAGTGGAGATAAAAACAAAAATAAAAGTAGGAATTTAATTTTGTCCCTGCACATTACGATGTTTATTTCCATCTTCATATTTTTCTACAATTATAATAATGTTTTAATGTACAAATTTTTTAAAAGCGTGGAGGATGAAAGCGAAGAATCTCTCAGTCGACCCGAGATAACTTCGATTTCGCGTTTAAAGACTCAATCGACTAGTTCAATCGAGGGGTTGACCGGATCGGACTGACCGCGGAATTCAAAAGAATTTTTCCGAAGAGCCCTCTTTCGCGCTCGATCATATGAAAGCACTCGTGGAATCTCCCGTTGAGATTGTAAAAATGCCTCGCCCGATTCTCCGCGAAGCCGGCATTTGCACGTCATTTTAACGAGCCTGAGCGTGGAACGTCCTCGAAAAATTCGAATCGCGCGAGTTCGCTTTCGAGTAACGTAATTAGAGATTTAGTTCGAAACCGGCTTCAAAATATGAAATACATAATGGAATAATAATTATCGAATAGTACGGAATCGATGGTTCATATTTTCATGTTATGATTATTGAGTAACAGCAATAATCAAGTTGTAATTCAATCATCATTCGTTGAATTTGGAAATAATTACGCTTCGACAAATTAATGTGTATCAATAGTTTTCGTTTTACGATTATCGTTAAATTATTAATTACGCGAAACGAGAGCAGGTAGATGCTCTTGAAACGCATTAGAGATATCTCAGAGCGTCTCAGTTTGTCTCAAGGTATAGGAATAGGAAACACGTCCGTGTTATATTGCTAGGAGACGATATCGCGTTTCGTGTGCGACCGAAACGTTTCTCTGCATGAAGTCGTAGCAGGCGCAATAAGTTCGTTGCAGCGTTTACGCGCGATCCTTATTCTTCGTTGGCTCTTCGCCGATGCGAGACGTGAAAGGGGCGAAAAGGACGGGAGCTTGGCAGAGGGATGAAGGGAGGGCAAGCGCGTTGAACGTTTAATGCACTTTCATTTCGCTGCTTGACGGCAACGGTGATCGCTAGGTCGAGGTGCTAGACGATATTCGTATGCAAAATGCATCGGGTATAAGGCACAAAAGGTGCCGGCAGAGAGGAGAGAGAGAAAGAGAGAGAGAGAGGGAGTGCCATAGTTGGAAGCTGCAGGTGCTTGCGAGGCAAACGTGGAATTTCAAATCCTCTTTTCGCCCGCGCGTTTGGGCTCCCTTTAAAATTGTACCGTTGTTTTTTCGAACTTATGAGGCGGTAGATATGAAGATGATAATTTATTCAGAAATTTTTTTTGCGCCTTTCGAGAAGAAGATCAAGGAAAATTTTTATTATATCTCGAAAAGAGAGAGAGAGAGAAAGAAAGAAACTTTTACATCTTTGAATCCCTTGTACAGTCGCGTCTTATCCATTCCGCATGTATGTATGTAAGATGCTTGGATAACTAAAATGTGTTACATGGAGCATCGTTAATATATGCATCGGGAACACATGTTCAGATAATATCTCGAAATTCCGTGCAACGGTAATAACTAGTCTCATCGTCACGGTGCAATTTTCGAATTTCCCATCGCACATCCGTTTCTTGTTACACAACCTCCAGCAGAGGGCAACGGAGAGAGGGGGATATTGCTAATATATGTAGCATTAATAATCGCGGCACCAAAATTCATTCGAAGTTCGAAACTAGAAGCAGGCAAAAGGAAAGGGATGAGGGAGGCAAGAGTTTGTACGCCCCTCATAAGTTTCTAAAATCAGATATGAGCAAGAGTCATCGCCATGCTGCCGCGTTTCCGTTGAATCCTAACTTCCGTCTTGTATACATATGTGCGTATGTTTAAAATAGTTTAATAGATAACTTAAATAAATGTGAATAAAATAATGATTAAACGAGAGCAAAGGTAAACTGCTCTTATCATCTATACTCCGTTATAATTTATTAATGGAATTTTTGATGAATTTAATTGCGATATATTTTCATGTATTTAAATTCAATTACGATAAATCCAATATTTATTGCATAAATAAAGTACTGGATCCTATAATTTGAAGAGAAAATTTTTTAATTAAAAATATATTATATAATATAAAATAATATAAAATATACTGTGTAAATTATATTACAAATATAAATATATATATAATATCAGAGAAATCTTTTTGAATATATGTTTGCACAGATATCTTTTATTCTCAGGATTTTATAGTGTCTGGAGAGACTTTCAATTTCCTTTTATTCTAGCTTATTCGATAAAATATTTTCTTGGTTTATCACAAACCTGAGGATAGTCTCCAAATTTCGTTTGATAGTCGAAGACGTATAGATAGGAATTTCTATGGGATTGGCTATGAAGATCCGCAGTTCTCGTCGCTGGGGCAACGACATTCGCATCTCCCAGAGCCTCTAGAGTCTCGTCTCTGAAAAAAAAAAAATTAATGATCCCCTTTCATAATATACTTTGTAATATATTTCAAACACCTCTCAAATGTTCATCGAAAATAAATTTAAAATAGATGATAAAATTGTAGTTAAAATATGCTTGAGAAATTTAAGATTACATCTGTATATAACTAATAATACGCTTTTGTGTAACAATATTGTTATACTATATTGTTGCAAAATATATTGTTACACCAATTAAAAAAAACTTTTAAAATAAAAAAATACGCGCGACACAAATTAAAAAATAATATGATATATAAAACATGAATAATTCGTAAAATAAAGAGTTAGTTAGTAAATTAGGAAATAATTAAATGTAGAGATGATTTATTTACTGTTAAAGCAACGCATAAATAATTAATAATAATTAATTAGAATAAATATATGATGATAATTAAAATAAATGAAAGAGTATCGGTTCGAATTTCACTGTCAATTAAATTTCTCTGAAATTTTACCTAATATTAACGGGATGTTGGACAGGTCGCTCCCAGTCCGTGTACTCATTTATGATGGTCGCCAGGATCTCTGGTTGATGATACGTATACGTATTTCGCACGAATTCGCGCAGGATCCTCGTCCTTCTGTCAGCCTCGATCCCATATTGAGCGTCATCGGCGGTTAAGGAAAAATATGCTTCCGAGCGAACGACTCCCACCATCAGGTCGTATCTACAAATTCACGAACGCATTTTACGCGCTTTTAAGAGTAAAAAAGATGTTCCGTGAAATATTAACAAGAGTTTGCAATCTGTAAAATATTTTAGGACATACAAGTTTCCGTATACGAAGTATACGAAAAGTTTCCCCGAGATACGAGAAGTTTCTCTTTTAGCCTCAGAACTCTTAGATCCCGCGGTCCTTAAAGAGTCACATTCTTGTCTAATGCAAGACTCTGTTCTGTCACTCGTGTTATAAAATATTCGCTGCAGGATAATAGAAAATTTTCGAAAATATGAAAAAAATTAACAATATACATATATATATACAGGAATCTCTGCGGTTATTCGGATTTTTTAATTTGTAAGAAACTTGGGTACTTAGAATCTTTCATCGGCACTTTAGATATGAAAGTTTTTTGGTTCTTGCCAGTTTTTCTGTTTACACGCGAGCGTGTTCCATATTTTTCAAACGAAGAATAAGAAAGTTCTCCCGAACATTGTAGGATGCGATTTTATTTTTCTTCGTCGATGGTCCCCCAAAGGGCAACGATATTGTTTCCCGCATTATTTATTTTCCCTTGTCTTGAAGTTCGATCTCGCGAGTTGTAACGATTGAGGCAAAAAGAAAAGTTGAATGATACCTCGACAGTTTCGCCACGACGTCCTTCCTCAGAAGGATATTGTTGAGCGTATTGATCGTGTCGACTTGCAGGGTGTAGTCCTGATCCTCGGGATCGCCGGGATCGATCACAACACCGTCTATGCTTGGACCGAAGGCTGGCGCGAACTCTAGTCCTTTAACAGGCACCGACTCCAGTTCGCTCAAGGACACATCCCTCAAGCACCTCAGCAGGTTCTGAGGATCTCCCGTCGCCTACGACAGAATAAAGCCGTGTTCCATAAATGTGAGAAAAAGAGGTATCAGCGACTCTCGATTGCACAAATATTACGATCAAAAAGAGAATTTTCTTTTTATTATCCGCACCGCTTTTAACGCTCAACTTTCCGCGAAGTAAATAAGTGGATATGGAATAATCCGGTCCCCTCAATCAAATTATGATAAAATAATCAAATATCGGTAAGATACAGGAAATAATCTTGTAACTGAAATTAGTAATTTATATCGTATGGATATCCACAAATGACGTTCAGATAAATAAATGTTTAAAGAAATATTTCTCCAGTTAATTTCGAGCTTACTCGAATGAGAAATCAATTTTGAGAATTATGAACTCGCATGAATATACACGATGTCAAAAATTTCTAGAACAGACCGTGATTAATCGATCTATCGATATTTTGTGCCGTGAGAAAGGTCGACTGCAAACTCTCATTTAATTAAGACCACGATTTGTGAGACACTGTCGTACATATATATGTAACAACATCGCGCTTGGTAATTTTATCGGGATGAGGCGCAATCAGGGGAGCTTTCGGGTGTCCTCGTTGTACGCGGCCAATTTGCACACGCGGTCGAGGTCGCCCGTTTCATCAGCGACCAACTCGACATTCGATTGCGGCCAACCCTCCTCCCCCTCCCCCTCCCCCTTACCCTCACCGTCCGTTCCCCACGCCGCCCCGTCGGCAGCTGAAAGACGATTACTGGCGCTAAAGCAATTCATTTGCGTACCACCGAATTAAAGCGAATCGTCGGCGAAGCGCGGTCTTCATCGGTCCAGCACTACTTCCGGACGCGACTGAATTTCGCTGAGCGATGCGCGAAAATCTTGTTTACCTTGCCCAGAGTAGGTAGGTAGCCTCGTTAAGGTGCCGGCTCGCGTTCCAACGATGAATTACATCTCACGGTGGAGAAAATACCGTCGGAAAATGTTGACGCGATATGCGTTGATCCTGGCACGTCTTCCATCTAGATTCGGGCCACGTGATTTATCTCTCGCGCGTTAAATACGGTTTATCTCTCGAGTCGAATTCAAGGGATAACAGAAGAAGGAGAATCGTCGGATATAATATTTTCTCTTTAGAGAGAATAAATAAACTCTTTATACATTTCTCGAAGGAAAAGGAAAAAGCCCCCGTTAAAGTAAAGCTTTCGAATAAATTAACGAAAAATAAATGCGGCTACGAAAACATTTTGAAGAAATTTCATCTGAAAAGAAAAAGATATTTTAACACATCGAGATAAAATCAAATAAGTATCATGAATATATTCCTTTCTCGACGAATACGATATCGAGGCGGAAGAAAAAACTCCGTTACCGAAAAATACGGTTTACTGTGTCTAAAGGATTCCGAATTGCGGTACGCGATTGAAGGTAACGATTAAACGAGGATTAAGCGCCGATTTTGTTCCTCGATGTTTCTGAAAGTGCCCGGCGGAAAAAGTGGGCCGCGCGCGAAATGAAAATCGAGACCGAGGATTATATTATGCCGTTCGGATCAACGGACTTGTAGCGGGAATCAATTTTATTTCACCAACCCATCCCTTTTTCATCCACGCTCCCCCCTTTCTTCGTGGGATATTCATGGAGGGGAAAGTTTGAATTGGAAAAACACCGATGAAACCGGGTTATCTTTTATTGCGTTATTTTTGACAGACACGAGGACACGAGGACGGGCTTATAGAGGTTTATATCTGGGCTCTTTCGACGACGATCGGGAATATCGTCGCCGGAATTTACAGCGCTGCATATCAATTTCAATAAAGAAGACGTCATGGCGGCTCCCCGCGGTTATAAAGTGGGCCAAGTACGTAATTCACCTTCAATAAAATAGCCGTCAACCGAGGACAGCATATTTTTCATGGCATAGTGTCAGGATTGTATCCTGGGAAGAAGAGATGAGAGAAAGAGAGAGAAGGAAGAACGGGAAGAGAAAGAAAGATGCGGAATTATCGATGCGATGATAGAGTGTGTACACGGTGCTTCTTATTGAATTCCGAAATAACACGCACGTACATCTTATTTATTCTTTTTTTTTTTTTCTTTTATTGACATTGCTTTATATAAAATTAAAATAACGCGAGCGTTCGAGCGATTAAAAAGGTTATCAGCCTCGATAAAATAACAGTCTCGCTGCCTTGTTACAGTTATACGTATACGAAAATTTGCATCCGATGCCAATTTGCAATTTGCGAAATTTAGCTTCCCTTCTACTATTGAAAATGCGCGCGTGTGCTTGCCTATTGGGGCCAATGTATGTCTCGGGTGTATATTAGTTTAATTGAAACGTCCCGTTAATATAATTGGTGTTGCGTAATTAACGCTGTAAAAACATGGACGAGCGGGATTATTCGCGTATTTGATATTTTAATTTATGTCCATCCGCGCTCTTACGCAACGGTTGTTACACCGCCGACGATCGGCATTATCGCGAATTATGCGAACAGGCGCTCGAAAACGAGCGAATAAGAATTAACGCAAAGAGATGAAAGAGAGAGAGAGAGAGAGAGAGAGAGTGTGCGTGCCGAGGTGATGAAATATAACGGTTACGTGTCCTGTCGATCGATCCCATTCTGTAAACTGATATAGACAAAACGTATCCGAATTCAACGCCGGATTCATCGACGCCCTAGCTGTCTTGTAAAGTTGGAATCTGTTCGAAGCGCTTTCAAATTTTCAACAAATTTTTCAAAAACTTGATCCTCCAGTTTCTTCTCAATCAAAATATTTATTAAATTTGATTTAATATTTTCCTTTTAAATTTAATTTACTCTCTCTCTCTCTCTCTCTCTCTCTCTCTCTCTTTATCATGATTAATTATAATCAAAATTTATTTTGAGGATATTGCTCTCGAGATAATAATTTTAGTTTTAAATTCTATATTTAATAAAAGAGACGTATGTATTTTTTATATCCGTCATACTTTTCAAGCGAAAGATGGACGAGAGAGAGAAAGAGAGAGAGAAAGAGAGGGAGGATGTTGGAAGGGTTAATGAAATTACAGACTGACGCGCGGGATAATTTCGGCGCGATCGGGTGGACACGTGTTTGCGGGTACTCACCGACGAACAATTTAGGTGTTTGGCGACCTGCATGGCGTAATTGGCGGCGCCTCTCACTAACGCCCAGGGTGAAAGTGCACTGCCGGACATGAGGACACCTCGATGGAATAGCAGACCTGCAATCGAGCCCGCCGTTGTTAAGTGTAACAGATACAGTGTACTTTGTAAGGTTCGTTACAAGCCCCAAAAGCGCTGACCTCTCAAATTTAAGCGTATAATTTATTCGTCTCTTTCTTTAATAATGATAAATAACAAATACGAATATCTGCTTGTCAAAATATCCTTAATGGATCCTACAAAGGGAAATTTTTATTTTGCTTAAATAGAGAGATAGGGATAATTAAGTATTATTAATAAAAAATATCTTTCTCCCTTTCCTGAGATCTTGAGATCTCGAGCAACTTTTTCTCCTCTCGTTATCCTACGTAGTTCTAACGTGACGCAATCTTTGCATCCTTTGCATACTTGATGTTCCGGGAAATGTTTTATCCTTCGTAAAAATTCTATATCCTGGAATCATCGCATTCGCGAGACGCGATTTCGGAATTCTAGCTTCGTGCGCGCCTCTTCGAAAGGTCTTACGGCTTTATCTCGGGATTCGCAAATCATATCTCGTAATGCAAAAGTGTTTGTTCGCACGGCAAGGGGGAGGGATTATATATCGCGACGCGCAGAATTGAATTTCGAGATGATTTCGAGGTCGATCCCCTTCGCGAACGGAACTACGATATTACCTGAGTAAACGAAATACAATCCGAGTTTCAATGCATAGTAACGCGAATACTCTCATCTCGATCGCTCCATAGATTTATTTCCAATCAACGATTCCCATTACGATGTTATCAGCGATTTCCGTTCTAAAGATGAGGACCAAGAAGGCGCACCGAATGTCGCCATATAAAAAAAGATGTGTAAAAAAAAAAGTGTGTACAGAATGTATAATAGAGATGATATATAACGAACTTCTCTTGAAATATTGCAAAATGTAAATGAAGGAATTTCTGTAAATAATATTTAAATTATACAATTTATACAATTTTATGTCGGCGTTAATTATGTACGTCTGTCTGCGCGAGAGAAGATTAATTAATGTAATATACACTTTTATATTACTTACGCGCGCGTGTTATTACTGATGTATCGCTATTAAGTAATTAAAAAATGAAAAGGGAAATTAATAATTAAGTAAATGAAATCTCGTTCATTTCTCAGAAAAAAGGGCCAAAGCATCTCTTTTCATTTCCATTTAATTAAGAGTTTTTACTTTCTACAGAAAGTAAAGAGCAATGAAAGAATTGTGGGATTTCTTGTCTCGGTAATAATAATAAAATATGTATTATCTTGGGGCAGCCCCAAAGAGTTGGCCTTGGCCTGGAGCTTATTAGTGATTAATTTTCTCATCACGCGTCGGAAAATTGGACATTATGTAAGAGATGAATAGACAAGAGAGCGCACGGCTTTCGCAGTGCGAAGAAAATTAAGGCAACAGGGAGAACACGACGTGTTGCAAGCTTCCTCGTGTTAGTTGGTCTATTATTTAATACAGAAGACCGGGATAAGTTACTTAATCCTGATCTTGTGAATCGTTAATCCTGACATTTCGAAGATATAAGGTTTCTTCCGCGAAAGATGTTATATATATATATATATATATATATATATATACAGGGTTGGGAAAGTTACTTTATAAAAGTAACTCGTTACCGTTACCGTTATTTTTTCTAAAAAGTAACTCGTTACCGTTACTCGTTACTAATTTTAAAAAGTAACTCGTTACCGTTACTAAAAGTTACTAAAAAGTAACGAGTCGTTACAATTTCCGTTACTTTTTTACAATACAAACTAATAAATTATTTTGCATAAGAAAAACTTTTAAAAAATTGTAAACAAGATTTCATTCAAGGTTTATTACAAAATAAATGATTAAATTTTATCGAAATTCTTTATTAATTTTTAATAAAATTTGTTGCTCCATAGTATCATTATTTAAATGCCCTCTTTGTGGTGTTAATACAGAGCCACCGATGCTAAACATTCTTTCTACAGATGCACTGCTCGGTAGAGCTGTATTATATTTAATAAAAAGTTTTTTAAGTTTTGGATAGTCGTTTAACATTTCTATATTACAATTATTTTATTTTAAAAACCTTTGCAATTCTTCTTGTTCAGATTCATTTTGCACCGTTTTTTGCTCAAAAATTAAAAAATCATCGTGATCGTCAGATTTTCCAGCTTTTGAAGAATTTTCAGTTGATCGGATTCCCAATAAATCCTCCAAGTAATTTTCAGCACGTTTTCTTTTTTCTCCGATTAATTAGTTTAACTTAAATTTTGGATGTAAACATGCTGCTATTATTAATTCTTTTGTTTCAAATATTGTAAGAAATCTAAAATCAAATATAATAAATTAAACGACATTGTTTGTTTTATTGCAATTAATACTTTTGAATCAATAGTTTAAAATAAAATAATATTTTTCAATTAAATCCTTATTTAAAATTAAATAACATATGTATTAATCAAATTAATAAGTTACCTTTTATTTAAACCTTGCTGAATAGCTTCAACTAATGAATGGCAATCTATAAGGTCAGATTTATTGAGATTTTCTAATTTTCGTTGCAAGGTACTTAGAACTGGTAGTAAATGAGAGCTCTGCTTTTTCGAAAAGATAAAGCTCTCATTGGATATCGCGCGTCGGGTCATCGCACTGGTCTGCAAGAGCCATAAGTTGATCAATCACATTCAAGCATTTTTACAATATAATAAGAATGCTAATTGGTCGATTTGCTTACGGCTTTACGGTTAAGATAAAAATTTTATCACGCACAATAGCAAGAATAATATCTTAAATAAATCAAAAAATTTGAAAAAAGTAACGATAAAAGTAACTGTTAAATTCGTTACTCGTTACTTCCCAACCCTGTATATATATATATATATATATATATATATATATATATATATATATATAAAATATTTCTCTCGATGTAAACTAAAAAGTGTAAAAAAAATTTTGTCATATATATTTATATATGAATAATTATTTATTATTAATTATATATAATTAATTAAAGATATATTATGTTTCAATTATTTTTATATGTTGTAATTATTTTATTATTAATACGCGAGATATGTTATATTTAAATATAATAAAATTATATATAATTATTATTTAACTTTCGCGCGCAAACAACAAGTTTTAAAATTCTATCGGTATTTAAGAAATTGCAGAGAGAATACTCGCAGTATTTGAGTATACGAGTATGTAAAAGATGCGAAACAGCTCTAGTAAACTAGAAGCGACAAGCGTATATTCTTCCACGCGTAATCCCAATTTGATCGGTCGGTCCGAATCTGAATATTCAACATGAAATGTGTCTTCTAGAGCGATCTTATCGACCCGATACACGTCGATACCCTATTGGATCTCATTCATTTAGCTAAGAAGATATCGGAGTAAACTCTGAATATCCTGAGGGACAGCGTTCTCCACGTATTTCCGACATTACGGAATCAAGATGGCCCCGTTCTTCCGATATCCGTCGTCGTCAAGAGGACGACACCGAACGATAAGACGGTGTCGAAGCTCGCGACATTAAAGGACTATTAAAGGATTATCGCCGGCTCAAATTCCGTCGCGTTACTTGGATTTAATGGCAGTCCTCCATAATACCCGAGGATTAATTAATTCCTTCGAGGGAACAGGATCCCAGGAGCCAAGCGTCCGACGAATTAAAGGTGCAGGATCAAAGGAAACGAGGTATCAAGGAGAACATTGAAATCTAAAAGAAATAACCGGATCCACAAAGAATCAAGAAACTTGGAGATTCAAAATATAGGATTCAAGTAATCGAGAGATCGAAAAATCTGAATTTAAAGAAGCCAAGATTCAAAGACTCAAGCGTATAAGGTATTCAAGGAGAATAGCAAGGAGAACGTAAGACAAAGAAATTGAAAATTTAACATCTAAAAAAATCGGGATCTAAGATGTAAAAAATAATTAGAATGCATATAATTAACGATTAAATGACAATAGAATTGAAAAAGATTTAAATTAATTAAAGAATCACTATCGAACAGAAATTAATCTAACGACAAGCGCTTGAAAAAAATTTTAGGATATTAAAATTATACAGATTGTATAGAAATTAAAAGCGGGAATTAAAAGAAAAATTCCAAGAACAGAATATTATCCTTCTAATTTAATTATACATAGTTAAATCTTATTATTCTGTATTATTTATCGCGTTGTATCGCGATCGATTTTTGCGCGAAAACAGGATAACGAGCGAGAGGAGAAGAGGTGCGATATAATTTTTTGGTCGGAAATCGCTCGCCATTATTCTTCGTCCTATTCTTCCACGAGTCTGCACGATCCTGCTTTTATCAGCGCGAGGCGACAAAAAACAAAGTGTCACAATCTGTT
Source organism: Polyergus mexicanus (assembly GCF_030449975.1). Lineage (NCBI taxonomy): Eukaryota > Metazoa > Arthropoda > Insecta > Hymenoptera > Formicidae > Polyergus > Polyergus mexicanus. Next base: position 7,223,201 of record NW_027223323.1, read on the forward strand.
TCGGAACCGCAGAGCTTATCGCCGGGACCTTCTGGATGATAATTCACTACAGCCGCGAGTTGTCAATGGTGGTCGGGCCAGCTGATTCCCTCGTAATTTATGGCGTCTGGTAAACCAGCCCATTATTCCTAGCTCCTCCGTATCATTGTCTCGTGCATAGCTTCTCGCTCTTCGACCTGTGCCCCTTCTCCCTTCTCTCCTCCCACCTAACCCGTTTCACCCCGTTGTTTCTGCGTGACGTTATCTGTTTCCATGTCGTGACGCGACAAGAGGAACAATTCTCCCTGACTTGATCCAAGATAATAAACTGTTGCTAGGATTACTTCTCTAGAAGCATCCGAGACTCTGAAGATATATCTTGGCTCCTGAATAAAATTACGCAATATTTTTTTATGTATTGTATAATAGACATGTAAAATGTCTTGGACCAATCGCATTTTTTTATGAGTTAACGTCAGTCGAAGTTTTAATCTTTTCTTATTGTAAAAAGACATAAATTATCTAATAAATTGAAAATTTGTCAATCTGTTTATTAAAATTTTCTTATTATAATAAGAATTATTTAATGTAGATTGCGCTTTATATATACAATATTTTTAAATGATTATCTAAAGAGAGGGAAGTAAAAGTTTTCGCGTTGAATACAAATTTTATAATACACATTACGAGTCGGAGGAAGAAGGGATGACTCACCATCGGGTACCGCGTGGCTGGTCATCAGGAAGTTAACGCAGGCGGCTCCGGTACCGTGTCCCACTAGCGTGACATTTTTAGGATCGCCGCCGAAATAAGCGATGTTCTCCTGCACCCAGTGTAAAGCCGCTATCTGGTCCATCAGGCCGTAATTCGCCGGCGAGCGTAAGTGCGAGTCTGTGTTGGCGTTTAGAAAGCCTGCAATCAAAACAAGCCCCGCTTATATGGTTAGCGCGCGACGGTCCATTATCGCCGCGGTTACGGCTAGTATAACATCACTGTGATCGTGCCGGAATTACTGCCGATAGTGCTAATTCCGATCGTTCCCTGTCGCGGACCATGGGGCGACAGGCGAGATAGTAAATCTCGTTAGATACGACGAAACGTAGGATAATTATAATGCTTATTATCCTCGAGTCTAATTAATCGCTTTAATGATATTGGTAATACACAGTTACATCAATCCTTTATTAATCGTGTAAAAAATGTCTTTTCAAATGTCAGAAATTCGTTTTAATTGCCACTAATGGTATGATTACCAAGATTCTTTTTTATTTTTCTCTGATGAAAAAAATTTTTACATATCTTTGAAGGGGACGATCGTCTCATTCGACAATATATAAAACTTAATTTACGTAATTATTCATTTTACTTGAGCGGAGAAGGTGTGATTTTTTCTGCGACATCCATTCGCGGGACTGTCCGAATTATTTGAGCTAGATTTCGTACCGTCCGACCACCGGACGCGTGTGTGTGTATGCGTGCTGTGTGTCGCATCCCCTTCTGCGCGAAGGGATTAAATGGCTGGGGAGAGGATGTAGAGATTGGCCCGTCTGGGGCGAGCGAGCGGTATGATTTAGCGTTCAGACACGTATCACGTCCTACTTTGCGTATCGTTTCGCCGAACGAGGGATATCGCTATCAATTGGCGGAGTCGAGGCGATATTTATGACGGCCGGATGGCGCCAGTGGCAACAGTCTTACCCGGCTTGTCGGCCACGGCATTGTCACGATACACAAATCGTTCGACTTTGCCCTCGTCGAAATATACATTCGTCAACGGACCGACTTTATTCGTTCCCTTCCGCTTCCGCCCAATAAATTCAGATTCGTAAATCTGCCAGATGTCCAAGACTCGCTCATGTTTATTGCTGTATTTATTCTATCGGGATGATACTATCGCAAAAACAAACGAATGCGAAAGAAATTATCGTGTTGGCACGATCTTCGGATAAGGAGCTAATGCCAACCAAATATTTTTAATCAATGATTTTCTGACTGTTTTCAATTATAGGATGAGTTCAATTAATTGTCCTACTTTTTTTTCTAACGTTTCCATGTAAGAAATGTCAAGATTAACAAAAAAAAAAAAAAAAAAGAAAAAGAAAATAGAAAACTTTTCGCGAATAATTAATTTAATCCGTCAAGCAATTTCCTAATTGCATCTCGCAAAACTGGGAATTATCAGCAGTGTCAGCTATCCATGTAGTCAATTATAGTTCCAGTCTCTCTTTTAATATAGATAGAGAGGAGGAAATTAGATTAGCGTTAATTGAATCGGGTCGATTCTTTCGAGGGGAAGTTGGTTTCCGCCTTTTTCTTTCTTTCATTCGACAGGAATTAGATCGCGAGCGCGACGATTGTGTTGCTACTGGCAAGTTCCGGACGTGATATTTTCAGTAGTAAGACTCCGTCGTTCGGTCCGGCGGTGTTTGCCTCGCGAAGCTCCGCGCCGTTAAATTATCTGTCATATTTACCCGCCGACGTACGCGAGAGTTGTTCTTCGAGGCAGTTAAGAGGATGATTTCTATTACAAGCCGCGCCGCCGTGTATATATATATAATATTGTATATATACTTGCCGGCGCACATTTTAACTTTAGGGCACTCGGTGCCTTAACAAGGGAGGCGTTACTGTCGTCAGGATCTAGGTCAACGATGTTGCGCCGACTGTTTTCTGGCTAGCCTTGCCAAATCGATAATTTGGAAAGCCGTGTTGAGTGGAAAAACGCCCAGTGTCTTCTCCTTTCTAAAGCCTTTACGGGATTAGATAAGTTCGTATAAATCCTTAAAGGATTACATAGTATCAGGCGGTTCTTCGCGGATTGTTTAATAAATATCCGCCCGATCAAATTTCTGCGCAGGAAGATATCCGTCTTTTTTCTCAGTATCTTGAGATCTTGCAAGATTGCTTTTTCTAATTGAAAATTTTCTATATAAAATCGTTGTATTATTTTCAGAATCTTTTTTGAGAGAAATGTTTGCATTGTTGGTAGAATCTTCTTAATAAAAATTTTCTCTCGTCAATAAAAAAAAACTTGATTAAATTGTTTTACGATACACTTGCTTCTCTTCCTAGATTTTTTTTTTAGACTTTCTATCCAAAAATTAAATTATTATTATAATTATTTTCGTTTAAAGTTTATCTCTCTATTTATTTTTCTTTTTTTATAGATCGAAATTTTTATAGATCGAGTTCTCTTGCAGTGTGATTATATTATATTTGCTTTCTTTTTGTACAATAAAATGGAAGTAAATACATTTCTTTTTATACGAGAACATTCGTACGTAATTCGATGTTTCCATTATTGACACGATACGATCTTCGTTATATTGCGTGGACGCGTGCAATGTGTTCATACCTTCGTCAGATGTTTCCTTGGATTTTGGAACATTGGATTCCTGCAGAATTAAATTCTTTCGAGACTTTGGCGCAATACGACGTTTGCATCTTTTCTCATACGACGTTACAATCTCTTTCCCGTCTTACGAGACGTTTTCTCGTCTCGCCTTCCAGTCTCCGTACTGCCATGTCTGATCTGATCCAATAACGATCCTCCTCCATGCTTTACGTCGAAATGGCGGGAGGGGGAGAAAAGGGAGAAAAAAAAAAAACCATACAAAGCTTTCTCGTCCGCGCGTTTACACGCACAGAAAGAGGTGCGAACGTGAAAGCGGAACAGAAATAAAGCACCGGTCATGTCCCATTTGATATTCAACCTCCGGCGTATCTGTCGCATCGCGCTTCCGCGTCTCCTATTCTTCTCGTTACAATGGAACTGCTGAACGTTATTCGTTGATTTAAATTTTCCGGTACACGCTGGTATACTCGCGCGGATGAGGGGCGTCAGAAGGGGGGAGGGTGGGGGGGCAAGGAGTGGTGGATATCGCCGGTCGGTGCGACGCTCACAAAGCGTCGCATCATTTTTCCGAAACGAAGGAAAATAGGGGGAGAGGGAAAATAAAAAAGGCGGGGGCGCGAGACAGCAAAGAGAGAGAGAGAGAGAGAGAGAGAGAGAGAGAGAGAGAAAATTGCGGTTGTCGCGCGAAGTGAAATTTCCTGCGCATCGCCATTTTATCCCGTTACTCTCTGTTGTGTTTTTGTTTTCCTCCCGGCTCTTTTTGTTTTTCAATCCGCCCGTTATCAAATCCTTGAATTTGTATTTATTGTCCGCTGTCATCTCACGTGGCATCTTTTAAGTTCGATGAGAAAAGTTTCCTTCGTGCACCCTTTCACATTCGCTCTTCTATTATTAATGTTCGATTAAATAACGCGCGTGAAATTTAATTTAATTTAATCTAATTTAATCTTACAACAAATCAATTTTATTATACCTAATAACAATCAGATTATAATAATCTAATTTTAAAAACTTGTGATAATCTCTTTTAACTTAGACGCTAAATTCTTTAATTTGATTTGATTTTTTTTATCTATGGTTTTTATTTATTTATTTATTTATTTTTTTTTGTTATATTCTTGAATGAGAGGATATTAAGACCTCACCCAGTATGAGGTCAGCGGGAGATTGCCGTCGCATCGAAGAGTAGAATGAGAGAGAGAGAAAGAGAGAGGAAGCGGGTGGAGTCAAGAATTTAGTTTGGTGAAACGGAAGACCTGGCCGTAATGAGTTTCCTATTAGATTTGGTTGCTTGGGTTGCCAGGCAACAAGCCGGGTCGCACCGGAACTTGCAATCCCCGTACCGTTCGCGGCCAAAACTTATCGCCACTTGCTCCTAAGCTTTTTCCGCGGCTTCTTATTCTCGTGGACGAGCGTCGTATGTCAAACGTCACGTAATAACAAATCGGATCTAATAGCATCTCGTGCGGTATCGTGCGAGGTGAGACGGTTATTTTGAACCGATCAATCAGGTTTCAAGGGTCGATTGCACTAATACCGGCTTTGCCTGGTCGTCCCTTTCGCGATCATGGCCTTCTAATCTGAACGTTGCCTCTGGATAGAGCGGGAAAATTGGGTAAACATACTTGGGGGTAAGTGACGTCGGTGCAACCGGCCCTAAATAGCTAATGAGCTACAGTTGACTGGCTCGTTTCAGACCTCAACTGCTGGGAGCCAGTGTTTCACACCATTAAGCGAGCAACTAACATATGTGATTTATCTGAGTTTCGAACAGTTCGCGAAAGTTATATCTAACTTGACAAACGAGGTTAATCATTGATGTATTTAACGTAGAAGAGAGGTAGAGAAATTAAAAAATAAAAGATTGAAAATCTGCGGATAGATTGAAAATTTGGAGCAAATTTTTTCAAGAGAATTATAATTTCGAGAACTCTCTTTTACTTCTCTTTTCTCCATGTTTCTTCTGTATTCGGAAGTAAAATAATTGAAATTCTGTAAAGAGAAAACGAGAGAATTTTGTAGTAATCGAAGATTCTCTCAAATTGATATAAAAAAATGTGCAAGATTTTTTTAGGGATTAAAAGAGACAGAGTGTTGTCAAAAATTTAAAAGTAGAAGACGATTTTCAATTCCAAAAATGTACCCCAAAGCTTTTCGAAATACGAGGATTTCTCTGGACTTACAGATCTAAGAAACAGGAGATTTCTTTCCGGAAATCCGGGATTCCGGAACTGGGAAGAAGATCTAGACGTCGACCGCGAATCGGGAACGAAAGAGATCTGTCATGACTTACCCAGGATGCCGAGTCTGTAGTTGATGGTGACGACGACGACGCCTCCATAGCTCGCCAGGACGCTGCCGTCGTAAGGATTTCCGCTGCTCCATTCGTAGCTCTCGCCGTGCACGAACATAATCACGGGATACCTTCTGCCGCCGCCGTCCCTCGCGCCGGCTGTAATCAATAAAATTATCCTGAGATCGATCGAAACTTTCGACATTTCATAGTTCGCATCGCGCATCCTTAAAGGGTCATTTTTCAGTCTCCCGAGCTTTTAAGGAAGTTTTGACAGTTCGATAAGGAATTACGGTATGTGTGTCCTAGATATCGAATGGTTACATTCTTTAAGACAATGAATTATTAAAGATTACGCTTATCGTTAGTGGTTAAGAGAAGATGTGTCTAAAAAAATTTGTAACTGGCACTGGAGATTAGAATCTCATTCCACTTCTTCGACAATAAGCAAATATATGTAGAATAAAATTATTAATAAACCAACTAATCGGAGCAACACGATATAAATTAGATAACAGAAAGAATGCTATTTAAAAATAAATAAAAATTATATATTTAATTTGTTATTGCTGTGCGATGTGATAGTTGCGCAAGAAAAGGATCCTTTCGAAGCTTACATTCGAGTTATGTTCAAGTTACGAGCAAGTATGCGTGTCGGGCGACGTGTCGCCTATCGCTCTTGGGGTAATTAAAACAAGCGGCGGTGGCTCGCACACACGAAAGGGGTGCGTCAATCTGATTTAACATGGTAATGCCGGAAGGGTGAACACGCGAGGGTGATCGCTGCGGCCAGACCGGGTACCGGCTATAATTCAACAAATCACGCGTCACCATCCTCGCGATAACAGCCCGCATCACGATCATCCTGTGTTGCCTTCTGCAGCCTTCAACCCTTCCCTGAACCCTCGTGAAATGCGACGACTGTACGACGAGTCTCATCAATCAGCTAATCCCTGCCAGATTTTTCGCAGAATTGCGGTTATTCGTTATTTTTCTGAATTTATCACAATTAGTAAGAATTAAATAATTTTTTGTATTAAAAATAAAATACTTGGAAAGATTTTTTATTCATTAAATTAAGCTGGTAAAAATTAAGTTATACTAAACTTTATTTCAATTATAAAATTAATTTTTTTTTTGAATTCTTAAAAAAAAAAAAAATATAATTTAAATTAATAACGCAGAAAAAGTTTTTCTAATTACGCGTAAAAAATTAATTTTGCGCTCCAGATTAATTTGGCATTTGCTTCTGCAAGAATAAACGCGTCGCAAAAAATAAATGGCGCCAATGCGATTAGGGGAGTAAACGGCCGCTTGATTGCCCGGTCATGTTAATTAAGTGACCGTCGAGAACGATGACGATTCGGTGGCAAAATCAATTAATGTACCGCAACCGCGCCGGCTAATTATTATTTTCATTATCGTCCTTGTAGCTTCGTCATGTGCTTCCTAATTGGCATTCGACTCCGTCGATTGCCTGAAAATCCCCGGACATATGTTGTTCGCTAAAACCCTTTTCATACGATTAGAAACTCGCGGGAGAATTCTGTCGGTAATTGTATATACATCCTGTAATAACGAAAGCGCTAAAACTTTCTTTCCGTCATCCTTTTTTAATTTCTTAATGCGTTGGAATCATTTTTTTATATAACTAGAATATTACAAAGTGCGCACCATTTATTCTCTTAATCATTACATTATTTAATAAACTGCAATTAAAAAATTGCAGATATCTTAAAAAAAGAGATGTCTTTTTGCAATAATTTGCTATCTGGATTAAAATACGCAGTAAGACACGATCACAGGATCGAGTGATTAACGCAACGAAAGACCCCGTGATAAATCAATCCTTTAATAAATAATTAATTTTTAATTTAAAACGAAAGTATATAATATTTTTTAAGAGTAGATATATTTTATAAAATATTTTGGGAGAAGGGGGGAAAGCAACGAGAATTAATAATAACACAGTGTTCAGCTTTGGCAGTCTATAGCGTACCATTGTTTAAACTCCACGGCATTGTTGTCATCCGCATAGCGACACTCGAGTAATAATACAGTAATACGGTCTTTATTAAACTACATATTGTGCGCGATTATTGATTACTGTAAGAAAAAAAATTATAGCATCAGAAATAATATATATAGTTGTAAATTATAAAAAAAATTCTTTTATAAAAATTATTATTTTTTGTAAAATTATAAAAACAAGAAATCTTCTTGTTTTGCTTATGATGAAACATAAAATTGTAAAAAATTATACATGTATAATTTTTCTGCACAGATCTTCAAGAATTTCGTGAAAAGTGCGAAAGAAAATTTGATAATTCGCAACTTCAATTTGGAAAGTAGATACGAGAATCTCGAATGTATTGCAATGTATTCGAGAATGTAAATATTGGAATCCGATATAGAAAATCTATAAAGAAGAAAAAAACATTTTCCGATATCAAAAATCTCCGGAAATTCGAAATTCAGAGTGTACCAAAGGATTTCTCGCAATTGTACAGCTTTATTTTTTGCAAGAGGAAAAGAGAGAGAGAGAGAGAGAGAGAGAGAGTTAAAATCTCATTTATCATAGAAGAGAAAATATCGCGACTTCAACTCATCTCGCGGCTGCGATACATTATTTCGGCCGTGAATAAATTTACAAGGGCCCTGTCAATATTTGATGCGATCCGCAAACAATTTTCCGGGATGCCTCTAACGGACTTTACATATTCATAAAGCGGTGCTCCGTAGTCTGATATCGTTGGATGATAAGTACCTGGGAGAGAAGTACCTGCGTTCCCGTTAAATCGCTTTATTTTACAAATTCGATATTGCATCCGCCTTCTTAGGAACCCTTCCTTTAATCCTTATCAACCCTCCGGCCGCTAGCTAGGGGAAAACAGATTGTGCATTCATCATGCATGAATCAAAACTTTATCTTCCACAAGCTGAGATCCAGATTGACTTTACGCTATCAAAATTCAATTTCAGCTCTCTCTCTCTCTCTCTCTCTCTCTCTCTCTCTCTCTCTCTCTCTCATTGCCACACGATATATTCAATATCCTAAATCGAAAAAAACTCTCGAGGAAATACTCGTTAAATTCAAATATAACCGCAGTTTTTTGCCAATTAAATGTCAAGAGATTAAATAAATATCGTTAAATTTCATTGAATTGAAATTGAAACTTTTATTACCACAATATTTGATATCCTACACTGAAAGGATTCTAAAAAGAAAGAGAAAGAAAAAAAAAAAGAGAAAAAAATTTTATTATATAATCTTTTATTAATTTTTTAGATAAATTATTTCTCCACAAATAAAACGACGATATATTAAATATTGTATATATAAATGTAAAAATATATACTCGCGTTTTTTACAGGAAATTTCAAATTTTATATTACCGGAATTGAGTTAGTGCTTTCATTCATACAATATTTATTAGTCTGAAGAATATTATTCTAAAATTAAAGCTTTGCATATAATTTTTCTACATTTAATCTTCTTCAGAATTTTTTTTTTTTTTTTTTCATATTATTACGCAAAAAGGAAAGAAATAAAAACAAGCGTAAGAGAAATAGAAAATGACTAACTGAAAGAAAAGTGGGCAGCAGGTTTAACGTCAGGATAAAGTAGCACAATGATGCGCGACTGCATTGCCGGGGTGCGACTGCAATGCAGCACACTTTATCGCGTCGTCCTGCGAGCTATACAGTGACACAGGCAGGATTACGGCGTACAGATAAGGATGACGACGGTGCGGTTATCACAGCTGCATTCATTGCTTGTATTCACAGCGGAATCGCCGTGGTAAAAGCTTGCATATAGTCGGGAAGCGACGTATATAACGGATACACTCGTCTTATTAGGGATGTCCTGACAATTGCGCCATACGGCTACTCAGGACAACGACGTTTACAACCCTCGTAAATCTTATCATTATCGTCCCCTCTTTCGATTTCGCGGGACAATTGTTCGCTTCGAACAAGAAAGACGCAACAAGTGATGCAAGATTAATAGAAGGGTTGGAGGAGTGGGCGTATCTAAAAATGATTAAAGTATTAAATATTTTTTTCATTCTTTGGAAGAAAAAAATAGATAATTTGAAACACTATCTTCATGTAAAAATCATGTTTTTCAATCTTTTTTTTTTCTAGTTTGTTTTAAATATATTCAATTCAGGTTTCAGAAATTAGAATTTTTAAGAAATTTCGAGTTTTCTTTCTGGAGAGATTATTAGATATTCGCAAATCCCAGGACATTTGGTTTGAGGATTCACGAATTCGACGAACATAAACGCAATTCTTGTATCGTACTCGTCCCGACTCTCACTCGAGGTCCTTCACGATATACTCTCCTCAATATCGGCTTAACCGTCTACTTGATTCTGTCGATATCATTTTCCGAATCGGCGCGTACGGTAGGTTTAAAGCCGGCGAAAGAAAAAAAGAACGATATCCTTTTGCAGTTTTCGCGTCTCATTGCTCGTGATTTTCGCGGCAAAAGTTTTTATTCAAACCAAGATCAAGTTACATCACAAAAATGCTATTAAATTGTAATGTTGCATCATTATTATTTTCTTCAGTCGAAAAATTTCAGATGTAAAAATTGTAGAAAAGAAGAATCGATAGCACTCGACCATAAAATGAACATGATGGACGGCTGTCGTTATTTTTATATATTCGATGCTATCTCGCGTCTCTCTTCATAAAAAACGTTAAAAAAAGTTAAAAAACAAACGGTTAAATATATATAGTCTTCTAGTCATATATATCTCCTCTTGTCTGCGCGCAAACTTTCTTCGTATAATTTCAAATACACTTCATTCTCATTCTCTGACATCGCCACCCTTTTTGACGTCTCTCTGACAGGGATGCCACGACACTTAAATAGGTATAATACCGTGAAATTCTGCTTAGCGTGTTAACTATGTGTTCAGTTGTAAGTCCGACAACGAGGGGTAGTCTTCCTATCCGACGAATAATCTCAAACTACTTCTTACGTACTTCTCACATTATCCTTTTAGTCCGTGACAGAATGAACGAATCTCCATTTGCGGAATCTGTCTCATAGATAGCCCGAAAACTAGGAAACGGGACGAATAGCGGATCATTTGAGATTCTCGTGCTTTTTGGATTTTCGACCTTCATCTCGTTCTTGCGATCGCCGATAAGGGTCGCATAAATGAGCATGAATGAGTTTCGCCTTCGAGATTTCCGCGTCGTGAAATTTCGCTAGTGGATATACATAAAAAGCACCGCATATTTTTTTTTTGTTCGTTCGTTCGTTCGTTTGGACCCCTCGCTTAATCGGCCGCATTATGCGCACCCTCGTCCCGAATAGTCGACGAATAATTTCGGCCGAGCACGACCCGAGGGAAGTTTCGTTATTATCGCGAAACGAGATTTTTCGAGTGCAACCGTCGAGATTTGTATTTAAATAGTTATGGGAAAGAAGTTGCGGAACGTGTATTTTAATGAAGGAATGATTCAACGAGAAGCGAAAGAAGTCAAATCAAATGCACGACTCATATGAAGTTTTGTGAAAGAGTAAGCTTTTGCATATTTAACACTGAAAATGCAGGCAGGAAAATTTTCATAAAATTCCAAAAAATTTTACGTTGAATTTTAATCTAAATCTTTTTATATTTACACTCCGTGTTTCATGTTCCATATTAAAGTAGAATTATCATTAGCATTAAATTTGAAGCCACAGTATTTAATACTCTACGTTGTGAAAGATTTTCGATAAAAAATTAAAAAATTTTTTTCAATTCTCGCAAATCAAATATGTAGATGAATTGTGGTTTTTTTTTCGACCTATTTCAGGGGAACTTTATCTCTTTAAAATTACAAGGGGATTAGAAGAAGATGTTTTCTGGCTCAGGCCGGGTCACGCGGCAACAGTTGCCGGAAGGAACAATCAATAGTCGGAGACAACTGCAATACGACGTGACGGGCTCTAGATCTGTCCGTAAATTTCCCAGGTAAATGTGACGTAATGTTAGAGAATTTCCCCTTCTCCTTTCTCTTAATTAAATTTAAGATAATTTATCATTGACTGCGCGAGATTTATATATATACATTTTTATATTTAAAGCAGTAAAAAATTGTATTGGAATTGATTCGATATAAATGTAAATGCTAAAGTAAAAGTAATGTAAAAGAAATGACATCAAGTAATTCAATAGGCGACTCGAGACTGTTTCGCGCATTAACAAACTCCTTCATTTGCAGTTAGCAAGAGCTTTCGTTAATCGTTATTAATGATATTTTACTAATTACCATCGCCGATATTAAAACGCCATTTCGATTTCCATTAAAAGCCCGTTTCCAATATTCCCGAGATACGAGAGACTTTGTTGAATTGCATCGATAAATTGCAATTTTATAATATTACATTTGCGTAACAAGATACGAAAAAATGACGAGCGTAATTGCATGATAGAAAGTCGATGGAGATTTCCACAACCAATTTACATCAAAGTGTAAAGAATTTTGCGTTTCAAGAGAATGAGATTGAAAGGAATAGAAGAATAAATTGAGAGAAAAATTAATAAGTAGAAAAAATTGTTTAAAACTTTTGATAATGGACATTATAGAAAGTAAAAAAAAAAAATCGTTATCAATATTGTTTTAATATAATGGCTATTTTTATAAAAAGGTATTCGAATCAATAAAAGGACATGAATTGGAAGAATTTGATTCCGGAGTTTGACAAAGTTTCAAATCCCGTCTCTCCTTCGTCGAGAGAAGAACTTTTTGCGCGATGATTTTTTAATACCCCATGTCTCGGGCGCGCGCCAACGACAAATTCCGAGCGTAAAAAAAGAAAAAAAAAAATGTCGCGATTTTGCTGACGGTATCTGTCCGCGACGATGGCACTTGATAGATGATAACAATCGATTCGTCTCTCGTCTACCAAAAGCCATTCACGGAGCGACGTAGCTGGGATGCGGGGACGGTAAACAGCCGTGACGTGCGTGCGGTTTTGGAACGCGAATACGAAAAAAAAAAAAGAAAAAAAGGAAGAGAGTTGAGAAGGAAGAGGAGGGGAAAAAAATAATTAATGAGAGCGGAGCTATTGTCGTGTATCGCTCTGGCTGATGATGGATCGCGATGAGGTTATCGGCACGAGTTCTCATCGTCTGTCCGAGCTCGATGATGACACGTTTATAAAGCGGATTTTCTGCGTGCCAACATCGTCCGTTTTTCCCAAAAAGACCATGCACGATCTCTATCAAAAGTAGTATATTTAAAAATAAAATATTTTTAATTATTAATAACGAAAGACAAGTGTAGCATAAAATATATATTTTATAAATATTACCGATAGTAAATAATAGTAATGGTAATAAATAATAAATAAAAATAACGGTAAAAATTTATTGTTTATACATATATATATATAGTAAAAATTAATAAAATATATTCGGTTTAAATATATTTTAGGAAAAAATAATTTTCCGATGTTTTCATGATACGCAAGATATGATTAAACAATATAAGTGCAAATATAATATTTCTAACTTAAGTTTAAAGTTTTTAATTCTAAAGCAAAGAGAATGTGAAAAATCGATCAATTACTTCAAATTTTAAATAGGTTTCGTCGCCCAATTGAAAAAGCCGACAATTCGAGATAACAAAGACCTGATTTAAAATTAAAATTGAGATTTTAATTAGATGTGTTTTTGTATGATTCTAATTTAAATTTAAAATAAAGGTTAACTCTCTAATTGAAACCTCTTTAATTGCGATAGTTTTCAACTTTAATCAATTTCAATTGAAATATTTTTAATTCCAATAATTGAACAAACATATATGTCTTTTTGAAAAGTGTCCCCCTTAACTCTGATAAATTACCGAGAGAAAGGTATATGCGGAATGAAGGAGCGCAGTCATTCTTGATGCGGGATACCTCGTAATTCGCTCTTCTCGCTCAACATGTCGTTAATTTTGAACAAGTAAATGTTCGCACATGCTCCCCGACTAACTTCGTCTAACTCACTATCGCGCACGCTCAACTTTCTCTATGCTGCTTTCTGCAAATCAGCCATGTGAAAATTTACAATTTTAAGATACATTGAATTTAAAAAGGAAAAAAAAAAGTAAAATTAATTATTTTATTTATATTTTTAAACTACACCTGCTTATATAACATATCAGAGTTTGTTTGTTCAAATTACTGATTGATAAAAAATCATACTATTTCAATAGATATTTTGTTATCTAAAAGAGAAGCAATATTTTATTTGTAATATTCATTATACTTTCGCATAGCGTATCATTATGTTAATATATCATTTTTAGTATTTGCCATTTGACACAGAGAGGCACTTTGTTCAGTATGGTCTAAAGAGAGTGTCGGTTATTTAAAAGAGAAGCGTACCGAAGTAATGAGTGGCGCTCTCGGCCATCTCATTATAAAATACGTGGCGGAAGCAGATGTTAGATAAATTTCTAATTTACTTATATTAACTTTACTGCGTCAGGCAGTGACCTTTAATGGATTAATGCAGTGAGACTATGGCATCGCGTTCATCCGACCATTCTAGCAGCTATAATAATCCAAAAGACGCCCATGGCAACTGCCAGATAAGGATAAGGCTTTATACTCGAGTTTATTCTCTAGGATTCAAGCTTCTCGCAAGACGTAGAAAATTTTTGAAATTTTTAGAAACTATGGTTATGTAAAATATATATATTTTTTCTTCATTATTTTTATTGAATTATTTATCTTTTTTATTACTTTTTATTCAATTTATTATTAATTTATTTGTTTCCATTAAAAGTACGCATTTTTGCGCTGCGGCAAAATTGTGAAATTTAATAATAAAAAAAAAAGGAGTAACGTTGATTACACGAATAAATATTTTAATATTCGTCGGATCGTAACTAATGAATTATATATAAGCTGATTTTGATTTTATTTTCGTTCCCGATATGGATGAAGATTCTAGTATCTTTCGAATCCTCTCACGAACCATGCAGAATCCCTATCTTCCACCATCACCTCTTATTGCTTTTCGTTGATCTCGGAATGAGTCCAGCATCCCGGCTGGTCCGTATGCATAAAATTGATGGAAAAAAATTCCATCAGGGAAAAATATTTTACTGCTATTGCTTGAATTTCCGATCTGGCACCAGGAAGATATGGTGACCATAAATTCCGCCGTAGATAAAGGACCTCCCAGCCTCTCGTCCCTTTTTGCATCGATATCGGAAATTACATTTCCATAGCCGATGAGTTTTTAGATTCTTAATTACCAATTAACTGCGCGAATGTTTATTGTAATCCCGCGCATATTTATCTCGCGCCGGATGTTTTTTATCGAAATTAATTTGGCTTATACGCGAATAAACATATAGGAGAAAAATACTCGGGATATTAATAAATATGAAAATATAACTGTGCAAGTGAGAGAAAACATGTAATATTTTCTTGCAACAGCTTTCTAAAAATATTAAAATCATTATCAGAAAGAGTTTTATAAAAATACTCGCAAATATGTCACGAATCGTATAAAAGTATACAGATTTATTTATCTCGAATTGTATCCGTCTCGATAAAATAATTAAAATCAAAATTAATAAAATATAAATTAATTAAAAATACTAAACGACTTTTTTAACTTGTTAATTGAAGTAAATAGATGTTTATTTGGAAGCTCTATAATAATCAAAAACTATTTATACAGCCTGTCGCGAGATCGCTGATGATATGTGACCGTGGAGTAATTAATTTCACAGGCACACGATAAGCGCATTTTCGGCCATGTGACATTAATATGCCGAGTATGCTAGTAGAATGTGATATTTCAACGGCAGTTGCAATCCCAGCACCATCATGGTTCACTACGCGTCGCGGCCTCTTATTTTCGCGATACGACTGCCGAGCTAATGGCGTTTGTGTCAAAGGCGGCAACGGTAGAATTTTGGATGAAGCGTCAATATTTAATGCCTTTCCTTCTTGCCATTCCGAGGATGCGAAAGATCGAGGATACGGCGAGTGTCAAAAGTAGAAGTAGAGGAAAGGTTCTAAAGGGAAATACCGGATGTCAGAAGTCGAAGGCGTGAAAATTGCAGAGAGACCAAAGTTTATCGGGAAACCAAAAGATTGCAATTTCTTGTACAAAGATCAAAAATTAACAAGAAAAGGTTACAAAATAATTTTATTTTAAATAAAATTAAAGATTCTAGAGACTCGGAGAGATTTTAAGAAACTTAAAAAAAAGACTAATTTTATTCCACTAATTTACAGTAAAAATTTTGCAAAGAACCAAGCGATGTCTATTAAATTTCACGCTTTTTTATTAGATTCGACGAATGTACTTGAATCCGAGGACGATTTAAAAGTGCAAAAACAAGCAACAAAGATTAGGAATAAAAATCCGTGTATTTCGGGAGAAAGAGAGAGAGAAAGAAAGAGAGAGAGAGAGAGAGAGAGAGAGAGAGAGAGAGAGAGAGAGAGAGAGAGAGAGAGAGAGAGAGAGAGAGAGAGAGAGAGAGAGAGAGAGAGAGAGAGAGAGAGAGAGAGAGAGAGAGAGCGGGGAAGATGGTCCGCTACAAGGATGATGATGGGTACGCGTTTGCGCTTGGCAGGGTTGTAAATCAAGGCTTGGGGGGGGGGGGGGTGCGAAAAATCGCTCTAATTTATGGTCAAGTCAGCGACGAGCTTTCCTCCTTTCGTGCATAAGGTCTTTCTTTCTTTCGGCTCGGGTAGGTCCGCAGTCGGCGGCAGGCGCCTCGATAAATCGATCAACGGCCCCCTCATCTCCCCCTTTGCTCCCCGATAAAATTCTCCGGGCGTCTCTATAAATCTCCGGCCAGTCGATATTGCCGGAACATCGTAGCCGCCCAAATGGATCGACTTACGTCGCCTACGTGCATGTACAGCGTCTTCGGGGTGGCTTGTCTATATGAAAGTCGAAGCACTTTTTCGTAAATTAGAAGCATGAATAAAATCGTGCAGATATGTATAAAGGCTTTTTAGAAACGCGTATTCAAAGTCTCTCTCTCTCTGTTGCTTTTATATCATATTATTATATGTATATACATGTTCTTTTTATTTATCCATAGAATATTATTTTATCTCATTCCAGTGCCGCTCTCTCCTCTTTCTCTCGTTTTTTTTTTTCGATAACTTTATTATACGAATAAATTTCGAACACACACGTATAGATCCCCGAACGCAGTTTCTCCGCGAATTACATCGAAATTTAATTCTACCTCTTATCAATAGGGCAATAACAACGACGAGGGGATGGAGTTATCTGAGAGATTTCGTACTCCTAAAAAAATTCCGATAAAATCGGATTTGTATTGAGCGAAAGAATGCCCAGGGTTAGATAGGAATGTAAATTAACGCTTTAAAAGCGGCTCCTTGACGCGAAACAATATTCTCGGTACTCGACGGGCAAGGCGCGGAGTGAGGGGTTATTATAACCTCGGCTCTTTGTTTTCTCGCGGGAGAGATGAATTTCAACCAACAATCCTTTCAATGTGGATAGAGAAAAAAATACACACATAAAAAGTAATAATCTTTTGTGTATATATATATAAGTACATGTAGCCATTTTTGTTATCGGAAATGGATGCATCGCGTCGGACTTGGGGCACCTCGGGTTATCACCCTTAATATTTCGCCCTACTTTAATCTGAACCCGCCGACACTCTTTCCGAATTTTCCCCAATTTTTGGTGAAACTTGTCAAACTTGTCGGAGGGATTTCACAAGAGATTAATCAATCAATCATTTATAAAGACTATGGCGTAGGTTGATTTGTATTGATAGCGTTCTAACGTCAATTAATGGCCTTCGATAAAATTGTGCTCGATATCGCGTTAGAGCGATTAACGTACAGAAGGCGGTATCGTTTTTCATATTGAAATGAAACCGTAACCGCGAAACGAGAATCAAGTTTATCAAGAAGCTTATTAGAAGAATTTTAGCTTATAAGAACTTTAAAATTTTTTTTTCGCATAGCGATTCCCTCCCCAAAGCGATTAAATCGAATAATAAAGATGTCAAGCCACGATTCGCGAGAATCCACTAACGTAAGTCACGAGGGAGAATCCTCTCGATATCGAGAGGGGAGACGGAACGTTTTAGAGCGGCAACCGAAAGCGTTAACTTACTTTATCCAGTGCTCGACGCGACGACGTCGTCGTGGAGCTATAACTTTTTCAACGGGCGGAAGACAAGAAGTCTGGCTAACGGCGGCCAGGCGAACATTTGGCAAAAGAGAAACAGACGCACAGACGATGCACAGACACGCGTTGCATCATCGGGGGCCGGTTTCACTGCGGGGCCGATATTTACGTATCACGTATAGGGAAAGGCTCGCGTTCGGTCGTAGTAAAATGTATTGTTTTCGGATATTCTCCGTCTCATTCCTTTTTGTTTCTCGAATGTGCTCGAAGATCTCCTCTCCTCCCACGCGGAAAGAAGCACGCGAATAATCCTGAAATTTACGCGAGGCTAAAAAATACACGTACCACGTGGGAAGGCTCTCTAAGATTATAAACCTCCCAGGATCCTCGTACGTATAGAGTAGAATCCCTAATGTATACATAAAATCGTAGTTTCTCGAGGATATAATGAGGGGTTAAAGGAGAGCGCAAATCTGTTGCAAATAGAAAAATTTCAGAAATATATCTTTGAGGATTTTTTAAGGATACAAAAATGAAACGTATATGATAAAAAATCTCTAATCTAGAATAAAAGAGCTCTAGAATTCAGAAAAAGAAATTCTAAAAAAAACGCGCGCAGATTCAGGAATAAAAAGAATCCAATGCTCCTTGTAGAGGATGAAAGATAAATATAAAAGAATCCTAAATTATACGAGGTTTTGGAATTATACTAGAATTTCGAATGTAACCACTCTCCAATATCTCGGGATATAGAGGATTTTAAAAAGATCTCGAAAATGTCAGGGGAACGCATGTCTCTGGGATACACGATAGTTCTCGCTTCCTAAATTCTCTCCGGATTTCTTTTACGCGCAGAAACGTGATAATTTTCGCGGGGACGGATTCGATTTTTCCATCTGACGGATAAAATGAAGCGAGCGAGAGAGAGAGAGAGAGAGAGAGAAAAGTGGCCCTTTCGCCGCTTACGTTTGAAATGGCTGTAAACGCGATAAAGACGATAGAGATAGAATATAAGAGGCCGTTTGCGGGGCCGTGAAAAATCGCTCGGGCCGTTCGTTATCGCGGCACGCTGATCTCGCGACTTTTTGATAAATGAATCGTCCGGGACGGATATTAATTGGCCGATGCGCGCGTGCGTTCTCTCCGTCTATCGCGGAGATGCTGTATCGCGGCTGTTCTCTTCGCTGCGAATTTATTACCCCAATCAGTTTCGTTTACATTACGCCATCCATTCCAATTGATTCGCTGTCCAAAGAGACGAGAGAGAGAGAGAGAGAGAGAGAGAGAGAGAGAAAGAGGGGAAAAGGAAAAAAGAAAGAGAATTTATTTTACCGTAACTCTTTTCATAATAACAATATTCCGCCACGAATTTTGTCGATGATATAACGATATCGCGCGTTAACCGCTAGTGTCCGGCAAAAACTTGATTCCATTTATCCGGATTAATACCGATAGTCACCACAGATCGGGTCCATTAACACGTGGCCGCATTATCAAAAGATGAAAATGGCGGTTGCGCGCCGATCGATGAGCGATCAATATTTATGTGCAAACAATGCGGCTCTTCAATAAAAACGCCAGTTACCATTTAACAAATTACCCGATTTACACGCTATACATGTCCAAATATAACGTAGAATATTTTATTTGTTTCGAAACATAAATGCCCGGTGCATATCGCATCAGTAACAAACTCGCATGCGTAACGAAGATCCGCGTTTAAAGGTCCAATTTGATTTATTTGCGTTTATGAAATATAAACGTACAGGGAAAGAGATTTATAATTTTTTCAAATTTTTGTTATCTCATGCCGAGATCATTTAATCTAAAAATTTTATAATGGGGAATTCCCAAGGGAAGGGCGGGAGAGGGGGGGGGAGAAAAAAGCAGAAATATATATTAAAAAGGAAAAAGAAAATATAGAAAGAGCGCGAAGTTTCTAGATTTTTATAAACTCGCAATTTTTTAAAGGCGAAACTATAAACCAGATTCGATTCTCTTTCTCTCTTTTATCACCTTAATATAAAATTTGTTCATGATCAAAAAAAAAAAAAAAAATGGAAAAAATGTTAAGTACAAATTAAATGAAAAAGAGCTTGTGAAATTTCCACGTTAAATAAGAGATATCGAGTTCTTATCGACTTAAAGAATATAAAGAAATATTCTTATTAACCGTAAAAATACAAGAGAATAAAAAGCTTTCGCTAATTAAGATCAGCATAGACTCGAGTTAATTAATTACAGCGAGTGATTTCTTTGACAGTCGAGAAACGGAAGGAAGGATCGTATAGTTCAGTCTAAAAAAAAAAAAACAAAAAAAACATTTAGTCATTTTATTTGTAAGGTGCAAACTGTATTGTAGATTTCGTGTTTTCGTTTCTTGTGTTGCGTAATTCATTGCGTGTGGCTTTGCCGCACATTTTCCTTCCTTCTTTTCGCTACGATTGTCGATCGTTGAGCCCGGGATCTCGCGTAGTCACATCGCGTTCGCGTATTGCGGTGCGCCGCTGCGGTCTTAATTGGGAGCCGTGTCTAGAGAGTCCGGGTACACAGAGGATTAACCTTCCTTCCAGATCGCAGCCGATCGATTTCAGATCGGGACCGTCGGCGCAATATATCTGCCGCGCTTACGATACCTCAACGTGTCACAGTCACGTTCCTCGCATGCCTGCGTACGTGTATTCCGTTATCGTATAGATAAGTAGAGACAAGCGTGCGTCCCGTGTTACCCAGAATTACTTCCTTCCGTGAAGGGTTGTACATAGATTTTGGAGCAAATTTTGACTCGGAAGAAGATGAATCTCGAACGAATTTAATTTACTCCTAGATCGATCGAAACTTTTCTCCTTGACATTTTTAAACGCATTTATGTGTAATATCCAAGTGTTGAGAGATATTTTTTGACACATTAAACCTTGTTTCCTAAATTAAGATTTAAGACTGATTATGAGTTGACAACTTTAACCAATTGGAATCTAATATGCTAATAAAAATATATCAATGTTTGATATCTTAGTATCTTTAAGGAAGAGAGATATAACGATTGCCAATATCATGGATGGAGGCGGCGTAAAAATTTCTTAGAGCTATAATTTCACGTGGATGTAAGGATCCAGGATTTAGGAATTCAGGAAGTACCGAGTTCTATCTGGCGAACGTGCCGTCAGCTGCGGACGAAACGGGGAGATCACCGAGAGAGAAAGAGAGACAGAGCAGCTTCGTCAGCCGGAAACCAGTCACTGGTCTGTCCGTGGCAGAAGTCATTTAAAGTACGTTTCCACGTTTGGCAGAGATCGAAGGATGCGGGTCGCAATTACGTAACTCCGTTCGGAGCTTCTGCACTCTCTTTATATCCGCGGTTAAACTCGACGTTGCATCTTCAGACATAACAAGGTAAAGTTTACCGCCGCGCGTTAACATCACCGTATCAATATATTGTAGATAGAATTTAAAATATTAATAATTAATATTTTTCTAATCTTCAAAAATAAATAAATTTTAGCAAAATCAAGATGTCTAATTGTAAAATGACACTACTCTATTATTTGTCAATTTTCTCTAGTGAAATTAAGTTCGGTATTTCATAAATATTCTACGGAATAAAACTAGATCGAGTTTATTTATTTTTCATAATTATACGAGAAGTAGCATGTCACAAAGTCGAATAATCCAACTTTTAAAAATACTCACGTATTGTTTAAACATTAATCGAAACATATTTCAAAGAGATGAAATTCTACAATAATATTCTTAAAAGAAATTTTAAAAAATTATCAATTTTTCATATTGCTAGAGTAGACTTGGGCTGTTAATTACTTTCGAGCTTCGGTCTGAAAACTTTCTTCGTACGTGGAAAAATCGATCTTCCAATTCTGGAGAAATTATCAGAATCGAAGTTTCATCCCTTCCTCTCCGAGACAATGGAAAATATAATGATCACGCTTATAAAGCGTCAGCGTTAAGGATTATAGCGCTCTCGGTTCGTAGGTATAACGTGGTTAACATAGTAGATCCTCGCAGTATATCGTTATAGCGAATTGATGTCATCCGTCGGATAGCTCTCGCGCTACATAATCGTGCATAATAATTATGACGTCATCAATTAGCGGGCCGCCGGTGACGTTAATGCGTGCTCATACGTACCGCGACAGTCATCCAACCTCGTTCAAATTCCGTGCGCCCGCATGGTTGGTCTATGAGAGAGGTGTTTCTCCGAAATCGCAGGTATTCATATCCCTTCGTTCATTCACTCAAATCGATACTTCGCTCTCCCTCCGCCCCCCGTTGATTTATAGCAACAAAATCGCGCGTTAATTGCGATCTTACTATTTCTTCAATTGGTGGATTTGACGTGGATCAGGTCGTTCCGATTATCCGAATATTATTGTAATAGAAATGGGTCTTGAAACAATCCAACGTAATCACATCTTTCCAAATCAAGCGATAGACGTGAAATCTTATTGGAGCGAAAGAGAGAGGATTCTCAGATATCGGATCGATGGCGTCGCAAATGGGGGAAGGGGGAGAGTGTGAAAGGATGCAGATTGACGGCGAGAGGAGAGGTGACGTAATGAAGTGAATGAACTTAACGATTACACAAAGGCAGTCCGTGTGGACGTGAGATGTGTACGGGCGCGTGAAAGTCGAGCCGGAACTATGGCGGCGGAGACGACGACGGCAAGAGGATTCCTTATGCCAATTTCTATCCTATCTCAGGATCCAGCCGATGACAACAGTCTCGGTAATAGCTCTCCTGTACTTCCTTCGTCAGCCCGAAGGAATTATCGCTCCCCCGTTGCAGCGCACACAAACGCCCGACACTGTACATGTACGCGAGCGAATGTGCATTCGAGCGACGCGATTGTACCATCAGGGGATGGAAAAGAGAGAGAGAGAGAGAGAGAGAGAGAGAGAGGAAATGTGCGTCCTCCTGCCCGCTCACCCTCGCTAGTATCGACCGTATATTTAGCACGGTGTCGGTACTTTGTCCGACTGAATGAATGGTTGTAACATCGCCCAAGTGCCCGGACGACGCTCGTACGTATCGGTATCAGTGGCAATAAAGGCGATACTGGAGAGATGTCGACTTGTATCGCGAACAATCCGCGTAGGTGAGATGTGTGGGAATCGTTATTGCTGACGTATAGTGGAAATTGCGTTGAGCTAGTTAGCGCTGATTTATTTTTCTTGTTCTCTCACGGAAAGAAACCGAGATTGAGAGCTCCGTTAATTCAAGAAGCTTCTACAAATGGGTGAGACGTGTTATTATTGTAGTAACGCCACTTGATCAGCTTCCCTTCGATGCTTCTTGCTCTCTTGTGAAAGGAATCTGAGATTTTAGAATTTTCTTGATTTTCAAGATTAAGCAGATTCTGCATATTACATGTGAAGCATATATTATTACTGCATGCATTATTGCCGATGTAAAAATTGTAACAGCGCCGATTCAATTTTGCTTATATATTATATATATTATATCTTATATATAACATTTTTTTTTTTTTTTTTTTATATAAAAGTGAGAATCTCAAGTCTTCCTTTCCTAAAACGATTTCTTATGTTTCACAATATTTATACGTAAGCTGTAACACGCTCTTCCGAATATAAAATTATACGTACACTTTCTATAAAGAGATATTCGAACTTTTGCTTGATCGTGTATATTTCGAGAATTGATTTCGTCCGAGTTGGAGGAAAATAAATTACGGCGAAATTACGGCCAAACTTTTTCAAAGATCGATCATCGCTTGTGCGAAGTTAATAAATTGAATTCTCGGGGAAAACCGATCGATCAGAGATTACGACGAAATGTAAGGAAAACATTTAGATGAAGGAAAAACATCCCGGCGCCACGTGGCGTAGAAACGAGAATTAGTCGTACAAAGTGTGATCCATTAATTTCTCTCTTTCTCTTCCGCTGTAATCCTATTTCCTCCCCTTTTCCTCCCTTCCGTTCCATATATTTTATTTTATAAAATTACGATCCCTATAATACGCTTTGATGCGTATAAAGGTCGTTTCTGTGACGATAGTGGTCGGCTTTTGTGTGCCATTCTTTGCGAAGAGAGAGAAAGAGTAATTCGGTGTATCTAATTTAAAAACTAATAGAGAATGGCCTCTTTTCGGCGACACGCGCCGATAACTTTGGCAATGATCGCTTTAAAAAATGCCCCGATGCGTTCTATGCAGCCACTCCGGAACTCCGTTTCGCACGAGCGAGTCAAAAGTGTTTATTAATGGAAATCGCTGGACCGTACAAGCGTTGTTTTCCCATTAATTAAGGTCGCGTTCTGATATCGAGATACACCAACGGTTCTCAATGCGAGTCGCGTATGGCTCCTCTCGAGGAAAGATCGCTTTAAAGATCTAACATGGCAAATCTCTTCATCTACCATATATACAAATCCCTCTTTTTCCAAGCAACGGAAAAAAAAAATTATGCTAAAAAATTACATTCAATAAAATAGAATAGAAATTAAGCGAAACTACAGATCATCTTGTATTAGATCCAGGAGATAAATCTTAGAGATTGTTGTCAAATAATTTAAATTATTAATTTTTTTTTTAATGGACGGGCTGTCGAATTTGCCCCGCTAATAAAGCATGCAGCGAAAATGGGAAAAATCAGCGCAACCCCGGGCTTTCAGCCGCGTTTTAATCCCGCGCCCTGTGACTTTTTTATGAGGGCGATCCGGCCGCCTATGAGAATCGCTCGGACACACGTGCGGACGGGTATGCAACAACACGGTGGCGTGCCACATCTGATGCATGCAGATCGATATCGGTAAAGTCGTTATTGACGCGGTGCAGTCGGGGGAGGAGATGCCCACGGGTGGAGGAGGAAGGGAGAAGGGGAGAGAGAAGAGGGAAAGGGTTCGACGAGGGAAATAGAAGAGGATGAGGAGTGGTAAAGAAAATCGTTTCGCGCAGAGTCGGCTTTTTGTAGGTATACAGGACTTAATGGATTAGCTTACACATCCGGATCGTAGCCGGTAGCCAGCGCGCGTACAAATACCTGAGCTCGTCCAAGCACACACGAACATAGGCGTTCGTAGGGGTAGCCACGTACGTATGTACATGCAGAACGGATGTTGCCACCGGTGCCTGGACGATAAATGGTGCGCGTCCGGAGACCAGACTCGGAAATTCTACCCTCCGCCTTTCCCATCCCCATCCTCCTTCCTACGCATCGCTCGTCCTTCCCGAGCCGACTCCTTCCCGCTCGGCACCGGGTTAAATCGACAATATTTACTCGATCAACAAAGCACACACCGGTCTCCACCGGGTGATTCCAGACAGGAGAAAAGCGATCCGTTTGTGAAACTACAAAGCCAATGATACTGAGATCCCGAATTTTTCGAAATTCGCGAAAAGACATTCTTTCCCGCAAAAAAAAAAAAAAAAAAAAAAAATCATAGGCCTTGATGAAGTTATCAAATCGATATTATGATCGATATAGGGTTCAGTTTTATTTCTTCCGATTTATAAAAGTATAATGTTTCAAGCTTATGTGTGTTACAAGCAAACGTGGATGCGTCAGTTTAATAAATATGTATAACTTCCGAAACATGCATTATAACATGAATATATATAATATTAAATCCACCTCAGCTTAGCAATATTACGGAAGTTACTTTGGCGCAGAATATTGAGATGACAATCTTCTCTTTGTAAGCTACGCTCTATCCTCATATAGTTGTCCTGGCGCGGATAATATTATTTCCTGCTGATCTAAATGAGCAAAATGTCAAACAGAAAGAAACCTTCGTCGATGAGTTTTACTTCGTCGGGATAACGATAGAGATGGACGGCGCGAGTTACTTCTTTTTTGTCTCTCTTTCTTTTTTTTTCTTTTTTCGTTCTATCCTCATATAAATTTCCGTAATTTAAAATATGGCGACGACAAAGTCCTGCGAGCGATCGCTTCTTGTTTGTTCAACAAGAAGGGGACGAATCTCGCAAAATAGCGGGATTTCTCCCAGAAAATTGACTTCGCGGACTTTCACTATTTTAATTAAACTCATTGACGATCCTTTTTGTCAGTTGCTAGTCAACGCTTATCCCTCGCTCGTTTGCAGGATTCGTTCGACGACGCGTTTCTTCCAACTTGCAAGAATGTAATTAATCTTCTTGACTTTCCTAAGGTCGTTCTCCCGTTGATCCGACCGCGAAAGGATCAATAAAGGGCCATTTTTTGCAGACGCTATCGGCGATCGTTTGCGCTTCAGTAGCAACCATCGTTAAGGACGATTGCTCCGAGGAGGGTTAAATCAAGAGTATAAGGGCTTTTTCTAGCTCCCTTAATGCTGAAATCTCAACAACGAAAATTAGGTAAAACAAAATCGCAGTGAAATCGATTCAAAGTAACCTTATCAAGCGTGTTTACAAAAAATTCTGATCTACAGCATATTAATGATTAAAATTTTAATGTCGGGATAATAGTAAATCTACTCTGCCGACAAAAAGTAATATATCTTTATCGCATTTCACGCAATACCGGCCGAATTGAGAAATTTAAATTAAGAGATTGAAATATTTTAATGCCTGGTGCGAAATAACGGAGCAGGAGCGCGCACGTGAGCTACGTGAGCAGGATAAATGCTGAAAGTTTTCGGTGTTTCTCTTTACGTTCCCGGATGATGTCTATCCGCCATTTGCGGATAGGTTGCCCGCACACTCGAGAGCTAGCGAGCTCCATAAGGCCCTCGTAAGCAGACGCTCTATCGATTCCGTCGAGCACTTTGACTTTAATTGACGTCGGCTGGATCATACGATCGCGAATCCTTTTCCAATATTGAATTTGCGACGTACGCTGCGGGCGCGCGAGTGTCAATAATATGTGTGCAATTTAACTTTACAAGTAGGCCGAACTTGGAGGGGGTGGGGGGGAAGAATACTGTTCCGGTGGGAATATGTTTCCTAGTATTGTCCGCGTGACATTTGAGAGTTTGAAGATGCTCGATGCTCGAATTCGGAGGCAATTCCAAAATTCGAGTTCGATAGAATGATCACGTGGAAACGAGATAAGAGAAACTTTTTGAGCGTTTCGAATTTGTCGGAAAGTTGTAAGGTATGTATGATAAAATGAGCGCTGAATTTGTCAGAAAGCTGTAAACTATGCATAATAGAATATAAAGTTTTTACAAGTATGAAGGGTAGAATGATTATCTTGTCATGGGAAATAATAATAATTTAATCCTATAAGAAAAAAAGAATTGTATATAAATAACGAAGATTTTAGTTTAACAAGAATTTTATACCCTGTGCGTCTTAAATTTATGAAAAGTAGGATTTTACGTGTCACGTTTATCTGCAACATTTTTTTAAATCTCTATTTCTTATATAGAAAAATACAGAAATTACAACACAAGAAGATGAATTAAAAGATAAAGCGTATTACCCTTTTTAAAATTTATTATTAAATTTATGTGACAAAGTCATGTTGTTAAAATATGATACTAACCTTGAAAGAGACCCTGAGGATTCGTGGTCTCATTTGGTGATGGCGGTCGATAAATT
This sequence comes from Polyergus mexicanus, assembly GCF_030449975.1. NCBI lineage: Eukaryota > Metazoa > Arthropoda > Insecta > Hymenoptera > Formicidae > Polyergus > Polyergus mexicanus. The sequence goes on from NW_027223323.1 coordinate 7,250,490, forward strand.
ATTTAATTTAGGCATTTGTGGGCGAGCGCTTTAGTGGTAGTTTGAGAGAAAGAGAGACAGACTTATTAGGGTCGGACGTATGGCACCTCCCTTGGCATGTACGCATGAAATTTATGCCACTCGTATAGCGAGCGAAAGGGTGCGGACGTGCGGGAAGACAAAAAAGACGAGAGAAATGAAGAGAAGAGAGAGCCTCGTGAGTATCTTAATTCCTCCAATTTCGCGGTCTCTGCACGATAATTGCATCAGAATTGACGGATCATAAAAGTTTTTATAGGCATAATTACGATAAGAAAATTGGATACTCCGTAGTGGAACTACGCTGAGGTAAACGTTCTGCGAATTGGCCGAATTAACCTGCTTCGATTTTCAGCAGAAGACAAATGGAACAGCAGTGAGAGGATGAGGAATGAGGGATGTTCAAATAGGGGATGTCCTGATGAAGCGTGATAGAAGGGATCGATGTGGGAGAATGTTGGTGTACCAGTTAGAGAGATGTCACGTGTCCTACAAGATTTATTTATAGCTTAATTTATGATTTGCAAGTAGAATAAAAAAATTTATTAAAAATTAATATTTGTAATTTTTTAGTATGCAACAAGAACTATTGTTATGTAATTATATTATATACACTATGTAATAAGTTTTTCTAAATAGATGTATTTTATTCTAAAATTATTAAAAAAATTTTTTATCACGCACAGAAAGAAAAAGGATTAAGAGGGAGACTAGAGAATGATGAATCATATACCTCAGGAGATACTTTTTGCGACGCTAAAGTTCGTACATGTTTTCGTTGTCACGCAAGTCGAGAATAACACTGCTTGATAAATAACAGCAGAATGACGATGATGACTATACAAAAGAGGACATTATGTTTGCAGTCGAGAGGAGGATGTGTTTTTGCTGTGAATTTACTCCATAAAATTAAATCGAAACAAACGATTAATTGCTAGTGAATACTGAGATAACAATAATTTATTTAAAGACTCTTAATCAAAATTTATCATTTCTATCTTATCTCAACAATTCGCAGATAATTGTTGATGGATTTGATAAATTGGTCGACGACAGAGCAGAGAGAGGTGTATACTTTCGGCATTTTTCGGAAAAGGAAAACATTTGTCCAAGGACTTATTGTGTGTTCAAGGCCCAAGGTCATAAAGTGCCTCGACGTCGTTCACGTCAAGTTTTAAAAGTCGCTGATAACGGATAATAGATAGCGGGCATTGTGGGGGGCCGCGTAGAAGATCGATTCCGCACGCGATGACCTCTTCTCAAACGAGTGGAGAAACCGATGGAGATCCTTTCTCCAGCTTCCGAATGGATCACCTCGGATGAAATTTTTCAGAGAAGCTTCTCTCGCGTCGAAGAGATCTCGTCCGCCATTTCGCCCGTTTTTCTCGGACCGATTCAGCTTTGCGTCGCGTTATCATACACGGCATAATCCCTTTCTCCATTTCCGACAGAAAATTGAACAAAAATAATTTTGCTCGTCTATATATATCATAGAAATTAAATGAAAATCGTATATTTCTAATTATATCGTACTAATTATGAGTGTGATAATTACAGTAAAAATATTATATAATTATAATGATATTATAATTACTATAATTATATATCAAACAATTACACACACCTATTAAACGATTCGCTAAATATAAATGGATTAAACAGGGGATTTAGTAAGATCAAATATAAAAGTATATAACAAATAATTAAAGAATTTAATTAAACTAAATGTAACTTATAACGTCGTTTTATACTGTAATAAACAATTGCTTACTCTGTTTATAGGCATAAAAAAAGTTATATATTTACGCTGAGAGTCGTTGGATCATGTCTCGTCGCAATTTTTGCGCCGCCGTTCACGGAATGAATTTATTGTCGGATCATTTTTCTTTTTTCTTGTTTTACTTATTTTTTTTTTTTTTTATTAACAAGTAGATCGCTTCGCGTGTTCCTGCATCATGGCGGTTTTCACCATTTCGTATTCTCGTTTTAATTAGCGCGTAAAAACTGCGTTACAACATTTTTAATTGGAAGTGTCAATGGCGAGAACGCCGGTATGTGTATATATTCGGGGGTATGCGCGTGTCTGGGAGTTGAAAAAAGAAGAAAGAAAAATGAAAGAATAAAAAAGAATAAAAACAAAAGGTTAACTGCAAACGAGAAGCTTTCCGTATCGGCCGACGAAATTTCAACGCCGAAATCTGTTTCGAGCTTCCGCCGGATGCTGCGGCTGTAACTTTACAGATTCATCGCCGACTCGAAAGCTGCGCTTTGTAAGCTGCCCGGTCGGGAGCATTTTTTTTTTTTTTTTTTGTTTTAAACCACGTCGCATTTAGGAAGCGTCAAAAAATTTTCTATATAAACAAAAGTTTGTTTAACTGCATCCAATTTTTTATGTATTTTTATGAATAAATAAAGAGAAGAAAAAATATATATATATATAAATAAAATAAAAACTAAACTTAAGCATTTAGCAGACAATACCAATTTTAGCAAACAGTAGCAAATAAACGTAACCGCGACGTTACAATATTCTGTTGGTTAAATTTAGAGAGCTTTAACATGATTTTTACGAGGGTTAATCAAAGAGGGTTAATTAAATTAATGTTAAACGCATATCAATGCTTATATTGCTCGATGCGGTCCATATTGAAATTGGTGTAATTAATATATGATTATGACTATACATATATATTAATTATTCTGCAGCAATGCACGCGTTTAACGTATCGTGGCTCCATTTGTTTGAGAATTTTAATTAATTTGCTCAACTTTAAATGATCTCTCAAATCGTAAAATATTATGTATCCTCGAGTTTGAGTGCTGTCAAAGTCAAGTTTTGCGAGTGACACACTAATTTTATTTTTATCGCGCGATGATTGACGTAAAATTTCGGATTTCCACGGAGAAAGAGAGAGAGAGAGAGAGAGAGAGAGAGAGAGAGAGAGAGGAAAAGCACCGCAACGGCAGTACCCGGTGGAGATTAAGTAAAATTTCGGCAAAGATCTATTTCGCCGTAGTCAAAGTGAAGCCTATTAAATTCCGGAGAGATGCGTCTCCGGAGAGACGCTCAAAGACGTGCGCCAGCTATAAACACGAGATTGCCGCAACAAATTTGTAATCGGATAACACTTCGACATAATTGGTTGCTATCTTGCAAACGAGAAAGGCAGGGGCAATTTTGCTCCCGGCCCTCGGGAATCAATATCAACAGCCGAAAAGCAACCTAAAGCTTCTGGGACTTTCTGATCTCTTCTCTTCTTCGATAGAGAGAGAGAGAGAGAGAGAGAGAGAGAGAGAGAGAGAGAGAGGGGGAGAGAGAGAGATTCGATGAGATATTTCATATAATAAATATTAATTCAATATAAATAAAATATAAAAATACGAGATTGATGCGCTAGAAGTATACTATATATTTTTCTTATTTTAAAATTTATATTACAATAGACATTTCCCGAAATGCATTCGAAAGTTATAGAATTCATGCATGACAAGACGGTCATTTTCCCAAGATATTTCTGAGCTTCTCCATTTCTGCTGCATTTCTATATATATATATATATATATATCCCACGAAGAATCGATGGACGCATTTACAGAATATGACGTGAGGTGGCGAAAAGATCTGTCCGTAGCTTTATGGAGGAAAAGAAGGTAGGAGAACACACACAAGCGACAACGGGGGATGACGGGCGAAAGAAAGATCGGTGGAAAGTGGAAATTCAGTGAGGCAAGGAGGCGGAAAAATGCAGCGCGGTACTGGTCGATCGACACGCTCTTAAGAAGATTACGGTGTCTACTGAAATCCTCCGGTAGAAAGAACAGACCGGAGAACAGGTCAGGAAGGATACTTCTGGAAGTCAAGGAAACTCTACGCGAGGAAATCTACGGATTCCTGAATATCATGCTTTCTCGGCTTTTTGAATTTCATGATTTCTGTTAGATGGCTAGATTTTTAGAAACATGAGATAAAGTAGCGACCGTAGAAGCGGAAAAAGAGTTATTTTCACGAAGATTGAGGATTATCTTGATGCTTCGCTATTCTGACACGTTACGTCTCTCATTGTCAGTAAGAATGCGATCTTTACATTTTGACGAGTGTAAAACAGAATTTAATAAATTATCGGGTTGTGTCTATTTTTGTCCTTATTCAGATGCGCCTCGTCTTTTTTTTTTTCATCTCGATATTTTTTCGAGAAAACGCTAGAAATTGTACATACCATATACAGACGGATTAAGGGAATGGATTAAAAGGAGATGCAAAAGAGACTCTATCGGGGGTTCTACTCTAAAAATACATCTCTCTCCGAGCAAATCGGGAGAAACATTCGGCTCGAAGATTAAAGGGGCAAGACGCAAGATTGACATTTAGAAGATGCGGTGGATTCCTGGGGGGGAAGGCGTTATCGACGTGATGAACGAGTATCGTGAAGAATTCAGTCCGGGACAGAACATTCCCGATGCACCCCGGTACCGACAATTCACGAGGCAGCAGCAGCGGTCTAAACGTCTTTCCAGAAATACGTGCGGGAGTCCTGCGGCTTCCGGTTCTCCGCAGTGAAATACGGGAGGGCGAGAGCATCGCCATGTTATGCTTTACGTGTGCGCTATCCTCTTCTATTTATGTCTGAATATTCTAAAACACTCACTCTGCCCTCTATCCCTTGCCACTCTGTCGAGTTGCGTTTCGCATCGTTTTTTAACTGTCTCTTCAAACGTCCGCTTGTCCCTTTGGCCATATCAAAATGCGCGAAACTGTCACTGTACGTATATGCAATCCTTTTGCGGCTTGTCTCAAGAGACAACAGAACGACAGAATCAGTCGTGCAGTTTAGAAAGGAGAACATTATTTTCCAAGAAACATCCGCAACACACACGCATAATTATATAATCAATATATTACTATTTGTATATATTAATATATCTTAATAGAAAATTCATTCATTCTATTATCATGTCGAGTAACGCAACGCAAAGTAAAATTACTTTTTAGAAATGCTTTGTTTATTTATATATATAAAAAAAAATAAATAACATTACGTGCCAATTAATTTGGTAATTTCCGGTGAGATTGATTACACAGTCTATTAAACAGCATGAGTTCCGATCAGGCAATCAGGCTGATTTTCCTCGGGCCTTTGCCATCTCGCCCTCGTTCGCCGGAATCAACGAGCGTCTTGTTCGCTCTCATCCCGCTCAGAAGCGTAATGCCATCATAAAGATGGGACGAGGTTGATTGACCCAGAGTCATTCTCGTTCGCCCCCGTTCGACTTACGTCCAGGAATCGTTCCTCTCTTCACAGAAATACCCGCATTACTATTTTCCCCCCTTCATCGCAGCTTGCGCGCTTCCCGTTCTCTCGTCGGGATTACGTAATTCTCGAAAAAATCCCGGGAAAAATCAAGGAATGGGAAAATCATAAGATTGAGATTGCGCTGTCATTATTGCGGCAATCGACCGAATCATCGCGGAGTCTAATCGATAAGATAAAACTGAGACTTGAAAGAGTGACGTCCTTTCCAAAAATGGCAAAGGACATTACTTTTTTTTTGCTCCTCTTAAGCAAATGATACAGACATTCCGTTAAATTTTTTTTCAGACGTTCTACCAACTATTCACTTAAAAAATGTTGTTTGTAAAAAAAAGAGAGAGAGAGAGAGAGAGAGAGAGACCCTGGTGAATTCAAATATTCAACATCTTCGCATCATCATCGTTCAATAAATTTTCAGATAAAGATCCTTTCTTTCGAATAAAGGGAACATAATCTTTCGACGATGGATGTAGGCCAGGAGTAGGCTTCGTCGAAGAAGCGGAAGCCGAAGATAATGTACGGAGCTAATATAATATTCTTAGACAGGGCGTGCGGTCGGTTAATGTTCCATACCTCAGTCGAGAGTTTAATGGCGGGAAACGTTTGCAGTCGCGGCGGATGAATAATAATACGCGGGGTCCCCATTACGGATTCTGTTCTCAATTTGGGGCGACCGATAGAGCCGTGATAAAGCCCTCGAAAAAGTGGCCGAACGGGAAGCTCGAGTTTCCATCGAAACGAGAGCGCGTCCGAGGTTTTATAGAGCTCTCTCGCTTCGCAGCCTCCCCTCGCGTAACGCGCAAAAAAAAAAAAAAAAAAAAAAATTCGCAAGCGACATTTTGATTTACGGAACTTTTTCCGGGCAACGAACGGACGACATACATATATTTTACGGGCATGTTTTACGACAAGCGCCGTGTTACGAGTGCGTGAAACCTGATAACGGTGATGCATGAGACTTGTAATTTCTTTAAAGAGTTGCGGAGAGAGAGAGAGAGAGAGAGAGAGAGAGAGAGAGAAAGAGAGAGTCTTTGAACCGCAGTAATCTTTCTTGTTCTTATGCAAAATTTACGCCGCGTTGAGTTTCAGAAGTTTAGAATCGTCGCTTTATATTTTTGCTGCTTTGTATTTAAAACATTTCAGCGCAACAGGAATTTATTAATCTACTGCATGTAAATTTGAGAGAAAGTTTAATTTTTTAAATTATTTTATTTCATCGGTTTTAGTTGCCATGACGATAATGTCAGACAATGTATGTAGGACATTGTAATTAAAATGTACGTCGGCGAGCTATAAAAAAATTATATATGTATATAATTTTTTCATAATTAAAAGAAAGTTCTTGCTTTGAGCTACTTTTCTTTAAAGAATATTAAATATGTTAAGATAAAATATATATATATATGTAAATTTCTTTTCCTAGTTGTATTACACGTTTTATCCATCAATAGAAATTTATTATTCTACATCTTGTTGACTTTTGTCTTGTTGACTTTTGTTCTTATTTTTTAATTACAATTCCAAAAGTTTTAATTATAATTTTTACTTTAGTCTTTCGTTCAGTAAAAGCAATTGCGTTTGTCATGAAACTTTAGAAAAGATGAACTAAAAATTCAGAAATAAAATCTTGGAAAATGCGATGTGAGAATAGGGAGAATGTCGGTAAGATAACTCTTAAATTATTCTAGAATTATCTAGAATTATTCTGGATTATCTCGCGAATTGTAATACGATTGAGGGACACTGCGATTTTATCCACTTCACGTTCGTGTCGTGCGGCGGACGCTGGAGAACAAAACAGGTTGAAGTTAACCGTCGAGTTAGTCGAGACGGTCGAGCTGTTTCGAGGCACGGATTTGATATGGCTGGCTTCTCGTTCTGCCGGAGCTACTAACTAATATGTCAAGCCGTTTATCCTCCCTGCTTGTAACTCCAGACACGTATGTTCGGATCTTTCTTCTCCCCCTTCTCCTCTACACCCGCTCTTGCTCCCTCGTCGACCTCCGATATCCTCCAGTAGCCTAACCACATCTCGTCGCAGGCAGAAATTTTAGGGTATATCCGGCGTGTGCTTGCACCTCGCTGCTACCCATTTCGCCAACATGGCGTAGTGATTTGATCGAATTAATTAGCTTTGGCGGGCGATTAGGTTTTGAGATGCGATAAAGTTACGCGAGATCAATGGAAAAGGGACCAACTGTGAAAGCTGCGAGTTTGATAAAAAATACGCGCGATAAAAATCAAATATTGGAAACAGTTATCTAAATTAAGATATTCGATTATTCTTCAATAAATTTTAATCGTCTTTCATTTTAATTATTTGAGAAAAGTACACTCAATCACAAACTCTGGAACGGAAACTTAAAATGTAAACTTAAAAAACTTTACAAACTTACTTACATCGAGTTTTTTTTGCGAGATTGAGGATAAAAGCTTTGAGAATAAAAAAAGGTTGCTTCACCGCGCGAAAACTTGGCCGCGGAAAGATGGACTTGCCGCTTGTTGATGAATGAGAGGAGCGCGGTTGAAAGACGTTTACCGAGTGTCCTGGAACACTCTGTATTTCATCGTTTGGTCTCGATACCGTCTCGCCAATTCGCTCGATAAAATAGCTTTCTTCTGGCCATATTATTCACGCCTGATTTGTCGCGGCAATCTTCTCTCGCAGCGGGAAAAGACGTCCCGGAGAATCACGGTTCACGGGAATTGCTCATTCGCGATTTGCATATAAAGCTAACTGATTTATCGCCGCCGAACTTCACCTCACCTCGCACATCGACGAGCCATCCGCTTAGCGTATTCTCTCGCCACATTTAGCGCTAAACGCGACGACCGTCTGATTCTCGCCTCGATGTTCGCATTCGATGTAATCTTTCGGTCTGATTAACAAAGCAGAGTAATGATACAACATAGCTGTCGGCGTGTGTAATAACGCGCACGTACTATCAAAATTAATCTGATTAAATTGACTATTGCATTATCTCCTGACTTGGATAATGCGATTGATTACTGAATATTACTTGCTTGCGAGTCTTTTTAATAAGCGACTGATTATAAAATATATATATATATAATCAAAAAATTGTGACTGTTCTTTTTTTTTTCTCAAAAACAATAATAATTTTTTAGATTATTTTCTTAGAAATTAAATTAAATTAGATTAAGAAAATATGTATAAATATATATCGCTAAATGAAAAATAATAATGTCTTATAACATATGAATATTTTGCGATTTAAAGACTTGATCTTGCAGCTAAACGATGCTTTTCGGCTCTCGTTAGGCGTTTCGAGATCAACGATATTGAAGCTTCAAAGTAAAGCGTCTAAGTTGCTTTATAATCAACTTACGCGTGCATCATGTAGCATAAACGGGAATGCATGTTGGCGTATTATGTAATGATGAACGTATCGACGATGCCTACCGCAGCGTTGCTGGGATATATTTCACTTACGTGGCCGCAGCCTCCTGTTTACCCCGCGTAAATTTCGCATAACTGTCTGACGCAGCGATAACATCGTTATACGTCGACGATGTTCGAACTGCGCGTCGCCATCCCGCATTGTTCCCCGACGAACACGTCATCTTCGTGTATCAGGATTGCTGGATTCCGTCCAAGGTTTCCGAATCTCGTCGCTATTGATGATAATGATTGTAGGAAAACGGTCGTATCTTTCGCGAAAGGAAAAAAAAAAAAAATACAATTGACTGGAAACTATCCTCGAAAATCCCCAATCGTCGAGAATTCGGGCCCAGATGATTTTTATCGAACGTCTACGCGATTCTACTATACTTGTGTCGAGACGTCATATTTCTATTAGATCGTCGAATTTTTCAAGACTTTCTTTTATTATAATTAAAAGAAGATTAATATTTTTCCCTTTCGATGCGAGTCTCATGTTTAACTGAACTCGCGCGATTAATGTGCGACGAGATTAATCTCCTTTGATCCTTCCCTGCTACGATCCTATAATGAAAACGGTCGCGCGCAATCTCGATTCTCGCGAAATCGGACGCTTTTCGTATTCTGAGGCAAGCATACTTTATACCGCGGGGTACTCAAATTTCAGACACGGATGTCCTGGATGACGTGTTCGATTTCAAAGGCTCCAATCTCCATTCGGCGCTTTGGGAGAAAAGCGCCGCTCGAAGAAAAGCGCCGCTCTTCGATCGAGCGCTTTCGAGACTCGGGACAGCTCGGGCTTTGTGCCGGATCTCTTTGTGAGCGATACATTCTATCAGATGCAGAAGTAACTGCACGCGGCTTTTCCGGAAGTAAACTGCTCAGGATCTTTTTGATTGAATATGCCAGACTGTGGGAGAGATACCTTTCACGCCTTCAAAGCTTACAAAAAAAAAAAAAAAAAAAAAAAAGCGACCGAAATTTCAATTTGAAATAAATCTCGAAAAGCATTCGACCTCGTAGAGCGCTCATAAAAAATTCCTGTATACATCATCGATCGGTTAGAATTCTGTCCAGAGGCGACGTTTATATGACAGGACGCAAACATTTCGCGGATTCAACGCATATTGATTTCTGTGTCACGGATACTGTCGGGATGATTTTAAGGGGACACTCTCTCTCGTTGACTTGGACATGGCGGAGGCGTCGTCGTCGCCAAGATAAACAAGATAATTAAAAGATAATTAACAGATAGAGAAGCATTTTGTACGTGACCGTGCCGCGGCGGCTCCAGATAATCTCAATCCTCTTTCGCTGAAAGTGGCATGGGACGATAAAACCCGTCCGAGGGATGAGGGGAAGGGAAATAAAGAGGGCTAGCTACGAGGCAGCGAAATGGGACGAATAAAAGAGGGAAAAGGGGGGACGAGGAAGGAAAGGACTTGCCAAGCCCCCACGGCGATTTGTGCCTGCCTTCCGCAATAAAACCACCAAGCTACTATCACGAGTACAGCTACCGTGTAGTATCAGCCCCAGAAGAGATCGAAATAATCCGTCGAGTTATTCTGCGAGTTCCGTGGGTCCGACCGTGTCCGAGATCCCACGATCCCGAAACACTTGCTCAAAATATCGTAGCGTATAGGAAACGACACGTAACGTTGCAAAAATTTAGAAGAATGGAAGGAAAAAGCTGTAAGTACGAAATCGCGAAAGATTCGCTATAGAACTTGTTCCAGAAATCAGATGAGTCCCAGGAGAGATCGGCGATAATCGCGGCTATTAATTAATTGAGATTTTCCGGGAGACGGGGAAGAGAATCGAAATTAATTATAAATTTGAAATTAGAAAATCCTCTGAGAAACTAGAAACTCATTAGCGTAGGAAGAATACGTGCGAAGAAGGGTTGAAGATTTATGGAAACTGCGAGATAAATAAATTCCAGGTTTCTCTCTCCTGCAAAGTCCTGCGATTGTAGTTTATCTTTCGAGAGACATTATTTATTTCTACCATCATTTACTATCTTTATCCACCGGACGGTTACGACGTATTGATTCGTCGAGGTTCAGGCAGTTAGTTATTCCTTTACAAAAATGTGCGCTGGATACGAAATAGCTCTGGATTACGATTTTACCATAAGCCATAAAACTTAAGGAACTGCTCGATCTGTCCGATCGGCCGATTAAATTGCAAGGAACATCCAAACTTGCGATTCAGTTTGTGCTAACTTTTGAAAAAGTATATTTTTCTGATCACCCACATCAGAAAGTATAAATATTTTAGCATTTCAAGGATCAGCAAAATTTAAAAAAATCTGACATAATATAAGTTTTATCTTAAATAGTAGTTATAATTAAAAACGAATAGAGAAACCTTGAAGATATAAATTATTCTCTTAATTTAAAATATGAACTAAATTTTACAATGTTCACTCTTGATGGATAAAAAACACTTTCACTTGTCAACTGTCACGTCGCTCGTGTATGGATGACACGTGTATTTTATTGGCGGCCGCGTCACCCGTATACAAGCGATGATTTTATTTATTTGATCGCGAACGATGAGGGTATTATGTTGAGAAATATGGTTTGCGCAAAACTTGTTTAATGAAATGCATTTAGTGAGGATTTCGTAATGCACTTTTAACGATTTATGTAATTATTTTTGTAAATACTCATTATAGACAATTGCTATTTTGTTAAGGTAATATTTCACAATTAGCAATTTCTTCTTACAGTTTCTTATCTAATTTCTCGTTATTTTTAATTTATTATTATTATTGTTAATTTTGTAATACATATACAATATTATTAACGTTATTTGTCATGATAAATATGTATCTGAAAAATAATTCTCTCCGCATCGTATCCAAAAACGAGATAGAGAGAGAATTAACATTAAAGGACAATGAGAAAATTTTTGAACATTTTTAGAAAAAAAACATGTATACGCGAGAGAAATTTACAGAGAAGGTAAAATATTTTTTTATCCGCATTATATTAGTAGCGATTTAATGTTGCATTATTTTACTGCCGAGGATTTATATTATACTAACCATCAAGCTTTAATCTGCTTTTCCTGAATATATCCTGTTTTTCAACAGAATCAACTCGTGTTATAAAAAAACCGTCTCGGATCGGCGACGCTCGAACATGTTCGACATTAGCTTCGTTCGGGACGGGTAGGGATTAAATTTTGCGTGAAATCCACATTAAGCCGGTATCGCGCGGCGAGATGGAAGGCGGGGGATGAGGATGGAAAAGAGAGAGAGAGAGAGAGAGAGAGGGGGGGGCAAGGGGGAGAGCGCAACAACACGAGCACGTACCAACATAATTTGTCTAACTCCAGCGTCCCGCTCGCACAGTCTGATGGTCAACGGGATTGCCGCGTCGTTGTAATTCGGCAACAGCTTGTAGTGGTTCCGAGTCTCATTGCCCGGTAACGTGTACTAATGCTCGTGCCCCCGTATTACACAGCTCCGTATAGATAATCATCGTTAGCGACAGAGACATCGGCCACGATCGATTAATGGTGTCGACCAGTTGACGTTTCGCAAAAACTCACCCCCGGGCTCAGAGCGTAAACCCCACTGTTTTGATTGCCTAAATTGCAATCTATATACGCGACATCCAGCGACGAGGATGAATCCTCTGCAATAGGGGGAACAGATTTTCTCTATCGCAACGCTTCGCTTTGAAAATTATTATAACGCTAGTATTAAAAATCCAAACCGAAACTTTCCATTGATATGTGACAGCGACGGAAGTCTTTCGAGAGCGCAAAGTCTGCGAGTGTGAATTTTTCTGTCGTACTTAAAAAATTTAGAGAAAATTGAACGATATAGTGTGTGAATAAAAAATTATATTTGATAATTGAAGAATGAGAATCGCGCGGGATTGAGAGAAAGAGAGAGAGAGGAGAGGAAGCTTTAATTGGGTCATAAGCCTCTCACGATTCAGCCAACTCCGAGCCAACCGTACGGTACCTACCTGAGTCCAAAACACTTTCGCTCATTCTCCACTAGAGACTCTCTATTCAGTCTCAAATCACTTTCGCCTCGTCTACAAGCCGTACTCTGTTATAAACTTCTTTCATGTTAACTTAACATAGCGGTAGACTCATATTACACGCATATTATACGCAAATATATTTAAATATAATAATAAAATACTGTAAATATAAAAAAAAACAAGAAACGATACAATTCTTTCTTCCCCCCTCTCTCTCTCTTAACTCTTTCTCTTTTAAAAATGGAAATAATTGCATTCAATAATAAAAGGAATAAAGTAAATCTAAGAAACGCGCACGAGTGTATTTTATAATTAGCATACGTTACTAATCAATTATTTTGTGGTGTAAGTTAATACTTTGGAGAATGAGGAGATACTACCGAGTCTCGCGCGGCAAAGTTGCGGCGACAAAATTCGCGGGCGCTGATAACGAAGTATAACAGGAGCGAGCGCAAAATGCAATTTGCAATGTCTTGCGCCACGTCGCCGACTTGGCGATAAATTCCGGATATGTTCGTGCAACGGCACACAGAGTCGGGTGTATATATACAAATGCATATTTCATACTGCGTAATGAATCGTCGCGGCATCGGGCCTTTAATTAAAATTCAGACCCGGCCACGTAATCAGGAAATAATAATTTTTACGCGAGCTTTCACCCGACACCCCGCATTTATCGTCTTCCGGCAGGCCGGATGTCGCAATTTGCATATCGCAATAACTCCAAGGCAGAAGAGCCGGCTATATATTTATTATAGTGGGCTTAACAAATTTTATCTGTGTTTATTTATTATGGAATTTTTTTATAGAACCAATGCGCTTTCGTAAAAGTCGCTGCCGCGCCTGGAATGCGTATTGCGGCGCGTCAAAATGAAATAAATTTACGAAAATCAATAAAGCATTGAATAAATGGAACAGCATCAATGATATTTCTCTTAAATTGTAAAATAATCATTGCATGCGCAAATATTTCGATAACAAAGCTAATTGTTTATTATCGAAAGCTATTTCAAAATTTCAGTCATTGTGTGATTAATTTATTTATTTTTTATATCGAAATATATATGCAAATTAATTTAAAATATTAATATACATATAACGTATATATATTCTTACACAATAAAAAAAATATTTGATAATATTCTTCAAAAGATTAATATTGATTTTTAGTATTTCAAGCATTCAAATAAATAAAGGTAGATAAGGGCGTGGTTGAGAAATCTAGAAATGAAAAACATGATGAAAGGCAAGCAGTATCATAGAAAGTGTCGCGAGGTTTATTTTTGTATTGCTATTGCTGCGCCAACGCATTATCGGACGTTGAATAGTCGTCGATAAACTCGCGGTTCATTTTTATGCGATGACAAAAAAAAAAAAAGGGAAACGCGTACGAGAAAGCTGGCACGTGTATGTATGTTCAGTCGATTTGCACTCGTGACGAGCGTCGCTCTATTGCAAATATTTATCGCGGGATTTATTTTTTCCCAATCTCAAATAATATTTCTCCGTAATCGCTGATCGATGATTTGATTGAGGTTTTACGAAAATGTAAACAGTTGACAAAGCTTGTAGAGAAACGCGAAAATTTTTACAATTCTGAAACGCGATCAAGAATTTGCAGGATTTGCCTCTAAAGCTCTGAAAAGGCTTGAATTTTATCTTTTATTGAGACGATACAAACAAATTAATCTGCTTTTATAAATGTGTTTTACATTATCCGTAAGCAATTACATTAATTACAAATGTGCGTGTAGTGTATAAAATAATGGGTAAACACATGTGAGTAGCACAAGTCAATAAAAGTAGTATAAGTCAATATGTAATTCTTTCGATTTTTTTTAAAGTTGCAATTCTAATTTATTGTTCTTGAATTAATTTTTCATTAATTAGTGTTCAACAGTGTTCAAGAATATGTTTACATTATTTGTTTAGTTATAAAAATCAAATTATTCTAATTATTTTAATTATTTTACGTAAAAATCAATATTGCAAAAACAAACAAAAAATTAATTGCAAAATTTTAATGCTACCTGGGAATTTTGGGATGCATTGCATTATACCTCATGAAGTGTAAAGCATTCTATCATGCTCTGTATCGATATTTCTATAAGGTCAGTATCCATATTGTATTATTAATGCGAATGTATATTATTATTGCCATTGAGCAGCTTTATTATTATTGCAAATAAACTATGGACGATAGTAATTAATATCGATGTATAGCGCCTTCTGCGAATTTATCGATTCTCATAGCCCCGAAAGTAAAAGATTAATTAGACGTTTATATTGAGAGAGAGAGAGAGAGAGAGAGAAAGAGAGAAAGAGATAGAAACATTATATTATGTAAAATGTAAATTAATAATATTATAAAATCTTTATAAATATTCGTGTACGTTAATATTTATAATCTATTTGTTATTTATCCACCTATATAATAAATGATAACATGCCTTTCTTTTTAAATTTTCGTGCAGAAAAAATTTCGCCTAATATGAGGATATATATATATATATATAAATTTCACTCTTTTAAATGTTTAATTAAAAATATAACTAGATCTATACGTATGATACTCTCTTCTAGGAATCTCAAAATTTTCTAATTACAAAAATTTTCGCTTCCGAAAATTTGCAAGAACTAGCGATGCTTCGCTGACAATTGTCGCTTCCATGCACTTCTATCCCTTTGCCTTCCCCATCTCCCCCTTCCTCTTTAGGAGAGTCGCATCAAAGCGCCCCTTAACCGTACGTTTGCAAAACATGCTTTGACGCCCTGGCAATAAACTACTCGCCTCGCCGAGTTCCAAGATCAAACCCGCAATTTATATCATAATTCCGCGAAACGGGGCGAGGGTAATAGTAAGAGAAAGGGAAATATGCAGGGAGATGTGCGAGCCGCGAGATGGGATTCTGTTTATTTTTCCGTTCCGTCGGCTTACAGTCGGCGGATTGGTGAGGTAACGGAGGGGGCAAATTTGTGGTGCAAAAAGAGGAGGGGATGCGGTGGTTGCGGTGTTGGGGAAAGATTGTGGAATTACTGGACGTCGGTGTATTTCGCAGATATCGCCCCGTGGTACCCTTTTTTATTGTGTCATGCCTCTCTTTTTCTCATCCCGAATTCACTCGCTTCCCCTGCCCCGCTCTTCCTAACCCGCCCCTCTGAGGCTATAAAAGCACTATCCGCCGTTACGGTTTAAAGCCGCGGTCGCTACGTCGGTCGATTTGTTAATTTGCGAGCCGACCACTACTTACTTCCGAAGCCGGTGTATTTAGAGGGCGAGCGTCCGGAGAACGCCCGATAAAAGAGCGAGGGGGGTCGGCCTGACAAGTTTATGGTTTTCGAATAATGCGGGATAAGCGCTTCACCCTTACCGGTTTGCTACCCTTATTGTGTTAACCCGATATCCCCGCAGCTTTTTTTAAACTTGTTCATCGCTTATCGATGTTATTTATATTCGCGTGTTTACTGCTTTAATTTAGTCACTTTCTTGTTTTATTATTCATCAATGGATCAGATTTTATCATCTTTGTCAATTATTTTGTTTGCATCAGATTTGTAAGACGCGAGCAAGATTTTCGAAGGAATAGTGATTAATTTGAGCAAAACTTAACCGGAAATAATCCGGATCCTCTCGAGATACGAGATGTGCATGAAAACCGAAACGTTTATCTGCGGCCAAGTGCCAAAACAAGTCCCATCTAGTCGGGAGCAGAATCGTTTCGGGAGCGGGGAAAAAGCGCGGTACAGACACTAATGCGTCTCTTCCTAGGAGGATATAGCGGTCGGTCGGCTTTCTTGCTGCCTTAAACATCGCTGGAAAGTAGCGTACTTGCAGTACGCGCGGCAACCGCTGTCGTTATTCCGCAAAACAGCGAAAGAAGAAGCTCAGTAGAGCGAGAAATCTATTTGTTATTCCGCGGCGAGCTTCGAATAATCGCGAGGTAAACGCGATAAAACGAACGATAATTTTGAATCTTTACGTATTGTAGCACAAATCCGATTTAATCAAATAATAGCAATAGCAGTATATATAAAAGAAAAAAAAATGTAGAGAAATAATTTTTCGTTTCAAACAATAAATTATTCGTAAAAAATTTAATAAAACACGCGGTATTATAAAATATTTTCTGTCGCAGACATATAATCGTCGTTCAAAAAAAAAAAAAGCTCTAATTTGAAGCTTGGGAAGAGTCGCGAAATGGTAGGGGGTCGGAAGGATGGTACGACACGGCTGTTTTAGCCGTAATGTCGTTGGCAAGAAACAAAAGCGACTTTAACAGATGCAGCCAGCTCTCTCTCTCTCTCTCTCTCTCTCTTCTCAGGGTCGAGATAAAATGGAAATGCACCTTGCTCCGCAAGGTATATACGCGAGTATCTAACCCTGTACGCGCATTGGGCACTTCGTATGCGCATATGCGGGGTGCGAGTGATAACGTTTCGCGCTACATACTGCCTCCATTCCTATTGGCGCTCGAATTGTTACGACCTCCAGGGATATCCGGTAGCACACGATGTAACTCCTTTCAGATATCTAGACGAGAAGGAAGATCCGAGGCTGTCGACACGATAGAGGATAAGAAAAATATCTTAAAATATAAGGAAATACTGCAGATCTAAAGAACATAAAAAGATAGAGATAAATGGAAGAACTGAAGGATATTTCCACGGCATGATATGACTTCTATTTTAGCTGTAGAGTAAGAGGATCTGAAACTAAGCTATAAATGATGAGGAATGATTAGAATTTTTTTTTTTAATATAAAAAAATAGAGTAATGTAGAAAAAGCTAGTCAAATGGTAGAACAGCAAACGTGCGTGTGAGGATCGCAGGATTTGAATAAAGATTTAAAAAACTCTAATGTTTGAAGATTTGTCAAAATATATATATATATATAAATAGGTATGAAAATCCTTTTGATAAAATTATGAAAGCAAGAATTTTCTACAAGTGATAAGCACAGCGCAGAATAAGAAGAGTAAAATAACAGGAGACGAATAAATCTACGTAAATTCAGAAATCCCTAAAAAAATGATATATCCTTTAACCTTCATTTTACTAAAACATTTTTTAAATATTAAAAAAGGGATTTGTGTATTCGTTTGTACCGCTTAATCCTACGTTTGGGATGTGACAAGTTAAAACCAGTTTTTCGCTTCGATAAAGAAATTCGCTAAATTCTATTGTAAAATTGTAAAATCGATTGTTGATGTATTTTATTGAGGTATGATCTCAATTCTGAGCTGTCAAATTTTTTCTTGTAATAAATGTAATATAATAATATAAAATTATGATTTTTCTTTTTCCTACATTATACTATATTGATGATATTACATGGTTTCTAATTGTTTTAAGTATTTATAGAATTTTAATTTATCGAATAATAAACAAGATTTAATGTATTATACTTTTGAAAATAAGAATAATATAAAATCTGAATATATCTCAAATCTTTAATTTCCTAAAATTTTGATTTAAATTGTCGTATTTTTAATTCTCTTTCTCTTTCTCTCACTTTTCAAATACCTCTTTCAAATATTTTTCTTATGAAATTAAACGATTTCTCTATAAATTTATGTCGTTTGGCTATTGCTTGAATTGCTCATTGATGGATTTGAAATCTCTTAAGGCAAAATTGAATGGCATAAATAATCGACATGGCCAATATGTCAAGCATCTTCGATTCTGACGCGAGTAAACGTATCGGTCCAATATCCTCGCTCGCGTATGGATACATCCAGTTGCAGTTGCAGCGTAATAGCGTTACGCGCGTCGGCAGTCAGGTGAACGATGAATCCGGGATAGGTTTGGCCTATTCTCCTCCCTCCTTTCCCCCTCCGGGGATAGTCGTCGCGTGATAACTGAATAATTAATTAGACGGTGAGATTAATATGAGCGAGGAAGCGAGCTTCGTTTGGAATACGATACTAGCGGCTTGTCCGTGAAGGGAGAGAGGAGCATTGAGCGCATCCCCTATATATATATATATATTCGGCAAGATTTATCGCTTACTTGATGACTTTACTTTGAACGATTTACGGGCCTTAACTGCCATTACGACGGACGCAATTGGCACCGTTGATTTTACGCGGCCGTCTATCCATCGTCGCGCGCCGCCGTCATTTAATCAGTTCCAGTTACGCGGACTTGACGTCCCAAAGGCAAAATCGTTTCGAAACTCGATTATTCCCCCTTCTCTCGAATCTATCCCGGTATCTCGGGGAATGCCTTTTAAAGCAGCGAAGTTTAAACGTATTTACATTTGAAAAATTGAAAAAAGAAAAAATGATCAGTAGACGACTTATCGAATAATCGAACTTACATTTCGTATAAAAAGACGAAACAAAATTATCACAAGCAAATGCGATGAGTGTCCTGGAATATTTCAGTCTTCACCGTTCAATGATTTCAACTTGAAAGACCGATTGGCAAATAATATAAGCTACGTAAAGGGTAAGCTGAGGGGGTAAAATACGAATCAATTAAAATCGCAAATTATATATAATATACATATATAAATTGATCGCGCGATATATCGTTCGAATACGCGAGGTGTTAAAGGCTTAAGATTCAATCCCGGGCGAAGATCTCCTGCAGCGGAGTCGCCATTGACATGCAAATGAAATCATAAAGCTGCAGCGAAGCGGCGGAGGCGGCGTATCGTCTGTAAGGTATAATTACTGGCGCATCGATCCTGGCCCGCCATGATGGCGCGGCGCGCGCGCTTGTATCTCCCGCAATTATCTCCCGCATTTAATCAGAGTAAATTCACCTATTGTTGGCGCAATACGTGCGTCGTTTCGCTATGATTTCGATTAACGCTCACGGCAGTCTCCTCGATACCTGAAGGCAACGATTGTTACGCGCGTGCGAAGCTGCAAACGTCATTACATTGCCTACATTTGCCGCGTGCGTTAATAAACTCGCCTTTGCCGTAATTAACTGTCCGAAAAGACAAAATGAGCTTCTTAAAGATCAACGAGAGACAGAAAGAGACCTTTTAGAAATATCACGATAACAAGAGTAATTATAAATTGCTATCATTATATATGTATAAGTTCTAAATTAATTAATAAGAAAAGATACTTTTGTGTATTATATATATATATCAAAATTATTGCTGTAATTAGGATAGATAGTTATAAAAATAAATTATTATTGTATTAAAATTATTTAAAAAAAAGATTATAAGATTTTTTATATTTTACGATATAAAATTGTTATATCTCATTATACGATTGTACGATATAAAATTGTTATGCGTGTATTTTCTGACAAACAATTTGCTGACGTGAAATATATTTTTCAGCGATAGAATCGATAGCTATTACAAGATAATAATAGAATAATAAATACGATAATTATTTTATAATGATCATATACCAATATAATCCTATCGTTAGAAAATGTTACATTATCACGTATATACAACGTGACGTTGTTTCAATATTACAATAATGCATATTAATATTCATTATTACAAATAATTATACAACAGTTGTATATCGCTGTAATAATTGAAAATTATTAAACTCTACCCTTCAACATCATGAAAGCTACGTACGTGTGATCAATTATGTCGCGTCAACCGAAACACGAGCGACGATCGAAAGACAAATGGAAATGCGTGGATTTTGTACGAGTTTCGCGGACAATGTCCGGAAATTCCGGGGGCATTTGTAGTCGTCGTGTGGCAGCGAGCCCTTCCCCGATGGACCCGATGCAGCCTCCCGACCGTCCGCGTCTCACTGCACACGACGGCCATCGTTCACTCAGTCAGGCCAGTGGCCACTTGTCTTTGTTTTATCGAAACGCGATACGGTCAGCACCGTGTAACGTTGGCTGCACCGCTAACCGATAATGCATGACTCCATCCTATCCACGAAATTGCGCGGTCTCGGCGCATCTCCGATACAACTGCATCGTTGTACTTGTCGGTCTATCGGCTCTTCTCCCTTTCTCTCTCTCTCTCTCTATATATATATATATATATATATTATATAGGATGCCCCAATTTAAATGGCAAAACTTCAAGAGCGTGTAGGGGACCGAAAAACTAAGACAAGAAGTCCTTTAGAAGTTTACTCGTTTTTCCTCCATTTTAGAGAAAATCGCAAAAATTCAATCTCTCATTGTCAGTTGCTCTCTTGAGTTGATCGGCGCCGAATAAACTTTCTGCTTCAAGGTTCCTTACATATGTAAACACTTGATGTTATCCTTTACGGTGCCAATCAATTCAAGAGAGCAATTAAAAGACCGAATCGTAGATACAGTGCACCAAATATCACTAGAACAATGGTTAGCTGCGATTAATGAGGTCAGTGCTCGATGTAATGCTTGCATTGCTGCAAGAGGGCAACATTTGAACAATATCTGCATTAAATAAATGATAACATAAATAAAATGTAAATAAACAAAAAAAAAACTTTTTTTTTTTTGTGATTTTCTCTAAAATGAAGCAAAAACGGACAAACGTCTAAAGGACTTTCTGTCTTAGCTTTTCGGTCCCCTACACGCTCCTGAAGTTTTGCCATTTAAATTGGAGGCACCCTGTATATATATGTCTGTTCAGGTTCGACACGTTTGTTCCTCCGCGCAAACCTTTGACCTCCACCATCTCCTAAAGCCCGATAAGAGGATCGATGAAGTAGGAGGTTTTCTATTCTGTGAAGTCTGAAGTTATGTGAAATGAGAGAAGGCAATATGTATGTCGCTCTATGACTATGAATACAATAAAAGATCGAATAAAATAATATTGTAGAAGAGATAAGAGATAACTCCGTATTATGTATATATATAAAAATATAAATATATAAATTACATTCGCCTCATCTCTCTCAGGCTCTACCGTTTATTGCCAAGCTTGATTAAGGAATCGATCAACATCGAGAATTCACAGATATACCGCAAAATTCCCTCGAATTCCACGGGGGAAATTTCTCCGAGTCGTGATGTACAAGTTTCCCGAGACATCGTGTATATCCGTATCGCGAAATATCGTCCTATCAAGGAAAGAAGGGTAAATGGCGGACGAGCGTGTATTTGGACATACACGAGCCATCGTTTATCGATATGCCGCTCTTGACGAAATATCGGCGCGAGGGAAAGTTTCTGAAAAGCACTTGTGTGACGAGGCCAAGTTCCCCGAACGATCACTTACGAATGTTCCTTCCGCCGAGAGAACGACAACGGCCAAAACTTTACTTATGAATAAATTTCGTCGTATCATCGCGTTTACGCCGCCGTTTATTATTACTTTCCCGTCGTTACTTGCATCCTGAGCAGTCACGCGAGAAAAAGCACGTGTAAAGCAGAGAGAGAGGAGGGATTTATATCAAAACGAGCTTCTCTTCTTCCTCTTTCTTGACATATTTTAATTTTCAATTAAATATTAAAGTGGTAAAAGACGTGAAACGCTCTTTTGTTTTTATTCTTTATCCGATCATCACATTTCTTCAATTCATTGATTATCGTAATTCACAATTCATTGATTATCGTAATTTTCTTGTAATTAATCAAAATACGTACAATAATTAATTATGACTTTTACGTATTAGTTTTCAAATTTTTATTTACTGTAATTAAAAAAGAAACATGTATTTCAATCTTTATCGTTTTTCCTTCTGTGTCTCTTCTTTTTTCTTAATTATCGTCGTTACTTGAAATTATATTAAATTTTTTTATCCTTTATTTTATCATCATTATTTCTTATAATTATTATATGACACAATAAAAAATAATAATCTTTACATAAATATTAATTTTTATACCAAAATTCTCGAAATTCTGTTTGCATTCAGGGGATTCGACCAAAAGAGATGAAAAAAACGTTGCCAGCGTACATCCGCTGTTAATTCGACGTATAATTTCGTAAAGAGAATGCTGTACGCTAGTTATACGTATAAAATTCACGGTGGTGTATAAAGTCTCTAACTATCCTAACTACATGAGGCTAATTCGAACACGCGAGTTTCAAAGCAGCTAATTTGTCGCATCGGCTATTCCCCTTGACGAGCGGCGCTTTTAAAGTTGAAAAGAAAGCTTTTGTAGCGCCTTTCCATTCACACGCCAGGCGAAATTAATGCTACCTATCAGAAAGAGACGCGATGTAATATTGCGATGTCACATAATGCACTGCGAATGGCATGCCTTTAATTTAGATACAAAAATTTTCATTTAGCTGTTCCCTTTGCTATAATTATTATAAATAATTCTGTTCAATATATAATATAATGTAAAATTTAAATTGTAATATAAATATAATAGATATAATGTAAATATACAAATAATAGATTTTTGTTAAACGTAATTAATTTTTTTAAAACGTAATAATATTAAGTTTTTTTTTTTTCTTATATTCTTAAGTATAAATCTTGTAAATACAGCGCATAAATTGTTAATTTATTTTTTAAAACCTTGTAGCGGCGGCGTGCAAATACAAAAAAATGTAGATATTAAAATTCGCAACTTCTTATAGGATTTTGCGGTTTGATGAAAAAGATTGCCGGTGAGGAGAGCGATTATTTATAGCCTGCAGAATTTCTCATTACATCATCTTGCGGTACGGATAAGAGAAAACGAATTCTAGATTTCCCCTGTGTCATTGGATTAAACGTCATGGTCGGTCGGAAATGGATAGCGTCATTTCCTATTCGCCCATGAATTATACGCTACGCAAATTTATCCCCGTCAGTTGCAACTGCACCTGTACCGATGTGCGGATGAACAAAGGGCTATAATAATCGTAAGTAATACACTCTGTGAGCGATAACGTATTGCAGCGCATACTTCAACAAGTTGGTATATTTCACATGGGATGCTTCTAATATTTGTGTATTCATCAAAATTCTTATTAATATATTTACTCTCATCACAATTCTTTATTTTTAAAATATTTTATATTACTCGAAAAGAGAGAAGGTATTTGTCAGGAATTCACTACGTCATAGATCCTTGACAATATCAAGTAAAATTAATGAAGCATTTCTGAATTTATTAAATATATCAATGGGGATGAAATAATATCAGCGGATAATTTTCATACGTCCTACTTAATCGTATTGTCAATTAGTGTTAATTAATGTGATGTTTAGGATGCTACCGGTATATCGGTTTACAGCAATTTAGCGGCGTCACCCTAATGGATCTAACTCCGTGAAGCGTTTATCGAATCCGAAGCCTAGTCTCACGTTACTCAAATATTTAGTTTCTTACTCACGTTGCTCAAAGTCTCTCTCTTAGGAAGCCAAATCTCGGATTTATTTTGTTCGAGACATAATATTAAACTTACCGGAAACAAATATATGATCAAATATTAGTTATAAATATTAAATATAGCGAAAAATTGAAAAGAACGCGAGACGCTTTCGGCGAGCAAAAGATTTATACATTTATACAAGTTATTTCAGATCAATTCTTTCTAAAAGTCTCTCTTCTTCCATCATATTTTCTAAAATTTTAAATCTCAACTCGCTTCATCTCCTCTAGCTTGCTCAAACGTATATTTTACGTCATTCAGATCCTATAATAGATTGTTCGCATTCTTACTGGAATTCACGATTTTACCGCATTCCTAAAATTTATCTTCGATTTTCCGTATCCTCTAAATGGGCATCTTGAACTGTTCGAAGACGAAGGATCTTACAATTCTTGTAGCTTCCGATTACTTATAAGATCCTTGGATCCTTAAATCCTGCGTGTCTCACGAGGGTCGGGTCACGTGCTATGACTCGTCCTCGTAACGAAAAACTTTAAATGATGTTTCAAACGGAGCTCTCTCGTGAAAATCTTGCTTCGAGCCTGAGTCGGGTAATTTGGTAATTCGAGGATTTTAGGGAAAAATATATTTTTTTTTACTAATATATTTTTCCTTGCGCGCTTGCTCTTCTTTCTTTCCCCATTTCCGCCTTCCCGTCTTTTTTCCACTGACGTAACAGGTATTCGAATATTTTGTCGTATTCGTAAAAAAATGGCTAGGTTGTATTTATAAGAAAATATATCCCTGGGTACTCGAGACAAAATGCATTGTTTCGCCGTCACCCTCACATGTTTCATGTATACAGGTGTAAATGTGCTCGAAAAGCAGGCCTTCGTATCCAGCTGTAAAATAAGTATTTGTATTCGAACATTTCGTGCCGAATGAGAAATCCAAAAATAATTGACCCGAGTTAAAACAGCATGACGCGACGCTCGCAAAAAGCCCTTCACGATCGCTATGTGATCATTATATGATACCCGGCACGCATCATAACTCGATTATGGTGGACGAATTATTGTCCGGCGAACAATTTGGAGTCGACGATGCCGCATTAATGTTGCTAATTAACTAATTTTCGTTATTGTTGCAGCAATCTGCGGCGTAATCGCAGCCGCATCGCTTTGTGTCCGATAAATTGGCGCGCTATTGTACCCTCCGTGATCTACCATAACAATTTTTCGTTCTCCATTCCTCTATTGATAGATGTTGCACTATTTATTATATCGCGCAGACCTGTAATGAATCCCGGAAATCGCCATTTTCCCGGATGACTTTATATTGATTAAAAAAAAAAAAAAAGAAAAAATTAAGCTTGATTAATTTCTATCCTCAAATTGTATTTTAAATTTTATATGTATTTCAAATACGTTTTCTCTGCAAAACAAATAAATTTTCAAGTCAAAATTACAACGAAAAAAGCGCGATATTCTATGCTAACAATACAATATCCGGATATTTCTCTTCTTAAGATTGTTTAATTTAAAATACAGTTTTATGAAAAGTTTCAAATTCGTCAATTTAATTTTTTGGGGGGATCTTTTTACTTCGCTCTCGGTTAACGAACGGAATCTAAAATACGGAAGAGATTACACGTGGGAATGAGAAGTTTTGGTTCCGCGTAAACTCCCAGCGTCATCGTGATGCCGGCCGCCGCTGCTTAGGCTTAGAAGAGATTTCGGTTAACCGAGCAAGGATTACCAGGATGCCGTGTTACGGGGGGTCCAGGCTGACTAGCCCGGGGGGGATAACGAGGTCCGATCAAATTCCGGGTAACGTGTTAAGCTCGGCTTAAGGTCTTTTACAGCCTTAAGAAGCGCGGATCGAAGCACTCTACGTTACATATCCACTACGTGATCTGAAGGCGGGGATAAACTGCTCTCGGAGCGTATTTTAATCCGCGTCTAAAGAGAGCTCGAGTTAATCCATGTATGCGATGTAAAAATAATATTGTCATTCAAGCGCTTGTGGGGTTTCTCTTACACTTTAATACAATTATAGGTCAACGCAAATTCAACGGATTGTCCTGGAATGAACTAGATACACAAGGACCTCAGCTCTGGATTGCTCCCGAGGTTCGAAGGGCAACCAAGTCTGCCTGTCTGTCTTTCTCTCTCTCTCTCTCTCTTTCTCTCTCTATTTTCAATCGCAGCTGATGGTTAGACGACTTGTTCTACAAGAGCGGGCGCAATCCAGCAGAGGAAGGGTGGAGAAGGTGAAGATGGCGAGTCGGGAATCAGTTCGGTATCAAGGGTGGGTGGATGCATTTCTTGGAGTAAACTTAATTACTTGGTACTCGCTGCGCTCTGACATTTGGCAACGAACCTCTAAATCTCGAAGAGGAACGGCATCGTCGTTCCCAATTGCACTCTCGCGAAGGCAATCACGCGTCCTTCGCCAAGCACAGTTTTCTTCCGCGAGGACGCGTGACTCGGGGCAATCGCTCCTAATAATCTAATAAATCTATAGATTTCGAGATCATGCTCGGACGATCGTGATGTAGAATTCATAAAACGCGGAATTTCATTAACAATAAGTAAAAAGACCTCCGCCGTCTCTGTTCGCGAGAATATTAATTCTATAAAATGTCGATGTTACTACAGTCATTAACTCATACGAAAATAAAACAATGGACGCCTAATTATTTTACCCTCGTTTATTTGAATTTTCACCTTAAACTTCTCTCATAAATCTGCCCCGCGATTAAGCGAAGAGCGAACACGAAGTGGCGAAGCGACAAGAAAGTATTCACGCTGATCCTTCGGCAGAATCGTGCAGGAAATAAAGCGCGTCGCGGTCTATACGGAGAACAAAACCGCTCGAGGGAGAAACGGTATTTCTCTTACGCGAGGGTGACATTAATACCCTCTAAAAGGCACACCCGTTATTCCGGTAACAGTCCGGGACATTAATAGTCCGGGGCGAACGGCGTTTTAATGACGTCGGCGACGATTGTTGTAAAATCTTGGTTACGGTTGCGGGATTGTAAAGTCGCGTCTTAAAACTCGTGAAATATCAACCTTATGGCCCACATCCCCCATCGACATCTTCATTCTTCCGTTAACGATTTATTTCGTCGCGATACTCGAGAATCCTCCTGTCGTTACTGTTCCTTCGTAGCAGGTCGTTCCTTCTCGAGGACAATTCCCTCGCACTCGAGCAATTAAGATAATGAAGAGGATTCGGGAATATAATTTTCTTAGAATTATTTATTTTTAAATCAAATATTCTTATTCCGGACGCATTTCCCAACGCATATATTGATGTCTGTTTAATCATCTAAATTATAGTTGATAACAGCAACTCGTCACTCTTAATAATGTATGTTTTCCTAATATTTTAATCAACACACATATTTATAATGTTATTTAAATATTTATGCATTAAAAGTATCCAAACGGAAACAAGAGGGCGAATTTAAAAATGTACTTCATAAATTTGTAATATCGTGTAGCGCGCTTTTGTATATAACATTGGGCAATATATACCGGCGGAGCCGGCTGCATTAATTATGTTTTATTCTCATTAACCCCGCAAAGGTAGTATGCCGTTCGTATGTGCTCTCGTAACGATGTATAATTAATGAGCGTTCGCTGCTTAGCGGCTTTGGGATCATCGGCGAGGGACTAGTCTTCAACCGCATAGCACCTTATTGCGTCTAGTAAGGCTTTCAAAGATTTAATAGCAACTAAAATAAAAAATTTTTAAGCAGCCTTTTATCACGCTTATTGCAGAATTATACAAAATTGTGTAATCTTATACAAGAAAGTTTTATAAAAAGAAAGCACGAATAAACTTTCTTTTTTAATAACATCAAGTCGATAAAAATTATAATATTTATTAAAATATGTAGATTGACATAAATCTGTATTAATAATCAGATAAATAAAAACTGATATGCTATAATAATAAAAGAAAACGCAACTAAATTTCTAAAAAAACAAAAGTCTAATTTTCGAGATGTTGCACTATTATTTAAATAAATTATCGTGGCTATGAAAAAAGGGATGTGTAATATTCGGCATGGTTTCCATAAGAAAAAAAGAATGGAACTTGTTTAAGAATAGGCCAAGTTATTGGCGACATATTGCCCCGTCAGCCTAACTGAAACGGATAGCGTCTAATCTTGTGAAACAGACAGCTCGAGACAGCAACAGGAAGTAATGGCGTCGTAGCAAAGCTAAAGGGACGTATAAAAGGGAAAGGAGGATAAAAAATCGTTAGATTAATCGAGGTTTGTGCTTTACGTTCTGAAACCTTCGGTTCCTCGGATCCTCCAATTTTTCATATCTTCAGATGCTTAAATCCTTCTAGTGCTCAAATATTTCGCTTTTTGATCTTCTCATTTTGAACTTTTTGCCTTTAAAATTGAAAAAAAATTATTTTTAGATTTTTAACGTAGGAAACTTTTGACGCCACAAATGTCTGAATCCTTGAATTTTTGGAAAGTCATAAAAAATTTATTATTATTTTATTTAATATCTTAAATACATTTTATTTTATTCAATATCTTAAATAAATTTTATTTTATTTAATATCTTCAATAAAATTATTTTATTTAATATCTTAAATAAAAGAACAATAGTTGCAAAAGAACAATATATTTACCAAGTTTGACATGATGTACTTTATAAAATTTTTATATTCAAGCTCCAGACTTTTTTAGGATGTCAATTTGAACAGTCTTAATTTATTGTATTCTTGAAGACATTTTGAATTTTTAGAATCGATTGACTAATCGTGATTGACCGATTTTTGTCCTCGTTATTCTCAATGTTGTAGCGCGGGAGATGCTCGATAATTATGTCTTAATTAAGACGTTTGACCTCATTTCCGTAGTAGCTGCTTTCGTTCGTTCTAGTCGACGACCATCTTCCGCCTCACCGCGCTTCGAGAAATGTTTATACCTCGCTTACTCGCGGTAAATACCTTCGACAGCGATGAACTTTACGAAACGACGCTAAACGTAAAAGACGGTTTCATTATCCGTCGAACCATCGAGCTCTAGTTATTTTATCTTCGAGATGCTACCGCTGATTATAGGTGACAAGTAGCATCTTTAATTCCGCAGGTAAAAGACTCTGCAAGTACACATGTAGGACTCGTAAGATGTGGTACTCGTTATTTTATATTTTGACAAATTAAAATTGAAACCGAGAATTTTCATCGAGATGCTAGGCGTTACTAATTAGGATCGTATTAAAATAATTAGAATAATAAAATTCAAACTTAAAAATTTTACATCAATTTACAATATGTAGAATTTTAGATAGCTCATAAAAAATTAAAATTGAAAAACTTTTCCAGTTTAAAAAGAAAAGTTCTAAAATACATCATTTAAGCTCTTTATTTAAACTTTGAAAAATCTATAAATCGTGGTTAAATTTAAGATAAAATTCTATTTAGAACTTTACGTGGCACACACATATATGTTCTAATGTATGTGTACTTTGATATATACATTTTGTATGTGTGTATATTTTATTTCTTATTTTAATTCTTAAAATACTTTCTCTATTACATTTCTTTCTGTATTAAAAATTTTCGTTTAAAGTAAGCTTTAAATTTTAATGAATAATTATTGATCTGAAAACAATTTGTAAAGCTTTTCTATATTTTCTTTTAATCTCTATTACGTATTTATTTATTTTTCTATATTATATATTATCTATTTAATTCTATTATTTTATACAATGTTCTCAATAAATAATATAAAAGATTAGAAAACCCGATTTTTGTCAATACAATTTCTAAAAAAGCTGCAGTTGAATAGGATCACCCTGTATGCGATAAGGAACTATCCGGTGGCTGACAAACGCGGATTTTGTTTGAAGTGCGGTTGATGGGTACGAGGTTGACTTTTCAACTTAAATTAAGTTCGCCTGCATAGAAAGAGAGAGAGAGAGAGGGGGGGGGGAGGGAGAGAGAGGAAGGGAGAGAAAACGGAAGGGAAGATGACGCAAAGAGAAGCAAATTTTATACAAATTAGACAGCCATACCCTTCCGACGAGATTGCCCTCGTTTGGCTTTCAGTCGAGGCCTTGCTGCCTCGCTAAGATTTCACCAGGATACTTTGCAAAT
This sequence comes from Polyergus mexicanus, assembly GCF_030449975.1. NCBI lineage: Eukaryota > Metazoa > Arthropoda > Insecta > Hymenoptera > Formicidae > Polyergus > Polyergus mexicanus. The sequence continues at coordinate 7,280,560 of NW_027223323.1, forward strand.
TAAATCCTTACTGAAGTGAACATCGGCTGCGCTCGACTACATCCAGAGAAAACATTCCTCTCTTCCTTTCGGCTTTTCGCGCGTAATCAACTATTGCCGCGCTTAATGAGAATAAGTGCAACAACTGTGATTTATTTGCAACTTTTCTCCAGAATTTTCTAGATATTTGTCTCTGTCGCGTCCCTGACCTTTTTTGTTTTAAGTAAGAAAGCTGTTTAAGAATATAGCTTTTTTTTGTTTTGATATTATATTATTATTTAAATAATTATATTATATTATATATTATTCTCTTTTTATTATATATATATATATATATATATCATTAATTATTTTAAATAATAATAGTAGATATTTCTTTTTCAATATATTTAAAATTATAAATTCTCTCTTTAGAGCGCATTTCTTAGAATAAACAAGTTATACTTTAAACCTATTTTAAAGTACATTAATTAATTATATTTCGAGTACATTAAATATATTATAAAAGTAAAGATAATAACCTTTAATTGCTTAATTATTAATGACCAAGATTAAATTGCAACGATTGGACAGTTTAAATATGTAAAGTGAAATATACTTTCGAATAAACACAAAAGCAGAGAAAAATTTAACATAATTGATTGCTGAAAGAAACTCATGTTTTCTTTGTAACGGGATTACAAAATACAACGAAAACGCGCACGCGCAAATAATTTTTATTTGCGATATGATTTATTTTTTATTCTGCTTCGAGATTTATTGCAAATTCTCAACTCGCCATTATATATATTTATGGTAAAATACAGTTTCACTTTTAAGAAAATTACGCGAAAATTCTTAATGATCGCGTTTAGCAAATGTCGGAGATATCGCAGCGTTCGACTACTTAAAAATATCTGTAACCGTCCAAGATTGAATGTTTGGTATCTCTAATTTTGTTTATCTTCTAATACTTCTAGCCTTGCTTAAATTTCCGAAATAAAAAATTAACTTCCAATGACACATCCAAATATTTCGCGTTTATGTCGGAGAAATCATGGGTTTTACTACTTAAAAATGTCAGTAATCGTCCAAGTTTCAATGTATCATATCTTTAATCTCGCTTATCTCTTGATACTTCTGATCTTGCTTAAATTTCCAAAAAAAAAAAAAAAATTAACTTCCAATGGCATATTTGAATATTTCGCATTTATGTCAGAATAATCGCGAGTTCGACTACTTGAAAATATCTATAGCCACCCAAGATTGAATGTTTCATATTTTTAATCTCGCTTATCTCCTAATACTTTTGCTTTTGCTTAAATTTATGAAATAAAAAATTAACTTCCAACGGCACATTCGAATCATTCGCGTTTATGTCGGAGAAATCACGGGTTCAACTACTTAAAAATGTCAATAGTCGTCCAGGATTGAATGTTTCATATCTTTAATCTCGCTTATCTCTTGATACTTCTGACCTTGCTTAAATTTCCGAAATAAAAAATTAACTTCCAATGGCACATTCAAATATTTCGCGTTTATGTCGGAGAAATCATGGGTTTTACTACTTGAAAATGTCAGTAATCGTCCAAGTTTCAATGTATCATATCTTTAATCTCGCTTATCTCTTGATACTTCTGACCTTGCTTAAATTTAAAAAAAAAAAAAAAAAAAAAAATTAACTTCCAATGGCATATTTGAATATTTCGCATTTATGTCAAAATAATCGCGAGTTCGACTACTTGAAAATATCTATAGCCACCCAAGATTGAATGTTTCATATTTTTAATCTCGCTTATCTCTTAATACTTTTGCTCTTGCTTAAATTTATGAAATAAAAAATTAACTTCCAACGGCACATTCGAATCATTCGCGTTTATGTCGCAGAAATCACGGGTTCGACTACTTAAAAATGTCAATAGTCGTCCAGGATTGAATGTTTCATATCTCTAATCTCGCTTATCTCTTGATACTTCTGACCTTGCTTAAATTTCCGAAATAAAAAATTAACTTCCAATGGCACATTCAAATATTTCGCGTTTATGTCGGAGAAATCATGGGTTTTACTACTTGAAATTGTCAGTAATCGTCTAAGTTTGAATGTATCATATCTTTAATCTCGCTTATCTCTTGATACTTCTGACCTTGCATAAATTTCCGAAATAAAAAATTAACTTCCAATGGCACATTCAAATATTTCGCGTTTATGTCGGAGAAATCATGGGTTTTACTACTTGAAAATGTCAGTAATCGTCAAAGTTTCAATGTATCATATCTTTAATCTCGCTTATCTCTTGATACTTCTGACCTTGCTTAAATTTCCCCTCCCCCCAAAAAAAAAAATTAACTTCCAATGGCACATTTGAATATTTCGCATTTATGTCAAAATAATCGCGAGTTTGACTACTTGAAAATATCTATAGCCACCCAAGATTGAATGTTTCATATTTTTAATCTCGCTTATCTCCTAATACTTCTGCTTTTGTTTAAATTTATGAAATAAAAAATTAACTTCCAACGGCACATTCGAATCATTCGCGTTTATGTCGGAGAAATCACGGGTTCGACTACTTAAAAATGTCAATAGTCGTCCAGTATTGAATGTTTCATACCTTTAATCTCGCTTATCTCTTGATACTTCTGACCTTGCTTAAATTTCCGAAATAAAAAATTAACTTCCAATGGCACATTCAAATATTTCGCGTTTATGTCGGAGAAATCATGGGTTTTACTACTTGAAAATGTCAGTAATCGTCCAAGTTTCAATGTATCATATCTTTAATCTCGCTTATCTCTTGATACTTCTAACCTTGCTTAAATTAAAAAAAAAAAAAAAACTTCCAATGGCACATTTGAATATTTCGCATTTATGTCAAAATAATCGCGAGTTCGACTACTTGAAAATATCTATAGCCACCCAAGATTGAATGTTTCATATTTTTAATCTCGCTTATCTCCTAATACTTTTGCTCTTGTTTAAATTTATGAAATAAAAAATTAACTTCCAACGGCACATTTGAATCATTCGCGTTTATGTCGGAGAAATCACGGGTTCGACTACTTAAAAATGTCAATAGTCGTCCAGGATTGAATGTTTCATATCTCTAATCTCGCTTATCTCCTAATACTTTTGGCCTTACTTAAATTTATGAAATAAAATATTAACTTCCAACGGCACATTAGAATTAAATTACCGAAATCGAGAATTAACTTCCAACGATATATTCAATCATTAAAAGAAAAAATTTTTCGAGCTTTGAAATTTCTTCCCAAAGTTCCGGCTCACGTCCTTCGACGTTAGGGCGCCTTAGGCTCCCTAACTCGCCGGCAACGATCGGATTAACTAGAGATTTTCTGCTTCTACTTCCGTAACGTGCCGTTTTCTCGCAAGATATGAAATTATCGAAGTTGGAAGGTAAAGCCGGAAGATGCGCTCCTTCGTCGTGAAAACTTCCGTTGCTCGAAACGTCGTTTAAACTTTCCGATTGCCGTTTACGAGTACTCGGGCCCTTCGCAGTCGGCGTTTCTCTCGATCTTTCTCTCAAATACTCCGTGACACATAGAGATTTTTTACCGCATTTGCCATTAGCTAATAAAAATCAAATAAGGCTAATGATTTATATATATCCGGCGATAAAGTTTCATCACATTATTTAGCGCTTTTTCTGCAGTATTATGCAATCATTGGCCATGCAATATGCACGTAGATGCAGGTTGAAAGCGCAAATCCATGAAGTACACGAAAGGATTTGAAAGCCTTTCGCTCCTTTCTTTATTCAAAGGGATTAAGCTCTCTCGAAAACGTCGCGCATAGTGCTTTTTCCGGAAGCGCAACAGTATGTTATTTTGTCCCCTTTCCTCTTTCGTTTTTTGTACTGATAGCTGCTTCTGAATGTAATAGATTCAAGGATTCAAAAATTCAAGATCCAAGGATCTGCGAACTTCAAGCTTTGAAGATTCAAAGATCCTTGGATGCTACGATCAATATATCATTTTATAGGCTAGAAATCAAGAAATCAGTGACAGTCGCAAATATCAAAAAGGACGCACAAATCTGTAAATAAAAATATTGACGTCACAAACAAGTATGAAGAGAAGAATTCAAGGATCTGTGACAATAAAAGAGTTCAAAGTAAAAACTTGACGCAAAAGTAAAAGATGCCAAAATCTATGCATATATAAAAGAAAATCTAGAATAATAAAGATTTCATACGCATAAACAAATATATTTAAACAAATATAATTATAAAATATTAAATATGAAAAAAATAAATAGAATAAAATAATCAGAATTGACATTAAATCAAATAAAAATTAATTAAGTAGAAAAAAAATATTGGAATAAAGCAAAATGTCTATATTCAGAATACAGCAAATATACCGTTTACTTTGCATTTGGTATTTTGTTTCATCTCGTCATTGTGGAATAACTCTAGTTTAGCATTGAATGTGGCGATGGAGGCGCAAAAAATTCTTTATGCAAAGATTCACTAATTCTTTTAAAATCGGCTTTAAATTCTTTGTGCCGTAAATCGGCTCTCTCAAAATGACATCAATATTAACCTTTGTTATCAATATCGAATCTCGATCGATACCTACATCCGTGTCTCGATATGCGACATTCCGCAGCTGTCGCGCTATAATCATTCGAAGCGTGAAATTACCGCAGAATCGATATCGGAGTTGGATGTTCGTTTTTGTTCGAGTAGAGAGAGATATTTGGCGAGCATACAAGAAAATATCGAGCGAGCGATATATTGCTCGATTTGCGAATGACATACGTCACTTGAAAACTTGACGTAAAACTAACACATTAGTTATGAAATAGTATTATCGTTATTATACAACATTTTATATTTTAAATATTATAATTATAATTATACTTTTATTTATATCAAAATTTTACTCAAACTAAAAATAGAAATTTTATCTTTGATTTAAATTAAAATTTAATTCTAATTTTTTAATTATTATACATAATTCAAATTACGATTTCAATTTTGCTCAAAGCTAATTTTGTGTTTAATATCTTCAATTTATTTAAATTTCTATCACAGAATATTAAATTTCGCGAAATTTCGTCGATTTCCTATTGTAAGATTTATATAAAATTTCTCCGACGTCGTATATATCTGAAATCGAGATCGCGTTAATGAAAGAAGAGCAAACGCTTTATTAGCGCATAATTGAGAAAAATCGACACTCGTTAACGAGGAAAGAAACTAGATCTCGTTCCATCGACCGAAAAGTATAATAAAGCTCGACGTAACGTGCAAAGAGTTGGGATTTCTGATGGAATCGAAACCATATCAATTCTCAATTTCCAAAGGTAACGAGAGTACGAGAGAAAGATGAAGGGATAAGAGAGATATCTGTGAAATATTCTCGGGGCAGCGAAAAGAAGAAAAAAATTAAACAGAACGTAAAACAATTTTTTCCCAATCATTTTGTAAATTAGATGTACATGCATACATAATCTATCATATTTTCTTATCTGATTTTTCATATCTAAATTTAACTTAATGCTTTACGCTACCATTTATTGTTAAATTTAATTTTGTTAATAGATCTCTGTTAAATTACTCCTGCAAAAATTTATCGAAAATTTACTTCAGGGAGAAAATAAATGTTGTACACAAATTTGCCTTCTCAAAGCGATCGATTATTCCTTCCCTCGGCAACGCCTAGTCCCGCATTGGTGAATCGCGAAAACTTTGGCGAAACTCGCTCGTCGGAAATTCGGTTTCATCCGGGCAATTACCATTCGCAGAGGTATTGTTCTTCCAGCTGGGACGGGCGGACAATACGACGGATTAGCCCGATGGCGAAACAGACTTGGGCCGAAATTAGGACGGGGCTTACAACGCGCTTATTACGATACGATTCTCGTTCTCGGCAATCGACCGCGTCTCATTCTCCTTCTCCCGTTGCTAATTTACATCGCTTTAATCGCGCGTTCGATATATATTCGCAATCAATATCAATTTATCAGAGTGCAACGTTCAAGTATAGATTTGTTTGGTATTATGATAATTTGTATTACACTTAATGTGTATTGAGAATGATAATGTGTGTTACACTCTCGATCGCTCGATGCGAGTGCAAGTTTAAAAGCGATGAAAGTATTGTAAAAAAATAATATGTCTACAAAATAATATATTGTATATGTAAATTAATAATATGATTTAATATATAAATTAAAAATATTGTAAATTTTAATTTAGAAAATTAAAACACGGATAAAAGTTAATTCTCTAATAAATGTATAAAAAAGACCATTTGTAACAACATTACTCTTACTTTTTAAATCTTCGCCAAGTTTTTGTTTGAGAATGTCTTTAATTACTTGTTAATCAATTGTATAAATATATTTAATTTTAATAGACTTTAAATATAAATAAGAATTAAATATTAATAGTCTTTAAAAGCGTTATTTCTAATATTTAATTCTTTTAATATTCAAACTTTTTTTTATATTATACGATTTTCGATTTTCACCGACAACGCACGGCGTATATCGAGATAACCAATCGGCATCACGGAAAAGAGGCAACAATAAACTTCGATACTTTCGAGTAATCGACTTTACATGCCTTTTTTAAAAGCGGAACTTATCCAAACTGGCGTAAGGTAATCCTATTTCTGATTATAAAAGTTTGCTGAAGTGAGCCCGGCACAACACAATGTCACCGTTACTTTAAAAGTTCGATGAAAATTCCTCTTCCCATTTAAGGATTAAAGTATCGGAACGTTGCTGAAGGATCGATTTAACCCTCAGGACAAAGTCTTCTGCAGTTATCGTAATGTTATTTCTGGGCGGCATGCTTTAATAGCTAAGTGGATGCAATTTGAAAGTATTGTTATATATAATTCAAAACATATAAAAATTTTAAATAATTTAAAAATAATTATAAAAAAAGATTATTAGAAATATATATATAAGTCTGAAAAAATTTATCTAATAATTCAAACTATAATTTATTATAACAATACTGAAGCATATAACAATAAGATCTATGTGGTAGTTTAAATAAATTGATTAAATCAACCAAAAGAAAATAATACATGCATGAATTAATTAATTGTATATCATACAGATTTTTAAATTCGCGTTTATAATACTTGTTATACCTGTTAGGTTAACAGTAATATAATTAAACTTTGAATACATTATCTTCCGAGCTGATTCCATTTTCAAAAAAAAGCGTGCGCGCGCTAGGTTACATTTAATTTATATGTAAATTTTAAGTTGCGCGAGTTAATACAATTTTCATTACTAATAATTATGATTTAACTTAATTTAAACGGAGACTTGAAAGGTGGATTAGAGGGAGTTAATTTAATTGTAATTTTAGTTGTAAATATTTAACAGTCTATTTAAGAGATGTATTATGGGATATATATGCATATGTGCATTTATATTTAATTTATAATTATAATAACCCTCCTTCTCCCTTCTGTACACGTTTAATGTTTAATGCGTACAAAGATTTGAGAATCTGCGTAACATATTAAATTATCTAATTAGAAATTCCATTAACGCTGCGCACGGATTTTCCACGGTCCGACATAATTCTCTTAACCGTCCCTACCACTTGCAATTTAACAATTAAAAGCTACTGCAACCTAATAATTATTAAAAATAAACGTTAACGACATGCGATTGAAACAATCTTTGTGCAATTTAATAATAAGATTGATTCAGTAAAATAAAGAGACAGGCGCGAAAGTAAAAGTTCTCTCAAAAAATTGAGATATTTAAAAAAAAATATTTTAAATATCAACTCCAGATGCGCGAAATAAATAATTTTGTCGATTTTCCCAACTTCTACGACGTACTCTGTACATTAGGTGCGATAAGAACATTTGGAGAAATAATTACTCGTCAAGCTTGGCAGGTCTTTAATTGCTAAGATAATTAATTGTCTGTGCCCGGGAGTTTCGCAAACAGAGCAACCCAAAAGCTCATCTGTCGTCATCTTCCGCCTAGCCTTATTGTCCGTCATTAAGTTAAAAGGGAGCAAAGCGATAGCTTTCAGCATTCATATGTGCAACAACCGATGTAACAGCAGCGCCAAACCTCGTTTCCTAAGCGTTCCTTACCTATGCGCTTCGTAAACACGATTGTTACGCCTACAAAATCTCTCGCGTTAGCGAGTACATAAAGATCTATGTGACAAGACTTTGCTTTCAATAAAATGAAATAACAACGGCGTGTAATTAAAATGTATGAATTAAACGAAGCAAAAAATAAACAAGTAATTAAAACATTCTTAAATAAATATATTTTCGTAAAAAAGTAAAAAAAAAGAAAAAAAAATCTTGCTCCATTAATACACAATCAGAAAAGATGTAACTAAAATTAAATTTTCACAATACTGTGCTTTTCGGATAAAAGGAATATAAATCAAAAATATGCCCTTATAATATTATGTTATCTTTAGATATGTATTATAGATAATACGAAATAGCTTATATTTGTTTGGAGGGCTTTCCCAGAGATAACGATATGAAATCAGCCCACGTCAAATATTCAGAATCATTTGGAAGGGGGCCTTTAATCTCAACTTTGTTAGCAGTTGAGCATCAACATCGAATACAATTATAGATCTAAAAAATGCATTATTTTTTCTGGATATTCCGTCTCAATTTTTTTTTTTTTTTTTTAATCATTTAAACATCTTTACACCGTATTAAAAAATAATATTTTACATAAAATTTTTATTTCTTGTGTTAATGCATAAGCGTGTGTGTTACACATGTAAAACATTATATTAAAAAATCGCTTTAAAAAAAATCTAATATTAATATATAATATATATTATAAAAGAGGATGTCTATTGTAATACGCTGATATTTCGTTCAAATGACAAAGCGAAAGAAATATATTACATCGCGATACATTGCCGCGGAAAGAGACTATAGAAGCTTATGATACAAGGGCTGGAGGATTGATCAGAGGGCTGGCATGACATTTATCTAGGAGGCTCCATCGTCCCCTGAAATTATCATATTTTTGCATAATGGAATCAAGCGAGAAGCGCGCGCCTGTCGCTGTATACGTACGTACGCGCGTAGTTGTGTGGCTTGACACATCTAGGGTGGCCGAAAATAACGCGACCCGCCGTAAAACAAGGTTACGGTCGTGCGACGGGATTTTCATCCGTAAAATTATACGACGCTCAAATTTTGCACGAGGCTTCGGAAGTGGTAAAAAGATGACAACTATATGTTATGAAAAAGATTTTATTCTTTCTTTGTAGATTCGTAGAAATAAAATGAAAGCCAAGATTCAAGTAGTAAAAACTGCGATTACATCGATGTAAGAAAATTTTATATTAAGTTAACATCATCTACCTATATTGTTGTGAATATATATAATATAACGAGAGAAACATTAATAGAAAATAATACAAGAATAAAAATGGATACAAAAGGTAATATGTGTGGCGATCTCTTTAAAAAATTTCGCTATACAAAAGAAGTATTTTATAACTTTACCATAAAGAATACATATTCCTTTACATTTTGATTGATAGATGAAAGTTTTCCTGTTTTCTTAGCATAGAGCACAAGAGAAGCTAGTAAGGGAAAGAGAGTGAAAAGATGTGGTCCAGTAAAGTGCAGATGTAAACGGATCTGACTTGCATTTGTTTGCTCACGTTGCAATCTAGAAACGTTATCGAACCTAGCTTCGAACGCAAACAGCGATTCCTACGGGAGCATAATGGAATTATTTATTACGTGTAAACAAGCCGTATGCGAACAACTTTTGCCACTCGTCCCGTTGAGGTTAAACCATCCCCCGGCTGAGTAAACAGAACCGATCGCGAAGAAACGTTCCCCCGAGACTTTGATTCCTTCGAATTTTTCATTATAGCACGTTAAAAAACTAGGATTGCAAAATGTGCTCTCGGATATCAAAAGTTCTACGGCTTCCAAGATTTAAACGATAAATTGAAAAAGATAAAAGCAGGAAAGTTACAAATAATTTATAATAAAATAAAACTTTTTTACGTATCTCTCTTTTTTATACTTTTGATTTAATAAATATAATTTTGAATTTTTATAATAATGCCAATATTTTTTTGTTATTAATATGCGTTTTATCTCTTTTATTTGTTTTCAAATTAAGCGAATAATTCCCCTTTGTTATCGTAGTAAATAACTTTTGCGACAGATTCAAAACCACACGCACACGTACGCGAAAACGCGAACAACATTTCGCTAAACTGTGATTTAATCGCAACTGTACTTTCGTGATTAGAGGGACAAAATTGTGTCGGGTAAAGCATTTGCTGGGTGAAAATAGAGGAATCATTAGTTATGTCGAGCGACAAAATGGTGCTCTGGCTGTTTTTCGCTCCGGTTCGAGAGTCAAGAAGGATCAAAAAAGTCGGGTAACGCGGCAAAAAATTGCTCTTTGGAAATTGCTTTGCAATTTAGATCCCCGTAAAAGTGCACGCTTTTCCTAAAGGCATTAGTGACGTTTTATTGTACAGCGCCCATATTTTTGCACCTTCAAATGTCGCGTACCACCGGTAATACATGTATATGGCAAAAATGCGTTAATATTAATTATAAAATACGCGATAATATAACATTAATATTTGTTTTTTAAATATATGCCTCTCTTTTATTTCTTTAAAATTATTTTTATCGGAATTATATGTATTTATGTATATAAACGTAAGTAAGATTAATTGTGTATTTTTGAATTGACGGAGAGAGGATGATTTAAATATAGTGTGTGTAATAAATTATATCGCGGCTAATGCCAATTATATGAAGAGGTTCGGGAGTAATGAAAAATATCGCGCTGAATTTACGGCGCGATTTCGATTTTCGTCGATGCGCATCCGCGCGTACAAACCGACATATATACACGATGCAGCATGATGAATGTGCTACCAATGCATTATGCAATCAGACAAAATATTCATGATCGACGCTCTCCGTCATTCGTTCAATGAAGAATTAATATAACGTGAATGTTTATCTATTCTAGCATCGCGTATCAAATGCAAGACGCATTCGTTTTTGTTAATCGTTCAACCTATCAATTAATGCAAATGTTTTCAAAAATCTCTTCCAGCGAGAGGATGAAACTCTTTTGACATAAAAATTTATTTTCGCAAAATCCATAAAAGAAATTAATAAGAGTAGTATCTCAAGTTGTAAAATTAAATAATAAAAAATTAAATAAATTAAATAAAATACTTTTTGACAAAGTGTTAAAATATTAAATAAGATGATTAATTAAATAAGATATTAATAAAATCCGGTTTTAACTTTCTCTTAGCATCATGAGAAACACAGGATGTCATACATTATTATAATGACCAAGTTCTTAGTGGGTTTGTTGAGGAACATTTAGCGTGTCGCGTCAGCGCGTCGGGAACGAGGAAGAAGCGCGACATTGAATTCTCTCTCCGCTGTATCCTCGGGAAAATACACTGCGAGAATTTCGTCGCGCGACGCGACGTATGAGAATTATTTGTCAGCTCGGCTTTTCCGCGCTTCTCGCGGAAAGTAGGAAGGTGAAGCGTCCCCGTGTATTTATATTCTTGACGGCGCTGCAAATACACACCGGGCGCGCGCTTGTTATCAGAATTTATTATAAAACGCGCGGCACCCCATGTTAACTGCGCGTCCGCATTAAATGTGAACCAGTTTGAGCATATGTTGCCGACAAGAAAACAATGTTTGCGCACACTAATGGTAATTATTCATTTCGATAAAGCTTTTAAGTTTTACTGTTAATTCTGAAAAGGGAAAAGGATTTTTAAAAATAAATATGAGAAAGCAATCTTGTATGAGCTGCAGAATCGGCAAAGAATTTTCACGGATCGAGACGGAAAAATGCATGTAATTAAAAATTCAAAGAATTAAAAAATCGATTTGAAACAGAAATTTATCGTTGCATTTATTTTGTTAAAGTATAGTTAAAGATCAAATATCCAGATATCATTCACAAAAACCTCTATGCTTATTTCAAGTATCTTCCATACATCAGAATGTACGGAAGATTATATTAGTATCTTATATATCGATAAAAGCCATTTACATAGCGCGCGTTCTTGCGAAATCTCTTTCTTTTCCCTCCCTTCATCTGCCACATTCACATCTGCGGAGGTCGCAGGGAACGCGGTCCCCTTAAATTCTCATGCTCGGCGAGACGTTTTTCTCGGAAGCGGAGAGTCGGGGGAAGAGGAAAAGGGAAAAGAATCGTGCGATGCCGCGGGCAAACAAAACGGGGAAACTGCATGAAAAACAGGCTGTCGCTTCTCGCTGTACGTGGTCGCGGTTTCCGGCGATCCTGCAGCCGCTCTCCTAGCGAAGAATGCGAAAATAGCAGACACGAGGGTACGAAACAAAAAAGAAAAAAAAAGGAAAGAAGATAGGGAGAGGTGCCGCAACAAATGCGCCGAGTCCGACGTGAAAGGGTTGCGCGTTTTCATCCTCTCTCCGGCTCTCTTCATCTTCCTCTCTGTCGTCCCATTATTTTCATTGATTGTGTATACAAATTGAAAAGATACGTTTAATAAATGCACAATACATAATCACATTTTATATTAAGTATAAATAAATAAAAAATAAATATTACGATATACAAATTATACAAATATAATAAATTATCATATAAATTATGGCGCTTATTGATCTCTCAAATATAAACAATAGTAATAATAAATAAAATAAACATAACATGTAAATTATAATAATAAATAATTTTTTTAAACGTTAATAATAATAATTTTTTTTCATAAAATAAATTTATTAATTTATATTTTTAAAAGTTTCAAAAAATTTCTATATATTGTACAATGCTAACAATAAGTATATAAAATTTATTAATTATTATAAAAATAAATTTTGTATACTTTCCTACTTTTTAATCAAGTTGATAATTAATTTAATTTTATATAGCGGGCTTCGTTTTATCTCAAAGCTTTCTCTTTTATTCCATTATACATCTTTTCTTCCTGTCTATCTTTCCGTTTCTTCTTTTCTGGGTGCCAATGAGAAATGCCTCGCGGCGTTAGATAGATATACCGAGTGGCGCAAATATATGAGGGGAATTATGTGTTGCGCATGGGGGTGGCAACGTCTCTTCCGGTAGCCGACGGCGCGAAATATTAATGAGAACGTTTTCTGCTGAGACTTACACATCTCGCAGCTGCGAAGTATCCCAGATGCTCGCCTCGATGCACTTTGTGTGCACCGTCGCGCCTCTTTTTTGTTCTCACCGGATTTATGGATCGTGTTTTTGCGAAGGGAATTGAATATGTGTTCCTCGTGAAATGTGAGCAAAGCGTCAAGGTGCTCGAGAACTCAAAGGTTTTACAATTCAAAGATCCTGAAGTATGATGAGAAATTTAGAAAACCCAAGATGAACAAAGGAGAATGCATAAATTGAAATATTATTCAAAATTATTAAATTAAAATTGACATTTTTAATCTACATTATCTATTAAAAAAACTAAAAAATTTCAAAGAATTATCTATTTAAAAAAAATTCTATGAAAATCAACGAAATTTCTTAAAATCATTTTTACGAAGACTGAAGATTCTCTGTCGATAAATTTAAAATTCTTCGACGAATTATATCTATAAAAATTTAACTATAAAAAAAGTTTGATGTTCATGTAAAAATAAATCTTATAGATTTTCAATCCTACACATATCCTTTTAAGAGAACATTTTATTATGGCAAATCATTTAATATGGAAAGATTTGAGTTGGATTTTAGACAAATGAAAATTTTGCTGTATTTCTCTCGCGCGGTTCTTAATCAGATATCTTTTTGATTTAAGCATCCTGTTCCTATTTTTTCTTTGCTCCTCCATTTCTCTATTCTGCACCTTCCGGCCGATGTTGCAATCTTGCTCTTTACCCGGGTATGAAATATTCTCGCAATTTTTTCTCAACCGCCCAACGCTTTCCTGCTTCTTATCTCTCGTAGTGTCCTGCAAGGAAAAAGAGTTCATCCGTCCCTAAACAATTTTACGATACGCTGCACGGAAGTGCCGCGTTTACAAAGGATATGCATACGAATGTGTTGCAAGAAGGATCTTTTGGCAAACACATTTGAGGATCAAAGGTCGCGAGGGTTGCAAACTGTACAGACAAAATGTACTTTGTTCTACGTGAATTCAGGCATGCTACTGTTAACAAGAGATTCTTGATGTCACAGAATCTGAGATTCAGCGTGATTCGAGAGAAGAAATTAGAGAATTAGTACTATAATATATTAAGATTTTATAAATTTTTTAAAACATTAAAAAAATTTATCTTTGATAAAACTACATAGGGATAGGGATGTAAAAGTTGAAAAAGATTTCGTCATTTAAAAAGTAAGAATTGACTGTTATTGCTATTGACTGATATAATTCTTTCGCGACACTCCATGCGGATATCATGGACGGGAGTTTTTCCCATCTTTCTTCTTTCTATGAAGAAGAATGCCGGCTGTTTCGCTGGCATTGTGCTGTACAAATTTTTATATTAAATTTTCAACCACCGAGTACGACGGATAAAACTTCCTAAAGTGGCCGATGTGTCCTTTATTGCGTTAGATAAGTGAAATGCTGACATGGTATATGACACGTTTAATATTTGCTCAAATGCTTTCCTAATATTTATTTCGTGCGGATAAAATGAAAATTTTTTAAATAGCAAGATATGTAATTACGTAATTTGAACAGTGATTTCGCAACAACTGAAACAATCGAATCTCCGCTTGAAACGACTCTCTTGCAATCTTGTGAAGAAAATTAATAATAAAGAAATCTTTTAAATGCTAATATATATAATATAAATATAAAAATAAATTTTTTTATAAGTAGGAATTAAAAAAATAAAATATAGTAAAATAAAATATAAAATAAATATCATATAAGAAATAATAATAATAACTATACAAATAACTGTGAAATAATGATAAAATAATGATAATGGCATTTTTGTTGCACGAGAAACATGATAGAGTATATTAATTATTATGTTAATCGAAAATTCTCCTGCGCCAAAGTTTACACGGATAATATTTTCAAGAGATTTCATCCCGTTGTGTGCGGTCTTTGCCCTTTGCTTATCGCGTACCCAGCGTACTTTATCAACCATTTGTTACACTTGCATGCAAACATGCGACATGTTTATCCCCTTGCTGCGTTAATCCTTTCACTATTTATTCAGAGAAAAATCTCAATTTTCCCCGAGCGAGTAAATTAGTTTTCCTTTAACTAAATTTTTGAAATTTTTTCATCATGTAGGATTATCCGAGACTTAATTATTTAACTCTAAATTTCACGGTAAAATTTAATATGTGCTTATTTTTTTTTATCTAACTTGCTTTAGACCGACTTTATATTTTAGTATAAACTTATATATTGGGAAAAACTTGTAAGATTTTAGTTTGTTTGATTTTTCGAGGTATTACTGAAAATTGACACGCAGTATAACAATGGAACCACAAAGGTTTCACTTGTCGAGGATGACGGATTTGGACGAAGAGTTAATAAAAGCGCAGTAGTCTCTCGTCGACAGGATGGAATCTATCACGCAATTCGGACTTTGTGTTACAGAAGCTTGCAAGTACATGTAACTGAATGTAACTCCGATTATTCGTTCACGTCAGCCGCCGAAACCAATCTCGTTAAGCTCGTATTGTGCGACACGGAAACACGTGGGTCCTTT
The DNA here is from genome assembly GCF_030449975.1 of Polyergus mexicanus. Classification (NCBI taxonomy): domain Eukaryota; kingdom Metazoa; phylum Arthropoda; class Insecta; order Hymenoptera; family Formicidae; genus Polyergus; species Polyergus mexicanus. The sequence continues at coordinate 7,296,217 of NW_027223323.1, forward strand.
CGAAACTCTTTGAAAACAGTGAAAAATATTTTTATAGATGAAAGTGCGACGATAAAGACCATTTTCTTTAGTTGTACAAACACGCCTGCGATGCTTGAGTTTAGAGACAAATTAACAAGAAGACTTTCAAAATTTTTATTTGAAAATGCAAATAATGCAAATAATCCGAAAAGGGGGAGAGGGATATTGTAATTTCAAGAAATTCAAGAGCTTGATTTAAAAATTAATATATACCCACGATTTTTCTTAAAATCTATAAAAATTTAAATATCTAGAAATAATCCGTAAAAATCGCGAAGATCAGATTTTTAAGTCTTAACTAAATACTCTTCGAAAGTCCTGCGATTATGTTCTGTTCGGACTTTTAAATTTCCATCTCGCTCTGGATCTTCGTTAAATCCCCTTACGAAGTACGAAATCTTTGGTATTCTAAAACTCCCAGGGTTCTCCCATCGGCATTCGAAGCTCGGAAGGAAGAGGACCTTGCTATTGTTATTCCTGAGCGTATGCAGACGCATTCTTCGTCCTGCCGCACGACCTCTGCATTATCGTCCTTAAGAGCGAAGTCGCGCTTCCTTATCCTTTCGCTTCCCGTCTTGGGCCTACACTTTTTTCAACTTCTTTCACAAGTCTATATATGTATATACACACACAAACGCATGCACCATATACGCACGTCTTACGGGAATACCGCGGAGAATATTAGAATACGAGAACGGCAGGATATATAGAGAGGACGAGGGTGAGGTTTCAATATCGTGCGAACTTTTCAATCTGTCGCCACGATTGCGTCGATTCCCAGCTCACTGCCGTCTTGCCAAAGTCAGCAATCATGGTATTCTGGTTTATCGAACGCATGTCTGTCTACGATAGTACAATAGCTCGTATTAAAGTTCGTATTGTATATTATTTTAATTCGCCGTGATATAATATTAATCGTCTTTTAATCTAGTTTAAATTCCGATACAGAACAGCCCGCGAGTTTCTTGAAAAGCTGCTTCACGACCGATCAGCAATGGTGATCGGCAATGAGAGGGAAGAAATCGAAGACACGAGTTCCATCGGTCAGAATTCCGGAATTTCCCGGAAGAGAGAACGAAATAAGAAGAGAGAGAGAGAGAGAGAGAGAGGGGCAGGAAGCAAAATAGATAGAGTGAATTCCACGAGGACGATTCATCCTAAAGTTAGTCTTTCGGTCGCGCCGCTTGTTGGACTCTTCCCCTCCTGCCCACCGGCGCAAAGTTGCAAACTGACCTCAAAATAGGGTCGCACTACCATGGAAGTTGCGCTTGCGCCCCCGTCGCTTCTCTCCCCGCATCGTTCTCACTCGCAATGATACTCCACAACCGACGAGTTCGACGCGCCAAGTTTCGAGATAAATCGCATGTTCGGACGTTCCGCCTCGCGGCCGGCGGCGTTATATTACTTGCTGAACTTTCCTCTTGCCCGGTTCTTACCTCACGGCCAGGAAAAAGCCGACCGGCCAGACAGCTTCCGCAAGATGGACGCCAACTGCCGCTTAACGACGTTCCGATACAACCGATCCCGCGTGTCGTTTCTCTCTTCCTCCCTTCCTTCACCCTCGTCAATCCCCGCAACCCTTCATCCCACTCGGAAAAAGGGAAGAGAACTTGCCGTCCTTTCCGTTGCTTGAAATGTCAGGATCGATGGACGACAGTGTTATCGAGAAGGCGTTCTTTTTATCGTCGAGTTGTCAGATGGAGAATACTTTTGCGGTTGATAAACACAATATAGTATTAGTGACATTTTTTCTAATAAATATCATTCAGATGTATATGTGTGTGTTAAATCAGAAACATTTATTTCTAATTCTACCAATATTTTAACAAAAAATTCAGCAGAAACATTAAATTTATTTTACCTCAAAAAGTATATCAAAAATACTGTGAGAGCTCTCAATGCGAACACGAGCGAATACTCTCTTTGTATCCACCTTCTGGCGTCTAACTGGTTGGCTAACTTTGTATTATTGCGAAAAGAATTCACAAAAGAGAAGATCCTAGACGAGCTGAATCGTCTCGAAATTTCGTGGTGCAAGGAAGATCGCTTTCTAATACTTTTCGTTGCGCGTGTAAAAATTTGCTCGGTGTAAAAAGTTTATGGTATTCTGCTTTATTGTTTATAGAAATGTTGTAAATTTTTTTTATGTTAGAATGCTTGGATCGAGTATATTGATATAAAATTCAGATGTGTGTAAAGGATATTAGAAAAATATTTGTATGCGCTACGTCATATTGTATTGTAATCGGATGAAATGTCTTTCCTTCCAGATCGAATAGATTTATCTCATGTTTCAGTTATTAAATAATTGCAAACAAATTCAAAGGCTTGACAATTTTTATTCGACTATTAGTTTTGTTTGGCACCTCGAGATATTTACATCACGTGCCAGAGGGGGATGTAGAAACGTCGGCATAATGATGAATGAATCGTCAGGGCTCGCAAGACTTCTGATGCTCATCGGGGAAGGAAATGTGGTCAGGTTGTCGCGAAGAATGGTCCGACGAAGACTGATGAGGACGAAGCCACGAGAAGGATGGAACCCAAGAGTAAGGGATGAGGACGACGGTAAAAGAGATGAGACGGGAATTAAGTAGGCAACGAGGAGGGGAAAAGGGGAAAGAGAGAAAGTGTCTCGGCTTTCCCCTCTTTAATATTTCTCCAGCCATCTTGCATCGAATATCGCTTAGTTGCAATCTGCATTATTTTTCCCTTTAACTCTTCGCCTCAGTCATTGCGTCGCTTGATCATCTCGCGTCGCTCGCCATGCAGATGCACGAAACTTTTAATGTAACTTTTATACATTTTAATAAAAAATGTTGAAATAATTTCGAAAAATTCAAAAGATCACAAAAAATTTCAAGAATTTATGCAGAATTTATAAATTTTTATCACATTAAGTTTGATGTAATAAAGGATTTTTAAATTTGTCCTGATATATTTTGACATATAAAAATTTACGTTGTGTTCTAATCAATGAAGAAATGTTCAAGTCTCTACAGAAACATTTTTAAAAATTCTTATTGTTAGAAAAATATAGCAGACTTTTATACAGATTTTTATTTAAATTTTAATTTTAAATATAGGAATTTTTAACTTTAGAAATTGAAAATTAAACATTAAAGTATTAAAGTTAAAATTAAATTCAAATTAGATAAAAATTAAAATTGGAAATTAAAAGCAAAATATTCTCTGACATATAAATTTTGTATATTTAGTTTATTATAATATCTAAAATACATAAATAATTTTGAAAAATCTCTATAGGAATTGAATCTTTTTTTATTGAGCGTTAATGTATTGGCTATATTCAAAAAATTTTAACTCGAATTTAAAATGATATCTTTTGTTTGCCATCGAGCTGCTAAATGACAATATTCCCGTGAATTCGCAAGGTAAAATCACGTTTAATTTGTTATGCAACGTTATTTATGCCCATGTCGCGAGTGAGAGCGTCATGTCGAGCGGCAATATTTAATTTTCCCATTTTGCCGCGTAATTACGCCCACGTTTTCCTTTCGAATATGCGCGTTCGTTGTGAAATGGATCGTTCATTAAATTACTTCGACAATACCTAACAAATGTTAAATAACTATAGATCAACGGCACTAACGTATCCTCCAAACATTTTTCTCGCCAAATTTTAAAAACTATTTCGCAAATTTACAAAATTGCATTGTTTCAATGCTTTCAATTAAATGTAAATGCTCTGCTGCTTTATATATAACATATTTATGTGTATATTACATTATGTATTATATAACTAAAAATTAAATTAATATAAAAAGAACTATAAATATAGAGAAATATATCACGCGCACACACAGATCAAAAAATTATAAATTTTGTTTCCTCATTTTTATACAGCATGGGCTTTGCGTAAAACAGCACCCGATTGTCCGCTGCCGCTCGATCGATCATTCCTTAATCAATTTAAAAAGCAATTACACGCTCGTTAAGACCGGAGAAAAATGAATCGGCCAGCGTTTTCGTCATCAGAATAACCGTCCAAGTATTGCCCCGCTCACATGCCGGCTAAAATATTAGAAAATAGAAAACTGCAAGCGAGCATCTTTCGTCGGTTGCTTTTTTTCCTTTTTTTCTTTTTCAACGGTTCGCTCGTCGACCCGCTTTCGAGATTGTCGAGGAAAATTTATGCGTCGCGGAAAAACAAGCGAAGACGTGCATAATGTGCAATCAACATTCGCTTATGAATATGCAGAGAAAGTATGCGGAGGAAAGTCATCCCCATACAAGAATAACATTCTGCATTGATATTTGCTTAACGTGACACCAAGCATAAAAAAAGTTTTCCACGTGTTATACATATATCCGTAAATATTTAAATACTCTCTTTTCCATAGAAAAAAATATACAAAATATAGACAATATAATATATAGATATAATTAATGGAATAGTAACGTCAAAGAAATGGATAAAACAGAAAAAGAGCGAACGCGGCATAATTTAAGTTAGATAAGGAAGATAAGAAGCGAGAGTACACTGATCTTTTTATAATTCCATAATGGCGGTGCGACGTTAATGGAGAACAGTTTTCCTTTCGGTGAGCAAGCTGTTGCCGCGATGGCTGCTTTTCGAGCGATCGAACTTGAACCGCGGTCGAAAACGACCAGCGCGAACGCCGGCAGCTTAACGAGGGGCTCGTCCTCGAGATTTTAATTTCCGACCGACATCCGCTTCCATTTGTCTTGGCCTTAATCGAGGGGGACGACGAACAGATATATTCCCGGAATGCGTATTTGTCGAGAGAGGCGGAACGAATGGAATTGAGAATAAGGCGGGCTCCTAGAATCTAAGGATCGTTACGAGCCAAGGGATATCAATCGAGAACCGTCTTCAAGGATTTGAAGCGTTCATAATCGTTTGCTCTCGGAGCAGTTTAATAAGTCCGTGTGTGATTAAGTATGCGGCCCCCGCGAAAGGATATCTTGTCGGGAATCGAGGAGCTAACTCTAGTCAAAAGTTCCTAATTTTCTAGCAATCGGTATGTTAAATTTAGAATTTCCAGCTAAAGTTAAAGGATTAGCTTAATATGCAGACGTCGCATAGATTACTGTTACTTAAAAATTAAACAGATTGCAAAATTGTATGATCAAAGAATTCTATTACGTCGGTAAATTTATAGAATAAAGGATTATATATCATTCGTAAATAGAAGGAAATTCTAGATTATAGACATTTAAATATTCAAACAGTATTCTATTCCTTCTTTCTCTTCCTCTCTCTCTCAATTTTTTTCTTATTTCACTTAAGATTATACAAGTTATTAGGCGATAAAGTTAAATAACAAATTTATGACACAATTGTTACAAAGATTATACATGTACATTCGGCACAAATAGATGTCTCGAATAAGCAGTATGTTTTTATCACGATGCACATAGACTCGACTTCTATTTCCTGATTACTCATCCATCCACGCGATACATATCCTGGCAATAGCAATGTTGACAGTGACGAGTCGGTGGCATCAGTGGTAATGGAGTAGCCGGATGCAAAAAGCACGAAGGAAAACAAAAAAAGAATTGAGAGAGATGAAACATGCAAAAAGAAGCGAGAGAGAAAGGTCTAAGAGTAAAGAAGAGCTTGGCGATGTCATGCTTCCGTAATTGAACTACTTCCGGCTAATTATAAAAACCGCTGACTAGCGCGTTACTCGTTAGTTGTTGGACGAAGATGGAAACTCTATTGCCCTCCTCTCTCCCTTATATCTCTCGGATTCTTTGTTTCCATCGCTGGACCAGTCCTCCTTCCTATTCTATCCGCTACATTCGATCCTGTCTTTCTGCCTTTCTCCCGCAAATTTCCGGTAATCGTGGAACGCGAAGAAGCCATTTGCTAAGTTATTATCATCGACGTGAACGGCTAATCTTTGATAGATTAAGGCTGGAGATAACCAAAGAAAAAGAATATATGTCGTTTTACATTTTATTTTAGATTTTTCTTATATATAATCAATTTTTTTTTCTAGCATATAATCTTCGTGCTCATTTTAAAAATATTTTAAATTTGATATTTTAAAATACAAAATTTTTTTACAACAAAAACAGAGACATTCATACATACATATAATTTTTTAAATATCGATAATAATTATCCAATTTTTTGTATTTTAAATTAAAAACTTTTATACGCAATAAATAATTAGAAAATTTGTTTCGTTTTATCAAACTATTTTATTTATATTTTTGTGGCTGTATCGATATGACAGCAGTTTTGTTCGCGTTCACCGACTTTATCTTCGTGCGCGTAGTAAATTAGCTTAAGAAGGCAATATCTTCGGGAGTCACGGATAGTCTGCGAAGAGATTTATTTCCTGCGAGAAGCGAGGCTGGACGAAACGAAGGCGAGGAAAAAGGTCGAGACACAGAAGGGAGAGTTTGGGTCAAGGGATGAGAAAGAAGAGAACGATCGAAGAGAGCAGAGGGATCAGTTTCCCTCTGGTCCTTCGGATCTTTTGAATTCGGTCCGCATATGCATGGTCGAGGACGAGTAACGCGTGCACAGCGAGCATACCATAAATTTAATAAGCCGAGTGGTGAGGCTATCTGAATCGAACTACGGTGCGATGCAATAGAGAAGGATGAGGGAAAGGACGAGAATGGGAGAGAATAAATTCTATTCGTTGCCGGCATACGTGCCTTATGTACATACACATAACACGCGAATGCGACGCCACGTTCCTCTGTGGTTTTGCCCTGTGTAAGGGGTCGCCCTTTTACTAATACACCAGTCGACGATGTACGGACTGCTACCCTAATAGCGTACGAGTCAGGATGCGTGTGCAGGGTTTCCGGGTCTATTCAGGAATGAATATACTATCCCCTTGCGTGACTCAACAGAATTCAGTTTGTCTCCGTAAAATTTGTCAATTTTTAAAGCCACTCGCGTGAACTTGAGTGCTTTCATCCGGGAAGCACGCGAGATTCAATTATTTCGATCTTATCATGCTTGGTAAGAATGCAATATAGTAAATTAAAGAATTAAAATTAAGAAATTTTCAATATTTCCTTTTAATCGAAGAATTATAAAAATAATGTGGAAAAAAGGAAGAATTGTATTGATCTGAAAATTTAAAAAAATAAGCATTCTAAATTTTATTGCATTGTCATATTAGCAGGGTTGGGAAGTAACGCGTTACTTGTAACGCCGTTACCGTTACAGTTACTTTTTTTCGGTAACTGTAACGGTAATGGCGTTACAAATTTTATTTGTAACGGAAAAAGTAACTTTGTTATATTTTTCGGTAACGAGTAACGAATTTAACAGTTACTTTTATCGTTACTTTTTTCAAATTTTTTGATTTATTTAAGATATTATTCTTGCTATTGTGCGTGATAAAATTTTTATCTTAACCATAAAGCCGTAAGCAAATCGACCAATTAGCATTCTTATTATGTTGTAAAAATGCTTGAATGTGATTGATCCACTTATGGCTCTTGCAGACCAGTGCGATGACGCGACGCGCGATATCCAATGAGAGCTTTATCTTTTCGGAAAAGCAGAGCTCTCATTTACTACCAATTCTAAGTACCTTGCAACGAAAATTAGAAAATCTCAATAAATCTGACTTTATAGATTGCCTTTCATTAGTTGAAGCTATTCAGCAAGGTTTAAATAAAAGGTAACTTATTAATTTGATTAATACATATGTTATTTAATTTTAAATAAGCATTTAATTGAAAAATATTATTTTATTTTAAACTATTGATTCAAAAGTATTAATTTCAATAAAACAAACAATGTCGCTTAATTTACTATATTTGATTTTAGATTTCTTACAATATTTGAAACAAAAGAATTAATAATAGCAGCATGTTTACATCCAAAATTTAAGTTAAACTGGTTAACCGGAGAAAAAAGAAAACGTGCTGAAAATTACTTGGAGGATTTATTGGGAATCCGATCAACTGAAAATTCTTCAAAGGCTGGAAAATCTGACGATCACGATGATTTTTTCATTTTTGAGCAAAAAATGGTGCAAAATGAATCTGAACAAGAAGAATTGCAACGGTTTTTAAAATCAAATAATTGTAATATAGAAATGTTAAACGACTATCCAAAACTTAAAAAACTTTTTATTAAATATAATACAGCTCTACCAAGCAGTGCATCTGTAGAAAGAATGTTTAGCATCGGTGGCTCTGTATTAACATCACAAAGAGGGCATTTAAATGATGATACTATGGAGCAACAAATTTTATTAAAAATTAATAAAGAATTTCGATAAAATTTAATCATTTATTTTGTAATAAACCTTGAATGAAATCTTACTTACAATTTTTTAAAAGTTTTTCTTATGCAAAATAATTTATTAGTTTGTATTGTAAAAAAGTAACGGAAATTGTAACGACTCGTTACTTTTTAGTAACTGTAACGGTAACGAGTTACTTTTTAAAATTAGTAACGAGTAACGGTAACGAGTTACTTTTTAGAAAAAATAACGGTAACGGTAACGAGTTACTTTTATAAAGTAACTTTCCCAACCCTGCATATTAGTAATATTATCTATCAGCTTATGATTTCTTTTATATTTAATATTTTAGTCCATTACATTTTTATTACCGTTACGTGTCCTATTTGTCCTGGAATTCGAGAGATGCAGAACAGGTGGCCTATAACGAATAGGTACTGAGTTTAGCAGGCACTATGCTTAACACAATTTAGCATAAGAGCAATTTACACGGCATTATATCGTGGAAGGAACGTATAGTCGGCCGATAACCCGGCGTTCTCGGCGGGTTATCGCGCGGCAAAGGTTCATAATCAACGAGAGCGATCGCATCATAGCGCCCTAATCGGTCTCTGCATTGGCTACACAGATTGTTTGACGATTAATACCTTAAGGTCGCCATACAGCGACGTCCACCATATTTATCCAGCCGGGCATGGCCAAGGTTTGCGCAAGCATCGAGGCGTTCCGGTTTCCGTGTTTGCTTCGAATTCAATTAAACCCAGATTAATCCCAAACGGATCGAGAGCGTAACGAGAGATATACCCGATTCTCGCTTCCCTCTGCTCCTTCAACCCCGTTCTTCAAGCTGCCCAATCTCTCTCTCTCTTATAGAAGGTTTAGCCTGAACACTGACAACAAGTTTTCTATTCAACGTATTATAAATTTTACATAAATATATAAATTTTACATAAATTATTAAATATCGCGCAAAATTAGATTGAACACAGATATCAAATTAAATTGAAAACATGTAAAGTTAAATTAAAAATCGTAACAACAGTAACGGATGATTTTGTTAGTGAATTAAGAGTTTCCATCTCAAAGAAATTCTCTTTGAATGATGTTTTTCAAAGCAAGCAAGTTTACGGATGTAACATCGGGATACACGATTTTAGAAGATTTAACATCAACATTTAAAGCATCAGAACGAGACGACGTCCGGCAACGGTGTTTTCCGCCGTAGAGGAAACGCGAAAATAAATTTACAAAGGAGGCCACGCGTCGGAAGTTTCGTTGCATCATAATAAAACACGGCCTACCGCTCAGGAAATACTCCCGGCTCTACGTTTAGAGAATGACGTGCGTGCGTAGGAAATAAAGTGGGTGAGGTCGAAAATTTCCGCCAACGTTTAAATTATGTCGGCAGCCGGTCGTTTCGTCATTTATAGCGCATTCGCGCTTTTTTTTTTATCGCGATGACAATAAAAAAAATTCGCGCCAAGAGGAACAGCGGCGGTTGATGTTTTTTTTTTTTTTTTTTTTTTCATTTCGCGCGATGATTAATCGCACGCGCGCTATATCGGAGCCTTTTCTCGGCTCGTTTCCTCGCGTAATTTTTCCGGAAACGAACGCAACATCCGGTTTTCAGCGAGATATTTATTTAAACCTTCCCCGCTGTCGATTCTATTTCTATGACAGCTATTATTGATTTACCTCACGTCGGTGTCCGATGCATTGTCACGGGAATTTAGATTAAATTTGCCAATTTCATAAAGTAACGTGCAGGTATAAATAAATATATCAAAGAGAAATCTAGGATCTCCTGATTCAGAATGATAAAGAATAGTAATAAATCACATTAATGGAAGTTGCGTGCATCCAGAAAATTAAATGCAGTTTTATGTATGATACATATAATATGATATAAAAAAAGATAATTTTCTGAATAAAATAAATTAGAAAAACAATTAGCAGCTAAAGTAAAAATTAAAAATATTCTAAATTAAAGTATTAAGAGAGAAGAGAACAATTCTATTAAAATGTCAAGTAAATGATATTTACAAATAATTATCATCAAAATTGGGTGATAAAAATCAGCGAAGAGCAAATAAAATGTGATAATAAAACATTAACATGATCAATATATATAAATATATATATATATCATATACACGAGTCGTTTCCCTTTCTAAAAAAGACGTGAAACTTCGACTTTAAATATATCGAAGGTATATATTATATCTTTAATATATATTCTCAAAAGTTAGACGGGGACTAAAAAGTTAAAGGGGATCCCAAAAGAATTCTAAATCCTTTTATAATTTGAACTTTTTATAACTTAATCCAAATTTTTTATATATTTAATCCTTTTATAAATCTAAACTTTAATTAAACTTTATAAAAATTATATATTTCTATATATTAAACTTTGAAAGTTTAAAGTTTAATTTAACTTAAAATCTTATTATTTTATTTAAAATGGTAATTATTAATATTATGAGTCATCAATTAAAGAAAAAAATATTAAAGATAAAATTATTCTGAAATGTAAAGAAAATGTAATTTTTTTTTACATTAATAAAATTAGATTTTATAAAAGGATTTAATTTTACAAAAGGAGTTTACATTTATATATGTATATATTTTCACAAATTTATATATATATATGTATAAAGAAAGGTAATTTTTTAAAATTAATAAAACTAAATTTTACAAAAGGATTATTAATAAGTTTAGATTTATATATATGTATATATGGAAAGAAAAGTTAAAAAAATAGGACAATGTCCGTAAGAAAAAGCGCGCCTATATGTTGTTGTAGTAATATAAATTTTCCATGTGATATATATTCGATGTAAGAGGGCATCGGCCGTAAATTTCAATTTAAGCCGAGAATTCGCGGAGCGTTAATCGTTGACGTAAGCGCGCCGCGAGGAGTATACGCATCCGCGAGGGGGTGAACGAATAGGCGGCCATTCCGCATGACCGCAGGAGCAATTTGTCAACCGACTTTGCGACACATCCGCCGCGATTTAACGCGGTCGCGCGTAAACATCGTGCGCAGAACATTTGCGCCTGTCTGTCGCGCGCAAAGTTTCGCAATTACGACACTTCGCCACTCGATGCAGCGTCCGCCTTAAGATTTCAGATCAGTCATTCTAATCAGACATCTATCAAGATGAGAGAACAAGAGAGAGAAAAAGAGATATAATTAAATTTTGTTTCTTCCCTTATTATTTTTATTTGTATAATAATATTGTACTATACGTCACGCACGCTGGCTACCCTGAAGAATTAGCAATTCCAGGAAGCTGGGACACGCAAAATATTCATGAAAACTTGAGCGGCCTGCCGATTGATCTCGACAAACTGGATTATTTTTTTTTTCCAAAACGCGAAATTGTACTAGCGGAATATGATTCGGTGTGCATTGATCGGCCGATCGGAACGACCTAGTTGTGAGTTATCGGCTTTCCAAGTACAAAAGTAAATCAACTGATCGAGCTGGAGGTTTGTTCCCTATATCCAGTTCGCTATTCGCCACTTCGGGATACACAGCGTCTCGATAATCGCAATAGCCTGCTTCGAGAGAGTTACGCGCACTCTTATCACAGCGCTTTAGAAAAAAACTCAACGATCCGATAATCGATGCGAAGAATCGCAAGAGCAAATTATCGCGGCTGTATAATAAATGAATAAATAAACACGTAAATAATTATCTCTCAAACATACTTTATGAATTATAGGATACTATTCTCGAATCATATATTACAATAAAAAGATAAAGATAAATAGATCTAAATTTCATTTCATAGAATTTTCATTTCGAGAGTGTTTCAAAGTTAAAATTTTCAAGAATATTATAAATTTTGCACAATTTTTTCATAAAATATCTTAACAAAAAGTTTGTAAAAATTCATCTTAACATTTCTAAGCGCAACCTACGAAGCTTTTAATGCCGAAACGCGAATCTCTCGTATTTCTCGTATTTTCAATTCCACGACGAATTCTTCCGTGGTTTCGCAGTTCAGGGATATAAAAATCTTACGCATTCTCTCTCTCTCTCTCTCTCTTTTCTGAATCTGCGGGTAGAAGAGAGCGCGAATAGATCTTTGAATTGTAGAACGTAAAAATTCGCAACGGGAAAAGTTGAATTTTGATGCGAACCCCTTGACTTTTTTCATCCCACGTAAGTGCGGGAGCTTGAATTTTCGATGAAGCGGCGTGGGGCAAGGTAACTACGGTTACTGAATATTGCATGAAATTAAAATCGATAAGAACGCGCCGCGCCTCGCCGCTACGAAATCACGTTCGTCTCTATCGTAACTCTCCCGCGAACGATGATATATTGTGCTCGCAATTTCACCGCCGCTGCCGCTATTCGCTCTCATTTATTTATCTGTGAAATATCGCGTGTTTAATTAAGCACAAGTAAGCCGCCGCCGCTACCGGAGAATCATAGCTGGTCACTGTGAACTAGCAGCGTAATCACCATTACTATCACGTTCTCGATCTTATAGAGTTTTTTGAAACACTAATAAAAATGCATTAATAAAAATGATTGATGATTCAGACACAGTCTGCGTATAAAGATTATATCAGCTGTGTATAAAAAAAAAACATAATATTAATTATATAAATAATATATAAACATTATTTTTGTTTATATAACGTAAATTGCATTATATATTTTCTTCCTCTTTCTCAATAGCATAAGCAGTTTACGCGGATCTGGATGTCGAGCTATTTTTTCGCATCTAATCAAAGGACATGCAGATGCATCTTCATCGGGAGATAAAGCGTCCAAGATCCCTCGGGATCATTCGTGCAAAGGATCCTACAAACGAGAGACGGACGGATCATGGGAATAGCCATCATGATTGAAGAAGGAGGCGAAGGCGACAGCAGGTGGTGCAGGCAGGAGCGATTTCAGGCACCCTTTATATTGGAATTCGTTGGATTTTTCTCACCGAGATGCGCCACAGTTGGCACGTCACGGATCTTCCTCGCTTCCTTTACAAGCTCTCGCAGAATTACAATAACGAGACTGCGTCTTCTTTTATACATGGCATTCTACTAGACTTGATGATCTGACCATAGCATAGCGCTCATCCCTTAACATCGAAATGTCATTTCAGTAAAAAAAAAAAAAAAAAAAAAAAAAAAAAATGTGAAGAAGCTCCTGTGCAAAAATACGCATAAAATATGTTGGCGATGCATTTTGATGCATGGTGTTGCATCTAATTGATTTACGGTTATTAATTATACTTTTTTAATAAAATTCCGCGCAATGATTTAAACTCGTTTCGTGTATGTAAATTCTCCAACAAAATAGATAGACTTATATATATTATATAAAAAAGCCATCAAAGCCATATCAAAGAGCTTTCGATACTTGGAAAGAATCTACGTATTAAAAATTAAACGAATCTATAAGCGCGAGACGCGACGCACGATTGAAACCAAGTAGAGGGAAGACTATTTTCGTTCACGTCGAACAATTTCTTTGGTCGGTGAAATTTTCGGGACAGTGACGAGCGATATAAGAAACATAACGGAAGTATACGACGATCCATCTTGGAGATCCTTCCGGGTATTTTCATCTCTTAGCGATATTTCGAAAAATCCTCCCCTTACGAGTTCTTTCTTGCCGACGTGATCAGCGACGCGGAAGACACAAGCCCGTACGCCGATTCTTTACTTTCGGCAGTCGAGGATAAAACAAATATGACACTCGCACACAAAAATCGCTTTGCGCGAGAGGATTCCTGTTTATTCGCCGGCTCGCTGGCTAAAGTCTCTCGATCGAAAAGCAGATTCTCCCGGCTTTCTTTTATCGTTCTTCTCTTTTCATTTCAAAAACGAATGAAAACGGTTTAAACGACACGACGAAGATATTAGCTTAACTTTTCAATCGGTAAATTAAATCGCAACTACTTGCATATACAAACTAATATTTTCCTCTCGATCGCGAGCTGTAGATTTTACGCCGAAAGTCCCGAGCATAATTATAGATCGTTAAATAAAAAGTCGGTTAAATTAAATTTACTGTAATATTACAATTTCACTGTCGAGACTCAATTAAATGTAAAATCCACACACACACACACAATTTTTTATATATATTTTTCATAAGAGTGTTTAAAATTTTATATTTCGTAATTTCAATATTTCCAATCGATTGCCCATATGATTTTCCATAATCTTTTTTAAAGATATAAAATAAACTTTAGCTTTTCAATTTAAACAAAATGGCGAAATAATCAAATAAAGTCACTCTCAGTATTTCTTGCTCGCGGAATATTGCTAGCTTACGAACTTTACACATGTAATGTGCGTACATGAATGAAGAAAGAGGTATACATCCAACAATAAAGTGCTATTATTCAGCTACTATCCGTTGAGTGTGGTCGCGGTTTGTATTCAGCCCGGGCTGGCCAGTGGCCAAGAGATTTTTGATATTTTTTGGCGACGCTCCAAACTGCATATAACCGGGCAAAATGTTTCGTTACCTTCCCAATCCCCCTTCTCTCTTTCCTTTCTTCCGCGACGCCGAAAACTTATCAAGCAATAATAATCTATTCTTGTAATTTAATGAGTTTTCTTTCGCTCTAGTACACTCGTAAGTTATGTTTCAGCTAGTCTTACATCAGATGTGAACATCTTATTGTTATATATTTGTGATTATTATTGTTGTATTATCAATTAATAGAGAAAGAGAGAGAGAGAGAGAGAGAGAGAGAGAGAGAGAGAGAGAAAGAGAGAAAGAAAATTGTCAAAATATATATATTTTATATTTTACATAATATTTATAATTATTATATTTTATATAATTTTGATGTTACAATATTTAATATGCATAAGAATTCCGCAAATAAAAATTGTATTCTAAAGAATTTTCGAGAAAAATTTTATCTCGTCTCCATGTTTGGTACTGTTCAATTTTTTCCCTGTTCTCAGTCGTCTTTGATATTTGTCAGTTAATCCATATCCTAACTCTCAATTCTCAATTTCCCTTACTAGGGATAAAACCACCCTGTTTGCCGTAGTAGAACTCCTTTGCTGGAGCAGGTCGAAATCGCGGTCGCTTTTTCCAAACGAATCTCACGCTCGATTAATAATCGATCCCCGCATTAGACGAATCCCCTAGTAAGAAGTCGATTCGAAAGGGACAACATGAGATTGGAAAAATGTGAGGGAGGGAGGGAGGGAGGGCGGGGGAAGAAGAATTGATCACGAGAGAACAATGTGTATCGCGCGCGCTAAACGCGGGCTCAGAAAAGTTACGTTTAATAAATCCTCTATCGCAAATCCACGAGAGCGAGCGATATTATCGTGAAACTTTGCCCCTTCTTTCTGGAGAAATCACTTAACGTTAGTATCGACGATGCCGGCGGAATCGAGAAACTGCGAGCAACGAAAGGGAGAGAGGAGGAGACTCTCTCGGAGGTGCGTTGCTGACGGAAACCTTGCAGAATCGCGGGGATAGGTGTACGACTAGGATAGGGGCCTCTCGAAGCCATTGAAAAATTTCTGAAAATATGGGGAGTAAAAAGTACGTTGCAATAAATAAGGTAAGTTTGACAAGGTTTCGAGAAAATGAATATGACAATAATAAATCTTTCTTTGTAGCAAATCTCACTCGGCACACACAAGGAAGATATATAATCCTTTCAGTTTTATAAAATGATTCTAGGAAGAAATCTTTTTCTACATTTTTAAAGAATCTTTGCCCATAATTTTTGAGATAAAAATAAACCGCAGAATAACAATCCCTCTCGAACAAAATAATGCAATAATAATAAATTAGAGAATTCGCGGTGATAAACATTGATGAAAGCGGAAGATAAACAACGCCGAAACTGCTTAATGTAGCGTCAATAAATATTAAAGGCACGTGAAAAAATGATATTTTACAATGATAATCTGACATGGGAGATGCGCAGATTATGATTTCCTCCTTTTCTCTGTATTATCAAAACTATTATAATTTATCAATATATGGGCAAATATAATACATCTGATCAACCAATGAGGATGGAAAATAATCTGGCGCCGTTGGAGGGACACGGAATTATAACTCATGTGGGAATTGATTTAATATTTTAATACCTAATGGAGGCACGCGGTCTCTACGCGAGTTACATTACATTCTCATTTCATTTCATAATTTTTAAGCTCTCGAGATATCTCGTATAAACATTTTTCAATTTATATCATTTTATAGAGAAAGTTTAAATAAATTTTTAAAAAGGGGTATTATATATAAAATAAAAATATATATGTAACGTGTACAATAAATATATCAAATAATTTTAACATTTTCAAGCAGCCATAACAAAATTGGATTAATTTTAATCTCTTTATAAAAACAAACTTTTAAATTATTGTGATCGATATTTATTTTTTCTATGGAAAAAAATCAAATTAACGTCTGCAGCATCCAGTTAATTAACTATTCCCCAGCTCGCGATATCCTTGAAATGACAAGACGTTATTTAAGTGGCATGCGATTGTGAGGATCCTCGAGAATGCGGGAATAATGAGGCAGAAATCATTTAAACAAATGCCAGTTATTATCGGTAAGTGTTCCGACTTTCTTCCTTCCTCACCGGTGCGTTTCCGTCTTCTAGAGCCATGGGCTCTCCACCAAACTCTCCGCCAACTTTCCGAACATTGCATAGCCCCTGCACCCCCTCCCGTCTTCTCGACTGGAGATGGGCCGACGCCGCTTTAACCGCAACTTTGTTCGTCTTCGTGTATCCGCGACGCGAAATCCATTATAATGCGCGGTAACTTTGTAGTACGAACGAGTTCGGGAACGTCGTTGGGCTCCATTTTGCCGCGACTCGGTTCTTCCAAACGGCGGGACAAGAGTTGCCGGAGGAGCTGCTCCGGGACAGCAAAAGAGTTGTTCTAGAATTGTGAGGAATTTGCTTCGGGCTTTCGGTAAGATTCCGGAAGAGTCGGACTGGGATTGCGGACGAGTTCCGCAAAGGTTCCGGAGAAGTTGTCCAGAGGTTGCGGGGAAAGATGCTTTAAGGTTGTCGAAGAATTGCCCAGGAGTCGCGAAGAGCGAAAGCGTTTAGCACTTTGTTTATCTCTTCGTGATAGATATATATAATTTGCGACAATATTTCGGGATCGAGAGGATCTAATTTTCACAGAAATCTACGAAATTTTTTAACGATAATCAAATCATTAATCAATTTCGGATTTTTTATCGATCTCTTCTTTCCAACAGATTCGCGGACATGACTGATCCAGAAGTTGCAAGATTCAAAAGTTCGTGTATCCTCCGTGCATTCTAATGTAGATAATTGCCGAGGAGCAAGGAATTGAAGCAAAGAGAGGCCACGTCTGCGACTTACTTCCGTAAACAAACTTTCGATCAGTTTCTGGGGTTGGGATCTTAGTTAAAAATTTCCCGGGTTTTGTGACCGTAAATCCTTATTTTAGTGTGTTTCGATACGAGACATCACGTGAAATAACACGGGATCATTGACAAGCAATGGTCATCGTCCTTATATTGAGGTTAGGTCGAATCTCAGTGCCGCGGCTCTGTGTAAACGCGAGAAAGAGACGAAGAGAAGCGCAATTCTTTAGGGAAGTAGCCCCGCGACTTTAATAACGGTGAATATAAAATGACGGTCAATCCGGCGATTTATCGGCGCCGCGGCTCCGACGCTAACGGATAATGCTCGTAAAATTCTTCCAGGATTTGTCTCGCAAGAATGCAATCTCTCGTCCAGTCGTAAAAAAAAAAAAAAAAAAAAAAAGATTCTAACGTCGATTCGTCTTGTTATATTGTAACTCGTATCATTGCCATGCGTCGACATTAATTTTTGATCGCATCTCAAGTTTTAATTCAACTATATCACTTCGGCTTTAAAAAGAGATTTCTCTGTTAGATTAAATGTTTCAAGATTGTTCTTGTTCCTGTTCCTTTAATTTGCGCAATTCTTACGCTTGTTACTTGCGATTGCCTGCGATCGGCTTAATTCCTATAATCTAACAATTTCCAAGTCCAAGTTCGAGATATCTTTAGGTAATGTGTAAGTTATGATTCTCAAAGAGTTAAGTTTGAAGAATCCGGGGATGATCCAGGATTCCGAGACTCTCGAAATTCTCCTCGACACAACGTCGAGCCCCAGGAGTCTCCAAAGTCCTTAATTAAAGAACGTAATTTGCGGGTACTGGAGGCCGGAAGAGCGTCTAATTGTTTAATTCTTCCGTCGACCATTAAACTTTTTCCTCGACGGAATCGGTGGAACGTGATATCGAGGATTCGGGTGAGACGAATCGACGACGACGGTTGTAAGTGGAAAGCCCAGGATTTAGTGAGGCAATTAGTCGCTAACCTGGCAATTAAAACGACCGCGCCGCCGCCAATTAACACTCGCCTTACGTACATTCGCTTTCTAATAACC
This sequence comes from Polyergus mexicanus, assembly GCF_030449975.1. Lineage (NCBI taxonomy): Eukaryota > Metazoa > Arthropoda > Insecta > Hymenoptera > Formicidae > Polyergus > Polyergus mexicanus. The sequence continues at coordinate 7,314,866 of NW_027223323.1, forward strand.
CGTTAAGTCATCCCCTTTACGATCGTTGTTCCGCATCAGCCGTAATGTTGCCGTCGTACTCGTCAATTCACATATAGACCGATCTAATCGACACACAGAGAGGCGAGCAAAGTTTGATTAGGTGGCATTCGCGATTGACGCAGTGTGCGATGAAGATCAAGAGCCTAAAAAAAAAGGGCTTCGTCGGAGGGCAATTACATTTCGACGGCTTCTCAATTACGTTTCCCCAGAACTTTTTTCTTTCAAAAAATTCTACAGGATTAATAAATATTAACTTTTGAATTTTACTAACATCATTTTTAATAATAATTGGAAAAATTGGGAGATTTTTGAAACGTTTGAATTTTTTTAAAAATGACTTCCTACGTAAAAAGATTTAAATAAATTATTAAATATTGAATAAAAATTTGAAATATATAACAATTTGATCATCAATTTGACAAAAATTTGTCGCTGGCACTAAACACTAAATCTCTCGAATATATCGTCTCAACCAATGTTCTGAAATGTTCGCTTTTAAGCGAACGAATGGCACGTCTTATCACATTCTTTTTCTATGGCAGCGAAAATAGCAGCGAGCAACCCAGCACCTTTACGTGCTTTTTCCAGGCTGGCAACGTAAAATCACAGTCACGTAACCGTCACGGCTCGGTGATCGGGTTTTACGAGCGAGGTGGACAACATAGATATCCAAGAGTTCTGGACGAAGATGTGCGGGAACGTTCTGCAAAAGGGAAGAGCCGCGGCTACGGCCTCGGCTTTAGTCGCCGGTAAGATCGTAAAGACTCGGTGCCGTTCGTCGCCTTCGAAAAAGACGTCCTTGTCTTCGTCCTCGTCTTGAAGTTCATCTTTTCAAGGTAGCCGGTCAAACGACCGTAATTCGAGTTAATGGCCGTCGAAGAAGAGAAGGGCCGGCGAGGTCTGATCTCCGCTTGAAATATTACTCTCGACCTTCCCCTCTCTTCTCTCCGGACGACTATAGTTTACCCCTCCGTCCCGTCCAATCGCGTTCCTCGTCTCATCTTCGTCCTTTCTTCTCCACGCTCGTGACATCGTCTGATTAATAGTCCCTTCGACCAAACTTGTGAGGAATCAATGGCCGACGATGACAAGGCCGTTTACTGCCAGAGAATCGACTAAAAAGTTCGATTGAAGGAAAGTAAGAAAAGTGAGACCAAGAACAATCCCTCTCTCAAAGGGATGAGGTATGAAAGATAAGTGAATAATAGATTTTAATTTGATTAATTTGAGCTTATAAACATTACTTCTCCATCTTTGTTGGACAAATAATATAATTTATTGTATCGAAAGCATAGAGATCTTATTATAACGTAACATAGTTCTATTTTACTATTTAATTTCTTTGTTAATTAGCATTATACTGGTCAGAAACTTTTTTTATTAAATTATCTTTATATCAAATATTTAGAATGCTAATGACTGTGTGAAAAGCGTTTTTCACAGCACTGGCTGAGTCATAAGTCGTTAATCCTAGGTCGATTGTAATCGAACGTAAGGAAAAAACGCGAGGTCTCGAAAGAGAATAGGCGACGTTCCTTTGCGTTAATCGTCGCTTTATTGTCATCCCAGGACGATTCTTTCCGTAACTCTATTATCGGCGCCTCCCTCTAATCACATTGTGCTACCGATAAAAGAGCCACGGGGGTTGAAAGGTGCGCCGTGATGGAAACGTCCCGCACGTCAGTTTCGCCTCCCCTTTTAACTCCTTCCCATCTTTTTCACTCAATGCAACGAAAATTATTACGCTAATGCGTGGAAGGTAATTTCAGCCCGTCATATTTTGATCTGAAACAGATTATTTTCCAACGCGGGAAATTCATAACCTGGATGAAAGAACGATTACATATTCTGCAACGTTTCAATATTCATATTTTAATATTGCTAGAGTATACAACGCGCGTTCTATGCCATTCATATACATTATTATTATTATACAAGGTATTTCAGATTTGAACGTCCCAACTTGAAATATGATTTTAGAACCCAGGGAAAGTAAGAAAGCTTGTCTAAAGATTTCTTCAACAAGGCATTTGCGCGCGGGCACGTTACCAAAGAAACTTTCTTACTTATTCATAATATAATTCATATTTTAAGTTTTAGGACTTTAATTTAATCTTAAAACCTCCTGTGTGTCTAATTTTTATGTATAATATCTTTTTTATATTATAACTTTATTTTATTATATGTATAAAAACTGGGATAAATGTGAACTAAGTTTTTCTTCAAAACGTTAGAGCAAAAATTTACTATCGATGGTTAATAAGTAGGCGGGAATAAATTCGGTGGTGCGGACAGGAAGCAGGGTAACAGCCATAAACTGTTAACAAGCATCCCACCAGTAACGCTGAAAATTTCACGTAACAGGCGCGAGCGTTGTTCTTATTTCCCCAACATCCTGCCGCTGGGGACCGGAATGTTTCATTTATAAAATCCACATTCTTTTATGCTCACCATAAATGCGTAAAATGCCACTTGTCTCTCTCTCTCTCTCTCTCTCTCTCTCTCTCTTTCTCTTCCCTCACACGTCGCGAAATTTATGCGATGGCTCTTGCCCACACCGGACTCTATATTCCTACTTAACAGTCGCCCGTTATATTTTCACGAGGCAACGCGACTGTCTCGTATTTCACGGCCTGGATTATGCCGAACCCTTCAGCGTGTGGCGAGAGCCACCCCCGCGGGGCTTTCCCCCAGCAAAATTTCCATCTCCCGTGAAAAATAATTATTGCGCAACGTTTCCCGCCGCGAGGATTAGAACTCGGGGAGATTCAAGGAGTCACAATGATATTCCGAGAAATTATGTATTTTTCTCACTGATATATACCATACTGTGGTTAAACACCGACTACTCCAGCATTTGAAAATTTTATAACCAATTTCGCAGAGAGTTTAAGGATTCATATATATGTCTGAGTATGCAATAAATATTATATTGTTACATTGTTACATTGAAATGGAATATTGATATGATAAAGCGGCATGGCTTTTTGTATAGAACGCAGCAATATTTTGCACGGATAGAAAATTAAAAATAGTCAGCTTACAAATTTTCACGTGCTTTTACGCGACATTTAGTAAACATTCTAATGCATTACGGAGTGTGGATCGTCGTGTAATAATAACGTTTGCCGCCTTGTTAGTTTTTTATTAGAATAAAATGCCTCGACTAAGAATAAAGTACAAAAGTTCTTAAACTTGGAATAAAATCCTCGAAGGCAACGATTCAACGATATATATAGTTGGCGGTACATTTCTTATCGCGTATCTAAATTAGGTCGTCGAAAGTATGAGATACGTTCCTCGGAAAATGTGCGAGAAGATAAGAGGAAAGGGATAGTCGAAAGTGGGTCGTCGAGGAAGAAAGATACACGGACGTCGGAGAAACCGATGGGTTATGGGCGCGATTAGGTGCAATTAGCTGCGTAATCGTAGTCGTGACTGGAAACTCCCGTTTCGTTTTCTCTCATACTGTAGTCATCGTCTTTTATCTCGTTTTCTTTCCACTTAACGAGATAAGAAAGTTTTCCAAAGATTACAAAACTTATCCTTGCCATTAAATTGCATGCACGAAATTGGATCGAATCGCGATAAAAATACTTCATTTCCATCCTTCTTTTATTTCTCTTTGAGAAAAAAAAAATGCAATCTCTCTGAATTTTGATAGATTACAATATCTTTTTTATTGTAATATATAAACCAGTAAAACTGACAAAGTGACGGACTGAAATCGATTCCGTTTCACTTTTTATAAAGTATTAGAAGAAAAAAGAACAACTTTTTTCCCCTAAAGAGATAAAACTTGTTACATCAAATATTGTTCAGAAACCGTTTATCTCGTGATATGTATAATATTTCCTAATAAAACAAGGTGTATAAAAATTTCCCGCGCCAGAATGACATATACAAGCGGTATCCTCGAAATCCCAGTCTTTTGTCATTTGCAAAACGATTGCCGACTCGAAAACTATATAAACGAGAGAGAGAGAGAGAGAGGGGGGGAGAAAGGAAACTATTTCTGATTCACCTTCTCTCGGGATTTCTTGAGTCTAGTCTTTCTAAATCTCTATAATCCTTGCAGCACCTGCACTCGCCTGCGATGAATAATATGGAAATAATTAATGGATATTTGTATTTCGAATAAACAATCTCCTTTTTGTAGGTTTAGGTTGTGTTAACATATGCTTTTCCGTAATATATCTTTTTTAAGACAACGTGGAAATTTAATTTAAAAAAACACACACACCGTGTGTCTTTTCGTTTTTTCTTTTCTTTCAATTAAAATAAATTTAAAAAAAAGACATCAGTTTTTTGAAAACTTTAAATTGGAAGAGTTATTAAGAAAAGTAATATAAAAGGCAGATTTGAGATACCTCTTCTAAATTATTATCTATCGTATTCGCTAAAAGAAAAAAAAATACAATTTAGGGTGACTTTAAGACGGACTTATCGCAGGGCTTATTCCGGTATCGCAATTCCACGTGCGTCCCGGAAAAAAAACAAAAAAAAAAAACAGGACGATGTACAAAGCGGTTTATGACTCGGTGAGGGTGTCGGCATGTTTCTACCCCATTTTCAACTTTATCCGGGTACGGATTATCGCCCGGGCTCTCCGACATTGCGCGTCGCGGAGCAGTATTTTTGCGGACGTGTAACCTGGACCCACGAAAATCCCACGCTCGTTGTCGGGGTAATTCTATTATTATAGTCGGCTGGAGGATGTTAATCCTTCCATTTTGTGTCTTCTGAAAAGGAACGGCAACTATATACCCCTATATAATATCGTCGACGTCCCGCCGAGTAGCCGAGCCATTATCTAGGCCATTTTCGCAAACTATCACATTACTTCATTAACGTTGTAATAAATTATTAAGCGTTTATGCTTTTTTATATAGAATATAGATATAATACAGTAAATTCGCGCATTATTTTAATAAAACTCGACATGTTACTAAAATAATTAACCGAACATCAAGACCGTTCACATTTCGAATATGTAATCGACAATCGAGGCACAGTTACTATCGAAATATTAAAAATCGCTGTACAAGCAATTCGAGAGTCCGTTACAATAATACCGAATGCAAATATTTGGCACACTTTGTTACGGACTATTCTAAACGGATACGAAAATGGCGCATTATAACGAGGCGAGCGAAGGATGAATCGATAAATTCGACAAGGAAGGCAGCGGGCACACAACACGCGTAACGATAACTCACACTCCCTCGGGATGCGAAAAAATGCGATCGATATTATTTGTGCGTCGAGGGAAGCGATTACGTCGGGCGGAAGTGACGGGCGAGTCTCGGGCACGCGTCGGACAATAAAGTCGGAAACGCGCAGCTCGCTCGAAATCAATCGCGCGTGTGCGCGATGGCGGATGTCGTAATGACGCGCTTCGCGCATTCGAGAATAACAACAATACAGTGCGACCTACGCATGATCTACCGTGGCGTAATTCGAGGATTTATATACGAGTTGCGGCGTGTTTCGTAGCACGACCACCGTTAAAAACCGCAATGACCGCCGGTGCGTGCGCCCGCATCTATATCAACGAGCATACTCGTACGAGCGTATTCCACCGTGCTAATCAGAATCACGATCGATCGACACTACCCGCAGCGAGAGATACTATAGAATCGAATACTATCGATAGTATCGAATACTCGCAGCCGAGCCGACATCGGCAAAAACTCAGGCATTGTTACGATTTAAAATTGCTCTAGAGTTTGAAAACTTATTCCCCTGCGTATCTTGTTATTTATTGCTAAATAATGCAACGTTAATTTTTAAGGAAACAATTATTTTACGCATATATGTACATTTACCATATACGGAAATATATTAATAATAATTTGAAAAATATTTTTTCCGATTATATTTTTATATAATCTCGCCCGTACTATTTTTTAGATAAAAAATTTATTCAAGAATACCAAATATATACGTAAACTCCATTGTAAAATTTATTACGCGATAAGTAGAAATTTCACTGCGGATCACAAAATTGATCTAGCGTTCGCTGTCCGAGGGTTAGATAGCGCAATTCTCGCGAGAGAAAGTTACCAGGACGATAAGCGTTACAGTTGCACGACACTTTTTCAAGTCGTATAACGTGTTGGGGTCCGTTCGCGGAGGATGAGAATTGAAGAGAAGTTGGAGAACCGGTTGTGCGAGATCATAAAAGATGACTTTTCGCGTGGTTTCCCCGATAGAGAAATTTAAGGATCGACTAGAGTTTCTATTTCAATAACTCTCGCTCTATCCTATTCGTTAATGTCAATTTACATTGTCGCGTTTTGCGCGTTTAATCTTCCGTTAGGCTTTTTCTTTCGCAGATATAACGTTTTATTTTACAAATTTAGTCAAGTGTATTCTATCTTGAAAACTTTTAACAACTTAAGTACACGTTAGCTGTTTCATCTCGTGCTTGGTAAATTCGTTAATAACTTACGACAATATTGGCGAACTCGCAAGTAGTAAGTCCTACGTAAGCCCGGCATGAAAGACCAGTATTGTGCGCCGGATACACCGGTCTATTAGCAATGGAAACGGGTATTCGCGAATGTCCAGCGGTTCTCAAAGTCAATATGTCCCAAAGACCGGACACATCGTTAAATAACTTCATAAATTTCAACCTTAAACTCACCGTTGATCGCGTTCGAGTATCCCTGCTTAAACTATTACACGGTTATCTTGACAAGTACGTTTATATCTGATTATATTTGCTATTCGGTTATTCCGTGGAACCGTGGATCTACCTATACGTTTCCAGAAACCAAAGCAAAGATAGATTCGAGACTTCCAAATCCCAAAGATCAACTTAAACTTGAAACTGTCCGGATTCCTCTAAAGAAGAATCCGAGAGTTTATTGGTCGTTAAATATAGCGAATATCGAAACAATGTTAAAAGCGAAAGATCTAAAAAAATATTAAAGTGTAATCTATTGTAAAAAAAAAAATAAATATTTAAATTTAATGTGGAATCGATTGAGATTCGAAAACGTTTGTCCGTAGGAAGAATTACTTGGTAGAGTCTTAGCTTTAGTTTTGTCTCTCTTTCCAGGCGGCCGCGGGTGCAATTGTCGAACAAAACTGCGAATCTCGAACGTCGCGACGTGATTTCTGTTATTTCGCTGACGCGGCCCATCTATTCGCTCCGGCCGGACGTGAACAATGAATTATCAATTTTCTGTCAGCGTCATCAATTATCGTACAACATCGAGCGGGCGGGCTCGCTTTTTCTCCTGGAATGATTGCACCCCGCTCATCGTATCGCGATCGTTCATTAATTAAACCGCCGACCAATCAATCCATACCGGACACGTTGGCGGAAGCGTGACACGTGAAACGCGCGCAATAATTCCGCTACGAATTCCCCGCATTTATTTTGTGATAAATCCGACAGGAATTTCTTTCGCGTCCTCGTCACCAAATACCGCCAAAATTTGTAATATTTGTAATTAATTCTTTTCCCATCGGGAAACCTCGGATAAAACGGATCGCTTTAAGCCGCAACGAATACTTTAATTTACTCTTCTTCGCTAGAGCGTTTCTTTCTTTTTTTTTATGTCAAGGACAATCGATCCCGTCGATTGAAAGAGAGCGAGACTGATTTGGGATCACGGGATAAGGCACATCGAAAAATCCTATCATAAATCTTACCGAGAATCGTCCATCGATCTTGGCGCCTGCAATCAATGCCTGTAATTGTTTATAACGTTGTTGATCAGTCGAGAGTCTGTCGAGCGTGTTCCGGCTTTATTCCCCTCCATAAATTACTTCCATCTAGCCTCTGTCCGTACCATCTGACAACTAACTAATGTAAACGCGGCTCGTAACTGCTCGCGACATTTCCGACGTCGTTAACGAGAGCGCATTTGTTTAAATAATCCACTACCGACAATGGGCCGTCTGTCCGTGCGTGTTCCTAGAAGCTGATATATGCGGAGCGAACGAACGAACGAATACAAATTTTTGGTATTAAAGTTTGGAAGATGAGAGAGTCCGTGTATTTTTTCTTTGAACTTTTAGAATTTTTTATTTGCTTCTTCTCATGCCACACAATTTTCGTAAATATTTAACTTCTCGAATCTTAATGCTTCAATGGTTCATCTTCGCAAAGATTCAAAGATTTGTCTTTTGACATTTTCATCAATTTTCAGCGTTTCGGGCTCGCAATTTTACTGATTTTCAACTCTTGCAGTTTTGACTTGCAACTCTGATCTTTCTGAAGCATTTTTCGTATTCGCCGGTTCCCGCTGATCCTTTTTCCAAAAAAAAAAAAACCCAACGTCATCCTCTTCTAAAGTATGTCCGTTCGTTTTATATGTTTTCCTATGGACGGTTCGAGATACGCGGATAAAAGCGTAGATGCGAACGAGAGAATCTTGTTCGCGAATGGATTCGTTTGATGTCTAGCGCGCCGCACCCCCTCTCATTGGGCAATAGTCAATATTGGATCGCCCTCGAAATCACCCTCTTTCTCTCCTCCTCGTCCATCTCGCGTCCATCTCGTCGTGTATACCAGACGTGACATCAGCTGATACTGCATTTATCCACAAATAAAAGCAAAAAAATGCAGTAAAAAAAAAAGAACATGCTAAATTGACGTATCGTATCGCAAAGTCCCTCTTTCCGTCAATTTGCAAAACCGATCGACATCAATCAACAATTTTTAATACTTTCTCGAATATCTGTAACTTTTTCACATGACAAATGCGATCATTATCTGTACTTAACCATCCGCACGGGTCGGAAATGTATGACCCTGAACTACTTATATATATATATAAGATGTATAGCAGCTGGAAGAGAGAAGACGAAAAGAATCCTCTTCACTCTCACAAAGCAAGTACGCTTCGAAGAAATCGTTCAAGTACCATAATCCGCGGCAGCATCGTGTTCAGTGGGACGAAGTAATCGATACATCGCGTCCGATCTGCGGACGCAAACGCGACGCGGCTTCGATGGAGCGCGCGTAGGTTGAGCGAGAGAAGCCGTTTATAGATGATCGATCCGGCGCCGACAAAAGCCGGACAAAAGCCAAGCCACTTCGCCCGCGAACCCCCGGGGGAGCCAGCGAATTTGGAGATCGTTAGATCGACGGTTGTGACTCGCGACGACGAATATATAGTTCTCATAATTCGAGCGAAAACCTGGGCGAATCCCTGGCGAGGCTGCACCCGGCGTGTGAACGACCGTTTAACAAATTCGCGGCTATCGAATAATTCCATGATCTCACTTGGGTGAGATTGGAATCTTTTTCTTTGTTCTATCTATCCCCGAGATGGACACTACGTGGATTGACTCTGGCATCTACAAAGAGATTCCGAGTCGATCCTGAAGAGGAGGAAAGAGAGATGCGGTAAATTAAGAGGGTATAAGCGTCAGATGATATTTATGTTTAGTGTAATCAAGTATTTATGAGAGTCAGAAAAAAATTTAAAAAGTTGCAAGAAAATTTAAAAAGACCGTCTAAGAATTTAAGAATGAAAGAGCTAATTATAAGATCTATAGAAAACAAAGATAATCTTTATATTTCAAAAGAGATAAATTGTGAGAAAGAAACTTTTCGAAAACATAAAGATGCTAAAAGATTTGAGCGATTAATAGAAAGGGTTCAATCTATTAGATAGAAAATTGATAAAAATTGAAAGAATTGACGATCCATTAAATTAGAATGCAAAGTATTGAAAACTTGACTTTTCAGGAGCGTGACATGAAAAAAGTATCTTCGAAAAGGCATTTTACGTAATAATATCGCCAAGAGGACCATCTCAAGAATTATCGGAGAGCATCGTATCGTTCATTCGATCATCATCGATTCTCATCTATCAACATTCAATTTCTCTTCCCCATAATCGTCGGTGTTCGAGGATTCTTTTGGTAATCTGACAAATGGAGGAGCGCGGCCGCGGCCGGGGAGGAGGAAGGTGGGCGAGGGACCAGGATGCGGAAGAAGTCGCCGAGAGGGTGAACATTTTTCTCTCACGATATGAAGAATGTCCGGAATAATTTTCTGCGGGTTCACCGAAATAATTTTACCCGGTCCACTTTGTGTCGCCGCGCGGTCGCGGCTCTGCCGTTGTCGTCCCTGTTTTACACGCTCCCTGAGAACGTTTTAAATCCCGCCTCTGGATTTGTCTCCTCTTCCCCTCGCCATCCCCTCGTCATCCCCTTCCTTCCCGCCGCGAAGAAGGATGGCCTGAGAGTCCCGCCGGCAAAAAGTTCCGACGCTAAGTGTATCTGACGTTACCCTCTTGTTTCTCCTTTATTCTGCATAATGCGCAACTTCCCTTCTACCGCTTTGCACAGTCTTCCTGAGTGCAAGGTCGCGCGCGTTCTTGCGCCCTAAGGATTACCACTCGTATGAACAAAAATCTTTAGGGAGGAGATTAATCGTATGTGAGTACTTATGGAAGGGACAGGTTTAATAGAAGAAAGTAAACAGTGGTTGGAATAATTTCAAATTGGCAATTATTTTAAGAATCCCGATAAGAAAAGAATAATAAAAAGATATATAATTAAAAATAATATAATAATAGAAAGAATAAAGAGAGAAACGACGAAAATTCTTGAAAAATGATAAAAATATAACACGCGAGAGATTATATTTCCATTGTTTTCTTTTTCATTTCAATCAGCTGATTTCAATTATGTCGTCGCTAAATTTTATCGCCTCAAGACAGTATTATTTTCATTATTATTTTATTTATTAATTATATATTTTTTCTTTGATATTCTTTTATTATTACGATTTTTATTCAAATCTTATCAATCCGAAATCAAACATCAGTTTTCAAAGGAAGCGAATCCTGTGACAAGTTACAAAGAATCTCTTTACGGTTCTGCTCTCTCGTCTCAAGAAACAAAAAGACTTCGCGAATCTGGAAACCAGGCTTGTTATCGCGATGCGATAAAAGAATGTGAGCGAACACGATTCGCGATTTATACCTCAGAAAAGTTGGGTGATTTGATCCACTCTGTCAAGATCCTGCGGGGGGATCGCGATCCCGATGAAAAATTCATTTAATCCGCGCAAGGCCGATTAATCTTGCATAAGGTAAGAAAACAAGGACAGGTCCTGGCAGAGGACCCGATCACGGTCGTGCCCGGGTTTCTGCTTAATGCCGATCCTCCAAGGAGTCGACTCTTTTGCCCCCTCGGTTCTCTCTCTCTCTCTCTCTCTCTCTCTCTCTCTGTCTCTGTCTCTCTCTCTCATCTTCCAACAACTGCATCCTCGGATTATGTCCTTTGTTTTACGAGGCCCGCGGGAAAACGCCACTGACGGAACTTGTTGACCCAGATGCGTTTTTTGAATGCTCTATTAGATAATGTTCAGTTAAATTTAAATATGTCAAATATAATTTGTCTATAATAGTAACGAGTCTTTATTGAAACACAATATAGAAAATATTCTCGGATTATTGATCGTAGAATGCAGTTCTTGAAATTTTGAATTGCGAGAATCTTTCTCGCATTCGCGAGTCGTATACGCAAAAGCTGCGATTTTCGATTTCGATTTCACCCACAGGAAGCGCAAATTTACGTATTGTAAGGTATTGTCGGAGGTCTGCGTATTGTTCCCCCGGCAACTTCGAGAAAAGCTATTTTGCAGCGCAACATAATGGAAATCCTGGAATATAGTTCTCCTCTGTTAAGTATCTGCAGGAGCTTTTGCCGAGAGGTGCAACAATCTTCCGTTACGTCAACTAATTTAATCGTCCCCACCATCTCGTACTCTACATTACTCTCTCTCTATTTCGTTGCAATTGTACTAGGTTCCTGTCTATTATTCATCATCGTCTCGGAAACGCGTCATCTTAGATCACGAAGTTTTCGAATTCATGTATTCCCGATTCCCCTCGAGATTCTCACGACTTAGATTTACAGAAATCATTGCAGATTTTCCAGTTCGGTGTTCACTTTCACACGCAAATTTCCAGGATATCGAGAGCCTTCATTAAGACAAGTTTATTGATATTTTTATTCTCAGTCGTAAAATTTGTCAAGAATTATCAACTTTAAAAACTTTAAGAGAAAGAGAAAACATTTATCCGTTATAAAAAAAAAAATCCAAGAAATTACGCAACTATTTCTCTTTAGCATTTATTGTCGTTCGAAGCATTTCGATCTTATTAGATTCTAAAAACGTCGATATTTCGGACTTTCAATATTCAGGGCGAGCGGAAATATTGGACGCGCGTATTTGTAATTTCGATTAAATTCATCCCTTTTTCTCGCTCCATTACTTGTCGCTCGCCTCTCGCTGTCAAGCTACGAAAGCTATACATGCAGCTTGCTGTCTATTATTCATCGCGGCGTCTCGCGACTCTCGATATCTTTGGGCGATTTTGCATTGTGACCCCCCCCCTCCCCCGTCCTCCCTCCCCAACCGTTGACGATCCCGTGCTCGTATCCGGCGATGACTGTTTCACGCGAAATAGGAAAATCTGGGGAGTAAAGCAATCTCTCTGCCCCGTCAGCTCTCCATGGCTACGTCCGTGATTGTCGTTTTCAGGAGGATCTAGTAACTTGTGCCGGAATACAGTTCCCCGGCCTTCTCCCTCCTCACCCTCTCACCTCCCTATCCTCACTCCGACGCATTCCCGTCGCCGCCGCTTTACAGGGGTTACGCCCCCGATTACCCCGTATTCGACCTCCCTTTCTTTCACTTCGTCTCCTAGCTCCGGGCACAGAATCTCACTTAATCCGCGGCTCGGCACTTCATTCCTGAAGTTCCAAAGACGATTAGAGGGAGCATGTCGATCGCTCCGCACCCAATTCGCGGAAATGTCCTTTCTTCCTTCCCTTATTGTTTCAGCTCTTTAACCTGAAAGTCAACCCTTCCGGAACGTCAGATCGTCTTTTCGTAAAGAGAGTTATTAGAGAGAGATGTCCATTCCGACATTTTTTTACTTCTCTTCTTGTTAAATACTTTTCTTTTACATATCAATATTCCCCCTTTTGGTCTTCAAAGAAACAGCGTATCTTGTTGCAGGGACGATAAGATTGTTCTCGTTATCTCGTTAGAGGACGAGACAATGAGAACGTAAAGCTGATTACCTTTATTACATCCCTTTTAAGCTGGACATGGCTTTTTCTCTCACGAAATTAACGAAAAATGGTGACTCGCCCTAGCAGTACAGACATTGTTCCTGCTACAATCTTTGGCCGAGAGTATACGCTGCACCCTGTACGCTTGTCGGTAATTATCGCGTCGTCAAGTCTCCCGCGTACCCTTTTCTTGTATAATGGCAATCATCAGACGGCTATCTTTCCTGACATTTTAAAGAAGATAAGAATACCAATCTTCCAAAATTTTCAATTAACATAATTTGTTTTCTCATCTTTATTAATATTTTATTTTTATTTCAATATCTGTTAAATTTTGTCGGTTTGTCGATTTTTCGCGATATGTGTGAGATATATATTTTTAAATTAATAAAAGAGAGTTTTATGAAAAGGAAGAAAGAATGACTTTTGGCGACTAAATCACATGATGATGAACGAGGACAGAGATCACTAGCCATGACGGTCCGACGAACATTTTTAATCCGACAAAAGTTTGTGAATTACGCTTAGTTGGCGCACTAGGATGGCTAGGTATAGAGAGAGAGAGAGAGAGAGAGAGAGAAAGAGAGAGAGTAAGTGGGAGAGAGGGGAAAGAAAAAAGGATCATGTTCTCTCTAATGGCTCCTATTCCCTTAGTGCGCTCCACTCCTCCACTTCTTTTTCGTCCTCTCCCCCTTTAAGCCGCGAACACTCATTAAAAAAGTCTCCTCCCAAGAGTTCCGGGGGTGAAGACCGAATACAAGAATGAAAATGAGACGAGAAGACCGAGAGGAGGAGGGCAAAGTGAGGGAGAGAAAAGGGAAGAGGGAGGAAGGGGATACACAAGGTGGATGAGAGAATGGGAGAAAGAAATTTTTTACCGCCCGCGGCACGAGACCTTCTTCCAGGACCTTCGTCGTTCCTTATTCCACCCTCCCGGATTTCTACCGTTTTCCCCCTCTCACCTCTCCTCACTCTCCCACCTTTTTGAAGGTAGGTAGCATGCTTCGCGCATGCTGGCGCTGACGTTTTATATGACCGCGGGGGTGGCCCGTACTGAAAATAATTATGTCGGCGTTAAGCGGCGACGCCATCCCCGCAAAAGGACCCACAGAGAGTAAGATCTTTATATCCGGGGCACAAATAAAGTCACCACGAATATTTTCGAGCTTTAATAATTTAATAGTTAAGTCGCATTTTTCAGAAACTTACGAATCTCGAAAAAGTGCGTTTATTTTTTTATTAAAAATGAGTCGCGATCGATTTATCTTGTCTGTAATATCTGATATCAGTTAATCCAACTTTTTCAAATAAATTAATTAATATTTATATACTTGTTTTTCTATAGTGTGTTAGTAATTTTAATTGGATATATTTTCAGTCGTTTAACTTTTACGTATAAGCGTAAGAAATGTGAAAGTTACACGTGTACGTCGAAAAATAATTCCTCCATTATTTCGACATCGTCGTTTACGAGGCAAGCGTCGTCGCGGCGCGATCAATAGAGACGACCGCCATCTTTCTCGCGATCCTTCGCAAAAATCGGCGACTCGTTTTCCGCACGCCAGACTGTTAGAGCCGCGGAATGTTGCCGCGTATTAGCATAACAAGATTCTCTCGTGCACGTAATGCGGTGGCGGTTGAGGGGCACGTGGTTGACGACGTAGGGTGCGCCGATCTGCACACCCTTCCACCTCCTCTCTCTCTCTTTTTCCCCCTCTTTCGTCGACCCCTCGTAGATTTGCATGGCCCATTTAAATGCAATTTCTTTTCTCTCGATCGAAGAATTACGTGAATACGCAATCCGTCCGGCCACGAAGTTTGCGTGTATTTTCCGCCGCGGGATTAAAGGGATTCGTGCCGATGCCGAGGTCTCCAGAATTCCTAAGGAGAGAGAGAGAGAGAGAGAGAGAGAGAGACCGTCTATTGGACAAGGGTTGGTTGTACTTCTTTCATCGATATCCAACCACGTCTATTCTCATTCCCATTTAGCTAAAGATCCGAGGGTCCGTGTATTTCCTAAACTCGGAATTGCCTTGATTCTTTCGAGTTTTGAACAGTTCTTACTGGAATAAATCTTTACATTTTGGAGACAAATCTTTTTTTTCTCTCGCAAAAAAGAAAGTAATAGTAAAATCTTTCCTCTATCTTCGTACTATTTTCAGAAAAGGCGGGAAGAATTTTAACGAATAATTTAAACAATAATTTGAAAGCTTTCTTGATATAATATAATATTTTGAGGAGCAGTTTGCTGTTTCTAAGTTCGCGACATAAAGAGAGAGAGGAAGAGAGCAAATTACGTCTCTACACATGATATATAATACCATCTGACTTGATGGAAGCAAAATACAATATTTGCAATTAATTAGCAGCAGCGAGACCTCAAAGTTCTAAAGGAGTTTGTGATCCCCCAGCCATGGTATCGCGACGGCAATTTCATTAATTTTCAATGAACGATCGACAAACGCTCTCTATTAGATTCTATTAGATTCTATGCAGATCGTTGCTCTCCGTCGCTCTAAACCAAATAACGATAAATTGGTTAGTTACAGGTGAGAGATCGTCAAAGTTCAAAGCTGGGATTTTTTGAGAGGGATTTTCGAGATTAGATTCTCTGGATTTCGTAGGGGATGTTGCAAGATATCATATACGTAGGAATGCCCGACAGAAGGACATAGTTAGGAAAAGTCGTTATTACTTTTAGTGTCCGGCGGGCTATATAAATGCAGCCACTACTGTCGTATGCGCCTGTACACGTAACAAGCAATTTCTACCACGCGTTTCAACTTTTTTTATCCGCCATTTAAACTTTTTACGTAGAGACGAGAGACCTGTCGTTTCCGTTAAAATTCTTCTAAAAATCCATGGTCGATTCTCATCATCAAGTGGCCACATATTCCCGCAAATTTCGTTTGCTTTTTGAAACTTTCTTATTTCTACATCTTTTGATTGGAAATTTTCTGCATTATATTACTCTGCTTTATCATAATATTTCTGTGTTTCATTTTTTTCCGGAACGCTGATTTCTGAAAAAGTTTCGCATGCGCTATCGCACATTACTGTTATTAACGAGATTCCGAGTAATAAAAATTAAAAAATGAAGTAGAGATACGTTGGAAATGAGAAAAAGCTACTTCCCATAACATCATTAAAAAGTTATAACGAAATATTGCATTATTTTGAAGAGCTTCCTACATTAAAATTTAAATCAGAGTCCACTGTTTATAAAAATTAATGATGAATCTTGTAAAAAGACATGTCGGAAACACGACGCTCAATCAAACATTGATTAAAGAAAAGATTGGGTTACGAAATTAAAAAGTAAAGGTATTCTGCATCTGAAAAATTATCTTCGAAAAAAGATTCAACTTAAATTTCTCGCCTCCCGAAACGAACGAACGTGACTTACAACATATGTCTCGTTCTACGAGGACAATTCGGAAATTTCGGTTGAATGAACGCCGCTCGCGTCGCGATCGGACGCATTCGTATCGAATACACAATCCGATTGACGGTTCACGGGAGACAAACTAGGTAAATGAGACACATAATTGATTTCGCCGGCAATTTGCAACGTAATTAAAAAGCTTCCGATAACGCAGGCCGGTGACCATTGTTGCGCAATGAAACGTGACTCACGTTCGTCAAGCGTCCAAGTTATGCAACGTTACAGTTCGCGCAACGAGATTACGCCCGCTGAACGTCATAAGTTGCGAAATTTGCATTTAGCTTCGGCCGCCGAGCTTGGCGAACTGCATCACGTCGCGGATAATCGAATCGCGAATGCCTTTTCATCCCGCCAAATTATACGTCTGTCAACTTATTTACGCGAGAGCCATCTAAATTATTTTGCCTAGCCATTTAACGGAGGCTCTTACATCTCGTTTAATTGTACAGATAATATTCATATAATTATCCATTTAATGAAATTTATAATCGTGCCATGTGAATCTCAATTCTTTTGGATTCTGTCATTGCGGATCGCAAGCGTAATTCTCGCGGTGCGAGAAATTAAGATAAGCTCGCCGAGAGCTGATGATATTAAAAATACCGATCAAATGATCGTTCTTTCACTATTACACAGAGCTAAACTGCGCGTCGGTAACCCGTCAAATGTCGAAGAAAAAGAGGAGCTTGAAGGAAGGATCGAAAGTCGTAAAAAATAGTTCACTAGTCGCACTGAGCGCGACCGGGGTTCTCTCTCTCTCTCTCTCTCTCTCTCTCTAGCTGCTGAGAAGACTCTCCACGGTCCAATCATCCGATGCAGCCTCCTGATGGAGCTGTCAATTGCAGAATTGTAGGCGAATGGCCCGTAATAGCTTTCCTGTAAATGCGAGCATGAGGCTAAAAGCTTAAAGCCTCGAACGGATAAATATTCAAATTGACGCGGATATAAGCGGAGTGCATAGTATCCATAGTTGCAAAAATTTAGTAAATTTTCCAATTGGAAAAACAGGCGCATTTTACGAAATATTGCTCCCCGGTATGCATATCAACACATCCATGCATATAAATATTCCAATAAAATTTCGATATTAATATCAAGGTAATCAATGAAAACTAAATAATATCATCGACAAGTCGCAATTTTTTAGATTGCATGTTTTGATTGAAATTTTTTTAAAGGCGAAATTTGGATATACCCCTCTGAAAGTGTATTCTTTGTCGATAAAAGAGAGAAGACCCTAGTATACAATTGCATTTGATAGCTCGCGCAAGGGAAGCCCCGACGTAGACTCGCGGGGTCGAGTTTAAATGGAGTCGCTGGATTCGAGGCAGAAATCGCCTCCAAAGTACTTTGAGCGATGGAGTCGGGGGAATAACAATGCGAGGCGATACCTTAATCTCTCGATAATTCCTCGTCTCGACGTCTTTCCTTCAACTTTACCGTACGCGCGACAATTTCTCGCGATATCGTCGATTACGTCGACAAGGCAACTTTGCGTCGCGTGTTGATAACAATTTTCGAGAAGCGATAATTGTCTCGTCTAAATAAAGTATAATTTAAACTAGTATTCTCTTAAAATGGAATCGATATATTGTCACTGAAAAGCAAAGCGAATAATCATTGACGATATAAATATAGCACTCTAACTCAGTGAAATCTCGTTTAATGGATCAATTAGCAATACTAGTTGTTTCAATCAATGATATATTTATATATATATATATTTATATATAATTTTTTTTAAAGAAATATCTGAGTTTTTGTCTAAAAGTCTTATTCATTTTTTGTGAATTTATCACATTATCAAAAGTATAATAAAAAATTTAATATATAAATAATTCACAATTTGGATACTAGTTATTACGTATTTTATTCCATATGTATAAAAATGTGTAGTCTATATATACTAAAAAATAGTAATTCAAAATAAATAAAAAAATATTAAAAGCTTGCAAATATATGATTTATTATTACTGAATCTTCAGTAAAACTTCACTGCCATAATCAATAGGACGCAAAACAGGGAAGTAGTTTTTATTGAAGATCGATAAATACTCATTGATCTGTGATTAAATCTTGCGTCACTACTTTAATCGGTTTCACATTTTTATTAGTTCAGGTTAAGAGAGTACAAAACTGAATCACACATGCAACTAAAAATTAAAAATTAAAATGCAACAAATTGAATTGAGTAAATTAAATAATTTGAGAAACTAGAGAAGAAAAAGAACAACGTACTGCGTATGTATCAAACGTTTCGCTCTTGTCTGTATTCCGACATGACAGCCGTTACGAAGTTAGCGTTAGAAGTGCGTACACTTTGCGAGAGAACGAAGGGGTTAATGACATTGCTGAAGAGTAAACGGAATGCGAGCGCCCGGCCCTCGCAAACAACTATAGTTTTCCCGGGCATTTTCGCGGCTGAATTTTCGCCAACGCGCGTGCAAACACGCGGAATCGTCCGCGCGCGGAAAGAGCCGTTTCGCGGTTGCGCGAAATTCCACCACCCCCTTCGTCACCCCCTCGCAATCCCTCGCAGCCGCTCGTTTCCGTTCCTCAGTCACGCCCGCCGCAAATTCGATTTACTCGCCTCTCCTCCTCGCGTTGTGAATCCCTTTGAAATTTCATTTCCCGTGTCCTCTCTTAGCCCGCGACTTTTTATCACGTCTATAATCTTTCCCTCGATTTTGACTGGACAGAGTCCCTGATAATATTTTAAATTTGTACTTAAAAAAAACTGTGGAATTCAACCTTCGACGATTATTAACGAATTAATTTTATTTCCGCGACTTTTCGATCCAAGATATTACTTGTCATTCGATATCTACTTTTTAGACTCACATTTTTATTTCACTTGTAGGTTATTATCTGCCGTAAAGTTAGAGATGATTTATTTCCCCTACTTATTCTTTTATGAAGGGAAAATGCGCAACTTTGGAGGACGAAGGACTCTATACCGCGGAGACTCTCAACGTCATAGATTTGGAGTTTCTCGAGGGCACACGATACTCGGTGGCAATTTGTAACCACCCGATATACATATATATACATATATAAGTGAAACTATACACTTCGTTTTGCGAAGTTTGCATGGAAGAAGCACCGGAATTAGTTCCGGACGAGGATATACTTCCTCGATTACCATTACTAATCCCGCTTAATTTCCATCACTAACCCAGTCTGATTAAGCAGTCCGCGAGACTCTTCATTTTCGTCGCTTCCGCCGGATCATCGAGCCGCTTTATATCAACTTTTTAACCCTGAATATATCTCGTTGATTAACATACCGCTAGAGAGACTCTTGACAGACAGAATTTTTTAAAATACTTCTCGATCTAATTGATTTTTATGCGATTTTTCTATCCATGTTTGACATCTCGCTAGATACTTTGAATTTTTCCATTGCTAATATTTTAAGTTACTGGATCTGTTATTGTATATTTTTCGCGAAATAAGGTGAATAAAGTGAAAATTAAAATCGATTCAATGGATTGCTCTATCGATTCGATTCAGAATTAATAAAGATTTAATACTGCGGTATTGCGAAATTGAAGATTCATTCTTAAGCAGGTTGTTCGGAATTTAGAGACGGAATTCCGATAGCATAATCGCCGGTCTATAATAACTTTTGAATGGGATGCAATTAAAGTTAATTGCAGCGGCAAAAGTTTGCGCCCGGGGAACCTTTCAAAGCCGGAAATTGTAATTTTAATGAGATCTGGCAGCGGGCATTCGAGACAGACTCAACGGCTATTTGTAATGATTATTAAATAATAATCACGATACTTCGCGATACACACAAAGTTACGAGACCGGACGAATCAAATCGCATTTGTGACGGATCAAGTTTTTGGTCATATTAGCGCACACATTGTGCAAAATTACACGTGGGAATTGATTCGTTAAATCTATGTTCCGTGTAATGATCAGCGCGGCGTGAAATTAGCGCGGGATTGTAATTAAATTAATAACCGGATTACGCCGCGTTGATCATATAATTATCGTTTACACGCGATAAGGTTTAAAAGCCCAGCTCCAGGATATCGATGTAACGTGTACGATCGCGCGTCGGAGAGGCAAATTCTAATTAATATTCAATTATCTATAACATATTGCGAGATTAGATGTTCATTTTTTCTCTTAACTTCTCTACATTTTTCCCATCCGGTAAAAAACAAAGGTTTTCCAAATTATGGATATCGTGAATTTTAAATATTATACTACGATATACAATATTATAGTATAATATTACTAATTAAAAATTAAATATATATCATGTATTTAAAATATATATATTTGTGTATGATTTGGACAAAAATCTCTTTCTAATAAATTAAATAATTATATCGAGTTTCTCGCGTATCAATTAAAATATAAACTCTCGAAAGATTAAATTGTTGTCTTTATCTGGTTTAAATCTTATGTTTATATCGATTTTCTCAGTTCTTGATCTGTCGCGATTTGGAATTTTTTCTTTATTGTGACAGTTGGAATCAGTCGTTTCGACATCTGGCTTGAAAGAAATCGAAAAACCATACCTCGTCTAAATCTCTAATCGCATTATTTAATCGTGCTAATCTTGGAGACTTTCGACGTCACCAGTGTGTGACCAACAGCGAATTTTATTATACCGCGAATTAAAATTCATTGAACAATATTTACTTATATCTTTAGGATATAATAAACATGTTTATTTTTATTAAACATATTTTTATTATACGCTGAATTTGTTTATCCAACTATTTATTAAATTTTAATTAGCTTTTGTATAATTATGTCTTTTGCAATTTCTGTGTTATTAAATTCTACTAAAAGATGTAAATTCACCCTGATTAAAATAATATAATTTTATAAAATTATATAAAATATAAATTATATGAGAAAAACCCAAATCCTATACACACACATATACAATAGTTTTAAAATGAAAATAAAAAAATATGTACGAATGTTTTACATGCAAAATATTAAAAACCGAATATATGCACATAATATTCCATACAAAAAATTTGTGTATTTCTAAAATCGCAAAAATACAGTAAACTATTTTCTGCGCTTTTTCATCTGCCTCGGAAATTTATCGAGTCGTGGAAGAGCGGTAACGATAATCGAAATGCAAAAGATCGCATGATACTTGGACGAGAAAACATACGCCGCAGGCTTTCGCCATTCAATATCGAAATAGATTTTATAAAAGAGAAAGATAGAGAAGTGTATGCGAAAAGAAGGGATAACACGCGGGAGGATTGCCCTTCAACTCCGGTAAATCATTCTCCGCCATGTTTAATGTAGCTTTTTCAATTGTTCTCGGGGTCACGTGTTCACACCATGATTTCCTTCAGCTGCCGATTTACGGCCCGAAAGCGCAGTAATAATCAATACCCATCTCAATCCATGCGATTCGCAAATTTTCGATATCATAATTATATGATTAGAATTAATATAATAAAGAGATAATATAAAACAGTAATATATATGAAAATAATAGAATATAAAATCAATGGAAAATAAATTAATATCGGATAATTATTTAATTAATATCAGAAGAGATGGATTTTATATAAAACATCGGTTTACGTTCTTCAAAATTTCTGAATCTGGATCAACTTTGCAGCGTAAATCGGATAACTGGGAACACAACAAAACCTTTTTTCGGTTTAGCGTGCAGAAAATAATGTAGGAAAATCGCGATGGTGGACCAACGAGTGGGATGGAGAGGATTGCGCGAATTCCGCGGTTGCAAAGCGATTTATGGGAAACGAACGCAGGCTATAAAATAACACTTCCCATTCAAATCGGCAAATTAATGGTCGCTTTCGTGGATTCTTTGTTTGGACCGCGCGACAATGGAGAGTTGCTGAATTATTATCCTGAAATAGTACAAAATTTCGGGAATGCCGATTTTCGCAAATTTTCATCCCTTTCCGGCAGACAATTTTCTAAGCGCGCGCAAATTTTTCCCTCCTCGATATCCGATACCGGAACACGACGGATCTTTGGCTCGGAATTAATTGAATCAATGTTATATTCTTGAGGTCTGGATTCCGCAATAGCATAGATTGATCGGCTCTTGCCTAGGCTTCGAAACTATTATCTAGTTTTGATACTTAAGTCCGCGCGGAAAGTTACGCCTCGCGAGCTTTAATCTCTCTAAGCACGAGGTGATTATAAAGTTTCTTATTAAGTTTCCACCATGTAGCACCACCACGCATACTCAAGCCGCCATTGCGATACACGGGTGAAAAACTTTGCCAGTACTTCGGGCTATATGTAAGCTTTCTACAAGGGAAAGAAAATGCAAAAGTGTCCGACCGTATTATCAGAATATGTTTCCTACTCTCGTAAAAAATGTTATATGAGAAAAAGAAAGGAAAATATATATTTTTAAATCCCCCCTTCCTCCTCCCTTCCTTGTATTACAATAGCGAATTGTAAGTTTTTTTTATTTCGCATTCTACAATACTTTGTATGCTTCATTTTAATCAACTTTAGTTTTATTACTTTCGTTTTATCTAATTACATTATTTTATTTTATCTAAGCTATGTTACTTTATACACATAACTTTTATCTAAAAATTTAATTAAACGCAAATTACGTATTTTAAAAATTAATAAGGATAGCTATCTTTTTTCTTTCATCTCTCGATTTTTCCGCTGTTCAAAGAGTACATAACGTCAACCATCTTCTCTCTAACAAGACTGAGACTTGCGATACTAAGACTTACGTGCATCACAAGTTATATCAGCGTACTCATCCTACATGCTTCGCTTTATATTTATCCGATATTAAAGTGATTCGCGCGCGAGCTTGATGTATCTCCTAACGGGTTTAATGCATCTTCTTCCGCTCGCGAGAAATATGATGAGGCGCTTTCGTCATCAAGAAACGTCGATGAAAGGCGAACGAAGAATCGACATAGATTTCTTTGGCTACAATTGCTATGCAGAAGAAACGAGAAAAGACAGTGCACAAAGGAATTCCCATCATCTTTTTTTCTCCCGAGCCTCTTCTTCAAATATCGCAAGATAAATTGGCCGATTTAACGAGATTACGATTTAACGACATTCACGACGCAGAGATTTCGCAAATTAATCCCGTTATAAGAGAAGTGTTTACGTAATAGTAATTTTTGTATATTTGACAAGTGCACGCAGCTATCTCGAAACATCATATAGTATATATCGTAAAGTCCTACAGTTAAAATTTTATCCACGTCAAATATAAAGAGATTTTAGTTTTTATTTCACGTTGATATTCTTGGAAAAGGATAATTATTAACTTTTGCTAGAAACTGCGCTATATTATCTCCGCTTTTACGAGAATAAAGCGAAACGTATATTCTTCACGTGTCGCTTAAAATCGCATCTTAAAATCCTCAATTACGTCACAATTCGGGCAAGAGAGAGGAAGATTATTAACTATCGTCGGAAACGGTATTATCATCGTGATATTTTGCGCAAAATAAGCGTCCGTATATTATCGTGTATTGCACGGTAATTGGAGGCACAAGCTGCATTTTTTTTTCCCTGCCAATGCGCTAAAGGCGAATGAGACGTAAAATGGGATCGGCGAGCATTTGCAACTTGACTCAATATCAAACGCTCCTCGCGTTTGTTACTATTGTGTTGATTACAAGTTTACAGAGATCGGAATAAAAAGAGAGAGACCCGCGTTGCGATTTGTACAAGTAAATTGGATATCTGGAAAATAAACTACGCCCAATGCAGGATTATCTGTCTATGGATGGACGCGTTTATCGAACCCGTTTCCGCGGAAAATTGTGTACCGATAATAGGACCTTATCCTTCGAGTCCTTTTGCGCTCGTTTGATTTTGCCGTTTAAAATAAAATAAAATTAAATCCACAGTTTGATTACTATTTAGTTGCGTATCAAAGTGCATTGGATCCGATAATGCTTCAAAGCTAATGAATGAATTCTAGGGTATTTTATTTGTTTCTCGTATCTTCATTTTAGAGCATATGGTTTATAAATAATAAATGCATTTGACGAATAAAGCGATATCTCTCTTGTTGAGATTTAACAAAATATAATTCTAACTCTTTTTAATTTAGATTGTGTGTTTAATATTATCGGATACTAAGAAAAATATTATTAAGAATATACATTTTTTTATTTGTTTGTGCTTCGAAAAATAATCCCTTAATTAAACAATCGTATACCTTCGTAAACATTCAATTATTTCAACGGTCGCTTTCACTCTCTCGCTTCGTAAAAAGCAGAAGAGGAGATTACCTTGGACCGGCGCATAAATGTTGAGATACAGGCAGTCCTCGCTTTGGTTCTTGAGGTAGGGCAGCAGCCTCTTGAGATACTCCGCCCTGCCCTTGGGCATCTTATCGTTGATCTCGGGTAGCTTTTGAGAACAGACGGGTCCAAACTTATCGGCGACCTTCACGCCGGACCAAAGGGCGCCGCTGACAGGCGGCATGAAGCGTAACGAGCCGATCGGCGGCGAGGCGTAGGGCACGCCGCGAAACACCTCGACGCCCTCGAGATTCCGATCGAGGGTAACGATCACGCCCGACAACTCGCCGTACTTAGTCCTGACGATCCTTGAGCTCAGCTCGGCGCCGGCGGTCGCCAGAATCAAGCCGAGCAGCGCCAGGATCGGTGACGTCATCTTGACGCGATCACCGACGTCTTCGGCGTCACCACCTTCGCCGATCACTTCCTTGCGGCTCTCATGCCGCCTTCCCTGGCTTCACGATTAATTTCCTTTCTTAACCGCCACCGGAAGTGCGGACGTACGCGAGCTGGTCCATCTCGCGGCTCTCGCAAGCCGATTCACCTCCTGGATGCATCAATCTTCTTCGAGATGGAGTTCGATGACTGTTAGATCTTGCTGGACTCAATATATTGGAGGTAATCTTGATAAAAAGTAGAAGCGCTGACACAAGTTGCTCTTATCTTACAAAATAGCTTCTTTGAAACCTTTTATTTAAAATAAATATCCTGGTCCTATCTTTCTTCAATGATTTTAAAATACAGTTTAAAACGGAGGAATACTATTGTTTTTAATTAAACCTTCTCGAGCATGAATAATTCATATGCGGCCGATGAAATTCAGTAGATTCTTCATGATCCATTCAATATATTTTTTTTTTTTCATTCAGATGATCCAGAAAAAAATAAATTACGTCCTCGATTATCTATTTCGATGCAATTGATCTAAGGAAGACTGCGAAACTTGTATAGACTAAAAAACATTCCGAGTTATAAATCTTCCTTTATTTCGACCATCTAAAAGAGTTGCGGAAATTTTAATTGCTCTGTATTAAATCTTTTTAATCGTACGCTTAGTTGGATGTCCGACTAGAATTGTCGTAGAAATGTTGATATTTCATCGACGCTATGGTAAAGATCAATCAATATATCTTCGTTAAAAACATTCCTGTTGTCCTTTAAACTTAATTATCATTTGCTTCGTTATCGAGTTGCAAACATTAACCGTTTGCGAATTTACCGTCTCGTTTTGTCGCTTCATTGAACAAACGTAGATTTTCTACACGTAAGAGAGATCGTTGTAAGTTTACCACTGGATTTTAATTGGAACAATCAATGAGCTATCTATTCACACACTCGGTCACTGAAGTAATTTCGCACTCTTTCCCGATATATTAATATTTTAATCGTTGAAATTTCCGATTAGAAGCAGAATCTTCTCGTCAAAACTTTTATGAAAGTAATATCGTCTAGATGAATTTCTATCTCCGCTCGTTCGCCAAGTTAAAGGCAAGTTTACGCTTGTCTTTTTTTGTCCTTCTCATACAAAGATAATCTCATTTCTGATGGCGCGCTTAATGTATCGAAAAAGATAGAAGGTGCCGGCTTTAATCATAATCGGAAGAAAGCCGCGCTTCGAATGTTTACAACATTGTTTCATTCTGGCAAGCGAAAGAAGAAAAATACAAGAAAATTTCTCACTCAATATTTTATTGGACGGATTGAAGCTAACAAGAGTCGCATTTTATCGAACTAATCTCCCGGCCATATGGAACATTTGCCGATGCAATTTTTCAACAAACAATCTCTTTTCGAAGCTAATTCGCCGAGAAAAATAATGTCGCGGCTAAAGAAGAAACTGATATTTTTCCAATTTTCAATGAAAACATGTGGCGCGTAGAACTGTTGTTTGCGTTAAAGATCTTCAATTTTTCTATATGGTCGATAAAAATACTATTGGAAATTCTTCAGCTGCTTCGTCTGTTTAGCTTGAAGGGCGCAAAAACACGCGCACTGTCGTTGTTGAAATAAAAGAAGCACAGCTTTTTGCTCAAGAAATACGTTCGAGAAATGCGTCGCTCTTGTATTTAAGTCTTCCAGTATCCCTTTGGTGGAAAATACATAGATCTTCCCGAAGAGACTCGATGCTATTGCTGCAAAGTCAACAGCTCGAATATTTGATTAATCTCTAATTGAATTAAAATCGCACTGCTGACGACACAACGGCAAATTTCCTAGATGGACACTCGTTGACAGAAATAGAAATTAGGATCATCCCTGTCGTTTACTCCGTCAGATTCGCACTTTTCCGATCGATCACTGAGATCGACGGCACAACTGAACACTTGGATTCGAAAAGTTACGCGCGCGATCATCGTTCCTTCATCACGGCGGACCGAGCACTATTGTAAGAGGATCCCCTTCGCGAGGATCATCCACCGGCTTTCTTCTCCCCGGCCAACCAGCCCGGCGAGTATATTTCTTCAAACTTTGTCAAGTCGGGGAGGGTAAATCGTTTTCCGATAACACCGATTTATCGGACGCGCCGAACTAATTTCAAGTTTCGTCCAACTGCGCGAAACCGGACGAAGGTTCCCGCTTGCTGGAGAAGCGGAGAGATACACGGCCGCCCCCGCGAAGCGGCTCAACCGAAAAATCCGTCGGGAAAGATGGTAAGCGAGGATCGAGCCAAGAGCGAAACGGTGCTACCCTCTCCCTCCCTCTGCCGACCCGCGTTTCTTCCCTCGGCGAGCTAACCCTCTCGTCCCATTCCACTCTCGGATTCGCAAACTACCACCCTTCCTTTAGCACCGTTACACGTTCGTCGACGACAACCTGGTCGATGCACCGCGACAAATCTCGCGTGACGGGATCGCGAGAGGGGTGGGCGCGCAGGTATTACCGCGAAAGAGGGTGAGAGCGCCGCTCTGGGACGCCGCGATTGTATGCGAGGAAAACCAACCGACCCGATGTAGCCGACACTTCGACCCCCGACAGACTGGCGTCAGGCGACGACGTTAGCCACCGGCTGCGCATGCGTCGCTCCCTTGAGCACGGGATATGGGCGGAAGTGCAACCCCGGCGTGCTCGATAAAGCAGGAGGGATCGATCCTCCCTCACCGACCGGCGAGAGTTGTTGGTTCGAGTCCGGGATTGTGAGACTCGCGCTGTACCTCCGGCTATGGATGCCCCGCGATCCCTCATGTGTTTTCAACTCTACATCTCTTCTTTCCGAACGCGCGGATTATCCATCGCTATTGGATTCTCCTATAGTCTATTATTTAAAAGTGATCCATGTATTTTAGCAATCAATACGATGCGGGGGACCACACACTGTTATTGTATATCTGATTTTATATTTCTTTGCGTATTTTTTTGCTCGTTATTAATTATTAAATAGTAGTATCACCAATCTATCGTCATTTTAACAAAATTATAAAGCAAATTTTATTTATTATATTATTTATTATTAATTATTATTTGTTTTTAATTATGGTTATATAATTTGTGTACTTGTTATTATTTTTAATTTATAACAAATATTGTCAAATGTTAAATTAATTCGAGCAAAACATATCTTGCTTATTGCGTGATTATCGGGTGTGTGTGTGTGTTTGTGTGTGAGAGAGAGGCAACTTCTATAATAATTTTAAAGAACGGTGCATGGAAATCATTTTGTTAATTTTGATATGATTCTCCAATCTGATATATTAATTAACTGTAAAAAATGCACGAGTCAACGAGAGTTCGTCAGTTTTGTAATTCTTCCCACAAATTAGTGATTAGTAAAAATCAATGCGAGATGTAAGTGTTGCTGTCGATAAATAACAATACGCTAAATTAGCGGGATTTATTTGACAATTGGTTCGCGTGCGCGAGTAAATCGCATTTTCCGATTCGCAGCGAGAGGAATCACCGCTCGATGGACAACGAAAAATGCAGGAACGCCAATGGAAATGGTGGAACTTTTTAACGAGAATTTCCGGAAACTGGACGCAGCTGCGCAAAGAAGTTTCTCCTATCGCGAAATTCCGCTTCGCTCCTACATTCAGCATCGCCCCTTCGCATTTTACCGCGTAGTTACGCTCGTTAACAAACTCTTTCCTGGCGTGCCAAAGCCACGTAAATTATCTCGCAACATTATTCCTCGTTTTCGGAATATTGCAATCGAACGAATCCATTATTAATCCATTTATACGTTATATATAATTCATACATCACATTTTCATAGCGTAGTACATCGCTACTTGTATATATACCACAATTTCTTATTTTACGGCCTAAGGAAGGGCTAATTATCCGACAATTTTTTTCCCGAAGAAAAATCAGAAGCACGCGAATTTATCGCTCCGACAGATACGAGGAATAATTGGACGGTGAAGTGGCTGAGGACGAAGGGCCGGGGAGCGGTTAAATATTTGCAAAGTCAACGCGAGGAGCGTTGTACGGCTCCTCGAGGGGGTGGAAATTGGTCGCCTCCGGCCACAAAGCCGTCGAGCGGGATATCCGCTTCTCGTTTGCGACACGAGGACGCAACCTTTCCTAGGATGTGCAAAAACTCAAGGACACCGTTGAAATGACAAGCGCGCGTCAATCTAACAAAAAGATTTCAAGGAGCAATGGCTCTGAGAATAGGACTCCAAGAATAGAACTCCAAATCTAAGAATATAAGAGCGTTTATGAAGCGAATGAAACAGTTTGAAAATTTAAGAATTTTCTGTTTATATTTAATTTGTCAAGAAAATAAAAAATTTTATTAATGATAAATTAGGAAAATTTGAAAAAATATTTATCAAAGATATATACAATCTCTTGCCTCTGGCTTACTATTAGATATTTCTGTAATAATTTTTCTAAGAATTCTAGGAATCTTTAGTAACGAAAGCTTCTCCAACGCTCGATTTTTATTTAGCAGACGTCTAAGAAAGATATCTTTGTGACAGGGGTAAGTTATTTTTTATCGAGAAACGTATTAATCATGAGACACTGTCCTGTTGTGACATTGAAATCGCTCGATTGGTGGTGCGTAAAACTGAGATTTTTCTGCGGTAAAATAAAAACGAAAGCGTGCGGAGGAGAGAAAATGACATCTTCTAGAATGACACGATGCGACAGTCCTTTGAAAAGGACTCGAGACAAGGGTCGGGAAATCGACAGGGCGTAACGGGAGAGATTCGTGCCCGGACTACTGTTGAGCATCCAAATCCAAGAAATCGATGTTGCTTTCGTGTGACAGAGCGGGGCGAATTCTGATAAATGTCTTATATTGATAAGGAAAAGTCTTTAATTTTGCGCAGTTTTTGACATAATTCTATTTGCCATATATCTTGGCCATGTATTTGTAATATAAAAAATAATAAATACATTATTTTTAAACGATACGTTTGTGTCAAATTTTTATTTAAAAGATTTTTTACAATAAATATATGATGCTATGTGTAAGATAAAAGAGAGAGAGAGAGAGAGAGAGAGAGAGAGAGAAAATTAATTATATTACAAAAAATATAATTCAAAATTTAATATAAAATATAATTTAGAATTTAATATAAAATTATTTATTATGTGGCATTACACAAAAATGTCCAAAATATTCATATAATAAAAAATTTATTAGAATTTTCTAGATCAGACGAGCCTGTTTAGAGTGATAATTAATTACGCGATATTTTTCATTAATAATCGATATACTCCATTACAGAAATTAATAAATTTTATGTAACCTAAACAATATATCGCGAAGGATCATTAATAAAGTTATCGATCGTCTCTTAATTGTAGAAGAAAATATATAATACTCCTGGCGCATTTTTGCGCAGACTTTCAAAGAAAATATTTACGACGCGAAAAGATAGATGAAGCTTCAATACAAAACAACGATTTAATTATAAGATAAGTTGCGCTTTAGAATTCGCGAGCAAACGCGACAAATATCTAAATAATTTCTCAAAAAATAAAAAATTACATTTATTAATAATTTTAAATTATAGATTTATGATATATATATATTTATTAATCCTGATAGACGTATCGCGAAGCCTTTTGTAAAGTTAATCGCATTATCTTGTGATTTGATCGTTTTATTGCGCGCTCTCGCAATCCTTGTAATGTATTGCAATATATATTAATTTTCGCACCTAATTTCTGCGCTTCGACTCTTATTTGCCTTTTATTTTGTATTTCGTATCCAAAGCCTTATTAATGTATTTTTGAAAATTGCTATAGATACCTATATCGAATATAATTCAGAACGGCATTATGCACAACGTCGCATGCGTTATGGAATCCAGGAAAAATGCGCGTTTTATTATTTCATTCCTTTTTGTAGTGCTTGTCACGTGCGGAATTCTTCCGTTGATAAATTGAACAAATTGCAGTTTTATGAAATTTCTTCTTCAGAAAGCATCGGGCTAGATATAGATACAAGTAACATAATTAAACGAGCATCTATTTTATTCTACATGCAATTTGTTTAATTTATTTTTAAAATGCGCGTGTATGATTTTTCGCAGATTTTTTTTGCCGGGAGAAGAATTTCTGGATTTGTATATTTTAAAATACAACGTATATGAAATGATAACTATACGCTCTCTCTTATCGCATGGTTAATAGGTGCGTTTAAAACCCTGGGCGAAAAATCGTTAATTTTGCAGCTGCAACTGCTGCGAAACATTTAATTATTTCGCACGCATCCCCACATAAGTTCGACACTAAAGCGGGGTTGATGAGATTAAATTCTATTAAGAGGGCTCCCATTCCGTGTTTTCCGCGAGCTTAATGCGCATATTCATGACGGTTCATCGCATCGGCGAGTATTAAAAGTGTTAAAACCGTGTACACACAGACGAGAAAAGTTTGGTCGAGTTTTCTAATCGCTTGACAATCATATTATTCTTTTTTCCAAGATCGTTTTTCTTTGTTATAGAAGTCACATTTTTTAATTTTATATTTTAAATTAATCATTTAAAATTGAAACTTATTTAAATTAAAACTTAATGATTAAAACTACTTCAAATTCAAAAGAACAAGATTAAAACTATAGAAAAATATAATAATTATAATTGAATAGACTATCGCGTTTCGGAAATCACAATCTTATTGTATATTGTATCAGATATATTCTAGTATTGGAAAGAGTAGATTCTTTTGGGGTAGCACCTCACAAGATATAAAAGAAACTTTTAACTTTTTTTTATTCCTAATTTTTATAACTTTTAACTTTTATTCCTAGTTTGACATTTTACGAAAACCTGACAGTATATCTATTACCGGGCAATCATATGAATGTGAAAAAGTTAATTAATGCTAGTAATAATAAAACTCTTTAAAAAATAAAAGATTACGGACAAAAGTGTAAAAAAATTATAGTAGAATGGACTTCTATTTCTCAAAAATCAATATTTCGTATGTCGTATCACGTATCGAGATATTTCTAAGTCCCGAGAGGGGTACGCAAATATTTTGGAGTCCCTTTTTCTCTTAATTACTACTTCTTTTAATATTTAAAAATATTAATATAACAAATATATAATAATTATGGTATCTCTCTTAGTCTGACTCTTCCCCTTCGACCTGTTCGGCATGAGTGACCATTCCGGTAACTATTTAGCGTTTTCGAATAAAGCAAGTTTGATCGTTTTGAGAGCGATTAACCCTAATTACCATAAATATATGTTTAATTAAAAACAAAATAGAATTTTAAGAAAATCTGATTAATATAAATATATAATACATTAATGATATAACTAATATAAAGTACATCTCTCGTTTTTGTTGCTATTTTGGCTTTAAAGCATAAGATTCTTTGCCCTGATTAATCAATCAAATCTTTACTCGAATTTCGTTGATTAATCTAACAATTCAGGTACCTCTAATAACCAAGACGGAATATATGACGTCATTAATCGGTCTCATTGTCAGAACGATCAAACTTCACTCGAAAACGTTATATGTTACCGCCGGCATAGTTCTTAGGTTCGTTAGAGTACTCAAACCTCTTCACCCGGCAAATGCCTTCGTTAAGATAGAGATACCATCGAGAAGGAAACATTTTTATTTTAATTTTCTTTTAATATATAGATTTCTTTTAATAAATAGATTTTACAAATTTGTCAAATAAAAAATA
Source organism: Polyergus mexicanus (assembly GCF_030449975.1). Lineage (NCBI taxonomy): Eukaryota > Metazoa > Arthropoda > Insecta > Hymenoptera > Formicidae > Polyergus > Polyergus mexicanus. The sequence goes on from NW_027223323.1 coordinate 7,347,759, forward strand.
TAATATACAAAGAGTTATATAAGATGTATATAATATATAACAAAATATATACTGTATGTTTACAAAATATAATACGACATTTAATATAAAATATAATTTAAAAATATGTGTAATGTAATGCAAAATAATATGTATAATACAAAATAATTTATTACACGAAAATGTTTGAAATATTTATATAATGCAGAATTTATTAGATCAGATAATATAGCTGATAAGCAACAATTAATGTAGAATTCATGATTGATGATCAACATGCAATTGCAAAGCTTATTAAATTTTATATAAAGCAAACAATTATGACGAAAAGAATCGTTAATAAAGTTATTGATCATTTTTCAATAGTAGGAAAAAATACTTGGACTACTGATACATTTTGCGTAGATTTTCAAAGAAAGTATCCGAAAAAAGATGAACAAAGCTTCGATGTAAATCGAACGATTAAATCATGAGATAAACCGTGATTTAAAATTTACAACAATATCGCGACGAATAAATGAATCGACGAATTGTCAAAATACTCGATTTCGATGTATTATGTAATTTTTAAAACAATCGGGGAAACGATATAATTATTATACGTAAACGAAAATGTTTCGACGGACATTTGGAGCGCTTTTCATAATCGCGTCTGTAATATAGGATATTTGTGAGTATAAAATGCCCGATTAATTTTGAAATGCGTGATTTTAATGCGTAATTTTAATGCAAATTTTGCGATTGAGAATAATATATATTATGTACCGTTTCGCGGAGAATTGGCTGAACGGGATAAAACTTTATAAATCTTAAAATACCGTTATAAAAAAAATTGCGTTTTTTTGCCGCGTTTAATGGAGGATAACTGGCCCAACGAATTGACCAGATCAAGATCCCTCCGCCAGATAATTCGGTTAATATCCGACAAAGACAGGAACAATCCTAAAAGTGGAGAACGATCAAATTCTTACTTCTATATCGAATTCCGCAATATCAATCTACGAAGAAAAGTTAAGCGATCCGTTGAATATCGGGGATCCCGGTGTAGGAGGGAACGAATCCCGGATCTTCCGGACTGCTCCTGATAGCAATGATTTCGGTAACGAATCAACGACTGTTACCATTGTCATTATCTTTCATTTGCGAGATTGAAATTTGTATGAGAAAATGTGTTCTTCCATTATTAAAAAATATATCTCTTTATGGAAAATTGAATGGATACAACAATTTTTTTTTTAAATGGGATTACGAACGACTATATTTATGGATAATAAAATACATGCATTGTTAGTATTAAATGTGCAAATACAAATAATTCTCGGGTATCAACTGCTCGAGACAAATCGAACCCGATAACAGCAAAATTGAAAAAAAAATTAATTTGAATACTTTGCAACATATAAAATAAATCAAAATAATATCAAGCATAATTATAATAATTTTAAACTATAACTCATCTTTTTCTGTAGCATTTAAATACGTTAATTTATTGATATTTCACTGATATTGGGGTACCCATTCCATTTGTCTCGAAGTTTTAAGATATACGCACATTTTATTTTACATTTATATATAATATAATATTTTGTAATATAAAATTCAAAAAAATTATAAAAGTTTTATGAAATAGTATGTTAACACATGCGTATGTATTTTATTATATATAAAATTATATATTTCTAAAAACTATCCAGGACGCACCTAGAATGGTCGAACGTCCAATAACTGCTAATCTTAATACTACATTTTATTTTGTACATAATAAATATATAAGCAATTTTTTATTTATTAAATAATTTTAATTTAATTTTTAAAATTGCCTAAAAGTAAATTTAAATTTAATTTTTTTTATTTATCTTCCCAATATTTTAATAGTCTTAGTTTTTTTTAAATCGCTATTAAGCATTTAATTCCTTAAGAATTGTATTATTAGGATAGTCCCAACAATCCTAACAATTCTACTTTTGCTGGCTAAGCCAACGGCGAATCAGGGATCACCGATATTTTCGGGAGTGTGTCTTATTACTCGCGTGCCCTGCTCGCGTGCCCTACTCGCGTATCCTACTTGTTTATCCTACTCGCGTGCCCTATTCGCGTGCCCTAATAAAATGCATCGCATGTTGCTTCCGTTGGGCCAGTTGGACCTACCTTGATCCTGGCCATATTCATTCCGGCTACATCTAGCCAGAAATTTAATTTTGACCTCTATCGGAGATCAATGAAAGGAAAAAATTCCTTCCGTTGCCGGCTATTTATTATCGCCGGTGCATGAGCATATTTTTATGCTCGTTTATGGTCGTGAGAAATTACGACAGTTCGTCATGCATCATTTTAATATAAGTTTAATTAATCTAATGCCAAATTATTAATCAAATTTAATAATCGATTGAAATAGTAATATATAATCTCATAATAATATAGAATATTATTTAATATACAATAATATGTAATTATTTAATATATAATAATATGTAATTTATATTAAAATAAAATTAATAAAACATTTACATGTCTTATATATTAATTTAATAAATCGATAATTTGGCTTTACATCAATTAAAGCAAAGCTTTCATTGATATGATAATATAGATGGATGGGCTATGAAAAATTAAAATCAAATCGGCGCAACATAAAAATAAGTTATTACTTTTTCATGTAATTAATAAAATTATTAGCGTCTTCTTCATTCGACAAATTAAATAAAATCTATCAGTTGAAATCTATCGTTGAAAAAAATATTTTATATTCTTTTCAAATTTTTAATTTATACTTTAAATGGGATCTTTAATATGTTTTAATGTATATTAAAAAGATTTATTGAAAGTTATTTGGTTTAATCTATTCTAGCCCATCCATTTTGAGGCAACGGATCAATTTACAATCTACAATCAACAGTTGCATCTACAATATCTACAGATCCGTTAACTCAAAATAAAATAAAATTCATTACTCACCGGCACTGATACGCAACAGCGGAGTTGTTGGTCTTGAGGCTACGTTGACTGTAACATACAAATATAAAATCCAAATTATAGCAGCGTTCAAATTATAATTAATAATTTTGTGCGGAATATTTTATATCCGATATGTACGATAGTAAGCTATATATAAATATGAAATTTTTATAAATTTTAAGCAAACTATTTTTTCTTTTTACAATAGAAATATTTATAGGATTTATATAAAAATCTTTTCTCTAATTTTCTCTTGTCTAACTTGTTTGAATAATGAGAATTAAATCAATGCGGGTACACGATTTATATAATAATTAATATACAAATAATAAATACTCACCCTTGGGTTGCTCCGCCGGTGCAGGATGCCTCCTCTCCTAGGCCTCCTCCTCCTCTCAGACTGTCAGGATCGTTACGTTGCTCTGTAACATGCAAATAGAAGATCCAAATTATAGCAGCGTTCAAAATAATTAATATTCTCAAAAGAATGTTATATTTGATCCATATAATAATAATGTGCAGATTAATAAAATAATTTTATAAATTTTGAAAAGAACATTACTAATAACTTTAATAATTACATATAAAAGCTGTAATCTAAGAAACTTTTACAAGATTATAGCTTTCATATAAAAATCCTTTTCTCTAATTCTCTTACGTTTAAATCATATAAATAAAAAATCAAATTACGCAATTAATTGATTAATTTAAATTGCACGTACAATTAATAAATAATTAATATAAAATAATAATTTACTTACCACAGGGTTGTTCGATCGATGCCCGATGCCTCTCCTAGGCCTCTTCCTCCTCTCAGATTGATTCACACGCGCGATACTTTAAACGGCACTCCCGCACTTTTATTAAAAGATTACTTCCGCACTTATACGCGCGATACTTTGAACGACACTCCCGCATTTTCGAATTTCGGCACGATTCGGAACCCCGATTCACGTGAGAATCACACTTGGAGTCGACAAGTCGGGAATTCACGATTACTTCGAGCAAAGGTTAAGCGGAAGCGGAAGAAGACGAAATCGATTGATGGAATGGACGCGAATGGGGTTCGCTCGACTCTTGGTCCGCGCCTGCTCCCATCGAGGGCCGACTAGAACTTCGTTAAGAACGATTTCATACGAACCACCAAGTCTCTATCGTACAGACTGAGCCGGGTTTATCGTAAGGCTGATAGACGGGTCGAGAATGAAGATACCCATCTCCTTAAGTGCTAACAATCTAGATCACTCAGAAAACGGGAAATCAACTTCTCTAGCGAGCGAAAATCGAACCTAATTAATACAGCCGACTCCTCCAATGCCAAACATGTTAGTATCGCTACAATGTGCTGTTAGACGGTACAAGAGAAGGGACCCATTAACGACGATTCCAAAACAATCGACCGAACTCTAACCGATTCGGGCCGAACCGTTCGTCGGAGCAGAACGTGCCCTCAACAGCCGATTCTCGAACCGAAGTTCAAGATTAACCGCGCGAACATGCATCTATACTATGCACGAACATACGTTGCTACGCGGCCGGCATTCACCTCAGCCGCGATACTGAGGCGTTTTAACGTTGCCCCTACATTAATATATTAAATTTATTAATACATAAATATTTATATAATATATAATATTAATATAGTATTAATATTAATTGATATTGATATAAAATTAATTATATTAATAGGTATTAATATATTAACGATTGCAACGCTGAGAGATATCCCATTTAGTCGGCAACCAAGTATGATCCTCGATGACAATCGTGAAAACGAGATAAAAGTCCAACGCGAAGACGCGACGACGCGAAAACGCGATACCGCGACAACGCGACGCATCGTTGCTCGTACGGCACGATGACGGCAACGACGACGCACTAATGTGCGTTCAACGCACAAATGCGCGTGCCACGTATGAGCCATTGTACGACTCGTGGCAATGCTGTACTGAGACGCGACGCGAAAGACGCGAAAACCGTCCGCGGCACGATGACGGCACCGACGACGCGCTGCTACTTCATTGCTCGAGTATCGCCGCGCGAATGACAACACGTAAGAAAAGAATTTGAACGTCTCGCCCCACTACAGTTCTATTCAAGTGTCTTTGTATATAAATGATAACAAGGCCGTGATATATAAATAATGTTTACGCGCGCCAATGTTTACGCCGTCAAGGCTAAATACCATGTTAGGTATTGTCGTAATTTACTGCCGAAATATTTTACGTATTATAAAATATATATGCGAAATATTAAATTATATAAGTATTTTAAATTATACAATAGATTCAATTATTTATTAAACTATTAATGTATCACGGAGCTTATCGTTATATTAATTATTCAATTTTGCGATTCAATCGTTTTACAGCACGTTCATAATTGAAATTATATTTAGATCAAAAAGTCAAATGATATAGCATTGTGGACAAAATATATTTGACTCTATGTATTGGTGGAAGAAATAATTATCGTCCATAAAAATTGCAACAAAACAATAATTTATAATTTGGTTTTTTATTACTTTAATTTTTATTCGATTAAATGAATAAATTACAAAATATGTGATTCGAGATCTATCGTCGCGATATATATATATATATATATATATATATATATATATATATATATATATATGTAGTTATATATTTTTTATAAATATTAATTAATTATTAATTATATTATAATAGAAAATCATTTCCCGATACTAGTCGCGATCGCGTTTAGAAATTCGACGGAGCGTTTCGCACGATTATTTTCCTGCTCGAGTGCGCGAATCATAACAGAATCGAAGCGAGGTACGTAAATGATAGCGCGCCAATATTTATGCTGCCAAGGCCGACTATATATATTATTATACATATTAATAATATCATATTATTGTAATAATTCGATGCCGAAATATTTTACGTACTATGATACTGTATATATTAAATAAAAGCCTCTCATGATTGAGCGACGCATTTGAGAGTTCAAATATTAATTGTGTGTGTAATTCTTATTTAATTGATTTTCAAGAAACAGGAAACTAGAGTTAATATGTAAGTAATACACACACAAAATAAATAGCGCGCGTTTATATTGTTCTAATATATTAAAAATAAAAATAAATTTTCTCTCTCTCTCTCTTTCTCTTTCTCTCTTTATTCTTATACGGAGCGTTATTTACACATATAGTGTATCAAAATTTATTTATCTTTAAAAATTTTGTTGAGCGAACCATTACCAACGTCCCGCTAAAAAATGGAATAATTAATCAAAATACAATTATAATCATAATGATTTACTACATATTTATACCCTTTAATAATTCGATATTGTTTTAACCTCAGCTTTATTTTAAATTTGAATCAGCCTTTTTTTCTTTTATCTTTGCTTTATAATATTCTTTAAATATATTGCTAATGGCGTTTTATGTTATTTTACTTTGTACATATAATTACATGCATACGATTTAATTTTCATAAATGATTTTCTCGTTGGCCATCCGTGAAAAAATAAATATAGTGAATACAAAAATGCGCATCCAATGTATCCAGGTCGATTAAATCCAAAATGTTATAATTTATAATTGCCTTTTATGCAAGAGCAACAACAGACTTTTCGATACGGTAGCCCCGTTCATACGCACGAATTGATAGCAAACCAAGCGAGTGAGCGAGTTTATCGATTTCGGTGAAACGACCCAATTTCGAGCTGCTAAATTCGATCGCTCGATTCGCCGCCACTTCGAAAAAGACGCGTGCGTGCATTTTACGCATGCCTGCGCGTGCCGACACGTGCGTGCCACTCGCACGAGATTCGGATTCTATTTAATTAGTGCGTCGAGCGAGCTTTCACGGCCGTTAAAGGATATTAATTGCCTTGGCAACGTTCGCGCTTCCGATTTCGACAGCGTACACGATGGATCAAGCAGGACATCGGCAGATTAAAAAAAAAAAAAAAAAATGCCGAAACAAAGGAAAAAAATTCTATTACACATGTGATATAGTGTGTCACGTTTTTCGTTACATATATTTATTTATAAAATAATTCCTTGATATTTTTTGATACATATTTTACGCGGAAGGAGATGAACGAGGGCTTATGCGCGATAATACGCAGAAAATATATGTGTATGTGTGTGTGACATACAAGAGATTTTTTTCTCTGTGCTCCAGATTTTGAATTTTTACTGTTAAAAAAAAAAAAGTTATTAAATCAAGCATTATTCAATGTTATCATCCAATATATTTTAATTATGGCAAACTTAATTTTAATTTCGCTTTGTATTTTCTCTCAACAAAGCTGCCGCTATCCACTATATCTTTGATCTATCTTCGCCTTGTATTTATCGGACTTCCTCTGAGAGTGGTTGCGAGATTTCCTTCCTCTCGATCTCCCTCGCCAAGTTGTCTGCTGCTACGCTCCTCCTCGAGCTACCGTAAATTGTTCTACTTAGCTAAGGCGAGAGTAGTGACCCTCCCAGCGAAGTTTAATTAGCTTTTAAATCCCTGCCGCTCATTATGCCCTCCTTTTTCTCCGCCAAATTGAAGGAACGGGGGCTTCTCCTCTCCCATCGTCCAACTTCGCGCGAGTAATCGCGCGGAAAGGAAAAAGGAAACGCGGCCTTTCAGTAAGAAATACAACCGGGTAAAGAATTTCATCGAACGACACCGAGAACCGATCGTCGATGCTTCGTTTTAATTGGCCAACAAGATACTTTTACTACTCGCCCGATGCCAAATACAAATGCGATAAGTATCACTGCTACTTGTGATAATTAAAATCCGAACTTTTTTTTACGCTTAACAAAGAAATGCAAATTCATGTCTGTAACGAATTTAAAAATTTTTGTATTTTTCTCTCTCATATGTTTCCACATTTGCAAATTGTTCTTAGAAAATCTATATCTTTCAATTTTGCCATAAATTTTTAATTTTTTAGATCGTCGTTAGATGTTTGATTCTCTGTATCAGGCTTCGTTTAAACTTTTACTTGGAACTAAAATTCACAGGAAATTGTTGACGTTTCTTTCAGACTTTTTATTTAATACCATCCTTCAAATGTATTGATATCTACGTTTGATCGGAAAAAAGCATGTGATCCCAAAAAGTAATCAGTATTTCAGCTGAAATGGTCGGTGGTGGTTTCGCGCGAGAGAAACGAAAGACATTTTTGTTGATCTTTCGCCGGTCATTTCCGGCGACACGTAGCGCGCCCTTAGCCGTCCCACCTTTTGATTTATCACGACGTAGGGCCACCCGTGAGGTAGGCAGCCCGTATCGGAAGGCTCCTCTATACGTGGAGATGATAAATCTCGGGCACTCTTGGCTACAGGCGCCGCCGCTAAATCTGCGCGAATCACGCAGCGTGCGGCCGATAATAAATCCCGCTTCGATCGCAAAACCATGTCTTTACGGTAGCACGTATCGCGCGAGAAGAAGGATCCAGAAATAGCGGGATTTATCTTGTAATTTTCAAGGAAATTAAATCTCCAGATATCAAAGAGCTTAAGAAGAAAGAAGAGGAAAGTGCATGATGCGATCGCGCCAAATCTAATCATCTACTAGAAATTGACAGTTGAAAGATGGAAGGTATCTGATCTCGGATCGCAGAATCAAGTTCTAAACTCGAACAAAATACGAGAAAGTAGGAATTGAGAGATGTAAAAGTTGTAGGCGAAATGTTAAAGAACGATACGCAAATGGAAATGACGGTACTGGAAATCGATAAACAAACATTCAGAAACTGAAACAAATTTCGCAAAATCTGAAATTTCCTTGAAGCTGCAAAGTGTAACGATAACGATGCAGCTTTTCTCGTAACGTCCCGATGCGCCAACATTTCGCTATAGATTTCGACCAATAACCGTTTCGCCGTAGAGAATTCTGCAATATCCATAGAATCAACCAGTTTTCATTCGAACGACTTCTCGCTTAACGAGAAAGATACAAAAGTAAACTTTGGTGTCTACAAATAACAATATTGCCACTATATATATTTAACATATTTATTTAATTTTCTCAATTTCTTTAAAGCAAAAAGAAATTATTTTACATACAAAAAATATTTTTTTCTCCTATTTTTTTTTTTAACCAAAGAAAGAATAAAAATAAAATTAATAAAAACCAATATATAACAATAATAAAAAATAAAATAAAATTAACATATTATATAATAAAAAGATTATAATAATAGTGAACAAACATATATATAAATATATATATATATATATATATATATATATTTGAGTTGAAAGTAAATGACTATAATAAAATATACCAACGCTTCGAGGGGAGAAAAGTATGTGACATTTCGTCGTTTAGCGTAATCCCGCGACGACAACATCACCACATTGTGCATTATGGAACGGCGAGTATGGCGGGGATTCTTATGATCCTCCTGGCTATCAACTTGGCCGGTAAAATAAGTATGCCCGAGATTCGGCTTATTCTGAATAATATATCAAACTTATGAAGCGGCTTTAAGGGCGACGTCGCGGCAAATCCTTGTATTATAAAGTAGAAAGACCGAAATTGCGTTTCCGCGTGTTTGAACGATTACGTATTTCGAGAGAATCCGATAAATGAGGATTTCATATGACACACGGGCAGAGAAAAGGAAAAAGAGAGAGATACTTATAAATAAATGTATAGAAAAATAATTGGCACAAAATTTAATATCAAAGATCCAAGGAAGCAAGATCTAAAAATTTGATCCATCGCCGTTCTTTTCCGGAGTTTCTAAACTCTAAAGAGCTAAACTTTCCCAGTTATAAAATCCATCTAGGTGAAGATCCTAGACAGCATCTACCCTTTCCTCGTCCCCTTTGTGTCTGGGGGAGACGAGCTAAGTTCATTAACGTAAATGAGATGATTCTGAAGAGGAGCTACTCGTCGTCAGAATCAGTCCCCGCGCATCCAAAGGAGGTCGCCTCAAAGCCTTCTTATCGTAGATTTAACACGTCGTTACGTTCCGTGAATACGCTGTGAATATACGTGCGTAGACGCGAAGCGGATAATTCGGATACAAAACTAATTTTGCGAAACCCTTACGCGCGTTAAGCTCATCCAAGTCTCGTATTCAGCCGACGAAAATCCTGTATTGTGCGTCATTATGCTTTAATGAAGGTTTATTTTTCTCGAAAACAAGATAATTTTAATTTGGAAAAAAAAAACATTTCAATATCGAACTTGAATTAAAATTGAAAATTGAATTGAAAGTGAAAATCAAAGTAAAATCTTATCAGCAAGAGCTGATTCCAATAATTTACTCAGTTTAATATAATTTCAATTCAATTTCAATTCAATTTAAATTTGGTTTGAATGATTAATTACTCTATATGTGCAAAAGACTCATTTTTTATGGGATTATAATAAGACTAAATCTATGCTTATATTAAAAGTAGAAATTTTGAAAAATAGGATGCACGAAATTTATATTTTAAAAGAAAAATAAAAAGAAATAATAATAAAGAAAAATTAAGGAAAATTAACAAACAAAAGCAATATTAAAATATTTTATCGCTCCAAAATTTAATCACGTAGATAATTCTAATATATCTTTTTTTTTTTTTTTTTTTTTTTTTTAAATTTACCAAGAGCTTAGAACGAGAGTAATATTATTCGCGATGTTATTCATCAAGCTGCTCGCGAAAGCATGTCTCTCTCGAGTTACGAAGGCGCAGCCTCGTGCTTTTCGCATTCTCGCGGATCAACGAGCAAACAAGCATCCGGTACAAATATTCTTCTCTTCCTCGATACCTCCTCGTATCCAGATGGCAGTCAACGAGATGCGTATCCGCGGAAAAATTTCGTGCAACGAGGACGGTTTCATCAAAAACGAAAGTTTCCGCTCGAACCTCGCCTTGCCCTAGCGGCGCTTCGTTCGAAAACTCATGATTTAATTTTAGAAACGTTCGTCGCACGCTTTGGCTCAGTTTGCTTGTGAGATTCGCCGGGACAAAACGAGCTGTCCCGACACGCGCTTTTATCACTTTTATGAAAAAGAAAAGGGATTAAGTGCGCCCGAGATTATATCCAACAACCGTGAAAATTTAGACTTTATTTTTCGCTATGTTTTGCGAACCGTCAAAATTATGGTGACAATGTGATGATACGATTCTGTGAGAGATGTGATTATTAAGATTAGATTTATCCTTGTTATAAAAAAAAAAAAAAAAATATCGTATGGATCGCGAGAGTGAAATTTATTGTCGTGGCTCGTCGAAATTTTTCTAGGATGTGCAAAAAAAGGATAAACAATTAATTTTCGGCTATTTTACGGTAAAAACCTAAAAATAGAAATTATTGCAATGTGACAACAATAATAGATTGCCATCATTCGGAATATTTCATCACGCGAGAAAAACTTTCCATAAAATTTATTAAATAGAATTCCTTTATTAATGAGAAAGAGAAAGAGAGAGAAATACAATAGAGGGGTTTTAATAACCGGGGCGTGATAACGTGGCGGTATTTTCTCACCTCTCGAAAATCTATCATAAACATCGACAAAGGTAAAAAGAAGAATTAATGATGGATGGTGAATTTCTATAAGCTTATCCGCAACAAGCGGTCGGCAAAATAGGATTTGCTGCAATAATCGCTCTCTCGTTCAATCCCTAATCCCTCAACAACAGCACACATCCATATACGGAAAGAAATATAAAAGTTCGCCAAAAATATTTTATATCTCGATATATAGAAAAAGCGGAATAGCCGAGCTCGTTAGAAATAATATTAAATATTCAGATATAAATAAAGAATAGAGAAATAAATAAAAATATAAGAAATTTTAAGTATATTATATATGGTATATGCTAAATACATGATTTGCTTTCTTTTCTTCCTCTCTCTATCTTTCTTCAAAATTTCAGTACATTTATTTGATAAAGAAAGAGAAAGAAGGCGAAAAAAACAATTTCATAAATGTACGCTCTCTATTTGATGGTTATATAAATAAAAAAGTAATAGTTTCGCGCACGCAGTGGCAACGTATCTAGCCCATCAAAACGTTATTGCGAGTTCACACCCTGAAGAGTGTGCATCGATGCGAAAATGTACAATTCGGCTCCGCTCGACGAGGAGGCTCTACAGTTGTCATCGTCGACGTTAAAAATAACGTGGAGAATTTTTCACGAGACGTGAAACGTCTCACAAAAATTTTTACAAAGTTCCGAGAGGACATCTTGTCACTTTGCGCTTCTTTTCTCCGCGTACACATTCTCGAGATTTTTACGATATCAATTTATATCTCGTTCAGAGTATCGTTCGTATTGTATATGTCACTTATATAATTATGTACAGTAAATAAACTTTCAGCAAGTAAAATTATTAAAAACAGAAGATCATTATATAATTTAAGAGACACGGATTTTTTTTTAACTATGAAAAGTAATTTTTTCTGACATTTTTGCTTTTGATTATTAAAAACAAATTTTGATATTGATCCATTAAAAAAGTTCTCATAAATTTCTGTGATTACATAAAAAATATCTTATAAAAGCATTACACATTTTTGATTAATAATTTAAATGAAATATTTAAATGAAATCTCTCTGAATAAAAAATGTTATATCAGAATGTTAAAGCCAAACGCGATTTTTAGATACTGCAAAAATTTTCATGTAGAAATATTACGTTGAAAGAAATTCGGAATTGCAGACTGTACAAGCTCGACAGATAAATCTAATATGATCTGAAAATCGCGTAGCGTGTATTCAAGTCTTCAAAAGTTGCTACCGTAAATGTCACAAATATCGGATTTAGTTGGTTTCTCTCTCTCTCTCTCTTTCTTTTTCTCTTTCTTTTGCGTTTTCCCGAATTAGTTTTCAACTCAATGTCATTCATCCGACGTAAATTACGCCGGAATTACGAAATACTCGTATATATACCTCGCATGTATATAAAACTAAAATCATTATCGCGATGTGCTGGAAAACTATGTATCTCGCCCGTTACACGATCGAATTTGCCATTACAACTTGTCGTTTGACATTTACGCGCGAATCGTTTCTTCACAAAGTTCTTATCTCGTCGTATACGAAGATATTGCGACGTTTCCTTATGTGCAAAATCTTTCCCTCCGCGACGCCATAAAATATATCTCGTCTGAAAATTAAAAAGCTTTTCGTATCTTAAATATAAATTCGTTCGTTAAATTAAAAAAAAAAATATATATATATATATTATCATAAAAATTTGATCTCTCTTATATCAATTAAATTTTATCCATGCTTCTCTCTCTTCGATTGTGAATTTCGTTGCGATATGGCAGTGTTGCGGAGTGGAGTTTTTGACGGATAACGTTGTAAGTCGAGAAAGGTCGAAACGCGCTCTCGGCAATGTCCTCCACAGACGATATTCTTGGCGGGACAAACAAGGGTGAACGTACGTACGAAGAGAGAGCGACGACTCGCGCGACTGCACGTACTCTTCGCCTTAAATAGAACGCGTCGCCTGTTGGTAAACTTCGTTCTCTCGCTCTCGTTCCCTCGTGACTTTCGATCGCCATCAACTTGTTTCCTCTCGGTACAATACTTTCGCTTAAATACATTCAAGGAATGCGTGTCTACGCATGCAGATTTAATGTGAATCGGGCGTAGAAAAATTTGAAGCAATAAAATAACCAACGATATATTAATTAATCACGAATCAATTAATCAAGAAAATTGCACTAGCACGACTATCGACATATATCAATGAAATTTTTTGAATGTGCGCGCGTCCATATGAATTTTTAATCTGTGCGTAATTCCAAAGTATCGATTAATAAAAAAGAACTTTTTTTATATATGTAAATAGAGCGAGCGGAATTATATGTTGATCTTGCTGAATATGAAGTACAGATTTGATGGGTCAACTCTGGTCGATCGGGAATGGTTAAAACGAGTACCGAGGGAAAACGTCATGTTGAACTTTTCAATGAACTGTAACTAGAATAAAATCAAGTGGCGTCCGGAAAATCAATCGAGACCTACAAAAATGTGAACTCCACGTGCGGAAAAGTAACTTCAAACAATTCCGCGTAGCAGCGGAAGCCTCCGAGAGAAAAGTTCCAACGACGGCCGAAAGAGCCAGCCCTTCGCGTCCGGTCTGACGGCAGCCGGAAAAATTATTTTTACTTCAATCGCGAGTGCTTCGGCGCAGCTTGCTTGTCGCGTGTTGCCTCGAACTCATCTGACTCTGTCAGTTTCTTAAAGGATTGTATTTTTCTATGATAATTTTTTTCTACTATATGTCATAAGAACCCAAATATCAAAAGTGATGTTTCTTTTTTGATGAATTACGATAAGTGTTTTGTGATCATTTCAACGATATTGAATTCTCGTAAATATTGAGCTAATACAATTAGTGTAAAATAAAATTTCGAAATGTGTGATTATAAAGTTTATTCGAAGCGTTAATGAGAATTTTTGGAACGACTTTTAACGCATTAAACTAAATTTGGAGTGCTGCGCTTGATCCACTAACGCGAAGCAAATGTCCAACATGTTGCGAATGGAGTTGGTGGGTCTTCTATTGTTGGCATGCACGCAGATTCTTACGGAGCACCGCGACTTGCGCGAATCGCGGAATCAGTACGGTTATCATCAGCGATTTCACGATCAGGAAAGAATGACGAGGGAAGTTCGCGTCAAGGAAGGCCGATTACGTGGCACGGTGGTCCAACCGAGGACCAATCACAATTTGCAGCTGGTCGACGTCTTTCTCGGTAAGCTATTATATATTTAATTATCAAAAATTACATCATACAACAGTTTATTAGTCGGGATAAAAATCCCTAATTTTTTCCACAAAAACTATTATATTTCTTTATTTTGTCTTACGTTCAATACTGAAGATAAAAATGTGGATTTTTTTTTTTCTAAAATGAAAGGACGAAGAATGAAGAAAAATTAACCGAAATTATTAATATCGATCGAATAATCGTTTAATTCGGCGGATATATTAAATTGGTTAACGTAGAGAGAGAGCCGACGTTTCATATGCAATAATCTACTATAACGGTATCCCGATAGCGTTCGATACTTGGAGGAAACTCGGCTCCGGTCAGTGAGCAAAAGTTTCCTGGCAGTTGCATATCCGCGCTTTGAGAGTCCCGATACGTCAAAGGATCCAAAACGAGGAGAGCGTGCTCGCGCGCGCGTCCGTGTATTTCGGGAACAGATATTACCCGCCATCTCCCCTTCAGTTTTCTCGGTCCTTGCTCGAGTACGCGCTGCGCGTCCGTCAAGTCGCATCGCCACGTGTCGAGTTGCATCTCTGTGTGCATCGCTTTGTATATCCAAAGGCGAGTTTACGCCGCTCGCTCTTGGTAATCATCCAAAGTGAACGCATTTCGACGAAGCAATTCTTGCTTAAAACGCGTGTTAACCTTGTGAAAATATAAGTAAATTAAAAAAAAAGAGAAGATATAGAAATATTTTTTATGTCGAAATTTGAATGGATTTCAACTGAATCGAATTAAAATTATAGTAAAATTAAAATACGAATAAACCGTTTGAGAGGCGCGTACTACATTTTTATATTAATTAAAAAAAAGATATTAATTATTTAAAAAATTGTGCATGAATTAGAAATAAATTTTTTTTTTTACAAAGTATGTTTATATCGCTGCTAAAAAGAAATTTGAAAAAAAGTTTAATTTTCTTTCGACAAATTTACTCTGTAATAGAAACGTCGATTGTACAATTAAATGACGATATATTACGCGTAATGGATTTAAATATTAGAGGTAGATTTAAGAATCGGTCTAGAGTCTAGAACAATTTTCTCTTGCGTGTTTTAGGAGTTCCTTATGCGGAGCCTCCGGTGGGATCCTTCAGGTTTTCACCGCCTCGTTCACCGCAACCATGGAGAGGGTTGAGACAGTCGCAGGAATTCGCCCCAGTTTGCCCGCAAGTCTTGCCAAATCTTCGAGAAGAGGTGAAACCGGGCAGGTACGAATACCTGGAGAGGCACCTGCCCTATTTGAGAAACCAGAGCGAAGACTGCCTATACCTCAATATCTACGCTCCTCATCAGGCCGAGGGTGAGTGCGAGCGATCACACGAACCGAGGGGTTTTCTTGTTAACCGATAGTATTAATGCGTTACGGAAGTTATCGGCTTTGATACCGCAGTAGCAAATTCAATCTGTGAAGCCTGGCTACGTCGAGAGAGGTGACTTTCACTTCCATGCCACCGAGTTAGATCGAAATATGAGAAATTTAAGTTTGCAATTTAATCAAACTCTCCCTAATTTCATTATCAGCTAAAAGCTTACTTTGACTTATAAGAAGTCCAGAAAGAAACCATCACGTTGTTTAATTTAATAATCACTTTCGCTCCGACTGAAACCGATTCAACTCAGGAGCGGAATGTTCTCGCGATTAGTTACTTGTACTGGAAAATGGAAAAAAAAGTTTTCCATTTCAACGAAAAGCAAACAGAAAAAGAACTGAAATATTTTACCCTCTGTATATACATATGTATATTCCGCGAACGCGATGATCCTCGTATTGGAAACGCAGGCGGGCGAAATAAACCTTCGATAAAAATGTCTGGCGTTGAATCGAAACTTTCTCGGATTTCTTTCGCTTTAACGCAGAGAGAGAGAGAGAGATACGACGCAATATTCGACCTACTTGGAAAGGACAAGGAAAAAAAAAAAAAAATACAAAAATAGGAGGAGAAGATCAGATTACGATTCGTCCCTTGCGATTATGCGAATGCGTTCGGGATTTTCGTAGCGGGTTTTTCTGCGCGGTTAACTGCATAAAACAGCTGTCACATCGATTTACGAGACTGATGTGTCACGGGATATGGAAGGAACGATCACGTGGGGCCCTCGGCTTTTCGCGCGCGCGTTCATAAATTCATTCGCACCCCCGCGTCCGTATATATTCATTCTCGCCGTCCGGTCGCTCGATCGGTCGCTCTCTCAATCCCCTTTCCTCCACTCCACCATTCCACCCCCTTCCCCGCCCCATCGCGACGTATTCAACATTTCACAATATCGGTCCGGCCCGCAATGGGTTAAACTCGCGTCGCCGGACCATTTACGGGCGTATGGAAATATCTGCAAGAATTTCAAATCGAATTGAACGCGGCTGGGGAGAGAAGAGGGGAGAAAAAGGGGGCGCGGAGGGGATGTAGCTTTGTGTGTTGCATTGCGAGATATCGCTCGCAAAAGCCGCACTGTTGCACTGTGTCAGCACGCTTGTTTCACGCAGCGATACATCTGCCATGAGCCGTGCATTTTCATTTTTTTCCTTGTATCGCGTTGCTCCCTCCCTTCTTTTCAGTGACCAAATCCGATTTCAGATCAAAATACTATCCTTTAGCATCCGTTTGGAAATTTTGAACCGCGCTTCTTCTGGTGGATTATATTGGGCAATCCTATTTAAAAATTTACGAGATAAAACTTGTATTATTTTTTTTTCTTTTCACGGTTGATTAGCCAATATTTTTAATATGAAATAGAGATTAGATTAATTTACGTATAGAGATAATCGATTTTGTTCACGTCCTTTCTCTGACGTGCAGACAAGGTTAATCTTTTTATCACTGTTTGGAGAGAGCACTCCTTATCCCCTCTGATAAACAAGATAAGCGGCAGTGGATTCCCTCAGCGTTTTCTCGGTAGACATTAACCCCTTGAAGCTAGCTTGGTTCGAGGATTCCGCAATTACCGCAATTGCGATTGCTTGCTTATTTCGCGAGATCCAGATTGCGAGTAATCATTTGTAGGAAATAGATTAAAGAATAAATCTAATCGCTTAGATACGCGCCGACTGTGAATCGTTTCACAAAATTCTACGTTTGTGATTAATCGTTTGCTTGACATTTATATCTGCTAAATTTAGCGGAGAGTTTGAAAAAAATCCTCGAGATTTTGTATGTAAAAACTTTTTTTAATTTTTATATGCTGGAACGTTAAAATTCCACAATTACGCTTTTTTCATTCAAACTTCTTTTGTTCTTCAACTCATTGTCAGAAAGGATAATTGCTATAATTACTTCTTTGCCAGCACAGAACAGTTTATTATTTAAGCATACTCCACTCGCTAAAGTCATTGCGGTTTTCTTTAATACAATAAAACGATCGTCGAAAGATTCACTCAAGGTTTCAATTTTGTTTTACTTTTATTTCAATATAGAATATATATATATATATATTTAAGCCATTGATACATATCACAGGGAAAAATTACAAAATTGAACGCATCATGGGATTGCTATTAATTCTACGAAAGACACATTGAATTTGGAATAAAACACACTGATGACTATCTTGCTTGATGGAACTCAACTCACGAGTATAAGCCGGAGAGGAAAACGTATGCACGAGTGGTGCTTGGGAAAGTCGCCGGAGCTAACACGAGCCTTTGTACAACCTTGTCGTTCTACGCTGCCAACGAGACCAATTTCTCTTTTACCGCGCTTTATCCGAAAAGGCAAGGGGTGAGGAAAGAAGTGGAAGGGGCGGAAGGGATAGAAGGGCGCACGTACTTGCAGTACTTTGTGGGGCTTAGCGCTCCGTTAAACTATGTATAATTATATCGACGATGCATTCGTATACATGTACTTCATTCTCGAATGTGAAGTGATTCTCTCGCTTGTTAAGGTTTTTTTTACTTAAAACCAGATCTCTCTCTTTACTCGTCTCTCACGCAAATGCGCTTGGCAAGCTGCGATTCTGTTATTACATTTGGAATTAAGCTATTATTTTATATCGTAAAAATAAGAACAGAATACAAAGTTGTAGTGTATCAAAATATTATGATAAGTTAATTTTAATTATCAATTTTTAAATTAAATCTTAATAAATTATCTGATTTCGAGCAAAAGTATCTGAAGAAACGAAAAGCTGTAAAAGTTTTATGCGGTTCTCTTTTCACGTAATTACGTTATTTTTTCTCTTGCAAGTAGGAATATTTTCGCGCACAAAAATAATTTATTCTGCTAACGTTGCATGAATTTGCCTTCCGTGCAAACGAATATTTGAAGGAATCCTTATGAGTCTCTTTGAGTTCAAATTAATAGAAGGCAAATAACCGTCCTCTTTTGAAATATGACAAATAATATTTAATGCTCTTAGGGAGATGCCTTCCATCCGGAGATTCTGATGTCATATCAAATGTCAATTGAAATCAATGGCGTATTTGTCATTCTCTGTTTCTTCATATAAAGATAAGCCACGATCCTTCGCAGAGCCTTCTTATGATTTTTATCTCCTACGGATTGTCTGAGATCTCGTCACGATTCAAATCTGAATATCGAGGTGAGAAAGCTGGCGTTTGAGATCTTTCTTACGGTCGATGCATATATTCGGTACGCCATATTGCTTCCTTTCGCCCGAGAACGAGATTTATTCGACTATGCCCCGTAGATCGAGCATTAATGAATTTTCCGATATTTTACAGTGCCACGGGGATTGCGATCGTTGAAAGCCAACCTCCTCCTCTTTTGCTTCACATTTTTCGTCTTTATTTTCATGTCATTTCTCTCTCTTTCTCTCTCCCACACACGTGCACATTTATATAAGCAAATGAATGAAATTATGAAATAGGAGAAAAATGTAATTTGTAGAACAAACAAACGATATTCTATTTAACCGTCATTATCTATCTAATGTTGTAAAATAATTGTAGAAAAAACAATCTAAATATAATTTTTTTTATGCAACCATAATTTTTATTTCCAAGAAACTCCATTATTTCTTTACTATATTTTTCATATTTTTTTTTATTTTGCAGATAAATTATATTAAAAAGAAAAAATCGTTTTGGAAAAAAAAAGGATTCTTAATCCTGTGCATTTATTATCGTCAAAAACGTGAACTTTTAATCTTGAAAATTTATATACTCAAAGAGTTTAAGAAAAAGATTATATTTATAAAAAGTATCCTATTAGACTATGACGTATTAATTATTATTAAGAAAAATAATAATTCCAAAAAAAAAAAAAAAGGATTCCAAAGTCTATAGATCCTATCCTCGCGTAACCTTTCAATATTTAAAAGTGTGAATATATATCTTACACGTAACAGAGAAAGCCCTTTTAACTCGCGGCTGGACGGTTTCGATTTATTCGCAACCTCGGCACATCTTTCATCGCTCGACCCGCAGCTTTTCGCGTATTCGCCAGCCGAAATGCGCCGCGAATAAGTTTTGTTTACCAACCGTGCCGCAAGCGGTTTCGGATTAAAACGTCGAGACAACCGCGTGGGGCCGATTTTTCCACTTCCCGCGATGAGGGTGGCATAAATCTCAGATAACGGTGGTCGTTCGATGGCGCCGCGCTCGGCGTTTATGAAGGAGGAGGGAAAGTGAAAATGAGGGATGATTAGCATCGCAAGAAACGCTCGAAATGTCACGTTACTCCTTAGATGAATGCGTTGTTGAAGTTTATGAAATATACTCGAACTTTTTTTTATATCTGCTCTTAATTTCAAATAAAATAAAATTATATATCTCGAGTGAAAGACTTTTATAGAGAACGCGTTCTCTTAATCTTCTACATTTCTATTGTGGCGAAAAATATGTTAAAAACTTTAATTCTGATTTATTATATATCGTATATTTACGAATCTAAGAATCTAAAAACTTTTAGGATGTTAGATTGAGAATCTATTGAGGAGTTTTTAGAATAAGAAGCCTGTACAAGATAACGCAAGTTCGAAAACGTGAAAAAATATAGCCGGAGCTTTTACTCGGTTCGAAGGATTCGGTGGCACGATTTCTTTCAAAACTTTTCAATTGGATTTTCTCTTTTTTTTCGCGAAACGTCGATGTGTTATTGACAGAGAGAAATAACTTATCATTTTACTTTAAACAAGGATGAAGATAGCCATTCGACGCGATGACGACGAATCGACACATGTTGAAATACAGCAATTGCTTCTCCCTATGTTCTTATGACATATCGCTTCCACATTCTACGAGTCGTTATGGTTGCCTTTATCATTTTATCATTTTATCGATATTGCCATTAAAGTTTCCGATTGATAAAAAAAAATGTATTATTACATCGTTGCTTTATTAGAAAAGTTCGGTAAATGAGATCCCGGAGGGGAAGAAGCCTGCCGATGACAGTCGATGTTCTTGAAAAAAAAAAAAGCTCGGATCAGGGTAAAGTTTGGCCGTTCGGATGTTACGGAGGAGTGTCCTAAAGAAATTGGCTTTGTTATGTTAGAAGACGGAATCGTGCGTTTTTCCGTGCGTTTTCTCGAGTTTCGCAAAATACAAGTGTGCGTTCGTTTCCACCCTCAAAGGGTGCGTGTAATGGCTCGTGTCGCGAAAGTTAGCCTCTCGTTCATCTATCTCCGCTACTTTACTGCTACTTCCATTTAACCGGCATCGCATCGCACACATCATTTATTTATATAGAATTATAATTTCCGCTTCTATGTAGAAGCGGAGATTAAAATATGTATAAATTGCAAATTACTTAACATTTTAAATTTAAATATAAAATATAATATAAGATAAGAAAGAAAATAAAAATATTCTAATCGTTAAAAATTGCGTGAGATAAGATTCTAAAATTGTTTAGATACTAATAGCTCCCGTTTTCAAAATTCTTTGATTAAGAATGTTTTGAAAAATGTGATACAATCACATAAATTCTTTTTATGGAGATATCTTGAATTCAAGAGGAGCGTTTTCACATTTCATAGAATGTTGGAACTCACATTTCTCGAATGTTAACTGCATCGAGTACTAGTTATCCTGAATCCCGACTATCCTCGAGTTTCAGGTACCTTTAAGGTTGTTCGCTAAATCTTTAGCGGGAAATTTAATTCGACGTCGCTGAATCATTTTGGTTGAAAGTCTCATTAATATCCATTATCCGTTTTCGTAACCTACTTTCGTCACTTCGAGGATCTATTAAAATCACACGAGCAAACCGGCAACGAGATCGACAGCTCCCTCAATACGCGAGAAACAAAGACCCGGTAACAAGAATGACGAGAAACAGCGGAAAGTATCGTCGAAGCGAAAGTTGCAGACGTCCATCGCTACGAGAGCACGGTCGTTTATTTTCGGTTCTTTCAAACTCTGCACCGAAAGGAAACGACGATCGCGCGAGTTGAAAGGAAAGAGGGCCAAACGATGCGATGGAGGAAAATAGACATAAAGGAACGAGAGGGAAAAAAGATTGATCAAGAGAGAGTGAGAGGGGGGATGAAATGGAGGTATCGCTTTGGAAATAGAGGGAAGTGGAGAAATAGCGGTCGCTCCAAACCATTAGACAAATTTTATATATAGCGCCGGAAAACTCGTTCGTTTTTGCCGCGTGTTGGTTATTGCTTTTCACCCCGGAACAATAATCGACATTTCGACACCGTTTCGAGATGAAAACATTATCTTTTCCCTCAGTTACGTGTCGGCGATAATTGAACGATCATCATCATCGATCGGTGAAAGTCTCTTCAAGGGAAGAAATAATTCTCTCCAGCCGTTAGATTAGATTTTCGAAGAAATAAACTTTTGATACACTGTCTGCCAACAATGCTTTCGTCGATTCTTTATGCATGTAGAAGATAAAAAATTTCCTATCTTAATTATAATAATTATTAATCGATTTCAACTATAAATATTTCACGAATTTCTTTAAATCACAGATGTTTTTTTTAGCAAACGTGTTTAGATTTAAGAAACATTAGGCAAATTTGCAACAAGTAATTTGCAAATCTTAACTTTACAAATGCCTCGAACGATCTGGAAACTCGATTGGGGATAGTCCATTAACACATGGATCACGTTCCGATTCCTCGCGCGATATCTAGGTAACCGCGACTAAACACAATCGGCTGAATAGACGGATATTCATGCTGGAAAGGTTCTCGAACCTCCGGGAGGGTCGAGGGGATGGGACGCGGCTCTCTGATTCGAGACTTACATAATGATGAACCGAAATCCGTGGCATGCACGGCCGATATGTTACTGTCCGCTTCGATGGCCTCTGGTCGCGAGTAGATAGGGGATGAGCAAGCGGCGCGTCGCTTTCCTTCCATATTAAGTGGCCAACCAGCGACTCCAGGATACAATAAGGCATTCGCGACTGACTTCGTCGGATGCTCGCGAGAGGACCTCGATTATTGTCGACTGCTAACATTCAAAATCCACTCCGTGCGATTCTCTTTCGAGGGAAAGACGCAGGGAAGTAGACGGGGAGAAAAGGAGGAAGAAAAAGAGGAAGCGGCAAAAAAATCTTTCTTCTTTTAAACAGGATCCATAGGTACATTAATAAAAAACTTTTCGAAGCAACGAACTCTGATCTTTCACGGATGGATAGAAAAGCTCCAGAGGTAAAGTTAGTAATTACATCGATCGAGATGTGAAAGGAAAGAGTTTTAAAGATAAAATCACCACGTTTTACGTATATATATATATATATATATGTATAGACAACTTGCCGAAACTTTTCGTCCCCTTCTTTCCAACAAACATTCAAAATATCAAAGAACATTTTGCTGCGACCGTTTTACGCTAATTACGCGAATAGCATAAGAGATATGGGATTTATAAAAATGATTCAAATAGTTGAAGAATAAATTAAACTCGGTAATATGCGCACGATAAAATAATCCATTTTTTTAAACTGAATCAATGAAAATGTCACCAATGATAAAATTTCACTAAAGATCAGTGAAAACATCTTATTCCTCAGTTTTATGTTTCATTAATCATGGTAGTATAATTTTAATAAGAGATAAAGTCGCTATTATTAATTACCATTAACACGAAGATACAAAGATTTTGCGATGACATCATGGTCCGCGTTAAACTGACCATTACAATGGTCGGATTTATTTGTTTTAGCCTCGCTTGAAGTGAGTTCGTTAAAGATATCAAGGAAACTTAATTGGAACGATTGTAATGATTTTGCTTGTTAGAGGTATTAGAGGATTTAATTGGACGAGTTCCTAGAAATGGCTGCAATCGGCTATGACGCTAATAAATGGAAGCAATTCGTCGGCGATAATCACGGATTACAGAAAAACTTCACGGAAACCACCGCGTCATTTGTCAGGATTCACTTCTACCAAAATTTCAAAATTGCTTGGCAAAATCCCTGTGGCTATTTGTATAATTTATTTATACAAATTTTATTGCTTTCCATTAATCACAAATTAATGTTTCGTTATAATTAGGCAATTTTATCTCTCTTCCCTAAAATTTCAAATTAAATTTCACGATTCATTATGCATCATTTTCCGCATAAATTTTCACTGTTTTTTTTTTTTTTTTAATTCTTTATTTCTAATGCTTTATTTTATTTCTATTTCTGTCTCTACACTATTTCGATATTTCATCCCCCTCTTCCTTTTCCGCTACTTTCACATTACATGCACTTTGATAGATCAATTTGATTTTCAATTCGCTACAATGATTTTACGCGTGTATATTGAAACGGATGATTGTCTCGCAAAAAAAAAAAAAAAAAAAGGAAACGTTTCCATCGATCTTTTATACGATGCTTCTTCGTTCGCGGGAGAAAACATCTTCGACTATTTCCGTACGTATGCGAGTACGAAAATACGAAGCAGCCACCGCGACGCGCGCCTTCCCCTCCACCCTCATCCTTTCATCGGTGAGACAAATCGATGCTTCATGAATTTACAACGGATAAGCTTGCTCTGTCGTTTCATGAAATAAAGCGTTACAAACCGATCTCTGTCGATTCGCCGCGATTTGTAAATCATCGACCTTCCTATCCTACCTTCCTCGTCCCGCCACCGCGACGAAAGACGCAGCTGCAAAGTTTTCGTCCGAGAAAATAAGCGCGGAGCAATTGTACCGCGAAATGTCGTGGGCGGAGTCGCTTTTCTCCACAAATGGATTTCCGTGGAATCGCTAATATGCTGAGAAAGATTTAATGGAATTCTCCCCAGCTTTGGAAGAGAGTCCCCGCAAAATATCGCAATGTCCCGAAAGATGTATTACACCGGCAAGAAATATGCCAGCATCTTGTACGGTCGCTCTTTCTTACGCGGGCGACTTAATCTAAACTTAAATATCCGCATTTTTCGAGATACAATTAGGTTTTGAGACCCCGATTTTTCAAATGATTCTAAAACTTGTAAATTTTGGAGAACAAATATAATCTTTTCTCTTCCGAAAGTGCTTAATATTTTTGTCATATTTATGTATTCTTTCTCTTAAAGTGCGACTTATTACTACTCTCATTATCTTGAAAATAAATTGTATAAAAAATTCTGCAATTTTCCATTTCTTTTTTTTTTCGCTTATCGTCGTTTACATTATTAGCGATATCGATTGTGCGGGAGCTTCAGTCGTCAAAGTCTCAAAAACTTGAATACACGTTGGAGAATTTACCTCTCGAGACTGATGCGATCGATGTTCTTTTATGGGATTAACATAATTGGCAGGCAAGTCTCGGCAAACTCACGAGCGTACGCGTTACTTTATTGTACTGGCGGTTTTCACTTTCGGCTGACAATAAAGCCAGCACTCGGCTCACTGATATCCTGCCAACATCCATCCTTCGCGCATCAGCATAATGGAAAAGTTATCGGATCGCTTTAGGGATCTTGAAAGTTTTGGCAACGCAAATTCGCGAACGTTAACTTTATCGGCTTCCTCTTTAGACATGCCCAAAACTAATAAAACGCGATAATGTTATCAATTTTCAAGATATCGAAAGAGGAAAGCTGACACGAGAGAGGAATGCTCGCTGATGCTGGATAACTAAATGCGTTCAATTTCTTCAACTTTTGACCGATTGTACCTTATCTTGCGTCATTTCAAAAAGGATCTTGTGCAATTTGATTAAAAATTATTTTATAATTATAAAAAATTATTATAAGTATACAGATTATCAAAAATAATATACGGTTAAAAACCAGATTTGCCAGATTTTATTAAACATATAAATTATCAGAAATGTGCAAAGATACGAATTGGCGCATCATTCTGAACAATTTTAAACCCATCACGCGGATTTCAATGGATCATTTTCCACGACTCGAGTTTATGCAAGTCATTTTATGTGGATATTATTGAACGCGGAGCATTTCAAAGTGATGAATGCGGAATATTGATCTTGAAATTAGCAAGCTCTTTTGCAATCTAATTAATATGATGTCCGCGCTGATCACATTTAACAGGCGTAACGTCAACAATGACATAAAGGATACAGATAGTTTCAGAAGTCTTCCTCAACAATGGATCAGATATTCATTCAGATTCGATTATATCGTCATATTTTTTCGCAATTTAAAATTTTATAAAAGTATCTTCGATCATTTGAACAGCGAAGGGTGGTCGATTTCTAATGAAGTCGGGGGATAGTTTATCGCGAAAGCGCATCAGGAATTATGAACGCGATCGTAAACGAGAGCCAACACTTTTCTAGTTGCAGCAAGATGGCCGCAATGGGTATCGCGCAGCGGGCGCAACTTCCATTAAGCATTTCTCCAAGCTGCAAGTAGACCAGACTAACTGCACCCTGCCCGACTTCTTACATTCTAATGAATATAAATATCGCCCTCTCGCTCCGTCCGGGCCATTCCCTGCCTGGTCCCCGGCGCTCCGTATAATTGTTTCCGAGAGAACTCCTAGACTTCCAGATAAAGTTCCTATTATTTTACCAACAGCGCTTCTCCCCCGCAGTCTTCTCTTCGCCAGCCTCCCCGACGATCCTCTCACCCCCTCCACCCCTTTTAATCCTCGCGTATCCCATTCTCCGATATAGCGGTCGAGAGCATCGCTCGATAAAATCTTCCGCGGCTCCGCAAATTTTATTTATTGCATTCTAGAAGTGCTTGTTTAACACGTACATATCGAAACGTATCGCTCGCCGAGAAGATCGATACACGGTCTGCGCTTGCCACACCCCATCGTTTATTTTGACAAAATTTCTGTAAGCGAAATACAATACAATATATTGCGCACGGGGAGAGATTTCAATCTATATCGATTTATCGAAGAAAATTAACGAATGTCGATGAATACATTTCCGAAAAAATGTTGGAGCGTCTTGCCAGTCTTGTTAGAAATTCCATCACCTTGAATTTTGACGTCAAACATTTATTCACCCTAGATTTTTGGCTCTGATTTCTAAAATTCCCGATTCCTCGAACTTTTAGTTCGTAGACTTTTGCATCTCGAATTTTTGGCACGTGGTAGTCTTGGCTCTTCGAATCATTAATGTCTACATTTCAGATCGTCGATATACTCCCTCAACAATCTATTTCCGCAATTTTTTGCAACTTTCTTATATAGCCATTTTTCAATTCCTTTTTTATATTTTAAATATCTTATTTCCTTTTGAATTTCTTCTAGCGTCAAAATTTTTTTATCTCTCTCTGCTTCCTTAAATTAATAATTGCTGCGTTTGCTGTAATTGATAAAAAAAATTCTTCTGTATTCGGTTATGTTTACATTATGAAGTTAATCGTAGTAATATCGTAATGCGGTATGTGCAACAGCCATGATATTGAATGGTCATATGAGAAGCAACTTCTGGATGACAGGAGGCCAGTGGCCAATACCATTTAATCCGATTCTTCTCTTTTGTGCCCCGAAGCGAAGCGAGCTTTCATATTTCATTCCTCGTAGAAGCTAGCAGCGGCCAGGAAATATCATTAAAACATTTATTTCCCGACCGGAAATGGGGAATATATGAAATTTAATCGATGAAATTAATCGAAAATTTGATCGAAAGCTCGCAACGAAGCGGACATGTTGATCTCGAAGTATTATCTTCAATTAACTGAGACGCGCGAGTGACGCAAATCCTCTCCGGCTGATCATAGTTTAATTCTCGCTTAACCAGCGTTAATTTACGCATTTCAATTGTAGATTGTAAACGACGCTCTCGTCTTAATCTTCAGAGTGGACCTTTCTGGATTACGCGCCAGAATAGCGGAGATTGTCTGCGAGCGGGATTTTGACAGACGAAAATTATGGATAAAAATACGGGAGCAACCCTTCATAGAATGCTTTAAACGTATTACGATGACGTTATGGATAACGATGTTAATAATAGTCTTTATCAAATGTGCGCAGAAGGAGAAATATGTAGATTGTCAAAAGAGTCTCTTTTTTTCTCGATAAGAATCGAGGATGAATCTTATGATTCATTTAAAAGGAAGAAGAATAAGCTTTCCAATCAAAGATATCGCGAAAGGCATTTCGAGCTAATATTTCGACATGTAGAAGAATCCAAAGAGTATCTCGAAGAGACTCTCGAAATTCTCGGGATGAAGATTCCCGATGCTCGCGTATCTGCGGATCCTAGCTTAGGAGCATCTTTCCCACAGATATGACAGAGACGGACACGCCGGCGCGAGTTTAATCGATTGAGATGGCAGATAATCGTGGCACTCGCGGTGGAGTTTCCGGCATGTAACAGGACATCGTAAGTCCTCTTAACATGACTCGCACAATGGGTGAGAGGGAGGTGAGAGAGGGAGGAGTGGGGTGTGTTTCCATGACCGGGTCAACTCCATAATGCCGCGCGGACGGCGCAGCCAGAGAGCCCACCGTGGGATGAATGTTACATGTGCGTGCTACTCAGCAGATTGCAGCTGACTGAAGTGCAGTTGGATATGCCACACAACGGCAGTAGCATCATTCTCGAATGGCGCGGACGTTAGCGATATCGCTCGTCGAAAATCTAAGTCGTCCATTGGCGTAGCTTTGATAAATGATCTCATCTAAAACCATTTTTGGCAATTGTTACGTCGTCTATTTTTGGCGATCGCCGTTTCGCGTGACCAATTAATATCGAATTTTTGATATATAAATTAAAGTAATTCCGCTAATTGAGAAGCGACATTTATTCGGATAATTAATGAGATCTCGATGAAATTGGAGAATAATCAGAATGATTAAAATGCAAAATATAAACGATCATATAAAATATGTAAATTTCAAGATTTTACATAATCTATTCTGTATGATGGGAAATTACATGAGATTTAAGAAGGATAAAATCTCTACGTAAAAGATCTATGTAAGCAAGGATATTTAATAAACAACGGATATAAAATCTACTTCATTTTTCTTAAGATGAGATTCAAGATATTTCAGATATCCAAAACCTCATAAATTCCGCTAAAGATTAACAATTTCAACTATCCAAAGTATCAAAGTTTCGCAGATTGAAATTTCCAAAGAATCAAAGTTACAGAGTTCGAAAGTTCTAATGGCTCAAAGTTTCGAAGGTCCAGTGTTCTGAATATATGAACTTTCGAGTCGCGCAGGTACCGAGAGAACTCCAATGCGATAGATAAGGTTTTGCCATCGTAAAAATGTCAAATCATCATCTATACGTGCGATACGACGCGGTCGAAATAGTTAAATAGAGATAATGGACCAGAAATGGGATTGGCTTCTCGATGATGCTGCTCGTACGGATTATGAAGATGGATGAAAGCTATCGCGCTCGCCGCAGGAACTGTCCGCAGCTTCATATTTTCCCGGAAACGAATCACGGCCAGAATCACTAGTTTCTCTCTCTTTTTTCTCTCTCTTTTTTTATTATTTTACATATTACTACAACATTTCTATTACCATCGACGCAGCGACAACGCACCTAAAATGCAGCTTGAAGATAATAAATTACCATTATTATATATAATTTAGTAAGTAATTAATATCAATTTTTGATTAATTAAAATGCTCTTTATGTCATACATAGAATATTTTTCATTGTTATATCTAAATGATTATTATATTATATATAAAAGTATGTTAAGAAAATAATAATATGGATATGAGGATGTATCTCTCTGTGAATCTATATTATATAATTCAATAATTTTATCCTCTACGCAGCGCTTATAATTTATGTATTAGGATAATTGCAATAATTATCAATAATAATGACAATCATAATATATTCATTGTTTCAGTTTGAAGTCGCGTAACGCTTGTCATTGGAGTGACTCTATCCATGAAATTTCAATTTTTATCTTCAAAGCAAACAAAATAGAGAGCCGCGACAA
Source organism: Polyergus mexicanus (assembly GCF_030449975.1). Classification (NCBI taxonomy): domain Eukaryota; kingdom Metazoa; phylum Arthropoda; class Insecta; order Hymenoptera; family Formicidae; genus Polyergus; species Polyergus mexicanus. The sequence continues at coordinate 7,377,644 of NW_027223323.1, forward strand.
ATCTAAAAGAATATATTTAGCAATTGAAATAAATTAATTATTAGACAGTAATTAATAGTATAATGATTAAAGCATGGCACGAAATATCGATTTTATAAAAAATATTTTTATTAGCGAAAGAGTAGCCATTCCCTCTCTCTTCCTCTTTTTATTTAATTATTTTCTTCCGATATCTCGCGGCTCTTTGAATCCATCTGTAAATTAGATTGGCCGCCGCTGCATTTTGAAGAGGTGGCGGGCCGGGAAAGATAGCGAAAGCTGGGAACTCGCAGACACCTGCAATTCTCGCTTTTCTCGGCACAAAGGGCGAACGCCAACCTCCCCCTTCACCTCTATTCTTTTTCAGCACGCGTCTCTCTCACCTCGGCGTTCAATTATCCACCAAGGTGGCGATGGAGTCACCGACTTCTCAACCGAGAACCCGCCTCTTAACGCGTTTCCGTTCTAGCCAACAACTAGCGGACAATTTACGATTGTTTTCTTCAAGAGCGCATTTAACCTCGGAAAATGACTGAAATACCTTGCCGTATTGTACTGTAAATTCGACATTCAGAATTTTCTACGAACAAGGCTGTCTACAATGGCGCGTTCCCTTCTTCGGGGAAAATTGTATTTTTAATGCGGCATTTTTCTTTTTTCGCTCGCAATAATTGAAGCAGTCGTTCAGAGACTCTAGGACAGTCAACCGTAATGCAGTTTGCGAAAAATAACAGTTTTTCGTTTAAGAGTCGTAGTCGAATCACCGGTAACATCGTTAGAGGAAAATCTTCTTGAAGGTATTCCCTCCATGTTACACAAGAGATTACTTTCTGTCTCTACAAATCTTTCAGATACTGTTCGTTTCAATTTAACAAAGTGCCGTTTGCATTAATTAATGCGATGGAATCGATGGCGCGATTATCCGAAGGAACAATAATCGCGGGTTTCGGAAAAATTTCCGTATCGCCGGTATGTCGAGCACGATACGCGGTTAAATGATAATAGTCGCTCGGGATTTACGTTTTCGGAATTTTTCATTGCGGTCATTCCTGATGAATGGAGCGTAGACACAATACGCGGGCCCATCCGATGGTTTAACATATTTTGCGTGATATATCGCAGCGCCTTTTGCCACGGGGCCATTGATCCGCCACGGTATCCGCGCGATATTTCATACGTTTCGATGAGGCATTTTGAGATATAATTGTCGGAATCTGGAATCAGCAGCAGAAACGCGATAAAAAATCTAATGCCCTCGTTTATAATGATCTCGGCGCAAGCGCGCGAAATCAGGTCGGCGACCTGAATCGATATGCATTTCTGATCGTGTTAATTAAAAGAATCAATGAATCTAGAGAAACATATGTGATTATGTTACATACGGTTATATTATATTACGGTCGAATCAAATTTCGAACGATTTAAAGAGAAAATTACCTCGTACATCAACATATATAAAACTATGGTAAAATGAAAAATTGAGTGACAGATAATAGATCTCAATTATCTCGTGTTTATAAAGAGAGTTTTAAATTTCGAAAAAATATTTAAATATTTCTCTTATCGCTTGTAATAATTTCTAACCAAGAATTTAAAATTACAGGGACTTTTTGGGAAAAAGTCAAAACAATTTGTATAGTTTCGGGAATTGAGAGAATCGGCATATTTGAAATCCGAGAAGTCCTAAAATTCAGAAATATACGAATATTTGCGTGAGTAGTGCAGACATACGGTTGAAGCCGGCACGCTCCAATATACAATTTCGGACTATGAGTAAATGTAAATGGCCGCAGGGAGGCTCCTGTACTGTAAGGGCAAAAAAGAGGATACGCGAAGCTGAATGCGAGGGGGGGTGTAACGATGTAACGACTTTTGCGCGAGGAATGCGCGCGATACCCATGACGAGTCCCGAGTGCGAGGAATCTCCACGGAATGCGCTCCGAGATATACAAGCAATATGCATATGCGAAATGCATCCCGGGAATTAATGCGTAACATTATATATGTAAAGTGTAATACGCGGAAATGAGAGTCTTTTTAGCAGTGAGTTCTGATTGCGATACAGAATGCCGGTAATTTAACTGTAAATTGTGTGCTAAAGGGAAAGGAATTCGCGCATCGATGAGTTAAAATTCACCCAAACCTTTCGAAGTTTTCAAAGTTATTTAAAGACTTCAAAGTGAAAGTATTTAAATATTTAGAATACTGACGTTCTCTTTATTTTTATTGTACGTGGGATTTAAAATTTCTAAGTTTTAGAATCATTGAATCTCTTTAAGCTTCGTCAATATTAATTTAATTAATATTTTTAATTAATAATAAATATTTTATTATTAAATTAATTGATATCTTTAATTAATAATAAATATTTTAAATATTTTAAATATTTTAAATACATATATAAAATCGTTCAGCATTTAGATTAGTTTTTTAGTTTTTTAATTTTTTTGTAAATGGTATCTTAAATTGTAAATAAGATAAAAAAAATTTTAATGTAACGAGGCTCTTTAAACCTCGTTAATATTAAATTACTTGATATCTTTAATTAATAGTAAATTTTAATACTATTAATAAATGTAATTAATTAATTGTTGAATATATATATATATAAATGATATATATTGAACAATTTAATTATATTTATTAATAGTATTAATATTAACTATTAATTAAAGATATCAAGTAATTTAATATTAACGAGGCTCAGAGAGATCCAATGATTCTAAAACTTGTAAATTTTTACATTAAATCCTCACATAAAAAAAAAAAAAAAAAGTACGCCAGTATTTTCCGAAAGGATTGTATCGAATATCGGGAACCACATAAAATTTACACGTAGGCAACCGCCGCCAAAAACCGCAGCGGATTCACGGCGGTTGCTTCCGCGTCGTCTAGACGAGTGATGTACAATATTTGACCGGAAGTGAGGTCGATCGATTATAGTGGAAAATGTATAACGATTGACGTGCCGCGGTACATCGCTCAAGCGGATGTAACGCTATCATGTCGTAATTTCAGAAAACGATGCTTGAGGCTACACTACATTCGCGGCAGTAGAAATACAAACAGAGGGGACACGCGGAGATGATTGTCGTACAATCCACTCTCTCCTCTCTTTCTCTCTCTCTCTCTCTCTCCCGTTTCGTATTGCCAACTTTCCCGGTTGAGTACGTCACCCTTTACCCTCTCCGCCCCTTTTCCTCGTCATTCCCTTGCTAGTTTCTCCGCGATAAATTATGTGCGTAGCCCGTGGGGTAAACTGCGACCTGTGGCAGGTACGCAGTAACGATCGCAGGAGTTGGATTCGCGAACATTCGGCCACATTTCCAACCGAACTTGCTTGATTTTGAGGCAAGCTTTATAATTATTGCAAATCGAAATTATAATGTTGCCAGGCAACTTCATGATTATTGCAAAGCCGAATTATCATGTGACTATCGCAAATCGAAATTATAATGTTCCATAAAGTTCTGGTACTATGAATTTCTGAATCATAATACTAATGTATACATATATACATATATCTCTCCGTTAAATTGGAACCCTCATCGTAAGAAATGAATTTTGAATGTATAATATAATTAAATGCTAATTTAGTGTTAATTTTTTTTTAAATCCTGAGTTAATAGAAAGTTAATTATTATTATATTAACTATAAAAATATTTATTAAATATTTTAATCATACTTTACAAAATAAGACTTGTAATATATTCAATATACAATATATTTTATATGATGTTAAATAATATACATCAGATTAAATCAGATGTAAAATGAGTCACACTATTGTGCAAATAAGCGAGCAATTATACTTGTTTTACAATTAATTAATGTGTTTTATTAGTTTTGATAAATTAATACAATTATGTATCTTACTTACTTGAAATGCTTAATTTCTGTTTGTCTGATGCTTTTCCTCTTCCTGTTGATTGGGTCTCTCCTCTCGCTTGTTTTTTGCTGCTCCTTCGTGGCACACACTCGCGAAAATATTATTAATTACGATCACACGCGCTTTAAGCATTAAAATAGGATGATTATGCAATTCCTAAAATAAAAAAAAAAAATGCGTAGATACTTTCAATCTCACGAATGTCTCGTATTTGTATGCCGAAAATTCTCATTCTTACACCTTTTTGCATTTTTCTTAATTTTTATTATTACCTTCTAAAATGTGAGAAACAAAGGCGATGTTTTTAAATGCGAGTATTGAGAATGAAAACCAGAATTAACCCACGTAAGGAGAAATGCAAATTTTAGAGTCAAATAAGGGATTGTTGCTGATCGTAGAGATTTAAGCTAATCCCGGTGGTCGCGCTGCCGCGAAAAGCGAAGCAGGAGTCATCACGATAGCGTATTATTAAATGCAATAAAGCTTTTAGAGAACGCGTTTAAATGCATGAAGCGTAGGACCTCATAGGACTTATCCCGCGGAACTCTGCTAGGAGTCATGCGGCTTATCCTGGGACAGGAAGCATTCGGGCAGGTCTCGCGTCTCGACATATTTACGCGCGCCACGATAACCGGACAGCGGTCCTTTTTAAAGCGGGTTTTAAAAGCTTTCTGGAGAGTCTGAAAGAGAAAACGTCGCAGAGCAGGATGCGAGACCACGCGACTTAAAACGAATATTAATGCAAAGCACGTGCAAAAATCTGCCTCCAGATTCTCTTTTTTTTCTCATCTCAATTCGCACTTTTACAATTTGTTTATGCCATTTTACAATATGTTAATAATATACGAATCAGACCGATTATCCTGAAATTTAAATTTATCGAAAATGTAACAACAGTTGCATATAAGAAATTACGTATAACAGCGAGAAGGAAAAATGTGTGTATATTTCATCTCGCATTATAAGCATGAATCTCCTTCCGAGAAATATACATACAATTGTTGTTGTCCGTGTCTCCTTTTCTTCAAGAAAGACGCGAACATTTTTATAGATGTCTTCTGTACTTCAATTCTCCGGACTATGGCGTCGGAACAGGATGCTCCGAGGATGTTCCACACCTTGAGAAACGACTGTCAGCCATTATTCCTTGGACATTGATAAAAAGGACAGTCGCATCGGCCCGGAAAGGGGCGAGTAACACAACTCTCGCATCATCCTTTTTATAACGAAGACAGCGGAGAGTTAACGAGGACCAGCGTGGGTCTTATATATTATATGCTTCATATATATATATTTATTAAACTCTAATTTTTAATTAAGATCCTTCCCAATTTTTAATTTTAAATATCTATTCAAAAATTTTACGCACACTAATCTTCTTCTATTCTAAATTCTTTAAAAATCTTATCACACATTAAGAATTAATTCGAGCATCTTATATGGTTCAGCTATTCTAGCCATATTTAATTTATTCCTGAAATGTACTTTGGGGAATCTCTGTCGCATGTTTCGGAAATTACAGTACGAAGTTTGCATGATAATTGTATGCGTGCTAAAAAGCAGTATACGGACATTTCGCAAGATGTTTATTTCTCGTATGCAGCTTCAGAAATTGCGTCTGGCGAACAGCGGAGAATATTCGCCGTTGAAATATAGACGGGCTGTATTATTCTCCGCGTGCAATCTCGGGACACGATAAAATGGAGATGGAAAGAATCGAGAGAAATAAACAGTGAGAGAAAGAAAAGAACTCGCGAAAGGGATGCGCCGATATATATACCGTATATAGAGCGTACCCTTCTTTCTCTACTTTCCTTCGTTTTTTTTTCGGAGATGCGTATGAATATTCCTCCTGCTTATTTTCTCATCAGTTCCATTATTCGCCGCGATATGTCTCCGCGTATTGTTATATCGCAAACGCAGATAGAAGAATTTCGTCCCAAAGCTGCCAAGAGAAGAATATCTCGATCGCGACGACAAATTCAAATTACGATTGCGAATATAAAACTAATAAGGGATCCTTAAATCCTATCGAAACAAATTGCATATGAAATAAAGAAAGAGAACATTCTATTGTTTTTATTGAAAATAAAATTACTGTTTTTAGTGTTTCTATTGAAAATCGATATGAAATTATCGTAAATAAAAATTTACAAATTAAAAACGCTTTTAGATAACGAGTGAATGTTATCGATTGTGTTTTTATCTTCAATTCATAATTAATGCATAATTAAAATTAATGTTTTAATTATTTTATAAGGAGTGTCGTCTATTTCAAGAGGATGAATATATAGCGATAAAATAACTTTTCTGGAACGAAGAAACAGCATTTGTACAGTAGAAGATGTAATCTGCGAGATGTTACCGAGACACGATGGAAGGAAAAGAAAAGTACAGAAATTTTCAAGTCAAATGCATTACGAGGATCGATAAACGCGCACGTTTATGAGGGTGTAGCACATGCGAGGGGGTCATCTGTTCCAGATGTACATACCTTGAGATACTGTGTGCATTACGGATTGAATAATATCGTATACGATAATGGCTTTGCCAAGCCCTGTATCTGGAATATCGCTCTATCAGTATCGAACACTCGGATTTCTCACGCTGTAATCTCCTTGAAAATTCCCAGAAAAAGTGCGAAATCTCACTAATTAGAGAATTTAACATTTTGGTCGATTGACGACCAAATGATTAAGCTCCAATTTTAGCAGCGTTTGAGAATTCCAAGCGTGATAAATAAGAAATCATGATACTCCTTTGTAGTGCGGTCGATAAGCGTCCTCCCATTTTTTAATAAGAAAACAATGCACCGAATAAATTTGTACTAAATGTCGTGTAGTAAAAATAGATACATCCCTTTACTTTGTAAAAATTTCTAATTAACAATTCTAACAATAAATTTATTAGTTTATCTAGAGAAAAAGAGAGAACGCAATAAAAATAATCTTCTTTATCGAAATATTGTTAATAGATTATTTCTAAAATTTTTCATCCTTTCTCTAACAATATCTAATATTTTAATAATTATTTTTTTAATAATCGAATTGAAATCTTTAACAAGTACATTTTATATGTAACGACAATGTTTTTTAATTCTCATAAAATTTATAAAAATAATACAAGATTCCATTGTAGGTTGATTTATATCTTCGGTAATTACTGTCGTGTTGTTGCTTTCCACATTCTTTTCAGATAATACGATATCGTAATCGCGCGAGCGCGAGGCTTAAGGCGCATCGAAATCAAGCGCAACAAGGCGATAGCCAGGAAGCTCTCGTCTCGGGTTTGCCTCGGGGATAAAAGCGAGAGAGGATGTTCGCGGTTGGTACATGTTCCGTCATTCCTCCAACTTCCGCCGTTCAACGCGCGATTTTGCGAAACGGCCGCTTCGCAAAAAACTCCCGACATGAATCCGCACTTTCCTCCAGCCGAGATGGGTATATCGCTTCGCGGGAATCCCCTGACCGAAAATGACTCGGCGATGCACCCGCTGAAAAGCCGGATGTGGAAAGATAACTCGCGCGAACGTGAAAGCTTCGCTTTATCCCCGAGACGAGAGCCTTTCTGGCTATCGCCTTGTTACGCTTCGTTACGCCTATCACAGGCTCTTAATTTTAAATTAAGATATTTATATATTGCATCTTCATATTTCTTATATCTTTTTTCATAATTTTCATTAAGTCTACTGTTTTTTGTGTGCGTTATTTGACATTATAAATGACAATTTTAACGATGAGCTAAGTTAAAATAAATTATTATTATAATTTTTATAATTATTATTAAATAGAGTTTAACGAAACAATAATAAATAAGACCTTACATATCCTTGGCTAAAGATTATTGATGGCGGATTTTCGCGGGCTCGTGGGTATTGATTCGCGAGAGGCTATACACGCTTTATACATGTTTCCACCCCCGAGCAAAATAATATTCGTGCCGACATCTGTACAGGGTTGTGGCAAGCGATGGGGTCGGTGAGTTTCCTGTGAGCTTCACAAGATGGCGAAGGCTAGCGTGTTTTCCACCCTCGGTATACGAAGGGTGGTAACTCTCTCCGTCCCCTTTTTCCTCTCGCTCGCAAAAGAAGCTGTTTCCATGTTATAACCGGGTAAAGAGGAAAGCGGGGAAAGGAAGCCATCGGTCGATCTTTAGGGAGATTTTCGTTGATTTACAGCGCCATTATCGATGCGACGCTCGCGCGTCAACCGGTTTCTTCGGGCATATGGAGACGCCGTAAAAGGGCTGTAAATCCATTATTTACACGAGCATGCGAACCAACCGGAAGAAGGTCGGGGCTCTCCCAGTGAGTTACGAGACCGACGGTTTCTGCGACGCCTCGTAAATATTTATTTCCAGTCCCAGCCAGAAGCGACACGTCGATAAAACTGATTATGCAGCGCGAGGTAGACAACGCTAGTTCGTGCATCGAGAATTGATTCGTTCGTGCTCATCAGCCTTTCCAAAGTATTAATCTGGATTCGAACAATACGAAGGATTTTAATTAGCTCATTGACACACATATTATCGTAACCAAACTTGATCAATTTGATCCTTTCATCCCTTAATAGTTTTAATACCGATATTTTACCTCTCTCAAAGAAGAGATTACGAAATAGTTCTATTAATCTGCATATTTCGTTTATTGCACACATTTATTTTTATCACCACATTATATTTAATCATTTTTCACGTTTGTATCTGACTTTAATAAATTATCACGACGTATGATGAGTGAACGAGAATGCACATTTCATGTCGGCGAACTTAAACGTTTCGAGCAAGTTACGAGCGCGCTGTTTTTACAGCGAAAATACGCCATCGCTCGGACGGTGAGATGATTCCTTTTTTTTTTTATTAGATTAGAGTATAGATTCACGCGAGGTGATTTACGAGGCGGCGGTGGCGGCGGCATTGCCGTTGCACGCGCGCGAGTCGTTCACGTGATGTGGGATGAAAATATCTCCTCGCATGATTCGCGATACATCAATTTTATGCAGAACGCGTCGATCGATCCGCCTTTCAATTTTCATGTAAATTTCGCGGCGATCGCGTGTCCCCGTCGCTTTCTCTTGTTCTCCCCGGCGTTTGTTCCGGCTCGAGATCGCTGTGATGTATAGGGCCCAACGGACAGACGCGCACAAGGGTGGACGCGATTGCGCGGCAACCACAATCGCGATGCACCTCGTAAAGGAGAAATGAGATAGAACACATTCGTCCGTTACAATGTCGCCTGTATCCCGTAAACATCATGGACTTCGACATATACAAGTTGCTCGCTCGTAAAAGAAAACATTGCACGTCTCTTTTAAGGCTTAGCTGAGAGAAATGAAAAGACGATAATATGGTAATTTCGTGTGACACTAGAATAATATCATATGTCTCTCGCAATAAAATTTAATTTTTTTTTTTTAATTTAAACACGCACATTACTCTATAAAAAATAAAATTTTATTATTTTTTATAAAATGTTTTTTTCTTCTCTTATTTTATAGATACGCATTTGTCAACTTTTAAGGATAAATTTAATTATTGGAACTACTTAATACGTTAGAGAATAATCGTTAATTTAATCAAGTATATAAATTTAAAAGATTTTAGAGGAAAATATAGAGAAATTCTCAAGTGTATTGATGAATCGATACTCTTGCGTAGGGTGAGAAATATGGGCCGGGTTGTCGTTGTCAGAAGGGAAGCAAGAAAATTCGGTAGAGAGAATGTCGCGATCGAGTGTCTTGATTTATCGGGATGTATCGAGTGCACGCCAGCCATCCTATCGAACTCTGGAGGAAATAGGAGATACGTTAGTTCGACGAACGGCCGCCTGTGATAATTGAAACCGTTAATTAAATCTCGGGGATAAGCTTCGCGGCTAAATGAGTTTTTAGATCGTCGCCTCTCGAAGTGGCCAAGGGATGAAATCTCTGTCGTTTCATTCCCCATGTCGCTTGCCAATGTTCGCAAACGATATTTGATCCCTCGTATTGTTTTATCTCATTCAGAAACCGAAGACGTCTCTTTTTTTTCTACTTCTCAAATATATTTATTGTAAAAAGTGAAAACAATTTTAGGAAAATGAATCTAGTTTTATGATAGTATGTTTTTAATTCTGATTTAAATAACTATATTAATTTCTATGAAAATATGAAATTTTATTCGATAAATAAAATAATAAAACTTGTATAAGTACACATATATTGGCAATTATAAAATGCGATCGCGCTCGATCTACCGATGCTTTATTACATTTGGCGATAAAATGATTTATTTGAAATCGGTGACAAGTTTCGATATTCACGTGTCAGCGGAAAGTTTGGAACGGATTTTCCGATAAGTCTCTCTCAGAGAAGGCCGTCGTCCTGGTCTAATTTGCGGATCGCTAAAAGGAAACTACGTCGTTCGAAGGATGGGATGGAGAAGAATTTATAGTTGCCGTAATATCGAAAACTCACCGTGTGAATAGTTCGCAAGGGGAGACGTTATAAATTTCGGGGACTAATCCCATTCTTCCATTCTCGCGAACAAACTCTGGCGATAATTTTTCGTCCGATGTAAATCAGAGGTCCTCCTGGAGGAGCGTCCTCTCCAGGACTCGCGCGCGCGCTCGAAAGCTTCTTAAATACAATTAAAAAATTACCGTCTGCAGAGGGTAAGAGATATCGACGACAGTCGAAGAATAATGTTCCGATGGAAATTTTGTCCTTACTCGTGTTTTCCAATCGCCGTATAAAAGAATCTTGAAAGAAAGGCTCTAGAATGTTTCAATCAAAAATTATAGTACAGTATTTACTTATTAATATTTTTATACAACTGTAAAATCTTTAATTTATCTCTCTTGTTTCAGGTCAAAGAAATTTAAAAAAACATCCGGTCATGGTGTTTATTCATGGTGAGAGCTTCGAATGGAATAGTGGCAATCCTTACGATGGCACTATATTGGCAGCTTACGGCAACGTTGTTTTTGTTACAATTAACTTTCGACTCGGCATCTTAGGTAAGAAGTGTAGATCCGTAAAAAAAAAGAAAAAAAACCAACTTTAAGAGAGACGTATCAGTTCGTCGCGCAGCGAAGATCGGTTTGCATCTTTTTCTTATCGCTCTTCAAGCATGCATCTGTAAGCGAAAGAAGCTATCGATCGATGCATGCCATGCTGGAAAATACTAACGCCTAATATACTTTTACTGTTCCGTATAAATAACTTCGTTACGGCTTCGTCGTTTGCCAAGGCTTGCCTCGCAAACTTCTTATCTAAATTTTTATCGCACCGAGCTTTTCAATATCGAAGCTCCTCGCCCTCTCAAAGAAAGTTCGCCGCACGATACAAGGCGGTCGACTTATCACGTCACCCCCAAAGTGTAAATGATGCTCTCCGTCGTCTCAATTTAATCGCAAATAAACCATCCGGTAAAGTCAAGAGAGAGGATAATAATCGGCCTAACAAGTAAAACTTCGCTCAAAGTGACTATAGAAAATATTCATACGAGCGATTCAACAGCAACGAGGTCGCGTTAGATTGCGATATGATGCTTTTTCTGGTATATGAAAAAAAAAAAGACTAAATTATTCTACATTGTATCGGTGTGTACACTATTCTCCCTCTCTTCCTCTCTCATTGTTAAAGTAACCGACGTAGTAGCAGAGCATATATTTCGTTGCACGAGAGCATGCGAAAGCGTCATTATTCAGAAAGTTCGTTAAAAACTGCCATCCAGGAACGCGGCTCATCGCGACACCCGCAATCCGAAATTGTCGTGTACAATGCTCGTTCTGAAGGGGTTAACAGCAAAATTCCCCGACAATCTCTTCTCGCGAGATGACAGCGACGGCGCGATGCAAATGGACGGGAAGAGGCGATGGGGTAAAGGGGTAGGGGGTGGCTCGCGGCTCGCGCGCGGGAATGCGGGTATACATTCGGTACATCTGGTAAGTGGAGTGGTTTCGTGGGAGGAAAAAAGAGGCGGACGCGAAACCATAATCATAAATTAGGTTAAAGTGCTGGGGAAGCGCTTAGTAACCCCGACCCGCGCTCTAGGCGGCCCCGGAGTTAGCCCCCGTGAGGAGCCTGCGGATAACTTCAACCCCTCCCTCAAATCCCCTTCTCACATCCCTGCCCGCCGCTGCCATGTCCGCCCTGTGCGCAAAACAGAGGAAAAATATGGCCCTGGGCGCGCGAAGTCGGCCCTGGAGCAAAAAGAGCCCCAACGATCGCGTTACCGCGCAAAAGTGCTTCATGTTTAAGCACGAAGGGGAGAATTTTGCATCTCCGTGGAGCTAATTAATCGGGACGGAAAATATATACGCGAAGAAGAGTCTTCGGGGATCTTGAAATCTAAAATTCCCTCTCTTTACCTAGTTATTCAGGATCCCCGATAAGAAAATAAGAAAGACGTCTACTCTTGGACATTTACAAGATTGTCTTGTTAAAATTTGAACACGATCCCTTAGATTATCGTGCTCGTGTAAGTTTATTATCTTTTTTGACTTTGTAAAAATTTTCGGTTAATTTGAAAAAATTCTTATCCCATTTTTCGTCCAAATTTGTTTTCCTTTATTTTTATAATCCTAAATTCTAAGATTTCTAGAAGAAATTTGAAGTTCTTGAAATTTCAGGGCATTTTTAATATTTGAAGAAAAATTATTTTTTTTTCAAGCGTGTTTCCTTAATTTAATTAATAATTGCGACACTTTCATTGCAGGTTTTCTGAGGCCTGGGATTAGAGACGACACAGCAAGCAATTTCGGATTATTGGATCAAATAGCGGCGTTGCTTTGGCTTAGGGAGAATATCGCGGAATTTGGCGGCGATTTTGATAGGGTCACTTTGATCGGTCACGGAACCGGAGCTATATTTGCTAATTTACTTCTAATCAGTCCCGTTGCCAACAAGAAAGGTAAAGAAAATCAGCACTTTATACACTACGCTATATCTACAATTCCTAATCATTTCAATAATATCTACATTTCTTAATCAATCATCTCATTTGCTATAATTCTAGAAAGTTTTCATCATTTTTCAAAGTATCTTCTCTACGATTTATTTCCCATTTTTATCGACGCTCAGCTCTTGCCAATTTCCGGCAATGGTTTTGGAAAAAGCAGGATCTCGAAATGTATCCGCAACGATACTCGCTCGCGAGAATCAAAAGAACGATATGCAATACAGGCTAATCCCTCTCCTCGTTGTAATTGGAAACATTATCCGTAGTCATAGAGCGTACGGTGATCGCATATAGAGATTGCGATTTCCGAGTCGGCCAAAGATAATCGTGGGATTAATTGGAGGAATCAGGGCGGGTGAGATAGGCATACGCGTATGCATTAAACGCAATACACCTGTGTACGATCGAGGCAATCGATTCTGATGCGCGTTTAAACAAATGATTCATCGATCGTAAAATAATTTCAATCAAGGAATTAGCACGATTACTGAGAAAACGAGCATTCATTTAATAACTATTTACATAACAAATCTGCAAAATATGAGAACTCTATCGGACTGTCGCGTATCACTGGATATTCAGATATCGACGACCCTTCAATTATGTACCTTCTTCCTCGAATTTTCCCTCTTTTTCGAATAGAGCGAGCACTCGCGTCGCGATATTTCCGAGTTCGACAAGGAGCTAGGAATCACTGGTCTACACGTGTTCGACAGTGAAGCACTCGAGCACTCTCGGGCACCCGGCGACGCTGCTCTCGGCAGGGTCAGCGAGAACGAGCGAGAAAGCAAGAAAGAAGACGTCGACCATTTTTCACCCGACCGGCTCGCAATAGCGGCCCGGGGAGAAGGAACTTTTCTCTTCCGGTCGAGCGCACAATGCCACCGCGTCCGGCCGATAATTATATTGTGCAATGAAAAATAACCGGACTTAATATTTTACACGTCGAGACAGAAATGCCTGGCCGTGTCATGCGAGGGTTCTCAAATAATTGCTACCGTTTTATACACGTATTTATGTGCACGCTTCTCTTCCTATCGCGCACGATAACACAAATGTAATCATTTGCAGCCTAGACGAACAACTTTTTCCTTAAGAAATTATATATGTATCTCTTCTCTTCAATCTTGCTTAGATTCTTAAAACTTTCGAATTTTACGAGTGCAAAGAAATTGATTTATTAAAAAAAAAAAACTTGTAAATAATTCCGAATACACTTTTGTTTCTTTCTCGAAAGAAAATACCGATGAGATTTGAGAATTGTTGGACCACATTGATTTATTAATCTGTGCGACATCCCTTTATCTTGTTGGCGCAGGTTTGTTTAAACGGGCTATTCTGATGTCTGGATCGGCAATGAGCGCGGACGCCATCGGCAAGGCGCCACTGCAAATTACCAAGCAGGTAAAGAAAGCTGCATAATAACCGCGAATAAAAACGCGAAAAATGAGAATTGATGCGCGCGAATTACAGTTTCGCGGAATGACAAATCGTTATGCGCGGCATCTATTATCATTAATTCTACGATTGACTTAATTTTTCAATTTTAAAGATCTCTATGCATTTCTAGTTCCTCTCTCGAGTTCTTAAGATCGTTAGATAAATTATTCGCAAAATTAATCAAATGTTTTAAAAATTTCATAAAAGTGTTTAATGTATAACAAGAAAGAGAAATTTAGCGATATTAAAAATTTATCAAAAAAATAATATACCATATATATGAAATTAAAAAGTGCAAAAGATATTTCTCTTAAAAATTTAAAAAAATTTTTAAAGCGTTTGATTGTTTTGTAAATTGTTGTTTTTTTTCTGAATTTCTTCGAATATTGACATCTATTTCACAGTTTATGACTCGCAGACTCTCAAATTTTGAACTGACAAAATTTCCAAATAAATCGATAAATTCCCAAAATTGCAGAATCGTTTATCGCGGGTTTGTTTTTGTGCAACGATGTATGTTCCGCAAATGATGGTGACCAATGCCGGTGGTCGTTTTTCAGGTGGCCCATGCTCTCAACTGTCCGACAACCAGTGACAGCGAACTGGCGATCTGCTTGCGTAACCAGGAGGTAGATAGGCTGTTACACGTAAAAATCCATAAGCCGAAATACGTGCCGGCCTATGCGCCATTGATCGACCGCGCCGTCATCCCCGACAAACCGTTGAATTTAATGGAGAACACTCGACTCTTCGGCAGGTATGATTTCCCCGTTTAATGGATATGGGAGACGAGGATATGGGATGTTTAAATTTTTGAATGTTGATTGGATGTGAAATAATCGTAAGGAATCACATTTATATTGATACATATAAATTTTGAGCGAGCGACACTCTTTTTAAATGTAACAAATTAAACACACGAGGAATCGTACGTTGTTTTCAGGTTCGACTTACTATACGGCGTGACCGAGTCCGAGAAATTTCACATCCTGCCACCAGTTGCTTTGTTGCACGGCATGCTTGATAGACAACGAGATGAAGTTTTGCGAGATTATGCCAAAGTAAATTTATTTTTTATCGATATGCTTATCTCAATGAAATAATTATTATCTATTGAGACAGTTTTTTTTTTCTTGAAATTTTGAATCTTTCAGAGAATCTTCAGATCATTAAATTCTTCGATTTTTACCTTTTGTATCTTTTTGACCCTCTATTTTCAGATTCAATTCTTAAATTTAGATGTTCTGCTGCTAATTTTTAGAATTTATTTCGAACTTTATTTGAAATCTTCAGGTCTATAAACAGATATTAGGATAATTGGAATCTCTTTCAGATTTTTAAATCCTGACATTTTTAGAATCTTAAATTCACACAATGATATTCTGTATATCAAGAGTATGTCCTCAGGCAACGCACGAACTGGAGCCAGAGCTGATATTGTCGAAAGAGCTGGAGCAGTACGGCGACTTTTTCAACGGATTCACGAAAGAGTACGCCACGAAGAATCGGGACATGGTGCTGGAGGCGCTATCGGATAGCGGCACCGTGGCGCCGTTAATAATGACTGCCAATTTGCATTCAAGGGCGAATCCGAAGAGCTACATGTACGTCTTCTCGCATCCGAAAGCTATGCAAGACTACTCTGGCGTAAGTAGGTCTCTCAACGATACAACGAAGATCGATTATCGCGGCTCAGACGCCTCTCGACAAAGCGGGACCCGACACGTCACGGGAAAAATGTTGCGCGTAAGAAGGAGGGAGTGAAAGGAGGAAATGCGGGGGAGGGGGATGGACCGGCGGGGATGATGAGTTAAAGTGCACTTCCTTCAACGCTCCAATTCGTGCAGCTTCATGCAACGTTGTTGTTCCCTGATGTGGAGTATTGCTCTCCTGAAAACGAAGAGCATTTCTCACCGCCTCGCTTTATCGAACGATCTGTGTGTGTGTGTGTGTGTGTAAAAAGGAAAATTTACTTTTTCTAATTCCCTAAAATGTGAAAAAAGGAGAAAAAAATATGCTATGGTTTTCTGCAAGAATCGTTAAAAGTCTTGATTACACAAAGAGAGAGAGAGAGAGAGAGAGAGAGAGAGAGAGAGAGAGTACGCGGTTTTTTCTTTTTTTACAAAATTTCAGATTAGCAAATTTGTGAATTTATCTTTACTATATATGGCAGTTTAAAAATTCTACCTTTAATAATTTTATATCTCTGTAAGTGTCTTTGACAAAGATGCTAAATTTTCTTTTCAAGACTATATTATATAAATTAATATTTTTTTCTAATTTTACATTTTATATTTTAAATTTGTTCTTAAAACTTAACCATTAAAATTTTCAATCTGGGAGATAAAAATAATGGTAACTTCCAATTAAATCTATTAATGAAAAATCGTGTTCCCAAATTAACCGACGTGCTGGTATTTCAAAAGAGCTCGTACGGCATTTTTGGAATATTTAACATAGTTATGGCATTGTATCTATTGTCCCTGGTTTCTTAGTTCGGAAGGAACGAGTTGTGACCTAGTGGCGACCATTATGTTCGCACAGTCGGAGAAAGAAAAATCCGGGTTGCGAACCCATTTGGATTTCGGCCAACTATTTTTATCGTCGTTGCGTGCGCCCTGGCAACGACCTCACCATGCAGTAACCGAGAATATCGCTAAATTGAATATACCTCCGGGTACAACGCCATCGTTGCGTCAACAAGGATATTAGATTTTAAATCTGCAAATAGCGATTCACGCAGCATACATCATTTCCATGTCAGCTCTCTCTACCTCTCTCTCTTATTCTCTTCATGTCTCTCTCTCTCTCTCCCTTTTTTGATCTCTATCCTATATACGCGACAAACGCGAGCCCGAATGAATTTTAATTTTCACCTGTTCTCGTAAATTCCTCTCTTTATTGAACTTTACAAATTGACGCGCTTGTAAATACGCTCGGTTTATCGGTGCTAAAAATAATTACGAGTGCGATAAATCTGAGAACTCGCATTGAGAAAATTTCAATCGAAAATTGTTGGTGGGATTGATAATGAGAGAGTTTCTGCGCTTTAAAAAAGTATGTAGCGCCGATTATACTCGATAAATATAAAAGTTTATCGTTGCTTCTTTTGTCATAACGATGACTGCTTATCTCGATATATGTGCTGTGAGCTATTTTGATCCCGATATCAATTCAAATTCAAGAATCTGTGTTATCGATTATATTTATTTAAATATTTATATAAATACCACAATAAACGATTAAAAAATTTAAAAGATTTCTTATATCGTAATATTTCATAAAAATTTTTGAAATATATATGTATTTTTCTTTAATTTCCGTAACAAACATAGATATTTACTTTATAAAAACGATAATGTTTTTTTACTTTATACAATATAAACACAAGTATATATAAAATAATATGTTAAAAGTAGAATAAAATAAATATAAGATCAAAATATCACGGTAAATATCACAAATATAAGAATAGAGATTTTAGAAGATATAGAAAGTGACGGAGGGAAGACGAGGGAGGCTGAAAAGAAGTAACAACCAAAGCTTCGATATTTTCGAGTTACGAGTGGCGTCGAAGTATCGATAAAATACGTATGCCACGGTATAAAAGCGCATTCAGTGATCTTGTTACGTTACAGCAACAACATCAACATACCGTGCACGGGGAGGAATTGCCTTATGTACTGGGTGTTCCATTGGACGGCAGCAAATACGACTTACGAGGTCGATACGATATGCGAGAGATGCTGTTTTCAGAAGCCATTATGAACTGGTGGTGCAGCTTTGCCTATAATGGGTGAGTTGCTAAAAAAAAAAAAAAAAAAAAAAAATGCAATTTAGCGATCAATAGTATATATTTTACAAAGTATCTTTTGTATATTTTATTCTATATGAAAACTTAAATTTAAGCTTAAACGGTTTAATCAAAGAGAACGGAACTAACAGATGCACCATATAAGATTATACAAATAAATATTGAAATATCTTTCCTCCATCAATTTTCAACTGTCAATTTTTACATCAAAATATTTATTTTAACATAATTCACCCAAGTTAAAACTTAATTGTACATATAAATAATAATGTAAATATTAAAAAGCTTTATTAATGACATTGAATATTGGGCAAAGGGAAAATATATTTAAAATGCATTCTTCTTGCGCATTACTCATGTTATTTTCAGAAATGTTCAGCGTTTTATTCAGTGCAACGAATTATTAATTGAAAAATATGAGAATAAAATCTGCAGAGAGCTAGTTGCTGGTAATTAGAAGTTTAATGAGAAAAATAAACGTATAAACGAATAATAACGTACAAAATAATCACATTGCGTATTAGAGTTAAATTAAAGTTGATATTAAAAGTTAAATATATGAGTGGCGGTAATCGCGTAGAAACGATCGTATTTAATAATAGTGGCGAACAATTGTTGTTGGGGGTTGACGCGAAAATTTCTAGCTGCTAAAGTTAAACTTGGCACATACATATTCGGAAACAGATTTTCAATTAACTAAACATTCAAGCGTTTAATTAAACCGAACGTCAATATATTTTTCCGTTGTACATTTGGAGAAACAACTAAACTTTATAAACATCAATTTAAAACACAGTTTTACAAATATTCAAATATAGAATCGAAATATAAAAGATAAATAACTTCAGGAATAGAATTTAAAGAACAATTTTAAAATATAAATTAGTTGTTTTGAAAATTAAAATCATATTCTTATAAAATAGATAATGTGGAAAATATGCAAAATCCAGAAATTAATAATATTTAACTTAAATTACATATATTTTTAAAATAAATTATGTTGCAATTGTGATTTTAGAGAATAAAAGTGACTTCGAGACCTTTTAAGAGTGACACATGTTTTTGATGCTTTTAACTGACGCATTATTCTAAATTTAATAGCCGAACAAAACAATGTCAGCAAAATTATAAAAGAGGAAGTATAAAGCTGATAACGTAAAATTTGACAATTTATTAAAAATTTCTGTTAAATTAATTATTAAATTTTTTCTTGCTTTGTTCAATTTTCTTATTTTGTGATAAATGTACATAATATATAATACACGAGGATTTTTTCGTTCGGGTTTTTGTCTTAAATTAACTTGGTGCAATTTGACGCTTGTTATGTTGATGTTCGATATTGTCGATTTAACGATTCGGTGAATCGGCTGTTTTAATTTGCACGATAAAAACAGATTATCTATAGCTACGAATAATTTCGACATTTCGTTTCATCCAATAAAATGTTTCATTTTATTCGGTTGAACAAGGCCAACGTTCTCGTGATACAAAGCCACTTTTGTTTAAGCCGAAAGATAGAGAAATTGAGAGATATATTGAATTTCTAATTATATTAAAAATTTATTTCAATATATGAAATCGCGTTTATAAATCGCGAAATGTGAGTTAATGTTAAATTATATTATAAATTTAAAACAAATCTCTGCTTGAATAAAAATATTAAATCTGCAATTGTATTAAAACTTAAATTTTTAAATTTTTATATCATTAATTTTAGAATGGACTTGTATTCTCATTTGACGTATAGCAAAAATATTAGAATTTATATTGAAATGGAATTTAAAGAGAAATATTAGCTACTTAATTAAACGTATTTTTAATTTTTTTGTAGAATATTGTACTATTATTAATATTTATGCACAACAAAATTATTATGCAATTTTAAACTTTGAAATTATTCGTCCGTATAATTTTCATTATTTAAAAATAAAATATTACACAAAATTGAGAGTATTAAAATATCATATATATATCTTTGCGTTGCTTATTTTAAATCAATTATTAATTATTATGTTTGTTAAAAATATGTTTAAGTTTGGAAATCTTGATAGCTGATTGAAAACATAAAATTCTCCTTCTTTCGCACACACACAATAGAATTTCTGCAAAATAATTTTAAAACATATCTCCTCTATACTTCGTTATGGAATATTTGTAAACCTATTTTGCTGCGGAATATAGAACCACATTGCGTCGACACAATTTTTTATCAGATACTGCTTTGAACATGTGGTTTGACTAAACTTTGTTTATTTACAATGGGATAAACGGTGGAACTGAAGGAAAACTAGGTCCGTGTAATTAAGCAAAACAGAGGTATTTAAATTTAACGTGGTAAACGTTACGCGTTTGTAAACGTCGCGCATCATGATCGATAATTCATGTGTCCCTGTATCTACCGTAAGGGCGCGTCTCTTTGCGAGAATAAACGACGCGCAGCATCTGTACGGGAGCACCGTCGGTGATAAAGAATGACAGAAGAATATCTTTTTTTTTGTCATAAGCTGCGTGAAATGTGCCGTCGATTGATCAAATGCATCGCATTTGTTCAATCCATTCGAAAATCATTTTCTCGCGTGTTTGAATCATCGATGTGCGCACGGACAAGTGATGTATTGTATTTTTTTAATTGACAACGGCTTACGAATGTTGATTAATATCAGAGATTCTGCGTGGATTGTAATGTTACGCTGTAAAATTTTGAATGAATATAAAAAAAAGTTTGTCGAATTAAAATTTCACACTCTAGATATTCAGATTTTAAGCCTTTCAAATTAAATAAAACGTCGATGTTTATAATTTTCAAATATTCCGGAAATTTAAATTCCGTGAAATTGAATCCTCAAAAAGTCCGATTGCGCGTTAATTTTCCAGTTATTTTATTTTATTTTATGCAGAATAGACAGTATATGGTATATCGAAAATTCTCATCGATTATTATGGATTATTCGATATCTCCTTCTCCTATATCACATTCCAATTTCCTCACGCTATTAATCCCAAGTCGGCCTGCGTGGTTCGACAAAAGTTATTGGGCGCATTTCTGCTGTCGCATTAATCATTCGTCATTATTTATGAAAGAAAATACTCGAATCCCACAGGAATCCGAATGTCGTCAAGCAACATCCCTACTTGACTAATGTGAACAAGGAATGGGGTCGGTACGAGATCGAATGGCCAGAATACGATTCTATCAATCAGACATATTTCAATCTAAGTAAGTCTGTAAAAATCTCGACACTGGTACACCTTGAACTAAGAAAGTTCTAAATAAAAAACTTTTACCTTAATATTTTTTTTGTCAATATATTTTATCCTTTCACACGGTTAAAATAATAAAGCGAGATTTATTGCTACATATATCTTGTTACAAGAGGTTTGGTTCTTTAATAATTTTATATCTTTAATAATTTTATTAATTATTTGATACGCGACATATTCTTTCTCCCATGCAGCCATACCGCCTAACATAGGTACGCATTATCGCACGGCGGAGATGCAGTTCTGGAATGAGGATCTGCCCAATCTGCTCAGGCACCCGAATAAAGACATCTCGAGCCCGACACGATCGAGAGGACCGCGACCGCAGATTCTCGACTTCGCCGACGGGATCGGCAAATATGCCAACAGTACCGCAAACCGAAAGTACGAGACCTACGGTGCCGGGTAGGTAATAGGGATGGTTAATTAATTGCACATGTATATTTGAAATTCTTGCCATGGAAGGAATTTCTCTATTCGGTAATTGAGAATTTTATACAAGGTAATAGAGAAAAATGTGCGACGAACGAGAAATCGATTTTGCTAGAAAAATATTAGCTTCAGTTTATATCAATTTGCTTAATTTTGTATTCATATCTTGTTAATGTTACGAATTGTGAAATATATTTTTCTCAGCAGATACACAACTCCGTCAAACACGTTTTCTAACACGGACAAATCATTTTCAATCGCGATTACGACGGATGGAAGCATCGGGCAGGGATCTACGGTAGAGACCGACACGTTAAAAAACTCGTCGACGATGATGATGGTGATTGTCTTCTTCGTGGTGTTTATACTGATAAACTTTACGGCCTTTCTGTACATCTACTATAAAAAGCAGAGCGTAAAGAGGAAGGAGAAATCGTTGAAGAGGCGAGCCAGCGAGAAGAAAGACGACTCCGTCAAGAGGTCAAAGACTGATAAGCACGAGAACCATTACGGCCAGCTGGGCTACAAAAGCGACAGCAAGCCAGATCTGAACGATGTGATAAAGAATGACAAGGCGTATGACAACAACTCCAACTTTGGACGCAGATCGAAACTGTCGAGGCAAAACTCCAGTTCTACCATTGACACTCACATCAAGGTCAGGGAGTGGATTCAACAGGAGATTGTGCACAGGTCAGTGAATTTCAGAGGAAATACATTTTTACATAATAATCTGTAATGTTATCTTTTCGAAAAGTTTTGAATATTATTTTAATGCATATTATATTCACGAATATTATGTTCATGTACCAATGTAAATTTTCTCGTTAAAATGAAATTAATATCTTATTGAATGCATGCAATTGTTGTAAAATATTTGATAATAAAATTGATTAAAATTTGATATAATTTATTCATCTGTCGGTTAGAATTGTTGGATTATTTTGCTTTATTAAGCGATCAATTATTCAACGATTTTCTTGAAGAATTTGAGATCTCTCGTTAGAATGTCAAGATTAGAAATTCCATTTCAAAATTTACATTTTCAAGTCAAGTAAAATTAAATAGTTGGTTTTAACTGGACTAAATAATTACTAGGCTTGTATCAAATTCTTCGTCATTCTGACATCATACTGTAAACTATTTGCTGTTCTCGATATAACAGTCAACGTTCGAACTCGATTTGTATATTGTTCCTAATTGCGAAAAGCTGAAGATACTTGGAGAACGCTTACCATTCGCAAATTCGTCGATTGCGGTGAGGCTTGTGCGATTCAGTAATCCAATTAGGGATCCCGCTTAAAGAGTGGTTGCTTTGAGACGTGGTCCGTATCACTCAAATTAGAGAATTGAGTTTTCTCTCTCTCTCTCTTTTAACGTCGAATATTTCGTTAGGTGTATTGATTCGCGAAAATGGTTGACAAGTGCTACCCTACAAAGTTAATTGAACTCAACTTTAGAGCGCAACTTCGTATCTCGTCATTTAGCAAGCAATATTTGATTTGCAAATAATACCCTACCTGTGTTTGTTGTCACGCTGATTAAAACAAAAATCAGAACGATAAAAAAATGTACAATATAGAGGAAATTTTAAACACGTCGGCACAATAAAAATAAATAATTTTGCAAAATGTTTGCGTATCACGTATAAATTGTGTAATAAATTTTTAAAATATTTTCATTTACTTTTTTGGGTAAGCAAAAAATTTTTTTTTCCATATCAGTTATATTAAACAAAATATACAATTTATATTTTTGAACTACTCATCATTGCGACATGTTTTATTTTTGTTATTGCGAAATAATGGGCATTCGTGAAATCATATATTTGTTTGATTATACATTTAAACTTGCATCATAGCACGCGAAACAAACAAATAAATGTGTATTATTAAACAAATGCATTTGATAAAAAAATAACTTGTCGTTTGTTGATGTAATACATGAGAATAAAATTAATTAATTTCCGGCGTGAAAGTACAATTGTTATTATTACTAGTCGTTATCATTTACGAAATGGCCTATTGTGCCATTGATAATAACTATCGATAACTAGTCTATCAATAAAAATGGACGGTATTATTAACATTAAGTGTAAATTTACGTAAAACTTATAATGGGATATTATTTGATGTATATTGCATTTAATTTGTACGCGCGGAAGTTTTTTCAGTAAAAAATTTATTGATCGAACATTTTTCGACAACGTTCATCAATATTGTTTTCCAATTATTTTTTGTTGCGAATATTAATTAAATTATGGAAAAAATTACTATTACGTTACTAATTGATAAACCCCTTTCTAAAAAAGGCATGAAACCTCGAACTCGAATATATCGAAGCGTCGAAGCCTCTTTTCCACGATGCTGATTGGTTGTCTCGCTTGTGCGCTGCAACTTGCTTCGTGATATTTGCAATTGTCGAATCATGCGAATTTTGACAGTTTGACAATTTGTGAAAGAGAAAGTTAAAGTTAGGAAAGAATTGGAAAATGTTCATAAATAAAATAGCGCGCGCCTGTGTTGTTCTAATTATTAAAAGACGCGTACTTTTCCTGATATTTGTAAAAATGTCAAAAATAATCGTAATTTTTAAGGAAGCATTTTTCGACCCATGGTTATGGAAAACTTTTTGTTCGGTATTAAATTATCTTTTAAATGAGATCAAAATGATTGTAGTTTGCTCCATAGGTTTTGGAGTAACCGTCAATAGCCAAAGAAACACTTCTGTATATTTGAAATTGGTTATTAACTGGTTTATTTCTAAACCTATGGAGCGAACTACAATCATTTTGATTTCATTTGAAAGATAATTTAATATCGAACAAAAAGTTTCTCATAACGATGGGTTGGAAAATGCTTTCTTAAAAAGTTAGCGTTGCGCGCGCGCCTGTGTCGTTCTAGTGCTTTAAATTGTATATAAAAATTGAGAGTTCTAGATTTAATTTGGAAGAGAATAATAAATTTTATTAGTATTGCATTTTCGAAGATTGTTCCGTAGTATATTAATTGATTCCCGCAAATACTTTTTTTCAGGAATATTTGTAACAATCGGATCTTTTGATTTTGTTTTGTCCATATAGATGTTCACCGAGATTCCTGCGCAAAACGCGAGAAACGTTGCAGAAAGAGCATCAGGAGAAGCTAAACAAGCAACAGCAAGAAGAAAAGCAACGTATAATAGAGGAGGCATTGAAGGAAAAAAAAGAAGAACCGATCTACGATGAGAGTCCGGCGCTAGTTGTGCGTCCTGGAAAAAAGTCGAAGCTGCCGAAAATCTCCGTGGCAATCGATGCCACACCGGCGACGAGAACAGAATCCATTCTTAATCAAGTGCCTATCGAGTTAATGAGGAGCATCGATATGTCAAACGAATACGAATCGAACGCGGATCAGCTGATGACACCCGAGGTTATTGTCATCGAGCATCATCATTCTAGAAGCGATCCGCTGCCGATGGAGAACGTTCTGAAGACGATGATGCCGAATTTCTCCACTCCCAGGATTTACGAGTCCGATGCAGAAAGCGCGAATAGCTTGTACGCTAAGATTAATCCCAAGCTAAAATCTCGTCTGCCTCGTCCCGGTCCAGGGACAAACGTCGAAGTGTCCAATCAATCAAAGTATGAGAATTCTTCTGGCGAAGAAATCTATATAAAGACCGGGCCGATTTTAACGACCTTTGGCATAAGCGACGTAAACGTCACGTCTCGAGATCCAATCATTGAGAGAGAATGCATCAGCCCCGAGGAAGCTTTGCAGACAATCAAACGCCGAAATTATCCCAAGGTGCTACCGGATATCGAGAAGAGGCGATCACTCCCGGCGCCGAATAGCCTCTTTATATCGAAACAGCACGCGAATTCGTTGAAAGATTACAAGAGCGGAAATCGAATGAATTTATCTTCGAGTCAACCGCCATTACCGCCTCCTAGAATATTTGGACCCTCGAAAAGCCTCGAGAAGAGTGCCTTCTTTGCCGAGGAAAATGAAAATCAGAGCGAGAGCGAGCCGATCACGACGAACCTACACGTGGGCCCGTTGCTGAAAAGGCAGGATTCCAGCAGGAATAACTCCGATTCTAATATAATAGATTCTTTGGAGGAAAGTAGAAGTGTCCAGCCTGGCGGAAGCGTGGATACCATTTACGCTAATCCAAAGTGTCCGCTTCATGGAGGTCAATATCGCTTCTCACCGACTTCGCATAGCGTCGACGAGAATATCGGCAAATCTATTGCGCTCTTGGAAGCGGGCAATCCAAATTGGTACAAACCAAGCGAGTCCCCGGCTGTAATGACGTCGACGGCGTCGGAGCCGCAAATCGTGGTCGGCAGGAACGAGAGAGTGGACGCAGCGGTGGAACCGAAGATCGTGATCACGCCGAGAGCGGTTAATCCATGCCAAGCCAATCAATATCCGAGCTCGTCGACACCGGCATCCGAGGACAACAAGATTGAGCGCGAATCTAGCACGATTTTGAGCGATCCAGCGCGAGATGGAGGATCAACGATGAGGCTGGACGATTCGCCGGCGGAGAGGAGGGAGCCGCGGATAATCATTACGCCGCGGGAGCCGAAGAGTTGCACCCCGGCGAGTAATCTCAAGCAGCCGAAGATCATCATAAAACCGACGGCGAGTCTGCCGAGAAGCCGGGATCAGAGGAATATACCGAAGGTGTCAGCCATACCGTCGCCGGAACAGCAGAATTGCCAAAATATCGAGAAAGACAGGGCGCTGGAGCAGAGGGAGAAACCATCCCTAAGGGAAAAGCCGAGGGTTACGAGGATACCGTCGTTTTCGCGCAGACGAGACGAGCCCGGGATTGAAAAACCGTCGTACGTAGAGAGAGCGGAGATCGCGTCGAGGACAGAGACGGTGTCCAGTAAAATCACGAACGCGCCATCGACATTCGACGCTAGGTCGTGCATACCGACGCCGACGACAACGCCGATGATGCCGAGAAGCGAGAGGACCCCCAGCACGGATTCGTCGTCTGCCAGCAACGGGAATTCCACTAACTCGAATACCGGTACGATCAAACGCAAGCCGGCGAGCAAGAAATAATTGGCTCTCGCGAATGTAGATTTGGGATCTCACGTCGGATATTTCGATCGGATGTCGATGCGATTACAGCTCCCGATCTTTTTTTTTTTCGTCATAAAGCGTTTGCAAATATTTAAAATATCGTGATCAAATGATGAGCGGAAAAACAATCTTTTCTATAAATTTCACGGTTAAATTTTTTTTTACATAAATCTTTTCTTATTTATGGCACCATAAATTCATAAAACAATGGGACAATTATATTTTTTTTATATAAGATTAACATTATTTATTACTATTTTAGAGTGCGATAGAAACGTTTTATTTATGTGTGTAACTTTCTTTATCATTATTATTAATTCTACTATTTTTATACGACTAATTAAAACATGCAAGTACACAACGCATACATATAATATAATTGTATATCGTGTAAATATTAATATTATTAATGTTTAAGGCAATATAATATTATTAAGAAATCATATTACATATTTATAAACTGTCAAGACTGCTCTAATTGCGAGTAATTGTCGATTGTTTGAATAATTTCATAAATCAATTTTAGATATCATTAATTAGACATAATCCGCTAGTTGTTAATAATTTTAAAAGCGCTCGCGCTCTTTTATACGCGTGTAACTTTATACGATGAAAATATATGTTTTTCGTACTTTTTCAGCAGAAAACCCGGTATGAAAGAATAAATTCCTCTTCGCGATTTATCATCCCTTTACGTAGACGGCGCACCATGTATCCCACGACTTTACATGCGTCCCGCAAACTTTGTTATTAAGTGAAGCAGGCTCTATAAGTCGCGCAGATGCAGCGACCGTGAACAGCAGGGCGAATCGGGACAAAGTGGTTGGCGAATTCTCACTTATATTACCAACGGAATCGAATTGATTTTCAAAGTTCGCCGAGTAATGGGATTCTCTTCGTCTCCAGCCGTCGCCACGTGGAGAGGAAAATGGCGTTTTCGCACGAGCTCCCTCTCCTCTCCCGCAATCAGTCTATCTCTATCTCACCTCCCCTGCCATCTCTTTTATCCTTCTTTTCGTGTGTTTTCATTTCATCTCGTTCTACGCGATTCGTTCATCTCGATCCGTTCGAAAGCTTTGCTTTCCGATCATGGTTGAAGGAGCGGAAGAGTGACGGGGGGCGAGAAAACTCTTGTGAATTTTCACGAATTTTTATAAATTTATATATAGGGTTTCTTGTTTATAAAATATTAGGAGTAAAATATAAAATGTGAGAGAAAAGGAGAACGATGGGGGAGAAGGAAAAAAGGAGAGTAAAAATATTATACAGTTCAAAGCAAATAAAAAAAGCGGTGACTGCAAAGATATGAATAATAATAATATGTGATTTTTTTATATAACATATGAAATTTAAACTATTTATTTCAACGAATCGACATGGATAATTATGGATAACCGCTTTTGATTTTATCGTTGAGGAGGAAAAATCGATCTTCAAGATTGACTGAGAAATTTTCTCGGATCGATCATTCCAAATACAATATATTTGGATTCTGCGCTGTCATCGGTTTGAATCAGGCTGAATTGCAAGACACGTGCAATCTGACAGCTATAACTCGGTCATATATCCGCGGAAGCTGGAATATGCATCTCTAAGTTGGCGTTTAGATGCCGGTGTTGTCTCTCTGCCTTATGCGACAGCGTGTAACCAGTAATCATCCATCGCGCACAACGAAGCCCTCGGTCGTCTTGCAGTCGCCGTGACAGATGCGTGACACCGCGTGACCCATTGTCGAAATGATATACTATCAGAAGTAACGGAGGGAACAAAAGCCGTCTTCTAAAGACGTCGCCGGAATCGAGTTGAGATTTCTGTAGAATAATAATGAAATAGAGCGAGAATCCATTTTCTCTATCTTTTCATAGAAATCCTCATAACATTTAAACTTGAAATTTTTTATCTCTTCTTTATAAAAGCGATTTTGTCACAGAGACCAACAGTATAGAAACTGAAACGGAATAATTAGTCACAAATTGAGCATAAAGGAAGTCTGCAACGAGCATGGTATTTGAAAAAATATGTTTATCATCGAGAAACTTTATTCGATGACGTTCCTTAATTAAATATCTTTTTTTTTTGAATCTAAAATCTGTATTTTAAATTGAAATAAATAAAAGCGCGATAAAATTACTTATTTAGGCTTAAAAATAATGATTAAGGATTATAAAGAATAAATTAGATTTGAGATAGAATAAATAATGATAAAAAATTTAAGCTTTTATAGTGAAAATTGCGTATAAGTTTACGCCGATGTCGATGAGAGGGATAATTTCCATATGATTATCTGCGGCATGCGCGTCTAATTATCGCACGATAATCAGCGATTAAGCACGAACCCGTGCGCCAACCTCATTATTATGTCCCGGGCGGCGTGTCGGAGGTGCTGCGCGAATGCATGGATACATAATTTCGTCTTCCCCGTCTGAACCAATTAATAAATTTGCACCGGCTGCCTGCCCGCGGGACAAGGTCGGCCCGTCCATTTCCACTGGCGGCTATTGTTTCCGAGACAATGCCAGCTACTTGGCAGTTGGAATACATTGTACTATCCAAGAGAGATAGAGCTACTGAGGGCGATATGAGATTAATTAGATTTCGAAACGAATACATAGGTATCTCTAAATAACTGCGCTTCCCTTTAATTAGGATATTTGGACAATTGGGAATAATCACATTTAAAATAAAAGGCTACAATAGTTTTTCTTTTTCTTTTTCTTTTTTTTTTAATAGGAGATAATATGAGAGACCAATTGCGACACATCTTTTCCGAGCGCTTGACAATGCATTGCCTTGATTGATGCATTTCAATAGTATTTTATTTCAAAATAGATTCTATCTTAGTCGAAGCCTTAGTTATTCTTTTCAAATGCAATTTGCGTCGATTGTACGCGATGTTAATCAATGGCATGGCGTGTAGTCCGAAAAGAGTATCGTGTATATCTCTATAAAAACGATCCCTTTCTTTCAAGAAAAAAAAGGGACAGGCAATAGTTCGTTCGAAAACTGCAACCACATCTTCAGCTGAATAGGTTTTCATTGACGAGATTTAGTAATCTCTAAATTGAATCTGAGGATTTCAATTTTTTTTTTTTCAATGAGTCTTAAAAGTAAATTCCAAGAACAATATCTATATAATTTTAGAGAATCGAGAAAATCTTGAAATATTTAAGAGGACCTTAAACTTAAATATTGTAGATAAAAATTCTATAGTTTAAAGGTCGGAAAGATTTAAGATTGGATAAAGACCCCAAGGTCAACATTTGGAGATCCAAAGAAGATGCTGGTAAAATTCTTGAATCAAATAGACGGAAAATAGATTTAAAAAAATATCTCTGAATAAAAGCTTGATCTCTTACTTCGGAATTGCTGTGATCCATGAGAAAACAATATCCACGTCGTCTGTGAGACGTGCCGTGTTTGATGATGGCTATCTGATATTTATCAAGTTTTTTATCACATAATTTCGCGCATTTCTTTTCTCTCATTCTCGCCATTAAATACATTTATTTAGCTTCTTACTTCGTATAAATGAGAAAAGTCACTGATGCATCGATATTCGATGCATTAAAATTAAGTTGTCTCCTGTTAATCCTGTTAATCCTGTTAAATTTTGAAGTATGTTTTAGATACATTTTAGATATATTTTAATAAAAAATAGATTCTTTAAATTTTATATCTATGTTAAAGATATGATTTTACGCGAATGGAATCAATTTTAATATTTAAAAATTAAAATATTTGATATAATACGCTCTATATATATGCTCTTTAATAAATAGATCATTTAGAACTTTTTTCAAAAACATTCGTCGAGTATAAGACAGCGGCTGAGAAGGTGACGTAACTAACCAATACAGGTTCAATAATTCTTTATTAAGAAAGTTGCGAAGGATAACTTCATTAATGTTTATACCTGTTCGACAGACGCTAGGGATGATCGAAGTTGAAAATTGTCTGTCGTCGTGGCGACATTCGATGGCAACTTGTGGCTTGCCGACTTCAAATCCAATAAAAAAGTACACGTGCACCATAATGTCTTTACAAGAGATCAATTTTTGCCATTCGATGGCCAATTTTTTTGCTTTAGCCACAAAATTAAATTATTTATATATATTAATAATTATTTATTTATTAATAAATAAATCAAAAGTATCCGAAATCAATTATCGGGATTTTTAAAAATCTTTTAAAATAATAAAATCTTTTAAAATTTACGTAATATTTAAAATTTTTTTTATTTTTAAATTCTTTTACGACTTTAATTTGTCTAATCATTTAGTTTATTCTATTTATTCATAAGCGATTCGATGTTTTGACTTCTTCTCACTTCTCGAATCTTTCAATTTGAATATCCAATGTAACTATCTAATAATTTTTACGATAAAATAATATTTATATGTTATGGAAAGCGGGCTGAAATAAACTCACTCCAAGCAAGCTTTTCTTTGAACCCCCGCTGATTCGCATTGGCTAGTCTTTGCGGATCTTCATTTCCATCTGTGAAGTAAATCGAATCTTCTCGTCTCTGTACTTCTTTTTACTCGATTTTCACTTTGGCAGAAGTAGGAAAGCCAGCGCGAGAAGAATGCAATTCGGCGTTGCTGGTTGTTGCGAGACACGAATGCGATTTTACCTCTGCATTCGCGGCTCGTTAGAGCGAAAATCTTTCGACATCGGTCGCTACAAATTACCCGACGATCCTTTATAGTATGGTTGATGGCGACGTGTGACATGATAAAGTTGATTGCTCGGCTACTCAACATGTAAATTGTACATTAGCATTCTCGATTTTCGTATGTATATCGCTTTCTAATTCCACAAAAGAGAGAGATTGTCTAGATACGAATGCGCAATCAATATCATTACACTTGCTAATGAAAATTTTATAATAATAAAATTGTATATTATTAAAGAGAGATATAATACTCTAAAATTAATTTATTATAATAGGCTTTATATAAAGATAGAGTTAAATCCTTAAGTCGCAAATTTAATCGCTATTAATAAGATTGCGAATCGCGCGCGATCTTTAAAGACTCTTGAAGGACTTTGTATTGGAGAACATCTTTGAAGTTTAGCTTAGTATCCTTTCTCGCAAAACCGAGAACACCGTCCTCGTTTAAACTATTGAGAGATCACTTACAGTAGGCTTCGCAGGTGCCCATTATTCACTGCGATCCGATTACGTGAGCTTTAGAGTTTCTCGCGGCACTTCCTGAATGTTCTTATTAAGAACATCGACCGAGCTACGGTTTCCGGTTAACCACCCTCTTCAGGCACGTCTTCAACGTTACCGTCTAAAGCAAATTGAATTTCGTCCTCGGTCATTTCCGCGGCTGAGAACCGGCCGCGGGTGAGAAGCTGTCACCCCTTCTGGTTGACAAAGAGCACGGCTTGGTCCAGCGGAGGAGATACGACGAGGCGTTTTCTTTCATGCACTTAGACATCAGCAACGTCTGCATCCTGTCTTCAGAATGCCCAACAGGACGATTCATCTTCCGGGGGATTAGAGTGGGTTGAATGCCTTTGAAATGGATTTGGTCCTCAGAGCTCAAGGTGTTTTTATTTCTAGATCCTTGAATCCTTTGAAATCCATCGGTTTTGCGATAATCGAATTTTTGGGTTGGAACTTTGAAGATTACAGACGGAATAATTTCTTTGGAATATACTCTCTTCGATTTCTTTGTGAAAACTTATTATTTTTTCTACAATTTAAAGATTTTGAAATCCTTGCAAAACGACATTTTTGTATTTGTTTCTTGAAAAAAATGCGATTGGAAACGTAATCAATTTATCATAAATAAATTGGTGCAGTGAATATATACAGCGACGTGATACCTAAAAGTCTTTATCTCTTTTTACGGATATTATCGTGAAATAAATTTTATTCACGCGCGAAAGAACTCGTGGACGCGGCCGTTAACGAAATTAGTAGTCCCGCCGGGAAACTTTTTTACTGAATCCTACGTACGTTGAAAAAGTTTCAAACGCTCCCGCATGCTGCCGGAGTAGGACCAAATCCTCTGATATATCTCGCCGAATTTCGGCTACGTGGGATCACAATAGAGATCTGAAAAAGATCCAGCCGAGCACGAGTATATCATTCTCAGCTTGCTTCGTTTAATCCGTTTCGGTCCGTTGAATTACGCTGAACATATAGCGCTTTGAACATAATTAATACAAGTGTTAAATCCAGTAAGGAGAGGATATCCTATATCCCGCATGATCGTGAAAATCGAATAATTTCGCATATGAATGTTCGATGTCGAATGTAACGGTGACAGTAACGCGAAGAGATCCAATCTCGAAAAAAATAAACGGTTTATCAAAGTGTTTCTGCTTCGCAATATAATTTATTGAATTTAGAATTTATTGAAAAAATAATATCACTTGTCCTGAAAAACTCGTTCTCGTATCAAAATTATTATACTTTTATAAAAGAGTGATGGATTTTATTTTATCGCTAGACTTATATTTTTTTATCATCGATATATTTCTACTTTATGTTTAAACTATTTAACATTTCTCGACATTTCACAAATTCCATCGTCTGAAATTTCAAATTCCCTGAAACTATTATTTTGATTCTTTTGTTATTTCCATAACATTTGAATTTTCACATTCACCAAAGTGTCAAGTAACGAATATCGAGTTGTGCACAGCGCGTCAACGCATCAACCACAACATTGCAGACGTCCCAAATTACAGTGTCAATAGCCGTGAACGACATTGTCCGTTGCAGGTGCAGCTGAACTTTTACGTATCAAAAAATCTTTCTAATCACTGATGAGCGTTTACTCGACCCTCGTTCAGTCTAATGCAAGAAAAGTATGTCCCTTTCTTGGAATTTCAGATGCTTCAGAAGTTGACAGAAAAAAAGAAAGAAAAAGAAAGTTCCAAGGGGAAAAAAAGTTATTCTAAAAAAATATATTTAGTATAATCCTTAAAGGGAAAGAGAATTTTTATTTAAAAATTCAGTTAGTTTTCATAAAATTAAAATTCTTTTTTTTTTTTTTTTTTAAATAAAGTATTATTATTTTAGTAGAGTAAATTTTAACAGCACATTTTCGTATATGCAACAGTACAAAACTTCGATCCGGGAATGTGAGGCCATTTCCGCCCGAGGAAGCCGACTCGCTATTCACGCGTGAGATTAATTAGTCTCAAGATCTCGGCCGGAAGACCCGACAGCGCAATCGAGCAACCCAATTAGCGCTCCTTGGGCGCATAGCTCGAAAGCTCTCGAAGCTCATGCTCAAGCGGCACGGGTTTATTCGGCACGTTTGGACTCGCGAGGAGTCCTTCGAGAGGATATCGATCTACGAGGTTCTCGCCTCGCGTGTGACGAGCCGATACGCGAACGTTCTTTAACAAGTCCCTAGATGATCCTAAAGTCACCAGCAAAAGGGTCCATCTGTTGGCAAAACTGAATCGATAGCTGGCTATCCCTTTCTTCCCGCGTCCCCACGAGTCTGCGCGGCGCGTTTCGACGATGTTCGAGCTTTTCGGACAATCCAGCTTGTAAGGCCGGGTTACGCTTGACGACGCTCCGATTTTCCAAGATTGGAGCGTCTCTTTATTATATTTATGCCAATAAAATAGGTCGTACTTATTTTAAAGCAATTAAATGGTAATTTGTTACTGTTTATTTACAATATAAAATTTTTGTAATTAAATATATAATTATTGGTAAAAGAAATGATTTTCATTTATTGTCTAATAAAAACTTTGTTGCATCTTTTAATTTAAAACTTTGATAGCAACAATATATTCAAAATTTTATAAAAGAGACAATAATTTTAACGGCTTTTTTCATGTGTCATTAATTAAACCTCTTTCATGGGTATCTTTACGAAATAAACTACATAGATGCATAATTGATTCTATATTATATCGATTAAACAACGAGTAAAAATTCTAAAGTTATCAATTATTTTAAGGGATGCCATTAACGCGAAGAAAAAGTCTTTTCGAAAATTTAAAATTTCTCACAACAGGAGCTTTCAGAAGATTCATTATTAAATTAGTTATCATAGAATGTATCGAATGCCGCATTAAATTCATCTACAAAGGCAAGTTTAAGCGAGCCTGGGCAGAGTGTCAGCTCGCGGGTCCGCGTAGGAACTCTGGCTGGCTGGCGTGTTTCGCAGCATCCGGACCCGAAGTGTAATCCGCGGAATCGACCGTGGCGCTCTCGGCAGACAAGAATGGAGGCTCTGGCGTCGCGTTGCGCGAGAGCTTGCGGAGCTTTCCATTCCGGTACCGTAGTCCGTCTCGCGAGCTTCGCGGCGACGTAACACACGTCGCATAGTGCCGGTTTAACGTCGCAAGTGCCGCCCTTCATCGTCACTACGAGGGTGGTGACGGCCTGGTCCTCGTGAGGGTGTCTTATACGTGGTGGTTAGGTTGCCGATAATTCGGGCGTCGCGTCGCCGACGCCGCCGTTGATCGTCACGCGATCATCGAGCGAGATGCGAGTCGTCGCCACCAGTCCCGCGAGGGTTGGAACATCCCCACGAAAACTCACTACCGATAAACGCGAACCGGAACACGTAAATCGCGCTATTCGAATGTCCAGCGTTGACGTTTGTTGAGATATAATACAGTGCTGTTGAAGAAGACGTCGACGGGATAAAAGAGGAAGGGGTTCGAAAATCGTGGAGACTGCTCGAAAGCCTCCGAGGATCTTAATATATCAAAAAATTGTGGACTGATATGTATAATGATTAGTTTTAATTGCTTAAAAACAGCCAAAACTGATCAAAAAAAAAAAAAATAAACAATAGCAACGAAAATAAATATAAACATACAAGGGTATTTTTGCCGGCAAAGACCTGTTGTGCAATTATTGAAACGTAATCAAATTCATGTATCGGCCGATGTCAAATCGTTCGGAAATTTAACCGTGAATGAGGAATAATTAAATCGTGCGGAAGGTAAAACGTGTTAGGATAAAGAAGATTCATCGCGTCGTAAATCTGTGCAGTGTGTAGTTTGAAGATTAATCAAAAAAGTTTGCGTGTTAATTTAACTCAACTTTCGGCGATTTCGTCTCGATCATTGGAACAGAGTGAAATTGCATTTGTGTGTGCGTTTAGTGATTATTGGAAAAAAAAAATGTGCCGAGTTTTCTCAGTGCGCGAAGTCTCTTTTGATTTCATCGAATGGAGTCGTTGTTCTTGAACAAGGTGAGTTTTAATAACGTTTTATATTAATTCTATTATTATAATATATGATTGATCTCACAGATAATACAAAATTTTATAACATTTCTAAATTATAAATTTATTTATCTTTTTATTAAAATTTGTACTTGAATTTTATTTTTTTTTAAATAATTTAGTACAATATCATGAGAAAAGCTTCGTGTAGCTAATATTATTCCCGATATAAAAAATAAATAAATAAATAGATAAACCTTCTACATCTATTAAGGAGATATGCAAATATTGATCAATTTAACAGATGATAGCAATCACATTATAAACGAAATATATATATAAACAGTTTATAATTGAAAGAAAATAAATAACGTCATAGCAAATATGGGAATTGTTAACTTACGCGGATATAGATTCTTGTGTTTTTTTTTTTATTCCAAGTTTAATTAAAATGATGAAAAATAATGGTTATAATTGCTAAATAACTGAAACGTTCAGCGAATTAAAATTAACGAGAGAAGATCTCGGCATTCCCATATCGAATTCAAAATGCGAGAGAGGAGGAAGGGATGATAAACGGAACCTCATCGTTCCGATCTTTCACATCGCGCGGAAACATGGCGGACGTTTTCGCTCAACAATGAAATTTCTGTTTTTCCAACGGTAACCCGCCGCGGGGGTTTCCGCGTTTAAATATTCGCAAAGTATGCAAATGCTGTAAATTCGCTGGAAAATATACCCGGCGCCCGAACGTACATATATATACGTATCCGGGACTATCGACTCTCGTTATACATAGATATCGCGAAACGTTGCACGCGAAAATGTATTAACCCTGTGGCCCGCCGATAATTTGCATAAATGGTCGGCGGAATTCACGCTGCCGTGTCGCGATTTCCGCGCGCGCGCGCTCGCGTCTACCTCAAAGCGGATTACAAGTTACCGACGATTTACGCGCTCATTATGCCTTTGCGAGCTCTCGCGGTTACCGCTGAAGTACATGGCAAGAAGTTTCAGACACACTTCTAGAATAAACTTCGAAACGCGATATATCCTTGGCTTCGGCGGTTGCACGAGGCACGTAACGTTGTTCCACCCTTAAGCGCGCATGGCTTAGCGAATATATATATATATATAATATTTCGCGCATCCAAACATAATTGTGTATTTGGACACGCAAGAGTAAAGTTAATTTAGACGCGAGAAGATAATGAATATGAGACACTTTAGTTTTTCTCAAAAAAAAAAAAAAAAAATCTCTTTCTCATTTTTCCATCGCGTTGCGAGATTCTGAATTAGCTTTAATCGCGAGGAGTGCCGCGGGAAATTTGCGCGGTTTCGTAAGCGAGGACGATATTGTTCTCGGATCGAATATGTCTCCTCTGAAGAGAGGAGACACGCGCGTCCAATCTGCCGCATCTCGTATTTGCTTCGAAAATACGCCCCGCGTATGTTTGTAACGTATTGGAAAAATAATCCTGACCTGGCGCGCAAAGAGAGAGCCCGGAATGCAAATGCGTTCTATTGATAAATGCAGGTGGCTAACAAACACACGTATCTACACACACACACACACACACGAATTGCCTGCGATTCCTGTTGAATGAAATTTGTTCTGCTTACGTATATAAGACGTCTGATTTATCTTACTCGACGCAACGGGGCGAAACGCGGATTACGTGCCCCGCGTGTGTACATTCTCTTGGCGTGTACCCCCCTTTCGAGAAATATGCGGCGAGATTCGACGGGCCGCTTCAGTTCTTCAGGATTAATCGCCGTAACAGAGGCAACACCTGCTATTCATCGCCGCAAAGTCGTTCATTAATACCCATGGAGATGTAGAAGGTATTCCAAAGGGATAATACGTGTAGCACATTGAAAAGTAAATACAAAGTTCAATATATGTACATGCAGGGGATTAATGAGGAAACTTTAGCAGATTGTAAATCTTAGTGCTGTTGTATTCTGCAATGTCTAGACTCCACAATTTAATCGACAAAACATCGTATTGTTTTCAATTTTTCTACATTTAAATTTATAATTCCGTTGTATCTATAAATAAATTTTTATATTTATACTTAAAAATTGGATATTAATTATAATCGTTAAACGGATTAAGCACAGATTGAAAATATATTTATTATTAGTATATTAGGAGACAAAATCGTCGCTGTTTAAATTTTATATTTTAATTTTCTCATTCACATGCAGATTAAATCATCGTTACAATAGGATGCCTCGACGAGCGTCGCAAATTTAGTTCGAGTGCTTGGAAACTTATTTCGCGCTACAAATAGCTTCACGAGGGTAATAAGTCGTGAGGTCGTCGCGTAATAAGTCTACGGCTATGCGATATTTGAAATTGAGAGGCTGATTTACGCCGCGCTTAGTGAATAGCACGTTTGCTCGGTGACGAGATGAAAGCCGCAAGTTTCGATGAAATGCATTCTATTCGCTGCAGTAACTATGTACGAAGGCTCGCATGCGTAAGCAAGTGGATAACGTGTGCTGGTTAGACGCGCACCTCAAGATACGAACCGTGCGGGATTGGGAGAATTCATCCCTTCGAGTTCTTCTTTTTGACTCTCTCTCTCTCTCCTTCTCCTCCTCTGTCTTCCTCTCTCTTCGACTTCGACTTCATCTCGAGAGCTGTCCCCGTTTCGCACCATAATCAGAGTTCAGCCAACTTTACTCTTTCTTCGCTTCTGCCGCGGTCCAACTAGACGTATTACTCTTTCTCTTCCTCACTTTGGCTAAAGTTTCTTTCCGGCGTGAATAGAATCCTGCCGGTTCAAAAATCAAAGGTTCGAGATCCTAAAATTGAAATATAAGGACTTTTTGTTGGGAATGTAAGGGCCGGAGAGTATTTGAGATCGCGCGAGTTTGCGACGATTCGATAAAGGAGACTCTAAGAATCGTTGTAATCTAGATTACTCGGGGGAAAAAAGTGTATATGAAAATGTAAAATTTATTTAATATTATATTCTTTAATTCTCTTCAAAATCGCTCGTAAATTTTAAGCACGAATTGTCGATACGTCAAGTTTATAATATCCGTATTCAAGTAATAATTGTGAATCTTAATTTTTGGAAGATTCTTTAGAGAAAATTTATATTTCTAAAGTTCCACATACTTTTTTCAATTTTCCCTTGTACGTTTTTAGATGTTGGATTTTAAATCCTTTAGATTCAACGTTTAGCTTTTTAGATCTTAGATTCACCAGACATTACTAGATCTTAGGTGCATAGAGAATCCTTCCGATCTTAAGCTATTCAAGTCTTAGATTTCTTCTTCAAATAAAGATAAAATTAACTTTTAGATTTTTAAATCATTAAATTTTGTATTATTAAATCTTCTTTAAGGTTTACTGTAAAATTTTTATATTTTAATATTTTTTTCGTCTATTTTAATTCTCGCATTCGTGTTTTTAATAATCTTTTAATTGTTAAATTACACAATATCATAAAGTCGCATATATTCTAAACTCTCCTTTTGATACAACATGCTTTATCTTCTATTATAGTTTATATCTTTTTGTATTCCGTTACTTTTGTGTCTGTAATTTTTGTAATAATTTTTGTAATGATCTCAAAGCTTAATATATAATTTTCATTGACATTTAAAAAAAAAAAAATTTCATGATTTTGAGAATGTGCGAAACCACACACCCATCTAAAGATATATCGAAATAATTTCTCGCTCATCGAGTAACTGCGCATCGCCCTACACGATAACGAGCGGAGCGTTTATTAACACGGCTTTAGTCGCGATCTATTAATTTGACGACGGGGGTTGATTATCGTCCGCGTGTTTCGCGTGGATCGAGCGGATGCCGGCGAAAATTGCGAGCGGACGCGCGATGGAACCCGGCCAAATGTAATGCGCACGCTATGACGCGTCCAGGGTATCTCGCGCGAGCATAAGGTGAAAAATGTTTCACTTTACACCTTAGTTTCAGTATCGCCATTTAAGTAACATATCGTGGAAACTTTGCCCGGCCCCGTATCTTGAACGAGTCGAGTTTGGTAGGGACGGATCGATAATCCGTTACGGCGCATTTTATTTCGATAGCCGCGCGTCACATATTTCAGAAACTATATCAGAAAGCCGAGAAAACTCTTACTCTTATTATCAAAATCTCCTCGGTATCTTTAAATCTGAATTTTTCGACATCGTCGAATATCGAAATCCTCGAGCGGTTCAAGCTTGCATCTTTTGCTCGATCTCGCGGTTTCTTGAAAATTATCATAGATTTTCATAAATAACTTTTCTAAAAGGAATACTAATTTTTTATGTAGATTAATCTGCACTAGCGTGTTAATTAAAATCTATGATATTTTCAAGCATATACGTTCAATAAATAAAACAAATGGAAAGTATAGAAAGAAAGTATTAGGAGAATTCTTTAAGTTGTCTAAAGATGCAGGTATCGCAATATCAAGATCGCTTTTGCTACAAAAAAGGCACAGTCCAATCTTGCTTCTTGTCTATTGCGATTGAACGACAGAGGTTATTATCATCCGTGTTATAATTCGATTCCCACCGTGTTCCGAGTGACAGTTTGATCTCGGTCTACATGGATACCCTAATACCTCGGGATATTAGGATCTTAGAAAATGGAATCAACGGGGGAGGATAGCAATCCAGGGATACTGCAGCGAGTAGCGGGGAGTCCATAGCGAAAACAATGCAGTTAACTCGATCGCCACTTTTGTACAAAGTAAACGAGCATTTTACGAGTATTCGTCGAATGAAAGCATCAATGTATAAATTTAAAAAAAAAGAAGATGGTATTATCTCTCTCTCTCTCTCTCTCTTTTTTTTTTATTCTCGACTTACAGTTATTTATCTTACGAGAAGAATCGAAGTTGCATCAAATGTGAACGTCGCATCGCGGATCTTCGATTGAGCGACCCTCTTTATTTGTCGAAGGTTTCTCCCAAAGAGGGGACTCTACGTTGATTTATAAAGAAAGTTTGTGCCGCGCGTACGCGGAATCTTGTTTCGGTACTGTTACGTCGTTCGTAAGTTCCTCGTTCTCTCTCGACAATCGTAAGAGTTCGGAGCGCTCGTGATGATCTGCGTGGGCAAGTTTGCCGGTGAATCAAGATTCGCCAAGTTTTTATTTATCAGCTCGAGTCTTATTTACCAGGGTAAACGTGCCCATAATTTTACCATTTTTCGCAGCTCACATATTTCACTTGAAAAAGTGCGATAAGTTTACCGTATTGTCATGATATTCTGAGAACACTGTACTGAAATCTATATACATAAGCCCAATATTTTTATCGAGCAATCTTTATTCAAAGAATAAAATAAAATACTAAATAGTCGCACATATTAAATCATAAATTTATAAAATTATATAATAAAATTTAAAATTAAGGGAATATAGATTTTGTAAGAAAATCACACGATCAAAATTTTCATCTATTTTTCTGTAATGTCATCATATTGGTATATATTAAAAGAAATAATTAATCTTGCACAATACACGATACATACAAAATTTGGTCTACCTTTTGACTTTCTCAAGGGTCACCTTGACAACCTCCATATCGATACAAACGTGTAACAGAGACTGTATGCGGTAACAGGGACCACTAATGCCTCCATGAAGATTTATCGTCTCACGCCAGGCCGGGGGCTGTTACATAAGGTTAAGCTGAGGGTCGAGGCGTCAGAATCGAGTCCGGGTCGCCAGTCCTCGTCCCCCTCGCGATAAATCCCAATGAAGCGGAAGCTACTCGCGATTTTGCGAGGATTCTCAGGATCTTCTTTATACGTTCTAGGAGGGAACTCTGTGTGAACCGCTTTTGAAATCCGTTCCCGATTTATATGACTTCGTCACCGCGCGCGTTTACGATTGTAAATCCAAACTTTACCCACGTCCCACGTCGCTTTACTCGTATCGCCCTCAAATCGCGGTTTAATGCCCGCGCCGCCAATTTGTGATTTACGAGATATCGGAGCAAAGCTCGCGATATCGCTTTTAATGAATGGCCATGGAATTACGATCGAGTCAATCTCTGCGGAGCGTATTTGTTATAGTCGTAATGTCGGACGAATTTTTATTTTCCACTCGCTCTAATTTTCCCCTAGAGATCGTAACGAGATACGAGTTTTGACGCTATATTTGGTTTTTTTTTATACTCGAAAATATAAAGAATACACCGACGAAACTCGCATTTTTAGAATATTTTTGACATAAAGACGGCATAACAAGATCTTTAAATTCTGTACAAAGATTTTAAAGATCCTCAAAGAACTTTTTAAAATACGATAGATAAAATAAATACAAAACAAACTAAAAAAAGAGACGATAGCGTTCGTAAAAGATATTTGATCTAAAAATTTATTGACACAAAAATTGTAGGAATTTAAGGTAAGATGAGACAATAGAAAATTAACAAATCTAAAGAGTCTAATAATAATCCGTTATATATCCGACAATTGAAAATAGTATAAAATATTTAAAGTTCAATTTTATAGAACTGATTCGTCCGTATTTCATCCGCGCCCCGCGATCCATCGTGATCTATATCTATGACCGATTTCATATCTGGGAATCCCGTGAAGACTCTCTCTCTCTGCCTTTCCGCGACTCGCGGAAAATAGATAGGGAAAAAGAGACAGAAGACGGATAGAAAGAGGGCGAGAAAGAGTTCCGCGAAGCGAGAAAATCGAGTGGATACATACGTTAAGCTAGATTACGTGTCCGGCGGCTAGAATGTGGGGCGGGTTGTATCTGCCGTGGATTTATTAAGCAGCATCGTATGTATTCAGCCAACGTGACATCGCTATTCTGAAGGCCGAAGGATTACAATTTCCGATGGCGCGGATCATTGGCACGAATGGAACAGATCGTCCCTGGGGAAAACGGAAATGTTGCTCTCCGATTCAACATTACGAAACGTTTACCTGTATTTTAATACTCGATTGGCTGGCTCGTATATGTACACTTTTTTTTCTGTAAAATGTAAATTGAACAAAGTCGATTACAAATGCAAAGATTTTACAAATTTTCGGAAACAGAAAGTTGCTTTTATTTGAATTTTTGTATGCCGGTTAAATCTACTTTTATATTTCTAACCGAATATATCTGGGAGAAAAATTTTACAAACTTATATCAAATTTTATTAAAAATGTAAACGCATCTTGTTCCGTTTTATATTTTCTCAAAAATTTACACTGAATCCTTGGATTACCTATGTAATTAATTCGGAATTGAAAGAAGTATAGGCGTTGAATGGAAAATTTGCCGATAAAGTGTGCAAAAATTCCTTTTAACCAAACCAGTTACCGTGCGGGATTTTCAACTGCGGAATAAACGATTCATGCAAATCTAAGCTGTACGCGGTAGCGAGCGTGCGAGCTACCGTGCTAATTGGAAAGTATTTAAAACACAGCGGACCACAAAAGTGTGGAAGTAGCCGCACCGCGGGTTGACTTGCATGGGCAAAAAGAATTCTCATCGTGTAAATCTCAAACTATTTGCTCAATTCCCTCTTATTAGAGAACTTTGCAACCTCTCCCTGATACGTGGAAATTTCTTTGACAGTAATACTACATATAAAATCAAAACAAATTTCCCTGTGAGATATAAAATACGGAAACACAATATTTATATCAATCTTTATCCATTCGTGATATAAAAGTAGAATTTTCTTTTGTATAACAAAATAAATATCGTAAACATTTTTTTTTTATAATAAAACAATTTTACACGTAAATATAATAAGAAATTATTTATTTTATTATAAATAATTTAGTAATATAAATAAATAATTAAATAATTAAGGTAAACTTTTTAATTGTATTTTCGCTTTTCAAATATCTAGAGTATTATATTGTATAATAATTCACGCTTGTATACATTATTTCAACTTGTTTTACGCATCAATCTTATGTTTCTTTTTATTTTTTATTTTACCGAACATGCGCTCCGCGATTTACGCTATTAGCGATCTTTCTTTTTTATCTTTTCACCCGTCGTATTCCGAAGTCCCGCTGCAGATACGTTTCGATTTTTCGCCTTCGGTGACAGCTGCCAGAATGTTATCGAACCCTCGAAACACAACGGGAATCGATAATGCACGAGCTAGTCGCAATGAAAACCGCAATAGCTACGAGTGGGCGCGAATCTGTTTCACATTTTATCGCATATCGAAACTGGTTATCTAAGTTGTACAAGTGAATAAATGCGTCGAGTAAATATATAAGAAACATTACTGAAATTATCGGTTCCTCCTTAAAGTTTCTATTGTTTCGTAAAAATTTCTTACAATTAAAAATTTGTCCCTAAAACTTGAATCAGAATCGAGATTTAAGCTTTCTAAATCCATAAGAAAATCTATTCTTGCCGAGGCAGAGCGAACAATTAGCATTTATTTTCAGTCGATTTTTCACCCTCACGAATTGAACGCGTTACATTAATCGCGAACATTATTAAAAATCTCTCTTACGACAGAGATATTTTTTCGCGTTGTACACACATCTCGTGCATACAATTGTATTTTAATTGGCTGCCGGCACTGTTGCAAATTTCAATTCGATGCGCATGAAATCGCCGGCTCTGTATCTCCATCGGTGCGTCTTATTGAGAGAGAACACAAAGCAAACTGTACAGCAATACGCGAATTTCGCACGGCTATGT
This sequence comes from Polyergus mexicanus, assembly GCF_030449975.1. Taxonomy (NCBI): domain Eukaryota; kingdom Metazoa; phylum Arthropoda; class Insecta; order Hymenoptera; family Formicidae; genus Polyergus; species Polyergus mexicanus. Next base: position 7,422,301 of record NW_027223323.1, read on the forward strand.
TCTATTAGCCGCCACGTTATTCGCGGCAATCGCTCGAAACGGTACAATTTAACATCACGTTACACACCCATGGGCAATCCACCGGCGGGCTTTACACAGGGTTTTGTGTTAGAATTATCTGCCCGGAAGCACGTAGCACACAACTAGCGGTTAGCTAGTGGCTGCTGCCGTTTCTTGCATAGTCAGGGCATGCGTTTGATAATAGCTTTTCGCGCCAAATTCTCTTTCAATTATTTTCCGATTCAAAAATACCTCTTGATCCCCTCATCTTTCAAACTCTAGAATTTTAGAATTCTAATCAAATAGTTAGACTCTGATATTGCAATCTTTTGCAAAAATCACACATTTCGGAGCTTTGAAATAATTTCAAATATACAATATTATTCAAATTTTAAAAATCAAAATTATTCTTTAATATTAATTTTTCCATCAATTTTTAGTAAACGTATGACGCGCGCAAGTGACTATTTGGATTCTCAATTTCATACTTTCTCGATATTACGATCGTAATCTCTCGAAACGAGCTGACGACGACGATGACAACTTTCGAAATGCGTTTCTTACCTCCGGCTTATCCATATCGTACGAGGTCGTTTCTCTTACCGCGCGGATCACGAAACGTCTGCTGCTTATATGCACGGTAATGTCCAAGAGATACTCGACGTGCTTACGTGACATACCGAGGGCGCAGATGGTCGTATCGGAACATTAGCATCGGCCTGAAAAGACGCCCTGATGATTTTCGACATCACGGAAACATTCGTCGCGCTTCGTCTCGCTACAGAATCTTGATACACGTACGTGATAAAAGTACGTGCGAATTTGAGGAAACTTCCATCATCGAAAATTCTACGGACTTTGCAAATTGCTCTACTTTTCGAAATCGGGGTCTCGGGACTAGAGTTGAGAGAAGCGTCGCATATTTCATATAAAAATCGAGACTAATTATCCTAAACTTGACAAAATGTCGATCTCTCTAAGATCAGTATATATAGATTTGCAGATTTAGCGTCGATTTTACGCGTGTACCGTGTCGATTTCCATTTTAAATCTTGCTTCATCCGGACACGCTTCTCGCACTTGACATTTATCATCAGTTTCAATCGTGAAATTATTTGCGACGAGAAGTTAAACCCTTCAATTTTTTAACGCGAGACGTCTAGTATAAAGTCACGCTCTCACAGTCTTCGTGATTATTTCCAGCATGCACGCTGGAGAGTAAATTTCGCGGAAGGGCTCCAAGAAACCGGGTTGGGATTGGAATTTAAACGAGAAACCTCCCCTATCCACTCGCGGCGTCGTCGGTGTTGAACTTTTCGTTCTCCGCATGCGCGAGCGACAAGTGCCACCGAAACTATTTTTAGACACATTTTGAAAAAAGCAATGTTTTTTTACCTCGATTCTCGCCGCGTCTCGTATAAAACAGAGCAGGTACATGTGAAACATGTAGAATACATTATATCATCCCCGGGATTCGTTAGAAAAGTTGCATTTTACGAAGCGTAACGAAAAAATAACGAGTTCTTAAATTTTGATAATTTAATCTCTAACTATGTTTGAAGTTAAATTCGATCCAAAGTTATTGTTGCTCAGTGATAAGGCGAACTGAATTTGCAAGCCAAATTAACTGAAAGTAAGATCCCGTTATTCATTTACAGTCCTGTAGCTTAATCACCAAACTCCTCACTTTGCAATATCAACTCTCCGCAACTAGGTTTTCGCTTAAATTTTCGTTACGAAAAAGTTATCGTTGATTTTATTCGAGGGAGCATCTTTCCACAACGAAAATCGTTCACGAAAGATCTAAAGCCGGCGGAGACTCCACTTTCCTCCGTTTCTTTGTAGTTCTCGAGTTGTATGTTCGCTGTTGTTTCAGGATTTTTGGATTTTAGTCTGGTCGAGTTTCACAGGATGTTGCCTTTAGAGTTTGCCCGGATTCCTAGCGTATCCCTTTTACGGATCTCCTCGGCGAACGTTTTATCACAAAGAGAGAGAGAGAGAGAGAGAGAGAGAAATGGGAGACAACGCACGCGATTCACACAGTGCGATTAACGTTTTCGGTCAAAACTTAATCTCTCGCGAGCGTACTCGCGGTAGCGCGATAAATTTCGATAGAGATGATACCCTAGGATGATATCAAAGAAAGGAGAGAGGAAAAAATAAATAAAAAGAAAAACGTAAAATTTTCGCCGAGCACGCATCACTCCTAGCTTTCTCTTTGTCTCCGGCAACCGCCAGTCCAGATTCAATCCCATTCGTTACCATTTCTTTCTTCTCTCGCTGGCGCATTTAGCGATGAAGCGAGAATTCATGGGCTCTCGTTAGAAACGCGGCGCGAAAATTCCGGTGCGGCGGCGGGTGACGACGACTGCTTTTGCCCTTTGTTACCGCGTCTCCTTCTCACGACTTCCTGTCGACCAGGAAATATTCATCGGCGACAAGTTGGAATTAATGCTCGCCGTTTGTCTCGTTTCGAGAACGCCGCGAGCGTAGTGTTCGCTTTAATCGAATAGAAATAGTTTCGCCCATACATACGCGCGCGCGTGTATGTGTGTTTTTTATAGTGTTTCGATTGAATTGGTTAAAATATATCAGCATGTGACGCGATGACAGACAAATATTGAATTTAATTTCATTCTTTGCTACGGAACAAAATTTATAAATGGTATTTAAAAAAGTGCTACAATATAGAAAAATATATAAAAAAAAACGTAAGCACGAATGAGATAGTTAAGAATAAATGAGCATATATATATTGTACATGTATATATCTGTATGAAACTAATCAAAAGATGTGTAAAACTAGTCGACATATCATTTTAAAGATATCATGATAGTAAGATTTTATCTTATCAAATATTTACGACAGCGAATCAATACTTTTATACGTCAAAAACAAAATATTTGTTATACGATAAACGAAATAAATAATGCGTGAGATAAAATATCTATTAACATGAAAATATCGATGCTATCGATTCCTGCTTAATTAAAAATATTGTTGAAATCTTTTCTGCGATTACCAAAATTATGAAAAAGTTGAAACATCAATTGTTTGTATATCAGATATTTATGTAATCAAAATCCTCCACAGAGGAAGGCTACAATATATTCACCGAACACATATGGGAGTAATAAAACTTACGAAACACCCAAAAGAGCTATTGAACTAAAGTTAGGATCGTTATCTACGATGTCGGAGGTTTTCGGAATATATTGGATATCTGTATTGTCGAAAAAAATCTATCTCTTTTTATTTCTTTGACAAGAGTTTCGTGGTACGCGATATTTTTTGTACCAATGCTGTGTGCGTTTCGAGCAAAGCGCACAGTCGAAATGTGTCTATACATAACGAGACAATAATTAAACATCAAATGTAACGTTTGGACATAACGCCGTGCTTAAATCGCTTTTCAACGGGGATTTCTCGTTGCGTCTCAGTACGAACGCTCGACACGCGTATTCGGATAATTGACACGAGCCTGGGCACGGGGTGAGCTTCTCGATAATTCGACGAGCTGCAAATTCGCACATGCACGTGCCGGAGTAAATGTACGGATGTACAGAGTATTCTCGATCCTGCATTTAATTACCGCTAATCCCATTGACGGAACAAATGGCGGGATGTCAGCACACTCGGGGAATAACGTTCGTTTCGCGCGTTCGAGGAAATGTTAATGAAAGTGGCTGCGTAGTTTTGACGATTTTTCAATACACACAATGTCGGCGAATTGATATTACAATATTCGCTTTATCGCTACGGTTCGCCGTCTCTCTCGCGAATTTTAACAATGATTCGCGTCTGCGAGTAGAAGAAGCAACGAGTTATTCCCGAGGGAACATAATTCGTCCGCCCTGGCGGCGAAATTTGTTCTCAGGGACGTTACTATCCCGAACTTCGGAGCAAGTTTCACAAAAGACTCATGGTAGTACAAGAGAGGTCTTAAGGGGAAGCGGGGTTGCCGTCGCCCTCCCCTCTCACCCCGGTTCTAGAGAGGACAGACGTATTGTACTAAAATGCATCCTTTTCGAAGTACCCCCACAAAGAGCCGTAGATAGTGGTGTAGATAACGCACTTTTTTTTTTACCAAGCACCGCGAAGAGAGTATATTAGCAATAGGAGTTTATTCCCCGAGGATAATCCGGAATTCTTTCGCAGGGAAAGTTTAATAGAGTTCACTTATTGCGTGTAGTCACCTTAAGCTTTTCCCGTTCTTAAACGGGAAAGCTGCAAGTTAAGCATAAGAAAACTCTAACAATGTTTGTCGCGGTATATTTATATGCCTCTTATCGCGCAATCTCCAAATTCAGAAAGATCGATATACGAGTACGAGACTAGAAAAGTATATGAAATATATTCAGATAAAGAATATATATTTATTCTTCGTATACAATATTGGTCGTATCAATTTCAAACCATTGGTATAACAGATTCTTGCGTATCCCTGGTATCACTGTTTTATTTGTTTCTCTACCTCGTATCCCTCCCTCCCTCCCTCCATTCCTCTCCCCCGTCGTACAAATTTCAACTAAGATACAATAATCCCCATTGATTTTTATCAAGGATATCATCGCCGTCGATGGAAAGAAAAGATCGCTCGTGCGTATCGTAGGAACGAACGGGGCGAGGAAGGGGGACGATGTCTCCTCGGCATCCTCCGCTGACGGATCCACGCGAGGGGGGTACGGAGGGTTCAATTTTCCAATTTCCCGGACTGTCACTCTCCCCCTCACGATCGTTCGCCCGGAATATTTGCCTCGATTCGGTGATACGGCCGGCGCACGATCCCCTTCTACTTCTTTTCCGGCACTTCGCCCCCGGTTATTTAAGATTCCCGCGGGCGTTCCGTCTTCTGTTTTAAAAATCACTCCCGTCCGCTTAGTATGCCGGAACGGCTCACGCTAGTCGACTGTGATATTGCCTTAGCGCGATATCCTCCCTCGCTCCATCCCCCCATCGCGCTCTCCGCAAACTCCGCCGTCCCCCATCTCTCATCCGATCCCCGACCTTCGTCGCTTTTCGTTTCTTCGTCTCGGCTCTTACTCACATTCGATCCCGCGTGTCGGAATGTCTAGATACCGATATTATTCCTTCCTATACATTTAACTTATCTTCGATTCTGAGATTTAACCTTTAGAAATTCTCGTGCATCAAGATCTCCAGAAATCTATATAGGTGCGTCACGCTAAAATAAACGCGCACTTCAATAGAATATCAGACAAGAAACTTTATCGACATTAAAACATTTTATTAAACGAGCAACTATTTTAAGAGCGCGAGGAAAAATTAAGATATTAATTCTCGATACTTAGCAAGTGTCTCTGAGTATTACGGGAAAGTATTAGGCGGGAATAATTTTTTTGGGGTCGTCATCTCCGAAGACGAGAAAGTATCCGATAGCTTTAATTATGTCGCTTAACCATACCTGTGACGTTTTCCGATAATTATCGGAAAATCCATAGAGCGTGTCTTACAAAATAAAAGAAGCCGGGGTATATCGATGAGGCGAATCCCGAACGAAGGAGTTTCCCTGGGGTGTACTCGGAGGGCACTCGGCGACTCGGTAACGATTTGATCGAACCGCTGCCGGGACGTTTGCTATTTAATGCACACGGAATCTAATAAAAGCTTGTTACTGTGTGCGCGCATCGTGCTTTTAGTCCGACTATATCATAAAAATAATGTTCAATTGTGCGTTCGCGAGACGAACATTCACCGTCCTCTCTTAAGCAAGAAGCTATCGATATTCGATATTCACTTTACATAGGAAACGGCATGAGAAATTACACTTGTAAATATTTTACGGGGAGTGAATAAAAATGCTCCCTTTCTTATTTTTATTCCGCCGACATCGTCACGTTTATGAAAGGGTCGCTCTTCAGGAACTAACAATTCAAAATCATGGAACTGGAAATTCCAGGAAATTGAAGTCCCATACATTCAAGATCATAAAAGATGCAATAAAAATGTAATTCAAATGGATGTGTGACATCGTGAAAATGGATAAGATTAAAAATGTGCGTTTATTCAAATATTTAGAGAAACGAAGATCTAACAATTTAAGGATATGAGATATTAAATATATACAATATTTTGGGAAATCAATTTAAAAAATGTCGACGGTTTGAGAATTTAAGACTGCAAATATCCAAGTATCTGCAAAGTACAATTTATAGAGAGATTTAAGAATAGAACGAGATAAGATATAGACGAGTATATAAGAGAGATCTTCAATTTTCATACGCAAAAAATTGAGAAACATCGATTCTAGTTCTAGAAATACGAAGTAGCCAGAGATTTGTAAATTAAAGGAGCCAACAGATAAAAGTGAAAGCTTTTGACGATCATGTGGAAATGTAATTAGTATCCTAGTCCGCGCGTTAAAGTTGGAGCATCTAGCAGAAATTCGATTAAAAACGCTAATAACTCTGCTTAAGTTGAATCTAGAGAAACGCTATCGAGACTTTGTCTTTGGGTCCCGAGTAATTCCTATGATGAAGGCTGTAGGTAGCAGGAAGTTACTTTCGTTTAATTAGGTATGGGCCATCGAGAAGTTCTCGTCAAGATGCCGATAGATTTGCCACGATAGCGAGACTCAGCCAGCATCTCTCTGCCAACTCCACGCTGACAGGAGTCTGACGAAACGTGACGAGCTAAAATCCAATTAGCGATAATTAACGTTTTCACGCGACTTTGCTCTCGGATGCCGACAAATTTTCCCGCACTTTCGACTCGATTAACTTCTGCTCAGACAGAAAAGACATGCTTGTCACCTATGCAACTTTCGATTTCAATATTTCTGCACTGTACGATTTCGTCTAATGTGCTTGAACTTTAAAATTATTTAGTTTCTGGAGGGAAATTTTTTTACACGAAACTTTTGACGTATGTTAGAAATTATAATAAATCGCATATCTTTGAAGAGCTTTTATAGCATTTGTAGAGTTTTTAATCTCTAAATGCTTGACTTTTTATTTTTAAATATCGAAATCTTTTGCATTTTAAGCTCTTGAAATTAGTTTTCCAAAGTGCACGATTCTATAATTTTATTTTGTTTCTAGCTACTTGTTTGTTTTGAATTTTTATCTTTAACAAATTATTAGAGATTTTTAAATAAACAATTTCATAAATTTTTTGTTTCATGTCAAGTTTATATTATGCATGAAATCCTCGAGATGTTGCGAGTGTTCTTTAGCATGCCAGGGGGATGCTCTTTTATTACCACGGCAGAAAGGACTTTTACGCATTAAGCAAGTAATAAGAAAGAGGGGTTCTGTTAGCATCTATAAGCTCTTTGTCAAGGCATATAAAGATACTTTAATGGTTGTTCAATGAAGTCATTAATACGATCGTAAAGAGCTCTGACCGAGCTTTCCCCTAAGAATATTCACCCTTTTATGAATTTATGAGAAATCTGAAATAATGCAAGTTTTTCCAACAAGAAGCTACTTACCAATTAACATATCGCGGTATATTAAAATTTTTTTTTCAAAACGCATTAATATTTTCATCCTTCTGGAATAAAACTTTCTGGCCGATAAACGATATTTAAATTAACATTTTTTTATATATATAAATAATCATTGATATATATAAAATATGATGGGGTAAATCGTATGTACGGAAGTATATCGCGGATGACGAGTGGCGCAAATTCGAAACACGGATCTACCGTGGCTATGGCAATTCGTTTTGTGACCAGTCCCGTGACGAATTCGTGTTGCGTATTATACGACGTGTTCGTCGCTGAAAATTCCACACGCCGCCGCAGCAAGACGAATGGAGACGTCGGTCGTGGATCGCATTAATAACAACACGAGATGTGTAAAAAGAAAATGGGGGAAAAAGCGGATAGTTTTTCGATCACGGAGCTTAATATTGTTGCCATAATGCATAAAAATATCCACGTACAATAGTCATATTTAAAATATGTAATTGACGAACAATTTTATGACTGCAATTTTTTAATTAGATTAATTTTTATCTAAGCACGGAAGGTTTCTTCTTTTCTTTCGCAAATATAATAACGTTGATATTTTTTTTTATATATTTATGATTTGTAGACAATCGTTACAGATTTTATAGATAGACGTTATTTGATGGATCCTCGGATTTTTAAGATTATGAAATCTATTTGATGGAAGCTTTATCGCGATATGACATCTATACACGTCTGAATAGTGCTTTAATATTGAAAAGACTATTCGATAGCTTCCTTACATCGACGAATCCCATCGCGGCTACATTAAAGATGCTCATGGGATACGGCAAAGTTTCGATACTCGTTCAGACGATCGTCCTCCTCAGCGTTTCTAGTAAGTGTCACGTCCCCGAAGCAATGCCAGAATTATTGATAACTAATTCCTAGTCAGATCTAACGTCCCGTGGGAAAGGACGGGAGGGGGTTGGCTTTTCAAATTGCGCTTTGAATTCTCGGATATACTCGGATCCCGTGGTAATTGGATTCCTGGGTCATCGGATCCTCGAGTTCTCGAAGGCTTGAAAGAGAAGGACCTGAGGTATCTCCAGTATCTAACGTGTCGTCAATTTTCTCTCACATTCATTATTTTCTCTAACGTCTGCGCACTTTTTAATCTCTATCGCATTTTGATTCACATATAATATTTTCACGTAGAACAGAAAAAGTGTAAAAATTGTGCCATATATTATATAAAGAAAATAATATAATATACAACGCAAATGATGAAGCACGAAGGACTGTGTCGATCGGATTAGGAACGGACATGGCAGAGTAAATTGGGAGAGTGGTGGACGGAGAGAATATTTTTCGCGAAAGAATCGTAAAAGGATCGATAGAAAAAAGCGCAGCGGAACGTGAATGCCGGGGACTCGTTACGATAATTGGACTGGCGTTAATTTATTTTAGCGGATCTACGAAGCGCGAGGCGCAGAGTCGGCCTCCGGTAGCGCGCAAAATAAGTTTCAATTTGGATAACGAATTTCTATCCTCTAGCAGCGTCAAATAAGATACAAGAATATACCCGGGACCATCCCCGCCGATATCAGCAATTATGCCAACTCTCTACCGGGAAGTTTAAATGTCTCGCGTAAAATATTCTCAGTTATAATTGAGGCGACAAAAATCCTATATATTTGTGTTTCGCAAATTTTATTTATCGCTTAATTTCTTTACTGTCGGAGAAGCCAAGTTCTTTAATTACGCATGTTAAAATGTAGGACAAATTAAACGACGAAAACTTTTGGCTGCATTTCTGTAAAAAATTAATATTTGTCCTCCGCTGAAAACTTTGCTTGACGATCTAAAATTCATGTTTTTGCAGTTAAGTATTTTGCTACATTTATAGCTTATCTTATAATTAAATCTTTAAATGTATTCCTTCATCTTTAAGTTCTTCAATAATACTTTTTAGGCAGCAATAATTTTCACGCTCACTCGAGCAAAATTACATCAAACGCTAAATTACTATGCTTTATAATTTCTTTTCCATCCTTCTTGGATCCTACACATTTCACATACTTTGAACGGTGTACCACAATTGTCTTAATTGGCATTTTCCCAAAAGCGCAAACCCGCAACAAGGCGTTCCCTCTTATCAGTCCCCTCAAGATCACTCGCAGTTCCAGCGGCAAACAAGAGGACTCAGGTGACAAAAGCGACATTATCGCGCGGTTAAAAAAGCGAGAAATGCGATCTCCGAACGAGCACACGTGACATTCCTCAGGGATTTCGCGTCCCTGGAATGACGGCGATATCAGCCCGGGCGGAGAAGCTAATCGTTGGAAAGCGGGATATCATCCCGACAGGCGTCAGGCGTGTGCTAACGCGGCCGACGTCGTCGTCGTCGTCGTCGTCGTTCCGGGATGAATTATGCGACTTGGCGGTTTCCCGAGCGATCCTCCTTGCGAGTGCAACATGCAGAGCCATAAACCATTCATCGGTCGCTACGTTGCTGGAACCGCAGATAATGCATCTCGCGAGCGAGCGAGAGTAATCCGACGTGCGCTCGCGCGCGTGCGAGCATCGGCGCGATTGAACGCGCCGTCGCGCCTGGTCGATCGATCAATCAACGTTAAATGGCCATCAAATGGTCCCGCGATGCAACGAAGGCTCCCTCGCATTGCCGTGAATTTGTAAGCGCGGACAGCTGCGCGCGTTCCCTATGAATCGTTCCACTTGCCCCTTTCTACCGAATTTCATTTTCGAGTAATCGTTCAATGGGGCTTATCGCTATTCAAAACTCTTTGAGATTCAATTAATACGATCAAGAGACGGATATTTCGAGTCGTTAAGTTTGTGTTTATACTCTATGTAATATTATCTTTCGCTCTTTAATTAATTTTAAGAGGATCTGAAAGAAGATTACGTTGCCCTTCAATCTCGAGTTCAATGTAAGTTGCTTAAAACATTAGGTGAATCTCATTTATTTCAAGAGCTAAATTAAATTTGGATTATTAAACGCTAAATTAAGATAAATGTTCGGCTCCACTTGCGTTTTATACTGAAAATGAGAGATTTGTGAGAAATGACGGATCAAATCCTTATTAAAATAACATGCATTATTCAAAGTCGTCAAGGGAGGAGGAAAATTCGTGATTTCTAAGGTCTTAAGTTAAGGACGAACAATTAGTCTCGAAGACAGTCTCTCTCGTGATCGAACAGAATAATGTACATAGTGACGTCGCCATCAGTTCTAGAAGCAAAAACTGGATAATAAGATAGAGGTTGCGCTTTGAAGATGCGGTTGACAGAAGCCCGTCGCATGTCCTTGGCTTCCTTCGATGCAGCAACGGCAGTCGCGACAGTAATCGAGGGGAAGTTTGCGCGCGGCTCGTTCGCTTGTGAGGGGTGAATGTGTACTCCGGTACTCCGGATCGATCCAAGAACGAGGAGCGAGCAGTGGGTGCGCTGAGAGAGGTCGATGCGTCCATTAAACGCGGATCGGACCGGAAGCAAAATCGTACCGAAATCGCGATGACGACATCGTCGTCGTCCTCGTCGCCGCCGCTGACTTTATTGACCCATTACGATCATCTTAAGATGCTTCAATCATTTTTACAGATTTATTCTTTGCGACGTATATTATTATTCTTTAAATTATATTATTATTATTTTTTATAAATTAATATTTTTTTTATATATGATATTATCCTAAACCATCTTGCTAATAATGAAATCCGTATAATTTCTCAAATCCCGTTGCTCCCTCCCCGTTGCCGCGTTTAATTTACTGCAATATACACTGTTGTTTTCTCATAAGGATCGCTATTTGTTAATTAACTGCTGTCTCCCCTACCCCCCGTATATGTTTTAACGTTGGCCATATGTAACGGTGACCAAAACAACGATGTTACCGAGTCGGTGGTCGGCAGTAGCGCGTATTAATTGGCGAATCAACGCGTGTTACATGTATCATACATACATCTGCGGAATTTAATTACGATTCGGCTGATGCGCTAGTGCTTTTTGAAGCAGCTCTCGCGACGGGCGAGAATGCGAGTGGGCGAGGCACGAATTTGTACTCTGTCGCGCGGATCGTGTTGCAACGAGGTATTACGTCCGACAGGGAATTGTATTTTAGAGCACGCGGCGGACATCCTGGCTACGTCGTAATTTTTTTCTTTTTTTCTTTTTTTTTCCAACCAGGCTGGATATATACTCGGCGCGTCATCGCGCGCGCGGAATGCGCGTCGCGAATTTTAAAAGCGCGCGCATACGAGACGAATGACTCGGTGTTATCACCGAATTGTCCGTCGTCGGAAGAGCGATTTTTTTTCGCAGCAATTTCATTTGCCGGGGATCGCGCGCGTCCCTCGCGCATTATTTATAATGCTAAATGGATAAATTGAAGGACGAAACTCGAAAGAGACTCCGAAGCTGTATAGAAAATTATTCTCGGGAGTGAGAATGGAGCAAGTTTTGAATCATCCTGTATAGAGCGAGAATCGTTACCCAATTAGTCATGCGGAAAATGTGACCTGTATTCACTTGACTATTGCAGCCGTCTTTAGATCGATGACTCTCTTTAGAAACGCAGTTGCCCGTTAAACGATGCATACGTTCATTCATCAAGGTTCCGTAAATGTGCCGCTACTTAAACGCTTATTATGTTCCACAAATTACCTCACAAATTATCGTATTAATTAATGGAAGCCCCGTTAATAATAATCGTTCAAGTTTTTTCAATCTATTGTATTATAATTCTTCAACTTATTATATTATTACATCACAATTCTTTTATCTATTATATATTATTATATTATTATTGTATTTATTTCGATATCAAATCCTTTTTATTCTCGTTACTCTCGCGATTTTAAGCATAAGCGAACGTGAACCTTCGTAAGCCTTCTCTATGTTGCTTTTAGACGTCGAAACTACGAGGAATAAACTCTAAGTAAATAGAATGTTGCCAAAGAGAGAGAGAGAGAGAGAGAGAGAGAGAGGCACGAACGCGCGCGGCAGGGAATCGGCAATGGAAGTCGTCGATGTGTGTATTTGCCTAGGTCTCTTTCATTACTGCGTGTGTATGCAGCCTCTAAAATGAAATCGGTCCCCCGTCGATCGCCCCCCTCGACACTCGCGTGCACACGTACACGTTTGCATTTCTCTATAATGGCCGGAGGCATCGAAAGGGAGCGATGCATAGGCATACAAAAGAGAACACGCGACGTTTCGTGAATTTCATTACCGTCGCCTAGCAGCAAAGCGTACGTTTTTCATCCGCGATCTCTCGCCGATGCATTACCGTAGTCGTATTCGAATCGATAAGAGCTCAGAGCTTCAAGTATTGCCTCGTCTCCGCGAAAACATCCAACCTCCGAGGAGAGGTTTTGGTAAATTGCACCGCGATATCTCGCGGAAGCATGACATAGAAACGATTTTATTCCAATATTCTTTTTTTTTTTTTTTTTTTTTACAGCTCTACATAAAGAACACGCGTGCACAGATTTAGATCTCGATGTTTCCTCCCCCTCCCTTCTCGTTACAGTATCAGTTCTCGCAAAGTAGTAGATGTAGATCGAAAAACTTGTTCCACACTCCCGTATAATATCTCATTTCACAATTTTTTGTTTCGCGAAATAAAAATATTGTAACTTGATATATATATATATATATAACGTAGTCCGCACGAAACCGATATCAATATTTTTAGAATGCACGGACGAATTTATTTTATAGACGGCTAGTCTCAAAACTCTTTATCGTAGTAGCGATCGTAAAAGTCAGCGGGGAGACTGTGAATCGTAAAAATATAAAGTGACTCCGTTTTATTTATAGAAAATGCTTTTGCCTCGCGAAAAAAAGCAGGAAGGAGAAACTTTGCTAATCCGATGGATCCGGATATCATCGTTTCGTGTCGTCTTCTTGCGGCAAAACTCGAGGCTGTCACCTAGAAGTCTTGGGAGATGGATACTTTCAAAGCTCGGCTCGCGCGATAGACGGACGTTGGCGATTAATGAACTCGACTCTCGTACGATGTAACCCCGTCTACATGCGCACGAGTGCACGTGCGAGTCGTGCTGCATTCGACAGGATCGCTAGAGAGTACAGCACGTTATCGATTAGACAGCCGATAAAACGAACGCGTGTTCCCAGCTTGCGCGCATATATATGTATATATATATATATATGTCTGTGTGTGTGTGTGTGTATGTATATGTGCCTGTGTAGGATGTGATGTTCGTGTACAACGGCCTTCTTTAACACTTTGTACGCCGGAAGCTGCACCCGGGAGCTTGATCGAACGGCGATGCCCGTTGTCGCTGATGTACGTAACCTTGCTGGGAGATTGATTAAACTGCGAACTCGCGTTCTTTCCCCAACCCCGCCCAGGCTGATTGCGAATCCTACTTTTTAGCTGCGACTAAAGGATTTCAAATCACGGCGAACTTGGGATATCCTTTCGTATGATTAAATAATGATTGTCTTAACAATTTATACAGGAGACAACAGAATCGATATTGTTGGAAATATTTACGAAACCGTTTTTAAGTACTGTCTACTACTTTTCAGGAGAAAATTGAAAGAGATAGGTATTAAAATTTTATTAGAAATATTAGAAATATTGGGCTTGTAAAACAACGAGATATTCCTGTCTCGATCCGAGTCTTATAATTAAACATCTATTTTTAACAGAAGCAGAAGAAAGATATTGTTAGAGAAAAATTAAAAGTATACTCAAGAATATGATGTATCCGTCATCGTTGAAATCCCCGATGCCATCCGCGAGATTATCTTCAGCGACGATTCTCGCTTTTCTCAGCCCCGATTTTCCGCGAATGCCAAGACTCGGTTTCTCTTCCTGGACGATTTATTCCTAGGATAAATTCCTAGGACTATGATCTATACGTTATCTACGCTGCGTAAAGCGAGAGCCTTAAAAGAAGGTTACCGAAGTAGGTAATCTCTATTCAGGATCGCAACATTCCCCGGGTGCACATTCCATTTACACATCGTAAATTTCAGGAGGAGATATCCCGACGAGGAAAATCGTCTCAAGTTTTCTCCCCCGTCCACGCTCGAGGATCTTAAAACACTTTTCAACAATGCGTCCCCCAATGTAAAGGACTCATTCGATTCGACCTGCCCTAAAACTTTATGCCGATATCACTCGAACGGACGAGTCATCTGACGTGTCGTTTGACCGGCAAACTTTCAGATCTTTTCGGCACATAACTTTGCGACTTTTATACTCAGGATTCAGAATGGCCTCACCGGACGGCGTGTTTTTAAATCGTGAAAGAAAACGCCTTATCGCATACCGGCGCGCCATGATAAAAATGCGGTGCGGTTTACCCTTCCTGCGCGTGCGAGTTTAAATTATACGTTCCTCGATACGATCTTGTACGCGCGGTTTAAGGATGACGCGATATTTATGGAATAGAGGGGGTAGGAAAACGACTCTTTTTTTTCAGGCGAGTAGAACGCCGGTTAACTCAGATATTCGGGCTCCGGGACGATAATAAACTCACCATAACGAGATTAAAGCCCGTATGTACGTCCGTCTTTTTTTTTTACGTATGCGCGGGCAAAAAAAAAGGAACAAAGGATCTCTGGTTCGGTTACCTTCCTTGTTTCGTTTTTCCCAGAGTCATCGCGGCCAACGCGGAAGTTGCCGAAATTGTAACAGCGTACTTTTTCTCGAGACGCTCCCTCTCTCTCTTTCTCTCTCTTTCTCTCTCTTTAAATTTACGACGACAGGACTCGAAAAAAAGGATCGTAAAAAATGTAAAGCAGCGGTAGCGCTTTGAATGAAGCCAAATGTGCGCCAGCACCGTCGTCCGATGATAAATACGAGCGTGCAGAATTTTTGATCCTCCTGGCTAAAGATCCAGATTTTTCCTCGTAAATGGCGAATAGCGTACGCGGAGAGATCTTTCTCGTTAAGAGAATTCACTCCAATTTAACGGCTTTCAAACGGGCAGAATTCCGTCGCGACGAGCTGGAACTGATGATGCAGTATTGAATAAATAAATAAAGGGTTGACGAACCCATGGATATCGGCTTTCATACATGCGCCTCGCGTTGCATACAGAAAATGAGCTCGTAAAGACGTTCAAATTTAATGATATCGAAATTATTGCACAAATTTTAAAATACATTTATTCTTCATTCGGTATTCCATACGTATCGGTAAAAATATTACATTAGCTCCAAAAAATACAGAAAACACAAGTAAATAAAACAGTTTTTTATCTTTTTTTTCCACTTTTTTTAACTGTTTTGCTCGTGTTCATAAAATTATTAAAACACAAAATAACATCAATAAAATATAATTTCGTAATATCTATATCTGGTTTTTATCCCACAAAGTAAACGATTTCTCTGTTTCTATAAATATTGCAATATTTTCGACCGATACTAATACATTCAAAATTTTCCGAATATATTTTTTCTCGTGTCCTTAGAACATTCTTTTCTATTAACAACAGTTGATTCTAACGTTTCTCATGTTGTATGTCTCTTTTTAAAGAGGGAGAAATAGTTGCGGGTTTCTCGTAAATTGGGGACGTAATTCGAGAGGCAAAAACCGCGCGGCCGTACAAATTACTGCTAACATTACCGAAAGCGATCCGGGATGCATAAACGGCCCGTGTTCCCTGAAACCTCAATGGCACGAATCGCGAACAATGGCAGTGGCACCCCCTACGTCGCTCGCACCCCTGCCGTGCCCGCGAACCGCAGATTTGTTAGAGGAACGAACATACGTACGTGTGCGCAGAGAGACGGAGATAAACCCTAATTTTTCACATGATCAATTAGATCGCGTCGATCGAGGATGGACAAATGGCGATACGATGGGCAAAGATGGTGAACACATGGTGGCAAAGGATGTCGGAAGAGTGTGTCGGGGGTTGAGAGATAAATACGTGAGATCTATCATGCTCAAGATCTCGATGTTCTACGACGGAGAAAATGCACGGTCAGTAAAGTTAGCGCAAATGCGTAACGTCTTTAACGTCGATTTCTCGAGGATCCAGGTGTGCTAAGAAAATAGAATTGCAGCAAGATAGGTGTGTGAGGTTGAGGTATAATTAAGAATAATGAAAGAAGACACGGGAATTTCCATATGGAAACGTACGATTTTTTTTTATTACGTCTTTGTCCCGACTTTAATTTTTCAGTAGAAATCTATAGCATTCGAGAGACGTGTGTTTTTGTAGATTGCTTTAATCCGCTTTTTTGATCACAAATCGGCAGGTTGCGGTCGATGAATCCATAGTTATCGGCTTGAATATAAATTTGTACAATCCGGAAATAACGACTGAAATATATCCATCAATAATATTTGATCGTATCGAGTATTTTTCAAATTTATATCCGCGAGCGATCTCGATTCATCCCCGAATCCACGAATTTATTCGCATCACGTTACAACGTTAATTACAAAAACAAAACGTTTATCGGCTGCGGCTACAAAGCCACTAAGCCCCGGCAATAAAAATGTCTCCTAGGCGGCTTCATGCCTTGGTCAAAGTGCAGCTGCGGCACTAAACCGTACGTGCACTTAAAAGCGACGCTTAAAGAGAGTAAAGGGATGCCGGCTAAAAAGACCAGGAAGTTCTCTCGGCACAAAAAAGTGGGATAAATTGGGGCAACTGCTCGTAACGTTTCCTACATCGTATCGACAACGTGTAGCGAATACGTGTGCGATCGGTCGCGTCTATGTGAATGACGTGTAGCACACGGAGGATAAACCACGTCAAAGGATCCAACTTTTTTGAGGATACTACCAGGCGATCGCATGCGTCATCATTCTTTGATCAGTACGGTACGAGCAAACATTTTCTAAAAGTATACAGAAAGACGCGAATCCTAGAAACTTTTCTTTGATAGTGATCCTTCAATAGTAGCCGTTGATCCTGGAAATATATATCACGTTTCTTTATTTTTAACGTTTGAATTGAGGGAATCCGTTGAAAATATTAATGTCTGTAAACAGTAGCTTCACAAAGAGACTTCAAATTTCTCGGATTCAAGTCTTTAAAGAAGAGAAGGTTTTAAATAGCAGATAAATTTCTCGATCTTCTCGCTAGGCTCTCTCTTTATGACGTTCTTTATCCTAGACATATTGCAGAGAACTTTGATCTCGCGGAACCTTAAATTTTTTGCGATCCTTCACTCGAGACGTAGAATCTTTGAAGCTTTGTATTGTCAGACATGAGCTTTAGGAACCGCGAGGTTATATTCTCTTGAAATTCATTTCGCCAAAAGTGCTCGCTTCAATTTAAACGTCACCGAGACGGGAAATATCATGGCAATTTTTGCGTTCGCCAAAAACGTGGACGTGAAACGGAGGAAAGATTCTCTCCTATTCAGTCCCACGGCCGTTCTTTCTCGGTCCGATATTCGGTATGCATAATCTAAAGATATCCACCTATAACCCGTCGACGAAAAGCGCTTCGTTGGCCGACCACCAGCGGGAAATGAGAATAATTTATATTCAAGTAGATATACGCGCACCCTTCCTCTATCGCTCTCCGTCTCTCTTAAATCGATCCTGTGTTTTTCCCGCGCGTGATATCGCGGTCAGACATTAACGTTACCGTGAAATAGAGTCGTTCCAGCGAAAAATTTACATGTAAAGTGTTGAAATCGTCCGCTCGTCCTCCAGTCTCGTTAAGGCTCATCGTTAAAACGATACGACGTCCAAAAAAAAATTCTTGGAACTTTTGCTGCGCGTTCTAAAGATTCTACGTATTATATTCGTAGAGATTATTTTAGAAAAGTGCGCGCACACCGTTTGTAACCGTCCGCGGAAAGTTAATACTTGGAGAATTAAAGTTTCCGCATAGGTATAACATACGATAAATATATTTACGCAAACTTTCTTCCGCAAAATATGCGACAGTTTGCAACTGTAATACATTTTACATTTGCCATCTGGAAAGTTACACGAAATAGAGAGACTGATGTTCTCAAACATTTTTATACACAAAATCGTATCTTTGAACGCTAAAATAATCAATGATATTTTGCGCCGAGAAAGGACTTGTATGCGCGTGAAAGAATTAGCGATGGTCTTCAGGAACATCGCGTACAACGCGTGTATTTTCACGATACTTTTTTTTTTAATGGTGGTGGTATCTCTGGGGGGAAAAAAAAATGGTATCCGTTAAACCAACATCAACTCGTTCCGCATGAACGCGTTAATAGGAAGCGCGAATCGATCGCGACGCGCATAACGAAATCTACGAGAGCGATGCTTTTAATATGTCAAAGCGCGGCGGAACAGAGTAACGGGTAGAGGGTCATCTTTCAAAGGGTTCAGTTCGCCGTAACAAACGCATTATTGCCATTATAGAATGCATCGAATGATACAGATAAATTATATTCTGATCGAGCATCTATGTTATTAGCGTTCTCTTCCTTTTCCCTCCTTTCTCATCCCCCTGTTCTTTTGTCTAATGGTGCGTTGAAAACGATTGCGTTCCGTGTCTCCCGCCCTAACGATTTGCTCGCGTTACAAATACATACATTAAAAATACATATATTATGCCCAAGTGCGGAAAACGCGCGATTGTTCTCTCTTTTATTATTTGTATCACTGCGTTCACGATAATATTGTAATTAATACGACGCGTACACAAGCCATTTCACACCAAAACAATCACTCTTCGATGCGGAAAAAAAAATCACCAGACTATTAGTTATTTTACTCGTTTCGGAAATATTGATTTTAAACACCACTGAACGAGATTGTATAAAACTAAAAATTAAAGGAACAAATTAATAAAATTTTTTGACAGAAAAAAAGAGGGATTTAAAATTCGTCGAAAAATTTAAAGCCGAGAAAGAAGGAGCGAATACGCCGAACACCCTATGTACATCAGCGGCAAATCCCGAAACGGCGTACTTGGAAATGGTAGAATCTTGTTTCCGCTTTTATTCGAGTGGCTAATTAAATCCGAGATATTGTGCCGAGCGTAAAATTACTACTTGCAACGATGTCTGAGAATGAATAAAGAGCAGTCTGAATGGCGGAGAAATTCGTCTCTGAAAAGCCTGCCACGGCGAACGCGCTTGAATTTCACGAGCAAGAGCGAACGCACTTGGCCATTGATTATAGTAACACAATTATGCGCCTGTATAGAAACCGGCTCCAAGAGCACCAAAAGAAGCTCGAAGATTGTGAAATCTTTAGATAGCTTCGCATTACGAGGTACATAATTAATTGACTTTTTAGACAAACTTGGCAATTAACTCATTATTGCATCAACGAACTATTATAATAAGAGCTACAAGGACCCTTGCACAATTTCATTTGAGGCTCTTGGATCCGCTAATTGTAAAGATGCAGAAGACAGAGAATTAAAGAGTAATTAAATAAAATCAAATAATAGACATTAAAATATCTTTGGAGAAGAAAGAGAATATATATAACTTAGAAAAGAACGATCAAGCAATCTATGATAATGGAATCTCGTGAAATATCAAGTTTGAAAAATTATAATATATAATTTTTAAATCTCATAAAGTCGAAAAATAAAAATTTAGACATTTAAACAGAAATCATGGAATTTTAAAACGACTATACTTTTTATTATTTTTAATTTTTGTAGAATAATTCGTCATGAAATGATTTGTTTTTAATCATAATACTCGACAAAATTTTTAGTATTCATTAATGCTTGTATAAAATAATCATTGATACGACAAGATTATTAATCTCCGTTAACTCGAAAATTTATCGTGCGCATCAATCTCTACTGTCGTTCCCTTCTCGAAACGCGAAGCTTGCGATGAAACGAGACCAAGAACGGCGTCTCATTTGATGTCTGTGCGCGACAATACCTATTTAGTTCCCGTTGGATTGCGGGGTGAAAACAAGAAGGCGTCGGGGAGAGAAGAGGCAAGCGGAAAAGGCCGGAAGAGGATGGGGATTCGTTTCGCGAAATCTCTGGCCTAAAACCGGGACGGCGAATATAACACGAAGGGGAAGATATGCAAAGTGACGAGCGTTTTATGCAAAAGGTCTTCCACCACCAATTCACTTTCTGCCCGACTTATCGTTTCCTCCCCTTCTACAACGTCTCACCATATGAAGTAATCCTCTTTATTTATCGCGCGAAACCTGCGTATGACGAAGCGCTGTAGCAGACATGGAATGGATTTTGGCAATGTTTATGCGAGTTTGATTGAAAAGCTTATTTGTCAAGCGTGACACATGTGTAATAGAGGAAATGAATGTCGAGAGGATTTTAGAGTAAATTTATATATTAGCATGGATTTTAAGTCATTAACCTAATTGACTAATTTAATCAAATTTTGTCTATTGATTTTTCTTAAATTAAATATTAAAATTTTGAAGTAATCGTACGAATTTCTATTAATCCTTCTAGAAAGAAAACTTGGAAACTCTACAAACTATAAAATTTTAGACAATAAACGTAAATTTGCAATATTTTCACTGTCGTAGATTTAAAGGAAAGTCGATTTGCTGATAAATTTCATGATTAATTTTACAATAAGAAAAAAATAAAATAAAACAATAATCATGCTTTGTGATTTTTTAAATGTTGCCATGCCATTTTAAAAAATTTTTTTAAATTTTGATGTAATAAGGGTCGAAAAAAATTGTATTTCACATAAAAAATAACTACAAATGATTCGGTTGAAAAAAGTAATTTTTTGGATCGTATTATCATCGATGCGTCATCAGCTTGTTTAAAATTTGAAAAAGCACCGAATACAACATTGCGGGCCACACCCGCTTTTTTGCTCGCTGCGAAAAGTCGAAAATCGATTCGTGCATGTTATGCAAAAATAACCAATAGATCCCACTACCAAAAAAAAAAAAAAAAAAAAAAAAAAAAAAAAAAAAAAAAAAAAAAAAAAACCTAAAAAATATAAAAGAAGGAGAGAAAGTGCGCGATCTTTTATAAAACAACCGCGCAAACACACGCTCGCATGGAAGTAACACAATTGGCGAACGCAGGAAGAACGTAGTTGATTAGCGATATTGTTCCAGAGACGCGGAACCGGTTTGTATTGTGAATACCATCGCTGCTGTACTCAATCTAGTTTAGTCGGACTATCAAAGCAACGGATTACATTGTTTATGCGCGCACTTGCATAGTAGCGCGAGAGTCCTTGCATATAGCGATATAGATTGTGTCCTACATATATCACTATTTGTACAGCGTAACAGCGTATAACGGTGTAATATTACAATTTTGAAATATCTTAGTATGCAGCAAAATCTTTCTTACAGATAGACTTTTTAAATGCTGAGCGATGAATCATCATTTATTAGGCGCTCTGGAATAGCATCCCCTCAAGTGCTGACCGCATTGCATAAAGTATAATAATTAGCTGGTATTACAATAAATAATAAGTAAAATATGTAAAAATATATATGTGCAAAGAAATAATAAAAAAATTATAATTTATGATAGAGAGTAGAGAGATATTACATATACATACGTTCTTTCCCAGGAATCTCATTTTGCAACTAGAATATGTTTAAATAATGTTTGTAAAAATTGTAAAAAATTCTATTTTTCACAAAAATTAAGTACATGTATCTTTAAAAAAGCCCTAGTACTATGTATTAAGTTCTTTCTAAATTTGAATCCGCATAAAGGGCATAAAACATGCGGCTTTTTAGGATCGTAAAATAATATCTAACGAACAAGCGGAGAGAAAGAAAGAGAAAGCCCACGAATATATTACGAATCACTTATTCTACTGTTTAATAACAATTTTTAATTTTTGATAATTGCATGTATTGACATCTCGTATCTTACAATTAGAATTCATATTTTGCCCACATTTCTCACTCACTATTTTTATTATTATCTTCAATTCTGAAAGGAACATTTGTAGCCAATTCGAATGATCAACTTAAGAGCGCAAGACGCGGAATTAATTCTTTCCGAGCGTAATTATTAATCAGAGTGCAGTGCCCTGAAATCCTCCCGACAGTTGCGACAAGACTTCGATATAACGCGCACAACGGCTCGACAATTTCCGTGAAACTTTTCCAATTAAATTTTCGCTGTTCTAGAGAAAAGTAATGCGGCTCGGAGCCGCTGCGAACTCGTCCGGATGCGGACGAGACTTGCGACGACGCCTGGTGATTGATAGTTATACCCGTTTACCCCCGGTAAGCCGCTTTTTCCTCGCTAAATTCCTGCATAAGTACGTTGAGCTCTTCGCTCATAATGCCTTCCACTTCCGGTCGCGCTTCTTGTCAACGATACATTAGCAAAACAGACTTTAGTTGAGGATTGCGATGGAGGAAGCAGAAAAAATTATACAGATTGTCTGGGAGAAAGATATTCGTGTGTATCTGGCAATTTTTATAAATGTATCGTAATCTAGAATACGCTCTTATCAATTTAGATTCTTATACGTATTCATTATATTTTTTACATGTACCAAAAATATAATTCATCTTGAGATCACTGTTTTCTTATTGTATTTCTTATTAAATAACGTCAGAAGCGCGAGAATCTCTCTCATGTAAATCTAGCATTTTGCAGATACTAATAATTTTAATGCAGATATTTCACAGCATTATTACGCGATATCACAGATATATGATTTTATAATACTAATATCAAAAATTTATAAGCAAAAATAGCCAAGAGAGGCAAGTGAGACAAGATTGTTACAAAATGCAAAAAGTATGGAAGAGGTTTTAGCTCGGCAGAAGACCATCTGCGTTTCTCTCTCAACCGCAGTATAGTTATTCGACAAAACATGAATGATGTAAGAGCATCGAGGTGCATTTTACAAATATTTCAACTCGCTCCCTTCGACTCTGTTACTATAATACTTTCCGTATCGCCATACCAGGTGTTAACAAGTATTTTAGATGCCATCGTAGATTTTAATCTTAGCTTTATTAATCTCCAACAAGAGAGAAGAGCAGTTAGAAATTTATTTCGCTACGAGGT
Source organism: Polyergus mexicanus (assembly GCF_030449975.1). NCBI lineage: Eukaryota > Metazoa > Arthropoda > Insecta > Hymenoptera > Formicidae > Polyergus > Polyergus mexicanus. The sequence goes on from NW_027223323.1 coordinate 7,445,690, forward strand.
GTGTGCCGCAATATATTATCAATACACAGAGGACATTATAAATAAATTGCAATATAAATTTAAAGTCCGGCGCGATATGTGTATATATGTGGGTGTGTGTGTGCGTGAGTTTATCGGGTAGCGTCGACGAGCCGGCAAGAAAAATTGCGGCTGTCCTGCAGGCAGCATGTAATTAACTCGAACAAGTCCTTTGATGTTTTTTCTCTCCGTCTCTCTCTCTCTCTCTCTCTCTCTCTCTCTCTCTCTCTCGCAGACTCTCCTTTTTTCTTTACGCGTAGCAAGAATTGTCAGAGCAGCAGAGCGGGCGCAGGCAGTCGGCTGACACGGACAAAGACCGCAACTGCCGCGGCGCCGCTTTGTTTCGCACAAAAGCCCCGCGACGCGTCCGGAAGCGAGAAAAAATAATGGGAAAATGTAATAAATCGCGTGATTAATTAACCCACATTTGCCTCGGCGAAATACATTCGCCAAAGGACACCTATTCTCGTTTGTGGATCCGCCCGATATGCTCGAATGTCATTATTTTATTTATGACAAAGTCAAAGATGCTATAACGCGCACCAATTCGTCCAACGCGGTTGAATTCGTAGTCATTAGTCTGCACGTTAACAAAATTAATAATATAATATATTTATTATTTTTAATTAAAATTTAAATAATATAATTCATTTATTATTTTTAATATCATATGTTTATTAATATGAAGACGTATATGTATATTTATATTGATATTTAAATTGATAATGTCAATAAATTATGCATAAAATTATGTTGATCTTTGTGTAATTAAAAATATGTCGATATTTGTTTTAATTAAATATTCAAATTAAATATTTAAAAACATTTAATACATTTATAAAATACAGAGAGAAAGAGAAAGAGAAAAGTAGAAGAAGAGAGAGCAAAAGGTTTTTTTAACACGTTTTATGCGATTCAAAAAGAAAATAATATTTGACGCGCAAAGAAAATAACGAAAGTACGCGTCAATGGGTAAAATGGAAAAATAAATGGAGAATATAGAATTGGCATCAGAAAAATTCGAATAGATCGATATACGTGACTCTTGTAATTCATCCGATATACATCTTAAATTTTATGTCAGCAACAACACTATTTTTCCTCTGCGCGGTAATAAATAGCGGCTGTCGATGAAACGCGTTTCCGATCGCCCGCGCTGTTTTGCCGTGACGAAGTATTACGACAATCTCGTAATTACATCGGCCGTTGGAACAGATGATATAATATAGCAGGAGTGTTATTACGGAAAACGCGCGCCCGCGTCTCTCTCCGCATGCGGATTGATTAATAATACACGGGTACGCCGGCGACGTAATTAAATTTGTCAGGCGTGAAATCTATATCGCGCGTGTTATTCCGATTTTACGCGCGTCGCATAGATCACACGGAACAACGATCCTTACACAGGGGCCGACAACGACACGTCCCACATCGCGCTGGCATCGCAATGACATGCATAATTCTCAGATGTATCCCGGATCGGCGTATTTTTCATTCTCCCGCATTTGGAATAATATTGAAAAATCTTTCGCGCGCGTGTAAAATATTTTCCCCGTTGCAAAATTTAATTAGAAATGCTAAACAAGGCATTATAGCGGTTAACTGCGGTTACTGCGTTACTTGAATTATACAGAATGAGTCCGTGCTCTTCTGACCCGGTATCGGAGAAAATTAAAAAATATGAATTTTGCCTTCACGTCGCTCGTTTAATATTATGAATAAATATTATTGCGGTGAAATAAAATGAATTTCTGGATCTGTGTATACCTTTGGCTTTTCGCGCACAAAAGAATGTTGCGAGGCGTTAAGCGAAATGTGAGGTAATCATAGCTTATATCGAGGTATCGATCAATAGTCTTTGCAAATCGCAACTTTGAGACCGATTGAAGATCGCGGTCCTTTGATAAGCCCGCTGTCTTATTTCCATTCGACTTCAGGAGTTCAACTTTTCGTAGTTCACATGCTCTATCAAGTTCTCTCTCTCTCTCTCTCTCTCTCTCTCTCTCTCTCTCTCTCTCTCTCTCTTTCTTCCTTTCTCTCGTTTTGAGAGGAAAAGACCCAACTCGATTTTGCCGACAAAATAATAAAAGAAATTCGTTTAAAATTCACGAGCCACGCTTTTCGATCAAAGGTTTCATTTGATCCGAGCGTTTAAGCAGGAACTAAAGAGTCCAAGATCTCAAAGTTAGGATTTAGGAGAATTTAAATCTTGGAAATCCTAAGATCAGATATTAGAAAATTTATAATATTATATACAATATCAAAATTAATTTTTTATCGTTATTTGAAGAATAAATTATTCGTAATAAAAATGGAACAGAAAAGTCTCGGAGATGGAGATAAGGCTGATAGGTCGACGTGACAGTAATTTATTCGGAAAACATTAACGTCACTTTTTCCATCCCTTTTTAAGATGATTTAAGAATGATTAGTTCGCACAGTTCACATTATGCACGAAGACGCTTCTGATAACATTGAGGCGTAACATTGAGACGCGATAAGCGCGTAGTTAATTCGGCCAGGCGCTATCATGCTCCAAAATCCGAATCCAAACTGCTTCGGGATGCGACGGTCCGTTGAATGTTTGACCGCACAATATTTGATACCGACGTCCGTAGATATCCCGCTTCCTGGATCTAATCGTGGCTCGACCCAGATAATGGCTGACAGAAGCAAAGCTGCAGAATTGTTCGCGATTTGAACGCACACGGATTTCAAACGAATATCTATGTGCAAAATGCATATACCCTGGCCGCATAGTGAGTGCATCAAATATACATACGGATTCTTCGATATTTGATAATTCCTCCCGATTACGTGACATTAACTAAATCATGCAAATCATTGCGCAAACACGCATATATACTCTTTATGTGTCGTATAGAATTAATTTTATCCCACTGTTAATTTTGAACAAATGCTTAAGTGTAAAATATTTAATAAACCGTGCAAATATAAATTAATTTATTAAAAATAGCAGCTTTAAATAAATTAAATTTAAAATATGCAGAATATATTGTATGTTGTCGACTCAGTTAAGCCGTGTGCACAAATGTCATCTATTTTAAAATTTCTTATTAATTTATTTAACTCCTGTCTATATAATTATATTATTTTAGAAACTAGATTTTAGCAGATTCAAAATTGTGATGTTTCAATATTAAAATGTAAAAACTCAAGAATTTAAAAGAGCTGTGATTTTAAATTAATCATTAAACGACAATTATAATTGTTTAATCGTAAATTTTATACGTATATATATATATAGATTACAATTTATTACATATCAATTTTAAAGCCATAAAATAATTTGTTTCTAAAGTGTGACGTGCTCACTGTCATCGGCGTGACAAATTGAAAAAAATAGCCCGGGATTGCTCGTCAATTCTATTTGAAAGTTGTATTCACCGACGTAGGTGCAAACAAGTGGTAGATTAATATCACGCGACAGTTTAATTGGGACGGCGTGGATTAAACTGGAAGCGCGGAAGGGTCAGCTGGACATTTTTCATGGCCAAGCCAAATAAATAGGACCGTCCAGTCCGGCAGTCCTGACGAACAGATAAATTCCTGTCACGTCGTCGTCCCTACTCCCATCTCCGCGAGGGCCTTCTGTCCCGTCGATTTATTCCAAAAATTGCAATAAAGTTAGCTCTGATAGCGGAGTGATTTTGCTCCAATGAAAAAAAAAAAGAAGAGAAAAAAAAAATAAAACCGAATAGAAATTGGCACGGCTCGTTTTCAATCGCGTTGCATTTGTACCATCGATTCGATCAGCTGGCGCAAAAGGGTCAACAATTGACCAGAAAGTCGAGGGATCAAGCGACATCGCATACCCGGAAGCAACCCCCTCCCTTCTCCCCCGAAGGCGAGGATCCTCGTCCTTCACCGCGAAGTAATCTCATCTCTGACGAGGGTGCGAAAAGAAGCGACCGGGGGATCGAAGAGAAAATTGAGGGAGGATAATATCCTCCGCATCCATTTCGGGTCGCAGTTTCGCGTGGCAGGTAGGAGGCAAGCTGGCTAAGTTCGTCCTTATTGTTCCGCGAATTGGATTCGACGGACTTAGACAGGAGTCTCTCTAGAAAATGTTGCGTGCGTTTCGTATTTGGCTGGTTAAAGAGATATCTTCTATCGTCGCTTAGGGACACTTTCTCTCTCTTTCTCTCTCTCCCCCTCTTTCTCTCGCGTAGGAAGGTACTTATCCACCCTCTTGCAAACTTTCGTAGTAGGTTCTGTGCGCTAACAAACTTACGTGAATCCTTCGGTATTTACGGTAAATCGCCTGCTGTTGTATGGAGCGCATTCGAAGGAAATTTGCGTCTTTAAGTCCTTAAATAGGATTTTCAAACTCGAACTTTGCTGGATCTTAGAATATTTGGACCGTGTATCTTTACTATCTCGTTCCTGTTTCCAAAATATGAAAGGAGAGAATTTAATATTAAATTCTCGAATTGTTACATATAATCGTTGCACGTGTCATCAGATTGTTTAATTGTCATACGTCAATTAATTGTATTTTGAATTCTTCCAACTTTCTGAACATATATATTTTAAAGAAATTTTTTTCTTATGACTCTCTCAGAGAGATTTTTATCCCACTCTCAGTTTATAATCCTTCTTTAACTAATATTTGCACTCATACGTCTTATGCTATCCATTATTATTTCTCGTAATAATGCCGATCTATGACTCTACAACATCAGCTTTTATCCAATTCTCTTTCTCTCTTTCTCGAAGGGTCACTCGGGAAGCTCCTAGGTGGTCTTCCGACGTTCTGTTTCCGGTAGAAACGACCATGGCGCAACAAACAACCCACGGGTTATTTGTCTTCGTTCGTTATACCGAGGAAAGCGAGTTGGAAGAAAAGTAGGGAAGAGAGGAGGGAAGTTAAGAGGGATGCGGAAATATGGGAGGGCTGAGAGGGTTATGAAGAGAATTCGCGAACGCAGCCGCAGCTGCGTCGCGCTTTCGAAAAAGCTCGTGCCGAGGATTTTGTTCAGACTGACGAAGAGATGCGGAATTTTGCCTCCGTTCTGAGGGAATTTTTCATTTAGCCCGCATTATTTATACGCACGTTTTGGCGACCTCCCAGAATTCTCCGCGAATGTTTCATGCGGAAATTAACGTGCATCTTTCTGAAAATGAAACCGCTTGTCTTAAGGATTACGCTGAATGTTGCATAGTGAAACTAGTTTACGCCCGAAAGAGTAATTGCTATTCAGTTTTAGAATTTATTCTAATCCAAAAATTATTTACATGCAAGAAAGATAGTTTCTGGATCGAAAAGTACACCTGCATCTAGATCTTTATACTGAATTGAAAAACATAATCTGAAATTCCACTTTATACACAATTATTATGCGAGAAATGCAATTTTCTTAATAAAGGCAGTCATTAATTTATTGATTTTATACTAAATTACTTTCAAAAATTATGATCTTTTGCTCGAACAAATTGGCACGTGACTATCAAATTTAAATACTTAATATCTTATTCATTAATTCTTAATTACAACTTTACATAATTTATATAACATTTACCGAGACAAAGGAAATTTTACGAGAATTAAGACTGTAATTATATATATATATATATATATATATATATATATATATATATATATATATATATGTATGTATAGAGAAGCAGCGAGTCCGATGGCGAGACATAGACGGAATTTCCGATAAATCGCCGGAAGGCAGCCTGCATTTATTAAGGCAGGTGCATCTGTATACAGGCTCGCTGGGAGCGTACTGGCGATTCACCTTCGATCAATCGCGGGGGGTTGGAACCGAGGTACTCGACGGTGGCCCCTTGGGTCCTCTCTTTGCCAGCGTCAGCCCCGAAACGCCGCCGCTTTCTGGCTAGTCAATTTTGCGGCATTGTGCGAGAAATATGGCGGAAATGGAGTTCTTCCGTTGATGTTCCGCGCGACTCCTCCGCGAGATACACCCCCGCTTCTCTCTCTCTCTCTCTCTCTCCCTCTCTCACTCTTTTCTTCCCGTCAATCTCATAAGAAAGCGCCGGCTCTCGTGAATAGCTTTCCGATGCTCGCGCACACACCAACGCCGTGTCTTCCTGCGCCTGTCATCCTGTCGCGGTGCATTCTCTTTCAGATGCATCACGATGCACTTGCTATTCTAGCGACTACAGTTGCCGTTGGACTATCTACGATAAAACAAATTTGCGAAGAACAGAAATCGCGTCAAATAAATATTAAAGTATAATTTATATTACAGATACATGTATATATTATAAATCGAGAAAAAATAATACCAATAAATTATATTTTTCGAAAGCATAATATCTCATATCAATGAATAATAATTATACTTTGATATATAAAATTTTAGTTTCGCAGCTATAGATGAATGCGTGTTTATCTCGATGAAAATGAAGATTCTCGTGTTCCCTTTAATTTAATTCCCGAAAAAGGAAAACTTTTCGAGAAATTAATTCAGGCAAAAAAAGTCTTTACATTTACTAATCCATTTTAAGAGTAGAAGCCTCCTGTTTCCAAATCCTTATAAGCTATTTTACTTTTAAATCTCTATGTATTCAAGTTAAAATGCAGAATCTTGTTAACTCGCAATTCGAAAGGCAATTACCCATGTTATTAAATTAAATTAACGCGATTTACGCAATTCTCGCAAATAATAATATTAAATAGCGGCGAGATTCTTACCATATCCGCGACGTTGAAATTGACAATTTGCATCCTAGTGCGAATTAACCAGCAAGCGTGTCGTTAACCGAAGACCGCATATAGTGTCACTGGTTATTCGTCGTCTCGAATACAGTTGGCTGGGATACGCAACGAGTCCAGGACGACACTGCACGGTCCAGGATTCCAACTTATGCCGGTAGTCGCGTTTATGTACACCCCGAGAAGTTGGCGAGAGCGATATCTCCCGACCGGAGACTATTTGTGTTTGCCAAGTAGCAATAATTGTGCCCAGCGCTGTGTCCAGACGCTGACGGCATTCCGCTATCCCTGAAATACTCGGCCACCGCCCCTACGAGAAGGGTCGACCCTCCTTAGAACTCTCATCCGGTATAATCGAATCCTAGCTTTGTCTTTCCATTCACGATCGATGCGACTCAAATATCCATACATAGCAGATTTGCTCTACATTGGCATTATAAGAGACAAGATTAAAAAGATTTGAGATTAATTTCCGTGATTGATAGTGCAAAGTTTCTATTAAAGATTAAACATATATTTTTATAAATTCTTTGTGCTTTTCATATATATGTACTGCTTTTTTTCTTTTTAATTTAAACTTTGGTGACGACAATTTCTATTTGTTTAAAAAATTGGAGTAAGATTTTCTTGAATTTTCTCAGTCTCCTTTTCCCTTTCTCTTTTTTTAATTAAATGGTAGATTTAGTCCATTTAATTCCCATATATTACAATATACATACAGGAAAAAAGAAAAGAAATAAAATAGATAAAAGAAAGCAAAAGCATAAACATGAATTATACATGAGAGATGAGATTATGAGAAAGAAAGAGAGAGAGAGATAAAGGACAAGGAAAAAGAAAGGTTCAAGAGACTAAATAATGAGAATTGATAATGTAAAGTTACTTTAAGATGCAATAAATTAATGCGGGTGAATTAAGGTTCAATTTGCAATTAAGATGAGTTAAATAACTGGCTCTGCAGAGCGCTGAATTGAAAGGAAGCAAGTTTGTGTCCGTGAAGTAAAAGCGCATACGTAAGCCCTTTAGAATCTATATTGTTTTCAATTATTATTTTATAAGTTCTTGTATAAAAATTCTTGCATTTTGTTTGCAAGTATTTATTCGCAATATTTAAGCGAAAAGAAAATATTTCGTCAGGCAAAAATAAGTTACAAATGTAGAAAAAAGTTTCTTTGTACGAGACTGTTTCGAGAAAATTAGATTATTTTTAACACGTTCGCGTTTATATATTTTTATATGTGTAATTTTGATTTTGAATTGCAAGCTAATTTATGCAAGCGATCTATCTGAAAACAATTAATTAATTATTAACAAATAGCGATAATGAGCCAAACAATATTATATTTACAATATTCTCAACTAATTCGATAATTTAATTAATTAATAATCTTATTCGATAATCTAGTTGATTGCCATATGATTATCATAATCTGGTAGCAATAATCTTATATACATTCTTTTTGCTTCTTAAATAATAATTATTCTACTTAAGTATAATAGAAGATATAGTTACAACTTTTTTTTTGTTAATTTTATAATCTAATATATTGCTTCTTTAATATATTATTGGTTAGAATGAAGAAGAAAGAAACATTACGCAATCTCATAATATTATATTGCTTGCTTGTATTTTCATAAACTAATTATATTCGTCTCTTTTATGTTTCAGGACACTGCGACGGAAAGTAACGAGATGTGATTACAAATTAAACTAATTATTAAAAAAAATAATCGCGTAATTGGTTTCATAAAACAATCGATGACAAGAGGAGGATGTACAGAAATTTCGCAAATTTGCGGATGTCGCGTTCGAGACATATAATGGTTACAAAACTGATAACTCATTATCAGCAATTAATAATTAATTGTTTTTAATAAATAAACATATTAAACAGAAAAAATGCCAGAAGACATTCTGGATTGAAGTCTGTGCCGCTATCGTTTCGATAATCCGAAAAGTCCCATAGAGAGACGAAAGGCCTAATCAAAGTCATGATTCGCACAAATGGTAAGTTTTAATTAATGTAAAATACATTATATATTATAAAATCGATTAAATTATTGATTTAATCATTAAATGAAGCTATAATTGATTTTCCAAAAAATAATGGGACAAAATTAAAAATTTAATTTTTGATTGAGAACGATACTGTTAATTTTATTTAAAATTAACGAAGGAATATAAATTATTGGCTCTTTTTCAAATTTAAATTTTTTTTGATATTGTTTTTGAGATCTACGTTTTTCGAAGAGAATTTTTGCTTCGTCTTTAAATCGTAAATCGACGAGATGGATTCGCGGCAAGGAGGTCGCATCATTGATAAGGAAGAGAAATTATCGGGGCGACTGACGGGGCCGAAACAGCTTATCTCCTTTTTCTCCACCACGTGGCTCACGAGGAAAACGTGGCGCCGTTACACAATGTTGAATTTCCTTCTCCTCGCTAGACCGATAAGTACTGATTTCCATAATGGCACCACGTACGAGTGCACTCACTTATCCCCTACCCTTCCTACCGCTCTCCTCAACTCCCTTTTCCATACTCCATCTCTTTGCAACCCCTTTATGTCCTTTCTCTGTCTGCTCGTGGAAACTTTGGGTCTCCGTAATCTTATCGCGTAATTCGAATTCAAAACTAGCGATAATCACAAGGGGACGTGATTAATTTTTTGATTTTATGACTCTTTATGCACATCAATGTCGCGACGATTTTACGCGATTCGATGCTGACGGTTTCACTGACTTAAAATTTTCCCCGTTTATTCTTTCTCGGTTATTATTAAAAATTTGCTAACCTGATCACGTGCTTCTTGATGTTGCATAAACATTTTTTTCTTAAAAAATTTACAATATATTAATAATATAAAATTATTTCTTATATTAATTATATAAAATTAATAATAATATAAAATTTCTTATTAATAATATAAAATTATTTCTTACTTCTTATTAATTTAAAGTTAAATTTTAGTAAAATGTTAAAGCGTGAATACTTAATTAAAGTATAGCTTTCGCAATAATAGTAGATTAATTAATTTACTTTAAGATAGAGTTGATTCCGCTAAAATACGACCAGTATATGACTTCTAGACAATGTCTTCTCGCGCTTATCGAAGTCTGTAACTCCACCCTAGTCATCCGCTCTTATCCCTCGCCTCTTGTCGCTATTTCCCTTCGGCTATTTTACTTTATCCTCCATCAAAGAGACGAAGCTTTCTGTCGCGAGATTAAAATTCGCCAGTAATCGAAGGACCGATAAAGGGCGTCGTTACGATCGTGCATCCTCAGGGTAGCCATTTTCAGAATATCGATTACTCGCATTGAAATGTATATTCGATTACTCGTTCCTTTCTTTATTGAATACAATCGTCATTTTCCGATTGTTGTAACCGCGGTACATATTAATTAAATATTGATATAGTTAATTGAACGGCCAGGTTAAATAAATACTACTATCAAACCGTATATAACCAAAACCACTGCGTCATGAAAATTAAAACTAACAAAAACACGAAATTAATTGATGCGATCGCGAGTAAGCGAAATAAAGTGCAGTGCCATTGGTTGCAACTTTGCTGGTTGTGACAATCTCGAATCGATACTAATTAACAATTATTATCATAAAATTACAATTTCGCCGTTTTGTCTTCTTATATCATTGTCCGTATTCATAGTTTTCTTTACTGTTGCTCAATTTACTTAAACTTTTCATTAACATTTAATTAGAAAGATATATCATTGATAATATATTATTTTAAATGTTTATAAAGATTTATTACATTAAAGTATTTAATATTGAGAGAGAAAACTATTTTTGAAAATATCAGATTAATCGCAAAGTTTAAAGCTACTTTTCGACGATTTTGTTGGAAAAATTGTCTCTCGTGGCAGGAAATTTTATTATTAATAACACCGGCAAATAATTTTGAAAATGACGAAAGATTCCACATTGTATACAGTATGCGTAATCGATAATGAATGATCTATGGAGCCGCGACATGCGATTATTTCCAGATAGATTCACCACCGGAACGGCGGAAACTCTACGGCATCGCAATTAATCGCGCGGGCGTAAATGAGAGACGATCGTCGCGGGACGCGGAGGTGATCCATAGATCGTGTCGGACGTGATCGGTTGCGGTTAGCGCGGGCGAGAGGTGGGTGGCAAAATGGAACTCTTCCCGGTCCTCGTTTACCTGATCGCCCTGCCGCCCGCCCTCTCGCTCTCCATCAAGAGCAAGCTCAATCCGCGGATCGTCCAGACGCGCTATGGCGAGGTGCAGGGTGTCACGAGGTCCTTCGAGTACGCCAAGTATCTCAAGCCCATCGACGTGTATCTCGGGATACCGTACGCCACACCGCCTGTCGGCAGCAACCGTTTTTCCCCGACGAGAGCGCCGAGTCCTTGGGAGGGAGTCAGGTAAAAGGATTTGTAATAATTTCGGAAAAAAAAATTCTCGATTTAATAATATTATATAAAATTAATATTAATTAAAATAAACAGCAATTATATTTTATTTAAAGGAAAGATGGATCAGGTGACCGAAGTGATTCGAATCGAGATGAAACTTTACACTTTGAAAGAATTTGAATCAAGATATTATGTTTGCTTTCCCATTTATTTCCCCAAGTAAATAAATCATTACGAATGCATGTCGCGCTTATCCGAAATTTCAAAATTTACTTCCAAAGTCGCGAACGAATTATACAAAGAGTTATGTTGAGGCTAATCAATTTTTAGTTTCGTAGCTGCGAGATTGATCGCATCTATAACTTTCTCGCAGTTTAAGAGGGCAGGTACTTATCAATTTTATAACAAGCACGATCTTCCCGAGATGCTTCAAATGCCGCGCAGTCTTCGTAACTCGAAGTGTCCGGGAGTATCGCGAGATACACAACATTCTAAAATTATGCCAAGATATTCCTTGGCGAATTTTTCGAATGCCAACGTTATATTGCTACTAGATCCATGATCGCATAACTACCGAGAACCTACTCGATTTTTTTACATAAAATAATATATGTGTGTGCGTGTAATATATGTATATAATAATAGATTAGTTTATTATTAATAAATATAAGATCCAATAAAAAATAAGATTATAGCTAAGTATATTATACAAAATTAGTAAAAGTAGGAAATATTTGTTATAAAATTAAGACGCTTCAACTTGAAATTTATTCTCGTCGACACAATGTTCGTTCTTATTGAATGCCCTGCGTATTCTACAATATATGCGAAACTTTGACAAGTTCGGTTAGTCGTAACGCACGAACGATTTCCGATTTCCTCTGCAGATTATCGGAATCGGTAAGTCCGGTCTGCCCCCAAAAGCTGCCGGACATCGCAAACGAGCAGGAAGCGCTCGAGCGGATGCCTAAGGGAAGACTAGAGTATTTAAAGAGACTCCTGCCTCATCTGCGCAACCAGAGCGAGGATTGCCTTTATCTGAACATCTACGCACCCGCTATGGGTGAGTACGAATTCTTCTTCACGATTCATAAGCGATGTCGCAATCATCGCACATACATTTACGACGCGTGTTATTTCCTTTCGTAAATGACATAAATTTATTATAGTCAATAAAAAAAGGCAATTTTTATTTTTATTTCAAAATCATGTCCGCTCGAAACGACAGTGTTCGACGTGTACCAAGCTCAAAATGCCTTCTTCACATCGCGCCAAAAGGAAGTGCAAAAGGATCGATCGATCAAGTATCGAAACTTCTTTATATATTATCTCGAGGGGAGAATTTTGTAAAGCGATTTTGTGTGCAGAACTGTGTATTCATCCTTGTAACGTATAGGATCCTAAGTCCTTTCAGATTTTTCAGAATATTTGAATAAAAAATTTCTTTGCATTCTTTAATTTATCCTCTCAAGAGATATTCAAGTAACAAAATCTGCAAACTTTGAAAAATTACAAAATTTAAGACATTTACTTTTGAAATTAAATCTCAGAATGTTTTATGAATAGAATGTAATAGAATGTAGTTTTTAATATAAGAAAATTTAAAAATATTGAAAAATTATAAAATTAGATATTCTTTTACGTCATTTAAAAAGGATTTAAATTATTGCGTATTGGACATTTTTTAACAATGTTTTTTTTTTTTTTTTTTTACTGGACAATATGGCAAATTTTAACATTTTCAGCAAAAAAATGTCATTCTTAACAATATTTTTTTGTCAACTAAATTATTTTTGCGCGTAGATATAACGAGCTCGATATATTCGCGTCAATGTTTACGAGGCGAAAAAAAACGGAATTTTAGATGAACATTAGCAGATGAAGTAATTTTTGCCCGAGTTAATCGCGTTGAATGAATAACGCGGAAATCTGTAAAGGGAGTGAAAAGAGTAAATGAAAAAACTGAAGACAGAAAAGACCGACGCCAGATGTTTCGTTCGTTACGTAAAGCCCCGATTAAAAAACGATTTTGAAGATGATTCACTGGAGTCCCAAATTAAATCACTAATCTAAGTTTGAAGGAAGTTTTCCACCAAATTGTGGATAGTACCGGATGAATTATGAGGGTCAGAAATAGATATCATTGACCTTTACGCGATGCATATATATAGCTATCTAAAATCAAGCTTCCTCGGGATTGTGCGAATTATTGAGTTTTCAACCGGACTAACGTCTGGCGAACTAGACACGCTCACCAATATTCCCCAGATAGGTCATACAATGGGTAATTAGTAGATAATTGCGAGATTACTTTTACAACAGCATCGCACGCTCTTTGAAAACGTCATCTGTTTTTAACTGTGGAGTTTCCTTACCCCCGAGTATCACCGTAATAATTGATGCGCATTTAAGTAATTTCTTTTTTATATTAAGGGGATACAGATGTTTATATCTATTTTTGAAATATAAAGATATTTTTAGAATAACATGAGCTGGTCACATTTGCCGTTCAATTTTCGGCTCCGAAATGTCGAGAGGCGCGAAACAGCGGAGAGAGAAGCGAGATTTTCTATTTCGCCAGAGAAAATTCAATGATATACGATTATTGAAACACCATTCACTCCGCTCGACATACGCAAAGACATAAAATGGTTCCCTCGAAATATTTTGTGGGATATGGCAGAAAGAGAACGTTCGACGAGAGATGTAAGGACGAAAAAAAGAAGTTGGGTGACGGCAATAAAAAGGGTTGAAGATGAAGAGGCGTAACAGCGAGGAAACATATTGCGTGTACCTGCCACGGTCTTCGACGTTGCCTCCGTGGCTGGAAACTGAAGAGAGTGACACGGAAAGATTTATCAAATATTTTTCATTTTTTCCGACGCGCACCACTTACGCTCGATCCGAAATTGCTCGCTCAAATCTCCACGCCATTACAAACTACGTAAAATATAGATCTGTAAATTCTCTCTAGTTTTTACCTGAGATTGTTATAATTGTTCCATAATATATTTAAGTTTAAATACACTGATTTGCTAGAATATCGAAGAAAATAAACGAAAAGTGTGTCAAAAATATGAAAGAAATTTATATTACACGCAACAATTTATTTTTGTTTTTTTTAGTACACGCTAATTAAATTATAATTTGATGTTGAATAAGTTTATTATTCGTGCTCTTTTAGAAAAAATTTTCACGATGATTTGCTTCCATAATTTCTTTCTTTAATACAAAATATCAAATTCCCATCTCCTCATCTAAAATTACAAAGCGAACAGAAGTTATATATTATTACATGATTATTTCAATCCCTTATTTATTGCAATTACAATAGTCGGCGATTAAGCTAATGTCTACTAGACCAACTTCCCGCTCGATAACAGCTTGCGAAGTAATAATTCTGAATCTCGAACTGTGCGTTCTCATGATCGGTTTCCGGAAAGTGCCATCCCCGAAGGGGATACATTTCCTTCGGCGCGGGTATTGTCTCTCCCGGATTCTTACGTAATGGAAATTTCTATCGAAAGTTCAGATCCGGTTAATGCACGCCGTCGTCGGCACTTGTGCCCTTCTCCCCCGCCGCGGGTGAATTCGGGGGAAAGTTTCCGTTTTCCTTGGAAGACTCGCAATTACACGGCCGCCTGCACTCACAATTCCGACGACGATAGGTAAAGCCCCGATATCGAACGTATGGCGGAAGCGAAAGAGAAAGAAGAAGACGAAGAAAGGGGGAGGAGAGGAAGAAGGCGATGAGTTTTCGAGGCGCGAACTAATAATCGAATCCACCAACTTTGCAGAATTTGTTTCAACTCTCGGAATACTTTGGAATAAGGCTCTACTCCTCTGTCTCTCTCGTCTCGTATCTCGCGAGTATCATCCGGTAAGGAGTGTGCGTGCGTGTCTTCTCGCTTTTTTTTTTTTTTTAAGCGAAAGTACGGCTCGAGAAATGATTTGTTCGTCTCTCTTTCTCGAGATTCCTCGAGACTCGATCGCGGTATATTTTCATAAATATCCATATAATCGACACGATCCGTCCGATTGTACAATCCAAGAGATCAAGTCCAATTTCTAAAGAGATTGAATAAATCTCGAACGATTCGAAATAAAAGATTAAAGGAGAGATTCCGCGACGCCTTGCCAAAAATAATTCTCAGATATATTTTACGGCACATTTTGCAGAAATAACTACGCGACATTATACTCGCGTGTAGCTCGCCAAGGGAAAACGACAGGAAATTTAATGCGGGAAGCCGAGAGAAATCTCACGATCCTTGCGCATCCTTTCTCTCCCCTATCAATGAAAGAGAACGTCACGAGTGCGGAGTGCGCATTCGCTCAACTTCCGGCCCGAAAAGGCATTACTAATAGCTCTCGTCGCTGTGATTAATGACGCTGAAGTGCTACTCCGTTTAGTCGTTTTATTAATTACGCCGGATTACGAAGGTCATCGTCTCCACATGGAGACTGCAATTTATTACGGGCGATGTTGCGATCGAGACGACTGATATAAGCTTGTGCATATATCGCGGCAAGCATACAAAGATTTGTAAAGGTCTTTGTATAAAATTAATAATATATATAATAAATAATAATAATCTTTCATAAAAAAAATAATATCTCGCGTCTAAATTTTTTTAAAAATTAATTCCGATTATACTCAATTTTTTTCTCTCTCTCTTCCCTTTTTATCTGAAAATAATCAAAAATTAATCTAGCCTTTCCGTGTTTTGCTCGGATCTAAATAAAGGATGTTACTACTTTCTTGAGCGAGCCAAATGTCCCGCAAATTAAAAATTCAACGAGGGCAAACGAAATTTTCCGCTGATATAAGAGAATACCGCTGTATTTAATTTTACATCAGAGAGATTAAAATACTTGAGCGGCTCGAAAGGTTTCCTTTGCCGGCTGCTCATCTCGAAAGGACAGTATAATAAGAAAGAATATCTAGGATCATTTCTCCGGAACTGTGGACTGTTTTACGATACAATTTTAAAGTCGACGTTCTCTCGTCTTACTTCGCTGCATAATTCAGGAAGTTCCGCGAACAGGAAACGGCAGGATAAAGCAGTGGGGATCGATTCGCTGCTGATTTAATTATCTTTTAATGAAAACCGAGATTCTCTGACCCGATGTTGTAATTTTACACCACGTTCACGAACTGCGCAAGCTCGGAATATAAATGGTAATTAAGGCCTGCCAGATGGACTGTTGCGTTGCGTTATTCCGGCCGATATAACCAAAATACGCCGCAGCTAAATAAGGTCTGACAGATTTGTTAACTTTACTAGATTTATTGCTGCTTTCCATCTCCAGATTGCTTGTCATAGCTTCTTGCGGATTTGTTAATCCAATTAATCTTGCCACAAATTTTAAGAAAGTAAGACGCTTCCATATAATTCTAATTTAATCGAAAAGTTTGAAATTGCTGCAAAGATTTAGAAAAATATATTTTAATCCTCTCAAGAGAAACAATAAAATTGAAGAATGAATTTATTGGAGAATAAATAATGGATGAGAATAATCTTCATCTACGTTATTCGATTAGATTTTTATTACCGATATTGTTAATAAATAGGCTAAATAAAATAAAAGACTTTATTTATTTATCTCAGTCGGTATATTTTTCCTCGATTGGAGAATAATCTATGTAAGATTTGCTAATGCTAAAAATTAATAATTCTTTGAAACCGTGAAATATCCCAAGTGCAAAACTAGATGCGGAAAATTCAGATTCTAAACCACTCTAAACATAAGATGTAGTTCGAGAAACGAAATCAGTAATACATTCACAATGCGACGCACTGAAGCAAAACTATTTTAATTGAACGAGTGAAACTACTTTAATTAAGGACAACTATTCTCCGTTGGAAAGGCGAATTTTCCCTCGACACCGGAGAACAAAGACAACTACATTTCACCCGGACACTCGGTGATGTTGCCAGACATTCGGGTAAACGCGGGCGTGAATCTCGCGCGAGCAGGTATAGTTTCGGAATGATTTTGCGCAAATTAGCGGCAGCTAATGGGCGTAATGGCATCCTCTCATGCGTAAAGGATCAAATCCTCGCGCCGCTAAAGTAATTAATTATCCGTGGAATTATCAATAGCGCGATCGCCACTTGCGTCCTGCAGTATAGATCAGCTTGTGTTCTCCTGGCTCGTTATTTTCATTACATCCGTCATGAAATACGAAGAGGCGGATTCTCCGCTTTGCTCTGAATCGTATATATCGATTCTAAATGTTTCGCGTCCTTTCTTTGCTCACCGAAGAAATTATAGTTTTACGATTACAGCTTCGAAGATTTAAAAAGCGAATAACTCACCCATATATCTGGGCGCTTATGTATATCTCAAAAAATTTGATAGTCAGCCCGACATTTCATTTAAATATTATTAAAGTTTGTTTCGGAACGTTAAAATTCTCGAAATATTAAAAAAATTTTACAAAACACCTTTCTGTTATAATTTAATATCCTTAATTTAAATCCATAGTTTAAATCTTGAAATATTTCAATATATTCAATATTGAATCACAGATATTGTACAAATTCTCACAATGATACAATTAACGGAGATTGTAATCGATTAGAAGCGCGCAAACATATTTCCGGCGCAAACGTGATGGCGTAATCGGACTTGTCACTACTGGCAACATCGATTCTGTCCTTCGTTGCTAAGCAATAATTCTCTGCTATCGCTCGCGATCTCTCGAGCAGAACACTAATTCGTCTCCTCCGTCCTGCCGACCCCTCGTCCGTTCTGTACTTCCGGATTTCAATTTCCACCATGTCTGCCATTATGCACATGATCCGATCAAACTGAACAATGCAGTCAATGCAATGTAAGCTGACGATAAATATATAATTTATAAATAATAAACGAAAGTAGAAAAAAAAGATAATTT
This sequence comes from Polyergus mexicanus, assembly GCF_030449975.1. Lineage (NCBI taxonomy): Eukaryota > Metazoa > Arthropoda > Insecta > Hymenoptera > Formicidae > Polyergus > Polyergus mexicanus. The sequence continues at coordinate 7,463,732 of NW_027223323.1, forward strand.
ATTCCTTTCGATTGTTTTAAAGAATTTATAAAAAAATTATATTATATAGAGAATGATGAAGAAAAATTATTGTTTACGAAGACATCAATGTGAAAAAAAAAAAATTGTAAAATGTTTTCATTCTCTTCATTCTTTACTCTTAAATTTTTTATTTTAATTAGATAGAAGCAAAAATTAATTAGATCGCTCCTCTGTACGTACATATGTACATTCGAGTGCATTTTCGAGTTTCAGGAAACTGGCGATGTTTCTTACTGCTAATGATTACTTGCGAGTTTGGGACGGATCGACTTCTTGTCCAGCATGTTCTAATCGCTTTCTTAATGAATCCTTCTTAATTATACCGCCTGCAGCTGAAAGGAGCACAGGTGCAATCATTTATCTCGTAATAGCGGCATAATTCACGCGAGTGAACGTCGCGTGGTCGGTTTGCGAGGTCCTCGTCGTCTTCTCAAAGGGCCCTCCAACTCGGTCCTACGATCCTCTCTTCCTTTACCGGAGTAACCCGAGTAACGCATGGGCTTTGCGGATTAATTAAGAATAATTAAATTTCCCCTGCGTCCGATGAAAAATTTAATTTAGAGTTTTTCAAACTTCTCTCCACGAGAACGCTCCTCCGATCTTGATTTTTTCGTCCTAAGAAAAATTACAGGAGATCAAAGATCTCTCATCGTCTTCTCGCAAGACTAAAGCCGCATAGTTATTGTTTTCATCTACCGATAATTAAATTTCTTTCGGCCGACAAATCACGGAGCTTCTTAAATCTAATTCGCTTAACCGATAATCCCCCCCCCCCACCCGCAATTTCTTTCTCCTAAAGGCTATTATAAAAGGCGCCATTATGTTTTTGCCCTTCGCCCTGTCAGCCTAAATTAACGGATTCTTTTTTAATAAGAGAAGAGAAATAGTTTATGATTTAAGAACAAATTGCATTTTTAAAACAATTTTGGAAAAAGAAACATGATTTAAATAGTATATAAATCAAATAGTAATATCTATAATAATATCTATAATAGTAATGTCTATAATAGTATATATCTCAAAATGAAGTAAAAACTTATCACTCACTGTTCGATACGCACAGCAGCGGAATTGATAACATCTACGTTGATCTGTAACATACAAATATAAAATCCAAATTATAGCAGCACCAAAAGTAATTAATATTTTTAAAAATAGTTATCGTACGCGCTGAATATATTCTATTCAATGCATACAATAATAAAGAGATATATTTTATATAATGAAATATTTTTATAAATTCTAAAAAGGGATTATTTTTTTTTTAAACAACGAAAATTAACAGAATTTATATAAAAATACAGAATATAAATATTTAACAGTATAAATTCAGTTCTTTTTATTTGTGATAAAATGTAATTTTAAAAAAATACATGAAAATAATCTAAGCTTTATACAATGTCTGCAGTAATTTTGCCAAATGGATGAATGCAAATATGAAGCTGGTAATGAACAAGAACTTTTATTTAATTCTTTCCCTTGTTACCCATTATTTGTCGTGCGTTATAAAATTTACGACTGATGCACTTCCACGGCACGCCCTATTTTCATCGATGATTTCATCATATTAATTATACCGCGTATTTTCCATTGTTTATTAATAATGCACATTGGCGGTGCCGCGCGAGCGCGCATTTTCGGATGAACTGTTGCTTCGCACGTGTGTAGTCGTCAATTATGTGCAGTTATTAATTACACCGACGTCGAATATTAAAATTCTGATTAAAACGCCGATTACCTGTCGCACACGCATGTCGACGTATAAAAGCTCCCGAATAATAGTAAAGTGCATTACATTAGAGCACACACTATAAATGAATGTCGAATAATTGCAACGATAACATATTATAGCCCGCATGTATATTTGTATCATTCGTTAAATCTTTTAAAGTCAATTTTAATTAAAAGAGATGTAAGATTGAAGCAATCTGAATTTTTTGTTACAAATTTTGTTAAACGCGATAACTGTTTATAATAATAAATAACGTTACAAATGAGCAAAGTGAATTTCTCTAGAATTTGATAAATAGTTATAATTGCAATAATTAAAAAATACTCGTTGTTGGAATAAATATGGTACAGAATTACGAATTAAACAATGATATTAACGGCAAGCGACATTCTTTCCAAATAACTGCATCGTTATCTATAATCATAAGCATCGTTATAAATATTAAATATAATTTACAAGCTAAAATATGTGTAATAAAATTTGAACCATATGAATTAATATAATGGATGGCAGAATAAAAAATATGCAAAATAAAATAGCAGGATAAATTTAAAGATAATTTTAATTATATTTAATTTATAATAATTCCTTTCAGCACGAAGAAAAAAGATAGAATCAAATTATAATTTTAAATATGTATTATAACAGAGTTAGCTATTTAAGCACAATACTTTACGTCAGAAAAGTATTTTGTTTAATGCTCGCTGCTTTATAATGTTTCTATTCCTGATTTAAAATCTTTTTTCTCCAGCAAAGTTGTATTTTTAAAGAAAATAATTTTAAATAATATTGTCAACAAGTTTCTACTTTTACCAAACATATCCTTACATAAATTGATGACATTCTTATAGTGAGTTCGCCATTGTTGGCGCACAAAAAGCTTTTGGACTATTTCACTTACAGTCCGGCATAAGGATTATCTTTTTATGGTGGACGCTGTGAATTATCAAATATATATTTCCACGATTTTCTCTTCCTTTCTCTCAGAAGCATTTTCGTGAAACTCGAAGCACGTACGTGCTAGCGAAAAGCACATCATGCTGACTCCTTCCTATTAGCTCCTCGACACATCCGACGGAAAGTGCAATGTCGGTTTCTGTTTCCGGATTTAAACCGCCTATGTATGTGTGTATGTATTTGTGTGCTTATCAAAAACTTTACTCTTCTACTTGAAACTCCCAAATAAACTTTACAATTTTAAGAATTTCTTAAAATAATAAGGAAAACAAGATTTTTTAGCATTATATGTGACTGTCAATTGACAAAAATAATTTCTTTTAAATTAAAAGTCTAATTAACAAGTTTAAAGCAATATTTGAATAAAATAAAACATTTGTTGAACCCGCAGGAATGAAAATTTCTGTTCTTCGCGAATATTCTACGACACGTATCGATCGACGAACACATCGGTTCTTGAAGATTAAATGACTTTAAAAAAATGCATAGATTCCTCGAAAAACAACGAGGCCCGTTCACGTGGCGTAGTAGATACTGTAATTCCGCGAAAACATTATATCTCGTCTTAAGCGCTTTCATTTGATTGATCGACGAGCAAACCACAGTCGGCGTCGGGGGCGCCGAAGTGATCGATCGCCCTCGTCTTCGACACAATCGCGAATTCCCGCGGTTCGTTTTCCCGTTTTCCCGCGATAAATCGCTTCACTAAATAATTCGCGTATAAAACTAGCACGCGATCACGATTAGACGTTCGAAATCTCCGGATCCTTGGATTTCCTAATCCACCGTATTTTCTCGTAGCTCGGATCTCGTGGACGAAACTGAGGCAATTTGAAATGGAATGATTTTGATGGGATTTTCCGTAAACGAGAGATGAAATGTTATTTTTATAGAGATGAGGGGACAGAGAGAATGAATCATGATTCTCAGCAAAATACAGAAGCTCGCAAATATAAAACATCGAAAAAGTAAGACAATAAATTTAACATAAAGAAAGCTCTATTTACAATTTTTTAAAATATTTTGGAATAAAATGAAAAGTACATAGATTTTCCGAGCACTCTTAGAAATTGATTGTCAAGTTGATGGATATAATTTTTAATTATAGTGTATAGAGATCGTTTGTGTACCGAAACTTTGCTTTCCGTGAAACTGAACTTGGTCATCCCGAACGCGAGTTCTAAGACTCGCTTGTACGCGCTGGTACTGCGTTTGACTGTGAAATATGGCGCCACACCTTCTCTCGCAGATCGGGCAAGTATTGTCACCCGGCGGCCTTGTCTCGCGATTTTCCTCGCGTCGTTCTGCTTGCGAAGAAGGATACCCCACCCCCTATTTCCGGGACGACAGCTGACGACAGTATTTACACAAGTATGTGATTCGTATGATCTACGCCTGGCTGATTCCCCGCAAATACGGGCACGACGAGACCCGAGACGTGGGCCAAAACTTTCCCACCGATTCGGTTAAGTGCTCAAAACAGTTGCCAACATCGACCACCCGCCACCCCTCGAGACCCGGAGTCGGAAGGACGTAAAAAGGCGGGACGGGAGGGCGAAGTCGTCCAGGCAAAGCGGGAAACCTTTATTCTTGCCGAAGGAGCAGTGCGGCGAAGTAAATGGAAGCGTTCGTTCATCATATAATCACGTTTCTACCAGTATACATATCTATATTGCGCGTAACAAGGCACCCTGGTTTCTCAAACAATCGCGAACAATTCTTCGATCGCATTTTCCTTTATCGAACAAAGGAATTGTTCACCACATGTAAAAGAATAACTTTGATTTTACGTCAGATACAGAGATTTTTCCGTCTTTGTCATACGCCCATGAAAGAGAGGAACTACATTTTTATTTTGAAGCAATTTTCTTGCCCTTGAACTCGGGAAAAATTCTTGATGAAATTCAGCGATTAGTTATTTTAAAAATTTTTAAGGAGAAAATTGTTATATTGTATTATATAACATTATATCGTATAATTCGAGAAAAATTATTGGAAGCCAGATAGAATCAATATTATCTTATTGCAAAAGTCAAGAAGATAGAAAGCGTTAGAAAAGAGTCTTGCCAAAAGCTAGTGTACAATAGAGAGATTCGCATCTCGCTCAAATATTGTTATCACATGGCGCAAAGACTTGATTCACGCGGATATAGCTAAAGTGTTGGCACTCCGTCGAGAACAGAACGAGATCGAGATGTAAATAAAACGATAACTTCTGCGGCATCCACCGGTTTTCTATAGTATCCCTAGTACCTGGAATGCGCTCCTTTCTGGCAATGGTCCAGAAGACGCATAAGATCCGGAATCGCGTGTCGAACTATCAATCGAATATACGGCTCTCTTTTTCACAATCTGCTAGGTGCTTATGTCAACATCATGCGCGCGATATCTGTCTTCGGGAATCAATCGGAAATTATTTTCAAGCCCATAATGTCAGGAATATAATATTATTTATTATTATTCATTGCTTAATCCGAGCGTTGCGACTTTGGATAGCTCCCAATTTTTACATCTGTAATTTTTGGGCACTGCATTAACATAAATGAGCATCGATAAACTAAAATGAATTTAACTGAACAGAAATATAATCAAAATAAAATATTAATATTTTTGGATAAATACATATATGTGTACACACAGAAAAATATTTCTCAATTGCTAAGAAAAATGATTACTCAGTTTACTTTACTTCTTTTGAGAAACAGTTATCTTTAACAAAGAATATTTTCTTAATAATAGTCTCAAAATAGACTTGTCACAAACTCTAGAAAAAACTTATTATCATGTACTCAAAGAAAGTAAATATTTTCTCTTGAAGAATATTATTATATTTTATCGAAGAAAAGTCAGAGATATGGTTAACTTAATATAAAAAAATTTATTAGGTCAGAAAAATTTAGTGTATTTCTTTCAATTATATAATTTAATATTCTTGATTGAAGTATTAAATTTACTAGGATTTAGAATACATTTTGAATAAATTTTGACGCTTATAATGAACTTATGATAAATTTGCGGATATTTGAACTTTTGAAATACTTGAAACAAGTAATATTTACTTGTATATAGTATGTATTTTTCTGTGTGTATAAAAGAGAAATTAGCATTAATAACATAATTAATAATAAAAATTAAAAAAAATTATTAATTTTGTACATTTCGAGAAATCTATATTGAAAGGAATATGCGGTGAATTTGGTTCTCTCGTAGCTGTAACTTCAGAATTACGAAAGAGCATAATAGTACCATTTTCGAAATTGACGTTATTTGAAAGATTCATGCATAAAGGGAGAGAATCGAGTAATCTCTTCAATACTTAGAGATACGAGCGTCTAAAGTTTTCATTATCGAGAAATGGAAACAGCATCTTATTTCGGCGAGAGAAAAATTCTAAAAAAGATTTTCTGAAAATTTATGATTGCCTGATTTTCTTCCTTCATCCCTCTACGCATCTCTCAATCCAGAAATATTTATTTCCCGAGATCTTTCGATCCCTTTCAAACGAACGGGTACAATATAACGAGCAGACGAGGTAAAAGCCGGTAAGCAGGGCCGTAACGTGCGAAAGCGATTTTATTTCGCGAAGAAGGCTGCAACATTGCAAACTTTGTGTCTCCGCGTCTTCGCGCCTGCTCGACAAAATTCTTTGTACATACCTTACGCATGTACAACATACGCGATACATGAGGGTGTGGGCCCATCTTATCGTAACGCTATGTGTATCTCCCTTCCGTCGACAGTTTACAAACCCTCACGGAGAAAAAAAGGAGAGTTTCCAGGCTTACCCTGATATGCATCCCGGCTAGATGGCGAGAGAAGGGGTGAAAAAAGGGCTGAAAATACAAAAGTGAGCAAACACGGCTCGTAGTACGCGGAGGATAAAGTCGCTGTGGAGTAAATCCACACCCTTCATCTACTTATTTTACCTTCAATCATCCAACCGACCAACACTTAATATTTTCCACCCTCGTCAATTACTTGTGCAAACATTTGAAAGTGGTAACAAAATTGTCGCACTCATTGAGCAAAAATATTTTCAACTTTAAGGCAGAGGAAGGAAATTTTTGTCAAGTCGAACAAACATCGTGGTAATTGCTTATCGATTCGCGGAGAAGTGAAAAGTGTGTAAAATTAACGAAACGAGAAATACAAATTTAAACAATTATCGGAATAATTTTCTAAATTCTTATGAGCTTCTAGACAATTTTATTTTATATATTATTGTTTAAATTTTTAGCTTCTTTGATATTTGATTTTTCAAGTTAACTAAAAAAATACATTTTATATGAAAAAATAGAAATCTTTGTAATTGTACGAGTTTATAGATAATAACTTGACATTAACTCTGTGCTCTCGATCAATATGGTACAAACGGAAACGTAAACACACATCGTGTCTCTCGTTATATACACTAACTTACGTTATATGCACAAAACTAAATTAAACGGTCGAGCAGAAGCTTACCGTCTCGCTCGATTTCGACGAGCCATCATAATCATATTTTTTGTTATTATTTTTAAAAAATTTTTGTCACCAAGAAAAATCCAAGAATTCTCTCTTCTCGACTACATTAATATAACGCAACATCCGCACAATTTTGTTTATATTGTACAATAGAACCGGTGAGGGAAAATTGCGCGGCGAATACTAGGTCTTCATTTTGTATTAATGAATTTTTGGGTTGCAAATTTTTACAACAGGATAGAGGGGTGGGACGAGCGCGCCCACGCTCTCGCCGATATTGTTGCAAGCCGAGACGTTATATCGGGCGATATATAAAGCGCAGATATACGACATTGTAATCGGCTCCCTGAAGGATAACCTCGTTATCCGACGCAGGAAGTCGCATCCAGGAAACAGACTTTTTCTGAATTCCAATTCTCCGCTACCGGATCTCCGAACGCGCTTCCCAGGACAAGCAAATGGACTTTTAAATTGTCCGTCGACTATGAAAAATATATGATTCACGGGACGACAAATGGTCACACTATTATATAACACGAGGTAATTTTGCGTGAATAGAATAATTCACAAAAAGCTTGCGTCACGAAATTGGGGGGGAGGACGAGAGATTCTGTCAGAAAAATTCTGTAATAAAATTTTTTCCAAGTTTAATCGTAAATCCAGTTAACAAGAGATAAAGGATACCTACCAAAATTTCACCGATTCTATCAATTTAAATTTAATCTCTGTTGAGATAGTATTCGGTCAGGTGCGAATCTAATTTATATAATTTAAATTATCGTGCAAAATAGAGAAATATGTTTGAACCGATATGTTAATAACCGAGTAGTTGGGCATTCGCCCCTCGCTTTAAGCCGATCGAAACGATTAAACGGAATTAACGAAGAATGGCGGGATTACTATCAGATTGCTAGTCGTCGCGTGTATTCTGTGGCAGGATCAAGCCGTAATCATCCTGCGAACCGCGACAGCAATATGTCGCGGGAGATTCTCTCCCGGCACTTGGATTCGTCGACGATGAAAGTTCGTGGGGATTTACTAAAGCAATTTAATAGATCGGGATCGAGCGAGTGACGGCGGACGATAGATTTTAATTGAATTATCGACGAAAGTCCCGATGCGCGCGTCAGCGCAAAATATCTGAGAACTGGCGCGAGTTCTTGCTTAAAAGTATCGATGCCCGGCGCGACTCCCCCAATGCAAAGTGAGAGAGAATTGTGTCACGAGTATTGAACCATCCAATTGAGGCAAAATGTTTGCCAACGCTGAATAAAACAGCATTGCAACAAAGAAACTATCTCCTTTTTATATTGCAACTGCATCGGCGTGTCTTTTTTTTCTTTTCATCTAGATTTCTACTCTTGTCCTTTTCTTCAGAAATTCATTTCAACTTCTTTTCGTTATCCTCTCCAATCGGGGATCGAAATATACGATTGCAAGATTAAAGCTTAGAACGTCAAGATCGATTAGGCGCATATAATATCTCATTTATTGTATTACAAAAGTATAATACAGTCTCGCAGAACAAAAATTCACTTTTTTCACCAATGTAATGTATAAAATTCTAAAGTTTTTCTTGGAATCATAAAACCGTCATATGTATAAATCTTTGAATTTTTCGAGCTTGATATTTCGTTGGACATTTCATTCTTCAAGAGGATTTGGGAAACAAATTCCTTCTATCGGTGAGGAATCGCGCAGTATCTGGAAAAGAAAGCTCCCATGAGGATATCGACTCGAGGGTGCGTCCTACAAATTGGCAGAAAATTTATAGTGTTCGATGATGTCATGTCCGATGGTTCTGTTAGGGTCTCTCGCCATCCTTGACCGATTGCTTAACTTTGAATTTACTGTTATCTGTCTAAATATATGTCTGACATATAAAACGAACTATACATTTTCAAGTAGTATCAATACTGTACAGAAATTTTTTTCTTATTTTTCCGAGACTTTTTCAATTCAAATACAATAACAAACAATTTGATATAATTGAATGATATGGCATATTATACAATATTATAAAGAAAATGGAAAATTATATATAATATTTAACATTTTATCGGCATTTCAAGATAATTATTTTTCTATATAGCTTAAATTGCTACATTTTAGCATTGGTCCAATTTTAATCGATTTGGGGAACAATGAGGAACGTTTGCATGCCACGAATTTTCGAATTTAGGAATTAGGCACTTTTACGACTTTTAACTCGTTAGGCATGCGCCAAGGATGCAAAAAAAGGGCAAATGCGTCGACGATTCCCTCAAAGCAATTTAAATTCCGCGCCGATTCTGTCTCCTCCTTTCTCTTAGAAAGCCGATCCATTCACTTTGTCCTCTCCAACTGGGATATCCTTTTTTTATTCTTGTACCGATGCACAATGAAAGTCAAAGTCGTCAAAGCTTCGGGATAGCGTCTGCGCCCGCGCTTCCTGAGCTCCAAAAGTGGAGGCGAGCGAGTTTTTCATGAGATCGAATGCCAATACTATTCGCGGACGTCGGGAATTTTAAACAACTGCTGGAAAGTTCTCACGTACTGCTACAGCAAGAAACGAAGGAAGGAAGGAAGGAAGGTAAGAACTAGCGAGACCGGGAGAGTTTTCTTTAATTCCTTTTAATTCGATGCTTTTAGAGTCTCGTGCAAAAGAATGCAACGAATGTCTAATATTCTCTGCGACGATTGTTCCTTTCTCTTTAGCGATTATAGCGGAACATGTCTGTGTTTATAATTGAGTTTTGTATCTTACGACTGTAAGATTTTAAGAGCGATTTTTTCGAAGTAAATTTCTTCAAAACATCGAATCAATCTGGAGCTGCAATATTTTATTCCTCGAATTGAACCCGTAAAATTGTAGATATGTAAATCTCTCCGGAGAGATACAAAATAAATTATTTTTATTCCAGTTTAGAACTCCGCTTTTTGCATTCCATCCCGTTTCGACTTCGCGAAGCGAAGAATTTCCACAAAAGTAAGTTTTTATACCAAAGCTATATCAAAATTTTGCAAAACTTATTTATTCCGCTTTGAAGTTGAATTGAAAAATTGAATTAGAAATGATCTTGAAGAATAGACTCTTGAAACCCCTAGTTCACGGAGGATAAAGATATAAACCTTTCTCCAACTCTCTCATTTTACTTAACGAAAGATAACCGCGGAGAAGAATTAAGTCAACGTAGAAGAAGATAACGAACAGCACAGTATACACGTGTGAAGAAGAAGATGGAAGAGGTTAAAATTATAATTCTCGCTCTTCGGGGAGGTAAATCGTTGACACTTTGAGACAAAGTACGCGCGATAAAGCTATCGTCTCTACTTTAAAGTTTTATCCCGTCATCGTATCTTTCTTAATTACAAAGTATGAAACCGCGCCGTAAAATACACAGAGAGCGGAAGCCGGTGAGAAATTCACGGTTCATCTACTACGTAAAGACGGTTAGGGACCATATAGATGCGCGGTAGCCCTCTCATATAGTCATGGACTCTATCTTTGAAGACAGTTACCGGATTTTAACCCCTTTCTCCGTCCACGGCGTAACGATTTTCCTTCCGGCAATCTGTGACACGTCGGATGATAGTGATGCGTCGGGAAATTTATCAGAAAGGTACTGGGTGACTCTACAAAATCAATGGAGCAGCTTCCTTTCAACGATAGCTTTGACTATCTTTTTTACGAGACTACAATAAGAGATACGCGGAAAGCTTTTTAATTAATGAAACGTTGCCCTGTCCTTTGCGCGAAATGAATCGAATCGGTTTTATTCAGTCACGCCGGCCGAGATGATAATATCAAGCATATTCGATTGTATTGTATCATAAATACGTCCGACGGAGTAACGATTGCTCGCAATCTCGCAAATAAATGCGACAGAAAAAAAATGCCGAAGGGGGAAAACGGCGAGAAAGCGTAAATGTATTTGTTTTTAAACCAATGCTGGAAATACGTTGATTAATATCACGCTATTAAATTATTACTTCGACGATATCGCAATATCGCGGGTCAATGAATATAAAATCGCTCTTTGCAAGAATAATTAACGAGTATTGCGTCACCGATGGCGTTTTTACGATTGTGTTGTCATGCCACGATACGCGATGATAACGGAGATTTGCTCGCATTGTGAAAAAATAATACATTAATTTTAACTCTCGTGCAGCACATGTATAAGATATTATGATTGAAATTATTGTCTCTTTAATAATAATGTCGTATTTTTTTTTTTATAGAACTCTATTAAATCGATTCTATATTGACTACGTTAAAATTGAAATGAATTCTTAAGTTCTTTTCTTTAGCGAGGACAATACGATTGTATTTTATGTTGTAGAAATAGTGTGTGTCATAATAATGTTCAATGTTGAATGAAAAAAGACGGAAAAAATTAAACGTTATTAGCTAAAACGTTAGCAAAAAAAAAAAAAAAAAAAAAAATGTATATTATGATACCACTTGGCAAATTAATTTTTATCGTCGCGATGAGACATTCTGATTTTTCGCATCAAGGAAGGGAAGAGCCAAAGATTTTTAATAGACGTTGGACACACTTTGATTTCTCTCATCTCTCCCCTTTCTCTCCCATCTTTCTTCGCGATCAAATACTCCACTAACTCTTAGCGGAGTCTTTCAAGAACATGTCGGTCGCTCTTCTTCGCGTGAAAGTAATTGGATAGATCCATCGAGTTCGATGTAACAACGTGTCGAGGAACATTCGAATCGCCGCTCTCGAGTGTCGGCGCCATACGATCCATCGCGGAAAGTATCGGATTTCAATTATGATAAGTGCGCGGTTTAGGATGTTCACGTATTATGTGATATCCGGCCGTAGCACTTTCAGCCAGTTATATATCCGAACACATAGATACGCGAATCCTTACTCAAATAGAATTAAATGCGATTTTATTTGTCGAAGGATTAATTATGAAGGATGAATCTTTTGGAATTTTTTCGGTAACTCTTCCTCGAGCTACATTTTCATAATACAGATCTAATCAGTTGTTATAAGGAAATCTTTTAATTGAATTTTGAAAATATATTTTTTACTAATTCTTTTTCCGATCGTATTCTAATAATTCTCAATGAGAAAGAGTCAAATTTCGATTAGCATTAGCGATCTCTACGCAAGTTTCTTACAATTTACGAATCGAGACCGCCTTCTCGAGAAGAGCAGAAACCAGCCGGGCGAATTCCGCGGCCGCCTGGATGCATTCTTCTTCTCGGTTGAAATGGGGTGTTCGCGCTCTGTTTGGGATTCCATTCCGTGCAATTTGGATGGGCGCGGTAGCGTAGAAACTTAATAACGCCCGACAACGACGCCAAAGTGCTGGGAAAGAGACCAGCGAGGATGGTAAATGCGGCGGAGAGAACGACGAGGGTCGACCCGGGCCGCTGAAGCTTAGTATGAAAAATGTCCGGATGATCCTCGCGAACGGAGAAAAATTATATCACAGAGTTGTTCGCGTCGCCGTCGGCATCACCGTCGTCGTCGTCGTCGTCGTTGCTTCGCGTAGATGAGAACGAAAAAAATAGATTGTATTATATTCTTTCTCGCTTCGCGGACGACAGAAAAAATGTCAAGATTCTGGTTAAGAAAAATATCCTTGGCTTCTCTATTTTTAGTTTTGATGTCGTAACGCTTTCTCCTGACGCTTCGGTATTTTTAGCTTGCAATATTCTTACTTGATGCCTTTTCTTTTTATTGTCACTACGTGCAATATCGTTTTCCGATATTTTATTACTTTTAATTTAAACTCTGTAATACAAATATTCTTCTTCTCATTTTCGTATTCATCTCTTTTGAATAATATAATAGATTCTACTTCTAAAAGAAATATTCTAGAAAAATACTAATTTTTATGGAATATTTATATTCACATATTCTCTTTCTAATTACATTACTTTTTCTCTCTTGTTTCGAAAATTTATTACAATTTGATTTGGTATCAAACAGGTGGCTTTTGAGTAAATTCTTCGCTCACCTTCGTCGAATAATTTTCTCGCCTATCGTCTGACGCTAATTACATCGGACGTCAACTTTGCAATGCCGATAAAGTTGGCGACCGGCGAAGTGTATCGAATTGCAGGATAAGTTTTCCTCAACCTATCCGTCCGACCGCGCCACTTTATTTCCATAATAAAGAATATTTCAGCCCCGTGGTACTTTCGCGCAAGAGATCACCCCTGCAGTCGTATTCACGTCGCGGCGCGCCGACACGAAACCTTTTTATCATCGGCATTTACTTCACATCTTCTCTTAAATTTCTGTCGCGTTCAAATACGCATATCGTTTGTACGTTCGCAGAATGTTCGAAATATATTATTACATTGACTTTCATTTTATGAGGCTTATGAGATCTTGTTTCAATTTCATGTTTTCATCGCTCGTTAAATTGTTTAGAATCAAATTCGGTGAAAATCGATACAACAGCCAGATTAATAAAGGGGAAAAGGGGATTCTTCTCCAATCTGCAAATTTAATCGAAGATACGCCGAGAACGAATTATATCCGAGAACGTCGGCATAATATTCGCATTAGCGATAGCGGAGCAGCAGAATGAAGAATATGAGAGGAACATATGCAAATCAAGTTGGCGCGGATAGTTCGTTACGGAAAGGCGTTGAGAAAAATATGCATAAAAATCCGGATAAAAATTTGCGCTCCAATATTATACATCGCATTCGGCAACGAACCGAATCCGCGATGACCGTCTGCCGAGGATCGCTTATTTATACGACGAACCCCGGTGTCGAGAACAAAACTATAATTTTATTATTGTATTCGCATAGCAATATCGCTCAAGAATATATGTCTGGGCGCACATATACAGTATACTTAAAAAGTATGGAAAAGCGAATATAGGAAAGATTTCTCGTTAGATGTTGATTTATTCTGTAATTTAATTGAATTTTTTGTTTGCCTGATTTTCTCATAAAATGCTGTACAAGATATTAGGAGCCTTGCATTTTAAAGTCCTTTGACATTAATATGTTTCCATTTTTTATTTGTTCTATTCTTTCGCTTGCAAAAGTCTTGATTTCCAGAATCTTTGCTAAAAGATTCTGGCGTTTTTCTTACTGTAACATAGATCTTTGTGAAGAGAAATCCTTATAGTTGAAAATCCTAGTTGTGTGCTTCTGGAACACGTCGCGCGCGAGTAAAAAGTTTCGGTACGAACAAAAGATACCAAGAATGGTGGGTTTGATTCTGACAATGCCGCTTGCTGGGCGAAAAGCCGAACCTGCGAAAGAGATATCAAATTCGCTCGATTGGCTGTCGCGCCCGATAAAATCATGGCGCATTAAATTCAGATGGTTGTCGTCAACCTTCCGACCCGGCCATTTTCACGGGTGTTTTCGGGCCTTTTGAATTTCGTTAACTCGCCATTTTGTTTCTACGTGTACCCTCATTCTCTCTGCTTAGAGTATGCTGTTGCTACAGACTTGTAAACTTTAGTACAAGAGAGATATACTAGAAAACATACAGCATAACTGAGGAATATATTACTAAACGAATTTTCAGTAGTGCGAGTCAAGCATAAGAATCCATATACATGGATTTACTAGAATAAGTATAAAAAATATTAAGTAACCATTCGTAAAATTTAAATGCAAAAGAGATATACCAGAAAAAAATTGGCATACTTGAGAAATGTGTTATTAGGAGAATTTTCAGTAGTACGAGTCAAGCATAAGAATCCATATAGATGGATTTACTAGAATAAGTATAAAAAATATTAAGTAACCATTCGTAAAATTCAAACACAAAAGAGATGTACCAGGAAAAATGCAGCATAATTGAAAAATGTGTTATTAAGAAAATTTTCAGTAGTACGAGTTAAGCATAAGAATCCATATAGATGGATTTATTAAAATATGTATAAAAAATATCAAGTGACCAGTCGTAACACTCAAGTAAAAAAGAGATGTACCAGGAAAAATTTGGCATACTTGAGAAATGTGTTGCTAGGAGAATTATCAGTAGTACGAGTCAAGCATAAGAATCCATATAAATGGATTTACTAAAATAAGTATAAAAAATATCAAGTGACCAATCGTAATATTTAAATACAAAAGAAATATAACAGGAAAAATGTAGCATAATTAAGAAATGTATTACTAGAAGAATTTTAAGTAGTACGAGTCAAGCATAAGAATCCACATAGATAAATTTATTAGAATATATATAAAAATATCAAGTGACCAGTCGTAACACTCAAGTAAAAAAGAGATGTACCAGGAAAAATTTGGCATACTTGAGAAATGTGTTGCTAGGAGAATTATCAGTAGTACGAGTCAAGCATAAGAATCCATATAAATGGATTTACTAAAATAAGTATAAAAAATATCAAGTGACCAATCGTAATATTTAAATACAAAAGAAATATAACAGGAAAAATGTAGCATAATTGAGAAATGTATTACTAGAAGAATTTTAAGTAGTACGAGTCAAGCATAAGAATCCACATAGATAAATTTATTAGAATATATATAAAAATATTAAGTAATCATTCGTAAAACTCAAGTAAATAAGAGATGTAGCAGGAGAAATTTGGCATACTTGAGAAATGTGTTGCTAGGAGAATTATCAGTAGTACGAGTCAAGCATAAGAATCCATATAGATGGATTTACTAAAATAAGTATAAAAAATATCAAGTGACCAATCGTAATATTTAAATACAAAAGAAATATAACAGGAAAAATGTAGCATAATTGAGAAATGTATTACTAGAAGAATTTTAAGTAGTACGAGTCAAGCATAAAAATCCACATAGATAAATCTATTAGAATATATATAAAAATATTAAGTAACCATTCGTAAAACTCAAGTAAAAAAGAGATGTACCAGGAAAAATTTGGCATACTTGAGAAATGTATTGCTAAGAGAATTTTCAGTAGTACGAGTCTAGCATAAGAATCCATATAGATGGATTTACTAAAATAAGTATAAAAAATATCAAGTGACCAATCGTAATATTTAAATACAAAAGAAATATAACAGGAAAAATGTAGCATAATTAAGAAATGTATTACTAGAAGAATTTTAAGTAGTACGAGTCAAGCATAAGAATCTACATAGATAAATTTATTAGAATATATATAAAAATATTAAGTAACCATTCGTAAAACTCAAGTAAAAAAGAGATGTACCAGGAAAAATTTGGCATACTTGAGAAATGTATTGCTAAGAGAATTTTCAGTAGTACGAGTCAAGCATAAGAATCCACATAGATGGATTTACTATAATAAGTATAAAAAATATTAAATGACCATTCGTAAAACTCAAATACAAAAAAATGTACCAGGAAAAATGCAGCATAATCGAGGAATGTATTATTAAAAATATTTTCAGTAATACGAGTTAAGCATAAGAACCTATATAGATGGATTTACTAAAATAAGTATAAAAAATATTAAGTGACTAATTGTAAAACTTCAATATAAAAAGAATATACCAAGAAAAATGTAATATAATTAAGGAATATATTATTAAAAGAATTTTAAGTAATACGAATCAAACATTAGAATTCAATTGGATAGATTTGTTAGAATAAGGAAATATGAGAAGTGTCTGATTAATTGTAAAAAAACTTAGAAAGATCACGTCTACTACGTAAAAGGTACAATCGAAAGCAGAGAAAAAATTTTTAATAAATCCTTCAATTATTCCTCTAAGCGTCATATTCGCGACTTGTTGACAATGTTGAAAATTTCTGACTGATGACAAGCGGCGTTTCATTAAAAGCGCGGACAAAATCAGCGATCTAATAATGTCCGCTCCAATTTCGTCCGCCGCATTGTTGCCGGCGACATTCCCGCGAGTTGCGACGAGACGGCTCTTTCTCGACGATCGATCGACACGTTTCGTCCCGACGATGTGAACGGCGGCGGCGGCGGCGGCGATGCCGGCGACGCCGGCCGCGCATTGAAACGCACGTCACCGTAGCCTCGATAACAAACGGTCCAGCTGCGTGTGCGACCATGGGCGTTAACGGGGCCTTCATTCAAGCGCGAAAGATAATGTTTCAATAATGATAACCGCGCGTTTCACACAAAATAACTATTCTGCGTTAACGCGTCACGGTAAAAGTTGCACGCATCAGCGAGTTTGGTCTTCTCTTTCGCTTAAAACGCTGACGAGGAGACGCTCGATAATTCAATCCACCATCTAAGCAAATTTATTTTGCTTAATAAAATAATACACGATAAACTGGTGAATGAGAAAATAAGTTACGAGAAAGAAGAAACCAAGCGCACTATTGGTACAACTTAGCCTGACGTAATCTTAATTTTTATTAATTAAAAGTGGTTAAAATTAATTAAAAGTAATTAAATATTAGCTGTTGTTATAGATAGATTTAGCAAAGGAAATAAAAACGAAGAGAAATGCTTGAAAAGAAATTATAATATGCGTAATAATACTGAAATCAGAGAATTTAACAAGCTCAAGTGAACGGTTTATCTTTTTTTAAATCCTTTTTTATAAATAGATCTCTTAGAATTTAGTATACGGAATTTTCATAATTATTTCTCAACTTTCTGAATACTTGGGGTTATTTGATCTTACAATTATAAAGTTTCTTTACATACTTACTTGCATCTTACACTTCTTCCTTTCTATGCAGAATAACAAGCTAAAATACACAGTTTCCTTTTAATAAAGTTTTATATGTTGCTTCTCAGGATAACAACAATTTTACTCTACCCTTTAACGCGTAAACGAATATTTTCGGAAGGGCTAAGCTCAAAATATTTGAGTACAAAAGTGAGACGGCTATTTGACGGCGTAATCAACATCGTGCGCGTCGAGAGTGTTATAAAAATGATGTTGCTACAATTTACACTGTATCAACGACGTCGACGTTGTTGAGACAGGCGCTCATAAGAAAATACGACCTGCGCGCAAAAATGTAGTTGAAATATACGAGACGCTCTTTACCGGACAACGTAAAGACGTGTTTATTTTATGTCGCAGCTGCAGCCATGATAAACAAATTTTTCTGAATGCTTGTAATTGGCATAGTTTTTCGCGGAAATTCACTCGGCAATATATTACGCTACTGTTACAATATGTTTTATTTTATCTTTATTAAATTATCGTCAAATATTTGTTTATGACAAATGCTTTCCACTATGATTTTGTCAGTTTATTTCTTCTTTGACGTTCCAAATTCTAAGTTCTAGATTTGTTTGTAATCTTTCGCATTAAAAGGATTGAGAATCGAGGAGATAATCTATTTCGTAAAAAGGTTTACATATGCGTTTATCAATTTTCTAATAGATTGAGACTTGGCAACGGAGGAAACTAATAACTTTAAGGTACATTCCGGTTGCTCGAGGACGTGGTCTCATTTGCGTAAACATCGCGTAATCGCCACGGGTCCCTAACTAATGGTTGCCAAAGTTTGCCTTTGATTTAACTTAGCAACTGTCACGACGCAATTAAAGCCCTGAGATTCCGTTTGAATGACAATAAATCGATACTTGACGACTTGTCTGTCCGTTTCCACTTTACCGCCGAATTAGCCAAAAGTTTTTCCCCCTCAAAGCGAAAGACACGTATATGTCTCGTACACACGGTTTTCAATTACGGCTTTCGCAATGCTGTCTTCTGCTTAAGTCAGTCTACGAAGCTTCTCAACTATCCTGTTCTCACGGAATCTTTACACAAAGAGACCAAGAAACTTGAGACTCGACAAAATTCGAGATGAGAGAGCTGCAAAATTTCGTAAAATTCGTGAAATATTAAATTTCTAATGAAATATTAAATCCTTTACTTGCAATGTCGGGTTTCAATAAAGTAGCTATGCAACATTACGCGTTTATAAGAAATATAAAACGAGAAGTTTAAATCTTTTTTCTCCTCCTATTAAAAGTTAATTATTTAGACAATCAAATAATAAATTTAGCAAATTATTTAGTCAAGCAAATTTGAGGATGGCAATTATTAATTGCGACAATGCATTATTATTATTATCTAACAAGATTCGATTATAACAAGGTATATCCATAATTTATATTAAAATTTATCATTGTTATTAGCTGACAAATAGCATCATCTGACAATTGCGAATAATCATTGTTCTGTTGAATCGAGTCTTATCAGCGAATACAGATGCCATATTCAGACACGTGACTGGTGGCAAGCGAGCGAGCGAGCGATTACTCACAAATGATCGCCGTCTGTGATCACGGTCAGTAATTAACTGCATAATGGCACGAAGTGACGGTAGCCCGTTGTCAATTAGTGTCCATTGTTCGCAATCCGAGAGCGGTTAATTGGGTGTCTCGAGTTTTCACGTGTGTTCTACGCGAAACCGTTAATATATTTTTAAACCCTTTCGTCATTCTTCTGAATTTTGTGTGAGAATTTAACTCTTCATTTATTACATTCTTAAATGTTTGATTGTAATATATGTGCGAGAGAAAAGATAACGAACACGAGACGCCCATGTCTCTTGGAACTTTTGGATTTTCGATGGAGCTTAAAATTTCTCAGTTTACACAGTTTAGTGGTTCCCATCGGAGATTGCATCTTCGTAAGAATTTAGCTAATTCGAATACCTTTCGAAAGGCAACTCGCATTATTAATCAAACACAAATTTATGCGAATAACGCGCAATACACCTGTACTATATTCATCCTCGTGCTCGTCGTAGCTAATAATGCATCACGATTGAATAAATGCATGAGAGTTTGCGGAGCTTATCTCAAAGCGACTACGCGAAGGAAAGAGCAGAGAAGATAGATAGATAGAGAGAGAGAGAGAGAGAGGGAGAGGGAGAGAGAAGAAGCTATCCGACCAAACTGCGGCCATCTCTCTCTTACTCTAGGGAGCAGCTCCATTCCGGAAATTGGCCAAAAATCAAACCAAGTCACCGAAGTGAACGGAGAAAGATTCTAGCGGTGTAGATCCTGCCTGACGCGGAATCCAACAAATCTGCAGTTTAACGTCAGAATTGGCACGGTCGAACGGGCCCAAAGAAGGGAATGAAACTCTCGACGACGCAACGGAATAAAAGGATCCGCCCAACTGTGTGTGACCCAGCCGTATCGCGGAATGGACTCTCTAAAAGATATTGAAACTTGCTTGGTAATTTAACAAAAGGATCCAAACGATGTTCACAATAATTAGAACAATCTTCATGAATATTAATTGAGACTGGTTGAAATTGGTATTGGACGTAATTGATCCTTTGATTTCTTTCTATAAATATAGAAGTAAAAGTGAATTTTAAGGAAGATATATAAATGAGAATTTTTTTCGCTCATCTGTTCTTTAATTTACTCCTGCGAAAAGTATTTGAAATGGC
Organism: Polyergus mexicanus; assembly: GCF_030449975.1. Classification (NCBI taxonomy): domain Eukaryota; kingdom Metazoa; phylum Arthropoda; class Insecta; order Hymenoptera; family Formicidae; genus Polyergus; species Polyergus mexicanus. The sequence goes on from NW_027223323.1 coordinate 7,484,212, forward strand.
GTTATAGATTTCTTTCGGCATTTTAACGATATCTTTTGTATATTGGTGATTCAGGCCGCGCCATATCTTCGGTTTTCTATCTGTCGGACAGAATTTGACGAGAAGTTACTTGGAGCTATAAGAGAAAGGGGGCATAGAATAAGTCTTGGAGGATGAGAAAAAGTTTTCCTGTTTCTCGTTGCGCTTCATGTTTTCATCGCGAAAGTTAGATAATTGAGAAGTTTGGACTTTGTAACTGTCCGTCATAATCTCGCGACGCCGTTATAATATCTTTGATGTAGCTGCACGCAGAGTATGTTAGTTAATGGCCTGTTTCAAGAAGCGTAATTTCTTAAAAATGTTTTAAATCTATGTTGCGTTTGCGACTAAGTATTCATTTCAAAGAGAAACATAATATATTTCTATTATAGTTTAAATAATAAAAACGGTTAACAAAATGGGACATTCTTAAAATCCGTAATTAATCCGTTATTGCAAAATTTACATCTAAAATATCTACTGGAATTGGATGCAAGTATTTAAAAAGTAGGCTATTAATGAAATCTATAGAATTAAACATGCTTGAAACAGAAAAATCTAGAATGTTAAAATCTTCAAAATCCTAATTATCCAAATATATACTCAATTATATATATATATATATATATATATATATATATATATATATATATATATATATATTAATAGATATACTTAATTATTTTGAATTTTTAAGCTTCTGTACAATTTTGAATATACATAATTTCTTAGTTATAATTTGAGCGATTGAGTTATAATTTTTCATACGAGACGCGAAAAAGGTGCATCAAATTTTACATCCCGCCTGAGAGAGTCATTAGCTAAATATATCTAATAGTTTCTTTCTCAGAATATATTTATAAAAGGAACGAGAGAGAAATAAACTTAATGTGTTTTTTAGAGGCTTTTGAGTATTACGGATTTTCTTTAATATCTGCCCTCCACGAAATAGCGAGCGAACGTCAGGAAGTGGAGAATGGTGGCAGTTAACAGAAACGATTAAAGGATTCGGCTCAGTAGAGGGATGCAAACCTTCTCTGCGCTTTGTTCAGTGTCCTCCTCATACCTAAACTAACGGATAAGCTGCCTTCCCATTCCCCTAATTCCTTTCTTCTTCTTCTTCTTCTTTTTTTAATTCCACTGGTTTGTCGAAGTCGACTATCCGGATTATACGAATTTTCCTGTATCTCGATGTGGCTTCCTCCAGTCTCCCTTACCTTCATTTACTGTATTCCGGTTAAACTGAATTTTTGTCCAGGCCACGGAATGCATCTTGATAATCAACAGCTGATATTATGCACCGTTCTCGGGATAACGAGAGCTTATCCGCATCGTAACTCTCTGTTTAAGATGCATCAGGGAAGAATTTATCCGATGAAAGTTGAGCCTTTAAAACGGCTGTTAAATAAATACTCATGATTCAAGTAAAAGTACAAATTATTTTACAGATGAATCGAGAACAATTCGCCCAGTTTTATTATCCTTAAGATGAAGCATCGGTATGAGAATAACTCTTACTCTAAGAGTTTCCACACATTTTAACCGAAAAAATTATGATCAAACTTTTCAGAGTAGTTCTTAATTTCCCTAATGACCAAGAGAAAGAAATAAGAGATCGTTGAAGAAAATTTAATTATTTATTAGATTATGAGAGATTTCTCATTATGCATTATTTCTTCATTTAGTTATAGTATCGAGACGCAATAAGAATCGCAGACAAATAAAAGATAAAACATCAGATGTATATTTAATATAAATATGTATTAAATATTTAAATTGCAAACTATCAACGTATTATTATAATTACTTGTAAGAAATATTTAAGATTTTTTTTTTTTATCATAAAATATTGTTACATCGTAAAGTGGAACGTACAAGATAATTATCCTAAATAAACGGCAATAACAACATTTTATAGGTTAAATTATTTCCGCGTTGGTGCAGTAAAAGATCATATGAGTGGAAGGATTCGCAAGTAGGCATTTGAGCTGGTACGCATTATCCTTGAAACAAGAGAACGACCATTATATTTTTCTCGCCGAATCCTTGGCAAGTTAAAATAGCGCAGTGTCGCGAGAGTGCCATGAAAGTTAAATACGTTGTATTTCCCTTCTACTGTTTTCTTTCTTTTTTTTTATTTTATTTTATTATTTTTTTTTTTTTTATAAAAAAATCCTTCTCCATAAGGTAAAAGAGAAAGAGGTAGAAGCGTTCTTTTTATAGAGAATTTATCGAGAACTCGTGAGTCGTTGGCGTGCTTCATGAAATTCGCACTGACATCGGCACGAAATCAACGCCTGATGCGAACGCGTCTATGAATTATTAACGTATTCAATTCCCCTGTTTTCGCCGACGAGGCCGAAATGAATCGACGACGATCGAAGTCGCCCGTGGATTCCATTAACGACACGCGATTTTCGCCTACGAGATTCCTCTCGCCAGTTCCTCCCCTTCCCGTTAGAACACGACGATAAAAACCTTTACGGCGGATGCGTCGACGCTTCGCTATATTTCGTGAAGCATTGTACCTCCCGGAATACCGTACTTTACATATGTACGATCGTGAGTCGTATACTCGCGAGCGTATATTTTCGAGAATCGGCACAGCACCTTGCTCGATATTCCGCGAGAGGCTTATTCCACTTCTTTTTATTCCTTTTATTCGTATTACGCTACCTTATTTTGGAGGCGTATCTTGTGATATAATAGCGCATCTCATCTAAACTTTTCCGTTATATTGACATACGTACATGTATTGTAATAATATTGTGATGAGATTTTTGATTATAATTATATTTGCTATTTATTGTTGTTTATAAATTTGATCATGAATTTTATTATAAGTTATTATAAGTATATTATTAAAAGGCAAAGATACATACAATCTATCAAATATATCAAATCTTCTTTTCTGGATTAAATATACAAATACATTTCTTCACATAATTAATAATTATCATCATATTATAAATTTCTCTTGTATATCTTGTTTTTGTTTTTTTTTTTACTTTATTTACATTAGAGTATAATAAGTGACAATTGAATCTAATTTAATTGAACTAAACAGCATTTTGTTTTCACCAACATGTGAAAATAGTCAAATTCTATTGGGTGGTACTGTATTTAACAGATCATGACAGTTATAACTTGACATATTCACTCATAGAGACAGTCGAGATCAATTATTTGTCATAGAATAATATTCAGAACGTTTCACCGACGTCATACTGAAATTCGTGCGCAGCCCATAAACGGACCAACCCCCATTGGGAATGTATAGGATCGTGACGGACATCAATGGACGCAACACGACATGCAAAAATCCACTTTGTGGATTTGTCGGTTCGCGAATCGTTCCAGCGGCAAGTTTCGTTCTGGAAAACTCAATTCGAAAACAGACAACGCGAGAGAACAAATGGTTAAGCCAGTTTGGATCTCGCTTAATAAATCGCTCGCAATTTCCCCTCTCCTGTGTACATTCTACTTGTCTTTTTTCTTGCATGCGAATACACTTGCATACGATGGTCATGGTGAATGAACACGCTACTGTATTTTAGCAAGCTGAGCGTAAAGCATGCATGAAACCGAATATTTTGTTTCGTTCGCTCTTTTGTAGAACGAGACGCGGGAAAATACCAAGGAGCGGAGATGTACCAATCAATTAGAGTTTTAATGGAAGTATATAGAAAGGAGAGAAATGTGTTATATTAGATGCAATAAACTTATTTTTAATTCTGTGGCGTTAATTTCTCTCACTCCCTCTAATTCAAAGATAAGATAATGTCAATCTTTGACGCGTTATGAATCGCACTCTTCGTCGGCGAATTGAAAGATTTACGGGCAGAAAAAAAACGAGCATATACAATAAATCATACGAATGGCTTTCTTTCACTCTACCATATCCGAATACGAATTCCTAAACAGGTTGCACCGAAGCCATGGAATATGAAAAAGTCGAATTTACATTTGACATACATCCGCGAAAAATTGATGCTACGTGCGCAGTCGTATCAGTTTTCAAAGCCAGCTTGCCATGTCTATCATCAATTAAAGCATTGATAAAAATTATTGTTTTTATACAAGAATGCTCGATAATTTGGATTTGTATTAGTAAAAGAAGATGCAAGAATTTTACATATTTATATTGTATTAAATATAAACATAATATTGAATTCTTTTCTTTTCTATCAAAATTTGCGTGCCACAAAATTTAAGCTTTTCGAAAAACCAATATATGAAATTTTCCCTTTCTTTTTTGATAAACGATGTTTTTGAAATATTTAAAATATATCATGTGCGAGGATTTATACATATATGAGACCCTCAATTTTCAAAGAGAAACTTTGCACCTGTCTTTATTCGTTCATATCTTTACGCCCGTATATTTTCCAGTTTTTCCCATATTTTATATAATAGATAGGTTCTGCATTTCTGTAATTATCATTTAATTGCATACTAAATTACGAGGAACGTACGCCCAATTTATATTCCACTTATCGTATTCTGATACGCGCACAATATCGGAAAAACAATAATTTGAAATTTAATTCAGAATTCCATTGTATTTCATGTGCCGTCGATGTTCATCAAAAGAAAATTAGTGATCCTAGTTCGACAGAGGAACTTCTTTGAGAGAATTGTGGTAATTAAATCTTAAAAAAATTACGATAAAATCGCCATACACACATTTCGTTCAGATCGATACGATCTACTTGGCCGAGAAATTAATTATCTTATAAATGGATATAAAAACTAGGATGCTCTACGAGAAATATTCTTATTTATTCTATACACACAATGAAAAGAAGAGGAAAATAAAGGAAAGAAAAGAAAAAGGAGAGAATGAAACAGAAGAGAGGAAACAGAAATCCGCTCGGAAGTGTGCGTTCTCTAGTCTTCCTTGCAGGACTATTATATACCATTATCTCGATCCAATCCTTTCTCCCTCCCATTACACACATATACACATATATATATATAGAAAAGTACGCAATACAAACACAAACAACTACAATTCAGTGGCAAGAAACAGCACTCCGATATAGCGCATGCATCTTGGTCAAGAAAAAGGTGGGTTGGAACAAGAAGAAAGCGAAAAAGAAAGAGCTGCGAGAGAAAGAAGTTATTCTGAAAGCTACTCTGGCAACGGATGTCAAATTTTGGAATACGCAGGTTCCAAGACAAATTTTTTTAATTTTTGAATTCACCAGTGCTTGCGTTTCCCATTTTTATCTGCTGAAATTGTTTCAGTGACTTGTCTTTTTCTCTTTCCCATCTTTCCTTTTCCAAAGTGTATCCCAAAATTTTTCAATTTGTTTTGTTATAAATTCTTATCTTTTCATGCCTTTAGAAAACTTAAACTGTCGTCTTTATTTCATTTTCTCCCGTCAATTGACAGAATCTTGAAAAGGCAGAAAAGTACGATTTGCGCTAGAAAATTACCTCCGTCAGACTAGCATCGGATCCTGCGTGCCAGTCTCTTTTCGGTGCTTCCTGCGCGTTCCGTTGCGTTCTTTTTTTATTTCCTTTTGCCTGGCAGGAAGAGCAAGGGGATTCGGGATTTCCGCCAAGCCAAACGTGGGTTTCCCCTTCAACGAGATCAGAACGTCCAATTCTACGTCCACTTTTTCCTAACGTCGACTTTTTATTATCCTACGAACTAGCGGAGAAAAGTGACGAAGATTCTTCGTTTTCTGCTGCGATATTGAACGAGATCTTCAGCATGTTGATTTAACGATGTGATGCGATACGTATATCGCGATATAAATAAATTTCTTTTGTTTTAAAAAAGTCATGCTAAATTGATACTCGCAAGAATCGTTGCCTCTTTTCCGTGATGCTGATTGATCATCTCGACACAAGCATTATCTCATATCAATAAAAGCCTGTCATAACTGAGCGACGTATTTGAAAATTTAAATATTAAGTGGATGTGTAATTTTTATTGAATTAATTTTGAAAAAACAGAACTAGAGTTAATATGTAAGTAATTATATACACACAGACACACACACACACACACACAAAATAAATGGCGCACGCTTATATTGTTCTAAATTTGTCAAATTTTTACATATTTGGTTTTTTATATTTCTAAACTGTCTTAATCTTTTTTATTTTAAATTTTTCTTTCAGAAAATTTTGTGATATTTTTTGATTTATTAGAGTCACAAATTTTCTTTTTGAATTTGATCATTGAATTTTTGCAATCATGCACTGATTTCGGCAATAAATGTTATTCTTTTCTTCATTATAATTTTTCTGTAATATTTCTTTAGATTTATTTTGAGAGGAAAAGAAAAAAACTATATATGTATCTTCCGTGAAAACCTAATCTTCCTCGCAATCCTTTATGTCATCTTGAAAAAAATATTGAAAAGGACGATTTATCACGCAGCAATGGCACTTGTTTGAAATTTGATCGACACGCGAATTTATAAGTAAACTCTACGTAGTACTTCCGGATTTCTCGTTTTCGTCGACCATAGCGATGAGAAAAGAAACATTACGGATTGGTTGGTTTGTTGAATGACATCGCATCTGAACGAGGGTAGTCCCGACCCTCCATCATAGTAAGTACCATATAGTGACGAAAGCACCGCAGGGTTCTTCGCTAATGCCTGTCCGTTCCGACACGTCCTTAAGGAACAACTACGCAAGCTGGATGAAGGAAGAGAGAACTGTCGAGAAAGCTTTTTACCCGCCCGCTATTGTTGCGACTGTAAATTTCTGTTTTGAGGGAGACGCGAGTAGCGAAATGACAACCCCATTTGTGAATCTATCATGATGATGGAGTAATTCTTTTGCGAAACTTAGAGATTTATTAATATTACTGATCATGAAAATTATATGAATTTGAAAATCCTACGTTATAAATTTAAATATCTAAGAACTAAATAGAAATTTCAATCTAAAAATATATTTTTTATACACTTTTCTAATTGAAATAATGAAACAATATTAAGTCATTTTTATCTCATATTAAATACTAGAAGTAAAAGGCTACTTTAACAGATATATATGGTATTTATTATTTTATGCTAAAGGAAGATTATAAAAAATCAGAAGGAAAGAGTATTACGATGATTAAACATTTCGAGATTCGTGTCAAAGAGTCGATGAGCAATATCGACGAGTTTCTAAGCCTTGACTAATTTGACAGGTTTGACGTTTCCGAGAAAGACAAGGGTCTACGACACGAAGAACTGTCGGTCGCGTATTTTGCTGTTTGGCATGTTTGAATTTCACGGCACGTAGCCGAAGAAAATTAAGACCAATCAGCGGTGATGTATGATTTACGACGGTAGTCAGTATCGGCGAGCAACCAAGAGGGATTTACCCCCTTTTTCCCGCCACCGATGCTTTTTTTCGAATTCATTCCGGCGGCGTACCTGTCTCTATTACAAATTGGATCCTATAAATCTGTACCATTCCGGAAATAGCCTGGATTCTTCACCATCAAGCTATCATTGAAGGTATCCGCTTGTTGATCATGTGATTGCGTTGGATGCAGATGGAACTGTGATATCTAAATACTAACGTAACTTTGTATCGCGCAGATCAGAAATCTTCAAACTTTTTCCACTTATATTCTTTGATACATGTTTTACAATCTTTGATACATCTTCTAAATACATCTCACTTCAAGTTTTTGTCTCGTGTAAATATATGTAGAAACTGGCAATGTTGCAATCGTTGATGTAAAGCATTAAATAATAATTTTCCAAACAAAATATTCGCTTTTCCTTACACGGAATGATGTCACTCTTGAAGATTGCGGAAGAGATATCGATATTCCGAGATAATACAGAAGAAGGGATGAAACGAAGTCTCGCCTTTTCGCTCTGTATTCCGTGCCGCGAGGTATGCGGAAATGGAATATTAAGAATTCCTTTTGGAATTTCAACTTATGATTTCCCGCTGGCGTAAAATTGCGCGAACAATATAACGATTGTATAACGATATCAGGATATCGCGCGAATTATGTAGTATCTTGAGATTCTCAAAGATACGTACGGTCAGTGAGACAAGTTGCTTTTTTCAAAGAGATTCAAAAGTATTTCAATCTGAAGATTTCTCAACGCGTTTACACAACAAGTACTATAAAAATTGTTAAATTAAAAATAAAGAGATAGACAGTATATTGGAATTTGAGAGTCGACGTCAAGGAAGATTTTCTACAACAATCCTAATTCTAACGATGAGCGAAAGAACAGCGTTAAGCTGGTATATTTTAAGAACGGGAAGACGGTATGATTTAATGATCTTCTTAAGAATGGAAATGAGGCAACGCCGTCGATAAATTGTTAGTGTTATAGAAATTCAACGGCCGCCGTAAAACCGGTCGTTAAGGACGCGCAAAGAGCGGAAATTTTCGCTCGGTATCTTCGTAGGAATTTCCGGCAGCTCGGAATTTAAGCGAGCCTTGAGACGAGAAGCTTGAAGATTCGATAATATTAGAGTTCTGTAGGATGATCTTGAAATCTATGCCATGTCGGACTTTGGCTTACGAGAGTTTCTCAGCTAACAAGGGAAGTCTGGCAATTTCCAATCTCTAAGAAATTTCGAAACTGCTACACTAATTTAACGCGCTACATTTTAGAGCAACCGTTATGGACATCTCATTGATTGATAACTTTCGGGAGGGAAACATTACGTTTTTTTTTCCTATAGAAATACCGAAAGAAATAGTTTTGATAAGCATCAAGAATGTATACGTCATGTATACAGCTTTATTTTATACGTTGAAAATTTCGCGTTAAGAAATGTCTCGAATATCCGGCGCCAGGGAATTGGAATACGCGCCGGGGATGGCACGAAATCAATGCGGGATGCGCGCGTAGCTACATGCGATGTACGCGTGTATACGCGCCGCTCGGTGCTTGCATTTGACAGCTGGGAGAAGCTAGAAGCAGCTGCATCGTCATTTCATGAAATTGACTTGGATCGATGTATCGATCCGAGATGCGGTCGCACGTCTCACTTTCTGGCTATCGTCGAGACGCGGCCAGGATGCACTCGACGTACCCGAAACATCAAATATATGAAGATCGCATGCCGAGAAGCGAGTTTTTCTCATTTCGCAAAGAGAAACGACTACCCTTTCATCCTCCGTCGTGATTTCTCTTCGCTAGGGATAGCGACGATTGTTCGCGAGATAAGAGATTCGTTTAAAAGAGTAAAATAAACTGGGCGATATTTTCCTAGAGGTACCAAGCGACGAATCACGTCGGAGGTGACGTTTGTAACGGAAATAGCCTCTTTCGCTAAGGCTTCGGCGACGAAATAAAACACAACCATCATTCACGTTTCTCTCGCGTTAGCTGTTCCGACAGATTTTCGATTCTGAATCTAAACTTAGATCCTAATCTAAACTAGAAAAATCCAACCGGAAAAACTCATTTGAAAAATATTCTAGTATTAAGTATATTTACACTTAAATATATTTATGAAACCTTTTGGATAAAAGTATTATTAAATTTACGAACAATTATTTATCTTTAGAGCCATTTCCTCGATAGAAATTCCTGAAAAATTCTAGCGTTTGTTTTTGCGCATTTGTGGTGTTTTCCGTCAGCAATAACATTCGAAACAATCTCATCCAGGCGATGTGTAATCATGCTAATAAGTAATGTAACGCTTGCGCATATCGAGGGTTGCCAATGTTCGAGATGCTTGATGAAACAAGCGGAGCAAGCTAACCCCTCTTCCCTGCACGGAAACAGACGTAGGGAACCACGGAGAACGCCTCTGACAGGGTGGTAAAGCCCTCGTTACGTAACTCTCTCTCTCTCTCTCTGTCGTTGCTTATTTGTGTTACGGAAACTTTGCGCATGTTAATTAGTAGATATGGTTAGCAGTTATGGTTAACTCAACTTGCTCGGTTCCACCATGCTACTCGCTCGACGCGGCCGTTATAACTACGATGACTTATTTGCATCAGCCTTATCGCGGCTTTTCCGCCACCTTTTGACAATGCGTTTCGATTCATCGTGTACGAAAAAAAGGCGCCATGAATTTTGAGAAGATAAAAATAGGAAGAAACAAGAATATCGATCTCGAAAAATATATTTTAACCCGCAGATTTTATTACAATTAAAAAAAAAAGAGCTAAGTATGTTGCATTTTTTTTCTCTACGAAACGCATGTGTATGCGTGGGTCAAGTTTATATTTTTCTAAGTGCGATCCCTCTCCTAACGGGAAATGTAGACAAAATATTGGCGGTCGTGAATTACGACGAGAAAATTTTGTGCAAATATTTGCGCGACGTAGCTGGAGTGCGTATACACGCAAACACTGGCCGTATTTATATATATACGTATGTATATATTTGTATTTCGTCGACGCATGTACGTCGATCTAAAGATAATAGTCGAGTTATGTTTGCAAAGTGAATGATGTTTTCGTGTATTTCCTCATTATTGCGCGCGAAGATTAATGCATTGAACTATTTTTGTTGTAAATTTTTTTTTTTTTTTTTATGTAGAAATTTCAATTATTGGTTTGTAAACTTTCAGCTATCCACGAGATAAATGTTACAATGAAACTAAGTAATAATACCATTGCAAGTATGTACACAAAAAAATATATTGCAAAAATATCGATAAGAAAATAAACTCCCTTAGCATTAAACATCGATGATACGTTTGAGTACAAATTCATATTTTACATATAATAAACAATTTGCGAGCATGGAAAATATTTCATTTTCAGGAAACTTTTACCCCCTGGATATTTTAAAACCGGACGCGCTATAGACGCCTATAATCGCGCGCACCGCAAATCGCGGTCTGACACATTTCACCAGGGGCGACCAGAGCGGCTATCCTGTTTCCAATTACGCCGACTGGCCAGAGATAAGTGGTGGTTACAGTTACGGTTACACGGTTACACCTTACGTCACCCTGTGTACACCCTCTCGCGTTACCCTCAATGCGCACGTGCGCGAGCGCTAATATCCCTCTCCGCCGGCTCTATAATTACCAAAGATATATTACGCTTAACTGCCTCCCGTTAACCGGGGAGGCAGCATGCGGATACCGAGTATACGCGTTGGATAACCGTCGCCGGATAGCTCGTTAAATTGCCAACTTACCGGCGCATCGCTCAGACGAGACGGCCGCGCGTTTCGCGGACGCGACGCGATGATGATACGTCCGGATACGACTCGAGTCGAAAATCGCCTCGAGCTTCGTCGAGAAGGTTCCGCTCGACGAAGAAGATGGTTATACGAGAGAGAGAGAGAGAAAGCGAGAATGTGTAGAGAAAATCCTAAAATATATTTTCGGAATCATGTGAAATTTTTTCAATATCCCAATACAAATCTCGTTAGAGTTCACATGAGAATGTTGAGGATCGAGAGTGTTTCGGGCCACTCGACCCACTTTTGCAGAATTCTCTCGATAATAATTAAAAGTTTTCTCTCGCAACCACTTCTTTTCGCATTAGTCATAAAATCACTCGACGCCAGTCTCATGACAGTTTAAATTGTTCCACGCCAACAATTACACTTCGCATCACGGTGACGTTTATGAGATTCTGTTTGTCAGTTACAATTTCGCGTCGTGTCGCGGCACCGACGATTTACGCGGTATGCGACGCAATAACGGCGGGATTAAGCTCCGCGAGATCAGATCGAATGAAATCGAGAGCCACCCGAGAGCGGTAAATCTCAAGCAATTAAGTGACTATCGACATAGCGACTGTGTCTTAACCGACAACCCAGATCAATAGTGTATGCGCGGCAATTGGTCTATAATTTCTAGGATCCGTTAGCTTTCCGCGATATATCGCAAATAATGTCAAAGTAATAGTACTTAAACTGTCCTTAACAAACTAGTCGAATATTCATCGTTCCCGTCATTCATGATCGATTTTTGATTGCATTTATATTGCAAACTCTAATTTAAGAATATACGTAACGCTCTTTTGTATTTAGTTTACTTATCTTATTAATCTCTGTTTTTATAATGACGTGATTATAAAATGATTAGAGAAGAAAAGTGAGTAAAAAGATTATTCAATACATAATTTAAGAAAAAATAGAGGCTTATTTATAAAAAACAAATTTAGTTTAATTTGATTAACTAATAATCGATCAAGCTAATTGCGAAACAATAATCATTAATGTACCATTTTGACAATTTCTAAGAAAATCCGAGAAAAAACTATTTAGAAGCATTTCATTAATGTAACGCAGCGCCAAGAATTTCTCCGTTTATTTGCAAACGTATCCTTGAATTTCCCGAGATACTGTCGGTACTAATTTAATTTCGTGAATTTCGTCCTGTCCGATAGTTGTAATCAAGAATTGTCGCAAATCGAGCTTGGACGAGTCTATCGTCCACCTTTGAACGCTCCGCGCAAGTTGCGCGAGCGATCTATCGGTCGTCCTGTCAATTTTGAAGGGAAAACACACAATGTCGGGCTAGGCTCGGGTACACTAACGAGGAAACTCCTGAGACGAGCCGGATGCCCGATATCGAGGACCGATCGATTGATCGACGCTTCATCTTTCAAGTGGCTCTCTCGGAGTGCATCTACCAAGTTGTGTTTCTGATCGATGACCTTCCGTCAATCATAATTCAGTTACGCGTTCGAGGTTTCCGAGTCCGTATCTAGACAATCGGTATCCTTTATCATTGACAGAGGCGTCTCTGAGTTAACACGATAGATATCGCATGATGCATTACCGCCTACGCGAGGACGCATCTAAAACTATACGCCTCTCGCTTCTCTTCTTTCTTAATTTCTTTCAAGTAGATTAGCCAAATTGGTGTACATTGATAACTTGAAAAATTGATGAATCGAGAGATTTATATCCCAATTTTTTAAATTAATATATATACATATATATATATATATATATATGGCAAAATTCGTTTGTTTCGAATATCGATACAAATAAAATTGAACGAAATTTGATTTCGAATTCAGCAAAGTTTTTCGCCAATATACTAGAATAAAACTGGATAAAATTTCATTTTATCCAAGCGCAGCAAACTTAATTTCAAGATTCAAATGGAGCCTGCGTTGTGCAATGAGATTCACATACATATATATATATATATATTATATATAATAGTATACCCATATGTTTCGCTGACACTTTATTGATTGATGAAATATCAACAGTCGCCGAGCTATCCATCTGTCGACCGACCCCTTTCCGCACAAGCGGGACAAATCGTGTACGAGGAGCGTATTTTTGCCTGCGAAGAGACGCATCTCGGTCGCGAAAGAAGAGATGAGAGAAGAGAATATGCGCTTCGATCGCGTATAGAAAAGACAACTCCGGACTCGCACGCGTGACGAATAGTTTGCGCAGACTCTCCTACTGTCGGAAGTGACAGGACATAAAGTTATGACCGTTGTCATCTCCCCGGAATTCCATACGCAGTTCTATCCTACGTTTTTTCGCACCACTCTCTCTCTCTCTCTCTCTCTCTCTCTCCCTTTCTCTTTCTCTCTCTCCTCGCAAGCTTTTCTTACTCTCATTCGTTTCCCTCTAGGTTTCCTTGTCATCGTTTCCACGGCAATTTCATCCGCTGCTCTGTATATCCAGAAATAATTTCGATATCTCATGGTTTCTTCAGTTTAATCGACAGTGTTTTACTTGCCTCGAGAAGATCGCTAGTTAACATAAAACATCCATCTCCGTTTTGTGATGGCGATAATGTAATTTTACGATAATAAGGTAGTTTAAGTCGAGACAGATCGGTACTTTAAGTTACGTATTTTACTTGTATCACAAATTTAATTCGGTATCCAAGCGGAAAGCGTTATATTTCCACCATCGGCTATAAACTATATATATTCGCGGCGACCGCGATATCCACTATTTTTCCTCTAGCGATAGGAAGAATCGATCGCTGCTACGTGACTCCAGCGGGAAACTTCAGATTTAAAAGTGTACCTAACGGATCCTCCATGGCGTATCGCCCAAATCCTCCCATAAAGATACCCATGAAGATGTAGGGGACTGTAACGATAAGATGGCCCACACGTACGGATTTGATTTATTGGGTCAATATCGAATTCAGAATGGGTGGAATGTATCTCTCGCTCGTCGGCTCGTACATTCCTCGACAAACATATATGATTCGATTCTTGCTCGCTGATATCATCAGCCATCAAGGATCATGTTTGTTACCCTCCTCCATGGTCGTACTTCAACGTCTCGGCACAAGTAGACGCATCGGAAATGTTGCTCCACCAAAGATTTCAGAGACATCACCGTCCCTTTCCCGAGTCAGTGGTCTCGAGCTACAACTGGAATTGTAATTTGCAGGTTGTGGTGACTTTGAAGTATCCGTATTTCATGCGACGTCCTTTAGCTGGTATACTTACTTATGAAATTTAATTTCCTAATAATTTGACGAATTATGTATATAAATATGAGCGTACGTTTAGCATTATAGCTATTTTAAAAGTAGCTTAAGTTTGCAAAGATAACTTATGTATATATATATTATATGGATATTCTAAAAATAGGAGGTAATTTATAAAATACTCAATTGAGAATCAAACGTTATTATATACAATATTATATTAAATTATGCTATTTGCGATGGATTGAAAAATAATATAGTTTTGAGACCACAAAAATTCAAAGCGTATTTCAAAACTCTTTATCTAGAATACGTGGATTTCTACATCTGTCTGGAAGCATTTTCGCATGGCACAGCCATTTTGTGCGACAAGTACCGCGCGAAAGTTTCCAATCGACGCGGCCACCATAAACTCGCGAAACCCCGAAAATCATCTCGAGATTTAAGCAAGTTTCCGGCGGTCGGAAATCACTTTCGACGTTCTCCGAATTTCACCCAACTTCCCCGTAAGCGGTTGTCGAGTTCGCGAACTATTTACGATCGGCCGACTCTTAAACCTCCGCTTAAACTTTCAAAACGGCCAATTCCCGAGGGGTATCTTTTTGTCTCTCGTGATTATAAAAAATTTCTCAGGAACATTTAGAGACACGTATAAAATACGCCTGGTTAACAGTTAACGATAATGATGTGTGCTTGGAAACACGTCCAGGCAAGAAGGTTTATTAACGATCTAAAACGATGGTGTTATATCATAGTAGGTTGTAATTAAGTTAGATTATAATCATTGGCTTTTATCGTGGAAGAAATTAAATTAATAGCATACTTAGCTCTGAGAAATTTTTGATTCTACTATTTATTTGAATATTTAAAAATGATTAATAATAAAATATTTAAGTATAAAAGTTTAATCATTTCTATTTGTATAATAAAAACTATTAAATTATTAAATTTCTATTTGTATAAATATGAAATTTTTTCTTATTTCTCTTCATCATATACAAATTAAAATAATAAAACATGTACATTGAATTCAATATTTGTATTACATTTGGCAAATATTTTTGCGCGCTTCACTAGAATTACATTTCGCGAGTTATCATTTCTTAGCCACAATCATTTCAGTCCGTTTGTCTTATGGACTGTAAGTTATATTCTTCGGGGAACACTTGTTGCCCGAAGGATCCAGGAGAAAGGAGAGGAAGATCTTCTCACTCTCTCCGTTCTGTATATAGCGCTACGAAACCATAACTTCATAAAAAATGCGAGACAAGTAACCAGGCTCTATTCATATTTCCCGAATTGTTGGGAAAAAATCGATAGAAGCGACTTATGTGAGTGGAAATTACCGGAAAACTCGAACCCCCCGAAGACTGACGCGGGAGAAAGAAGAAACATTGCCGATATGGGATAAAACAATAACTTTTTTATTTTTTTTATTTTTATTTTATTTTTTTTTTCATTTAGACAAATAAACGCCGCGCAACAGTACTTTGGGGAGCAGTTTGTCTCGGTGCCGTTTGGAATTTATCGGATCGGGTTCCAGGTACTCTTCAAGAAAATTTCCCTCCAGTTTAATTGATTGTCTTTGACTCATAATCGTGATAAACAACACCAATTTCGAATCTGAATTTGTCAACGACTGTCAACGTACGTCTGCTCTTATTCTGTATTTTTCTTAGAAAATTATATAATATTTTAATAAATTGTAAATATTACATGCTATTGTAATGCAGAATTTTAAGGTAAAGCTCTGTTTATTTATTCGTTTCAATTTTGAGACTGTTGATAATTTATATTAATAATTTTCTTTTTTATTGAAGATTAGATTTTTATCATTCAAGTTTCACATAAATCTAGGAGAAGGATCTCATAATTTGAGCATTTTCTGAGAATTATGCGGCTCAAGCGGCAATCTCTTCGCTTTTACTTTGTTCTCATCGGTAAAAAAGAAACTCGGGATACCGGAAAGGCTAATCCTTAGCTTCGCCCAAGTAGCGGAAAAGATTTTGAAAGCTCGTAGCGCTGACCCTATGAACCAGCACGAAGCTTGCGGTGGATTTACTTCTGAAGCGACTGCTTGGCGAACTATACATCGCGGCGCGCGCAGACTGGTTACTGCTTTACATACTTTACTAAGCGGCGGCATCGGTAAATCCTAGCCCACGGCGGATATAGTTTTAAATATGAATGGCCCTTAAGTGGAAATAAAAGGCACTGGGGCGGACGAGCACGGATAGCGAAGGTGCGTTAGTGTGAGCAGGGCCGTAAACGATCGACCGAGTGGCTGACCAAACGGCGCACGTTACTACTGATTTCTGCCTCTCTCTTTCTCATTGCCTCTCTAATGAATCTTGCTCTCGAAAATAATATTTCTTTACAAATTATAGTATTTTGTGCATTCACATCTATTTTTTTATTTGATTTTTAACATTTAAATAATACCAATTTGTTTATCAAATAAAAGAATTGAATATTTCACGAAGATTAAATATAGCTAAATATTGATTAATAATCCAACTGATTAAATTATTATATCAATATATTAATATAAAATATATAAATATATTAATTTATTTTTCAAAAACAATAGCCCCATAAAAGATGAAATATTTTCCATGTATGGTAGTCGATTACTATAGCTCTTCTAGATCGCTGGACCTACGTTGAACAGTGAAATAAAATTCATTCGCCGACGCTGCGGCGGCTACATTATTCAGTCGCACTTTTGTTAAGTCTGGAATTTGCATATGAAAGAGAAGCGCATCTCTCTGCGTCACTTCGTTCACGAACCTTTTTTCGAGCTCGTCCTCACTTCTTTCGCCATTCCGACGTTCTCGCGGCCATGTCGCTCAAGACATGTCGCTTAACCCTTTCACCAGTATTCATTATAATAGATAAAATTTTAAAAACGAGATGAAGTTGGCGATGTACACCTGTATTACATTTTCTATGTAGATTATGTATTTTTTTTGTCATCCACATTTAATTTTTCATAAAAAATAGAAATCCCATATTTCTATATTTCTTAGAGTTTTTCTTACTTTTTCTTTATTTTATCTTTTTTCTTTTATTTTTTATATTAAAATCATATTCTTCGCTGATATTTGATCAAATTTAAGGGGACAGTGGAAAAGGGCAAGAGAGCTTTTTGAAGAAAATATGCACAATCGGACACTATAAGATTAATAATGCGAGGAGGCTGAAAGCAGCTGCCAATCGCCGGCGCGATTATACAAAGTTCGCGCGCGGCAGTTCATCAATATCAGCGACCGAAATCATTAATCATCGTGCGCGGAGGAACTCGAAAATTACTTTTGCTGGTCGCGTAGCTCTCACGCTTATTATTTATTGAAGAAAGCGCGGTCAGAGCGCGTAATGGAAATTCTTTGATTAATATTTCGCGCAGCGGCGTGGAAATCTGGGAATGAACATTGATTTCCCTGGGAAAACATAAAAGAGCTTCCACGTGTTTCCACCTAATTAAAGGGCTTATTATAGAATTAACTTCATATGTGTGTGTGTGTGTGTATAATATATACGCGTGAAGAGTAATATATTGCGTGCAGAGTAAAAGAGAATATTTCGAAAACGTTTTAGAAATAATTAAATGTGATGAATTTTTTTTCATTTAAAAACTCTTCAAAACCAGATCAAATTTTTATTCACAAGACAAAAATGTTTTCCCATTTTCATTATCCCGTTAAAATCAAAATCATATTGCATGCGTATTCGTTTGTTGCATGTATGGCGGTCAATATTATCATTACAAAAAGTTACGACGTAAACAGCTATGAATTAAAAGTTAGTAATTTTAAGTAAATAGAATAAATATTTATAGAGATAAAAATATTTATTAGAATTTAAAAAATTATTAAACATTTGATTCAAGTCATATATTTAAAGAGTCGGAAATTTTATAATTAAAAATCGAAACGTACATGTGCGTGTGTTAGAAATGAATATATTATTTGAATAATGAAAGATTAAATATTCAAATATAATAAATAATAAAATGTTCATCGCTGTACGGATCCAAATAATGGAAAATTCTCATAAAGCGCGCGTATTACACGCAAAGAATTATAACATGAAAATTAATTATACACGGATTTATAACAGCAAAGTATTCATGTCAGAATATTA
Organism: Polyergus mexicanus; assembly: GCF_030449975.1. Classification (NCBI taxonomy): domain Eukaryota; kingdom Metazoa; phylum Arthropoda; class Insecta; order Hymenoptera; family Formicidae; genus Polyergus; species Polyergus mexicanus. Next base: position 7,502,704 of record NW_027223323.1, read on the forward strand.
CGTGCCAAACATCTCGAGCTAACGCAACATTATATTAAAATTCCGTGTTTTATATTAAAACTTCGTACGTGGAAGACAAAAGACGTACAATAATGTTGATATTGATATTTTGCGGCAACTTTGCTGACGCAGGGTTTTCTTGTTGATACAAAAAAAATTAAGATTATCGGCATAAATATTCTTATCGAGAGCTTAATATGACTGTGGTCGAGATCTTGACGTCACTTTTTGCATGGACTTTAAACGCTTATATACGTGTATACAGAATATACATATAGTATTTTTTAATTTTCATTATCATATATTCTTCAAAGCTTTTATTTTATAATATACATTTGAGTAGTTTATTCTTTAATACATGTAAAATCACGCATCCTTGATTTCTGATACTTTTATATACCGTTTATAATCGATTTGTCGTAATACGTGACCTTCTTTTATATTTTGAGAAGAGTAGATTTCAAAGTTTTTCTTGTACATACACGCATACACATACGTAACACGATTTTTCTGCTGAATTAATAAAAATCTTTACGTAAGGTGTTTTCGAGGACCTATTGCCCCCTCGCGCAATAAATCCTGTAAATGTATTTATTTTAAAACGTCGATAAACCCAACAACGAAGACGTCGTAAAAAAGCTTTATTACAATGCTGGAGCCGTGCTATCGGGAATTCGGAACTTGGTTATGAAGCTGTAATCCTTGCAAATGATGCCGCACTAGTTGAGCGATATTGCGTGCAGCAATGCATTATCTGTCGATAACGGCACTCTTGTTACGGCGAACGGATAACTTTGCACTTAATAAGAATTTTTAAGGCTCTCTGTATAAATGGCGTGTTTAAATTTTTACATCGGTTCTGATAGCCATCTTTTATACTCGCTTGATAAAGGAGATAATGAAACGTAAAAATATTAATCGCAAAAGTTAATATAAGTAATTAATTTACCATATAAACATGTTAAATATATATAAGATTAATAATAAATTTTTGTAAAAAAATTAATCTCTATAATAACGGGAAAAAAAATTGTACAAAATTTTTAAACATTAAATTTTTAAGATAGAAACATTGCAGAATGATATCGTTATCGAAAATTAAAATGAAGATTAAGACAATTAAACGATTACAATAAAAATGTTGAAATACTTCACCAAAAGAATATCCTAGATAAATAATAAAATCTAATGTAAAAATTTTTAATAATTAATAAATTTATGTATATATAAATATATATACAATTTTTGTAAAAGTTTATAAAACTTTTTTGAATATTATGCAAATTTCTGAAAGAATTTCAAGAAGAAGCACTATTCGCGCGAGAAACAATCTTAAAAATTTTACGATCGTGTGAAGAGACGTAGTGTAAGAGAAGAAAAATGGAGAAGCATAAAGAAGGAGATAAAATAGAGACGCGTCTATTTGCTCGCGTCAGTAGCTCCCATCAGCAGTTTATAGGCGCGCAATACTAGTTGCATCTATCGCGCTTATTGTGAGCCTAATATAGGGGGTCATCAATAGGCTAATTGTTCCTATAGTCTTCCTCGCATCGTCAATATAGATATCCAGGGAACAAGGTAATTTCTATTATCGAATACATCGAACTTAGGATCGAATGTATGGATCTGCCAAGAGCGATTCATACATTAAACGTTTGGAATATTACTAGGAATATTAATAAGAAAGAAATTAAAATAAATATAAGGCAATTGTGAGACATAGATTATGAAAATGAAATCATAAATTTTTGAAATATGTACATAAATATTTATATACAATTAATTATATAATTAATAATTTAAAATATAATTATACGCACTTATTATTAATATTGTTGATGGCAAAATTATCAAACTTGAGAGAAAGAAAATACAAATCGTCTTACTAATAATTTTTTAAATTAATTTAACAAATAAATAATCATCTAAGAAAATAAACATAAAAGTGTGTATGATGATTATATTTACTGCTCAAAACAGGTTTATATCGAAAGGGATACAAAAGAATTAAATTAGCGTTAATAATTTATTCACGCAATACTAATATTTATCGCGTATTTGCCTTTACTCTTAAAGCTTTAAACAAAAAATTCTCATGAGCTTTCCACAGCTTTGTTCATCAACCCTCTTTCTCTCTCTCTCTTTTTCTTTTATTTTTCCTGTGACCCTTATTCTTAATCATCTCCCACACATGTGCATTTATACAAATATACATTTATATATGTATGTATGTATGTATGTATATATAAAGGAACTTTTATTATAATGTAAAATATAATATATCTCGCAAAAGATATTTGATTAGTTTGTAATTTTGACTTTTTCAAGCTGTCAAAAGTAGTAAAATCATAGCAATGGTTAACATTCTGTATACATACACCTCCGAAACAATCGGAACGCATTACTCATCGGATACTTCAGCCGGCGCGAGCTTTTACAGATATCACCATTTCAATTAACAAGAACAATCGTTTATTGTGCATCGCGAATAATTGTTTTGAACGCCTCGATAATATACAATATTTCCACGTGTGCACCGCTCTCTCCACCATTGCCCAAACTAATGTTTTCCCCTTTTCTCTTGTAAAATCAGCTTTTCGATTTTTCTCGATATGGTATTCTTTCGTCCTCGCAACTCTCTCCAGCATCTTCGATTATCGAAGTCTATTCTACAGATACCATCGCGTTGTGGTTTGCTCGAAAAACACAACAAGATCCCGAGTTCGCCTATAACATTCAGCCGTACGTGGTACATGCTTTCATTTAAGATCGTGAATAAGATCAAACTTCACGATACGCAAGTAGGAAAATTCAAGAATTCTTATAGCTCCTCTGGATGCAAAAACCTTTCAAGAAAGCTAAAAAGTTTAAAGATCAATTTTATATTATATTAACTTTAATAAATTTAATTAATCTATGTTAATTAATATTAAATTTATATTGCAGTATTAAATGATATTTTTTTATTAATAATCCTAAAATTCAAATTTTGTTATAGAATTTAACAAATCCTCTTTGTCTAAGAGGCAAATAACAAAATTCTCAAATCTTGATAGATTTTAAAAGAATTTTCAAACAATCAGGAGATAAATAAACCAGGATTTCTCTTGCTTTATTCAAGTAAGACACATTACGTCATGAGAACAGTATAAAGACATTATTTAGAAAGTTCAAAAAGGTTCGGACAGAGAGAGAGAGAGAGAGAGAGAGAGAGAGAGAGATTCGAGATCTGACATAAAGAATAGTAAAGTCGAGTAAGCAGCGACGAGAGAATGTAGCCTCGAGGGCGGCTGATTTAAAAGCACTAAACACTGATTTCGACTTAAGGTTGAGATACAGCCTCGGCCAGTTCGCGGTCGAAAGCACATCCGGTGATTTAGAGAGGTCCGAGAACGGAAATCCGACGTTTTTCACGACGGGGAACTTTCGGTAATGGCGGCAATGGCGGGATTCTTCGTTTGTCAGGCTGGCGTCGCGTCCGCCCACGTGTATATCTCTTCGTTACGGCGCGACTATTATTGTAAGATACAGTCCCGTCGTCTCTTTCTCTCTCTCTATCTCTCTCTCTCTCTCTTCCCCGTGCGCTGTCGCGCGAGAATGAATCCTGCTCACAGAACATGTCCCTGTGTTTACGCCGTCAGCAAAGAAATTGGATTTGTTCCGTCTCGAAATTGCAGCCGCGCTGAAGGTGGATTAGTTATTTGACCGTCTGCGAACTTTGCAACGAGTTAGGTTGCTAGATGATACGGAGCTGGGATTTAAAGGATCATAGATTTTGAGATTGAAACATTTCTGTTGAAAGAATCTAAGAGAGAATGACAAGTCATGTAAAAAATGTGAAAAGATGTGCAGACATATTAATGAATCTAATTTCATTCTGATCGCTAAGATTCAGGACGCAGCCAAAGAATGGCTCTTTGGCAAAGATCTATATAGTTATTAATGAGTCCTTATGAATCTTTAAGTATCTTTTCAACGTCTACGAAATCCTACTGGATTTAAAAAGTTTAAAAATGTAAATGTCCTCTAATAAATCCAATCATTCCAAGAATCTCTCCTATCAAGGATTTAAATATTTAAGGGAGTGAAATATTCATGAATTTAATAGTTCGGAGATTACAGAATCGAAATTCGACGCTTCAATAATTTCCGATATAAAGATCCTAACGACGTGGATAATTTCATAACGCGTTAAAGAAAATTTAATAGATTTATTTATTTTAAGACGCTTTTAATTGCAAATTCTCATCTATATTAATTAGTTGATACAGTATTACATGCTCAGAAAACATTTAAATAAATGATTAAACGCATAAAGTTAAGACACATATGCAGATACTACAGAGCATAAACTTTATGTGAAGAAGTTTTGCCAATTATTTAAAACAATTTATATCATCTAACGAAAATGTTGCGCAATTTTTAAGACTGCAGGTGGATAGGAAAACCCCCTGGGTGGTCCGCAAACGCAGTCCGGGAGATTTGTCACGTCGTAAATCGGATCACCGTGGAGAACTAACGATTTTGCCGATACTCAAAGAGCGTTTCCGCGTTCGCGGTCGGACGTAACTGACTCGGTATCGAGATTTAGGTTTATGCCTATGGTTAGGCCGACGAGTTTATCGACTGAACGATCCACTTCATCTTCTCACCCTGCGAGGTAACAAGCCTTCCAACTTGACGCAGGTCGGCTCTGTCGGCTATCGCATTGACAAAAGTTCTTTTGGAGATAAGATGTAAAGGGGAAGTTTAAGAAGGAACAAGCTAGTACCAAATAGTAGGATATTTACGTGATGGAGAATGGTGGGAATATATCTAATTTTACAATTTCATATTAGAATATATCTATTTACGTATATATTTTGGAATCTTTTAATATAGAAATTTTTTAAATCTTAGATTCTCGAGAGCTTAGTTTTTCTAGAATTTTCTACGTTTTTCTTTAAATAATTTATATTTTTATCCTCTTTCGAATATTAAACTATAATATTAAAAATCTTTCGCGGAAATAAATTTTTCAACAAAGAATTTTGAGTAATAAAATATTAATATATATAATTTTCTTTCTCTTACTTTCTCTTTTTCTGGAGAGAATTCTTTGTTTTTTTTTTTTTTTTAAATAATTGTATTTCAACTCCAATAGAGAATGTCGTATCTTTAAATTTTTATATCTTTAGATGTGTGTATCTTGGAAAATTTTAGAGTCTTCACGTTAAACAATGAAAATTTATATTTTCCTCCTTAATGTATTTTTTTATCAGACTTTCTCTTTCTCTCTGCGTCTCAACGTCATCTTATAATTTGGTAGATGCGATAGCTGCAAAACGCAGACGACGCTGAAAAGAATGGAGGTTCTTCTCGGAAGAACGAAGAAAGAGGTTGAAGGGAGTGTCGTTAAGCCAACTTCTTAAGAGACTGTCCGTTTAGCTTTTTATCTTCGTGGATTAAGTTAATTTTTTAATATGCCCAAGTGAAACTCTTACTTCGGTATCCTTCCAGCGTCTTCCTCGTTTCTCGCGCTTGTCCTTCGTCTCTTTCTTTTTTTCTACCTCATTTTCTTGTCTGCACCGGCAAAGTCCTTTGAAGGACTATCAGCGGGCTCGGTAACCGCCATGAGGATTTCCAAGGACACATTTTACGACGTTGCCGGATCAGCTTTTAATTAATGTTAGACGTGCACAATCCCCAAAAGATTCTATATTCCCTCCGAGTTATTAAACCTTATCTCTATCAAACCTTTAATCACACACTTATATTGCATTAATATAGCATTCTGATGAAAGCCGCTAAGAATTTTTGTTGCATTTTTGAATTAAATATTTCAATTTTTCTATTTGTTCTCTGATTTGCTTCTAAATTGATGTCCAAATATTTCTAATATGTTTTATGTTGTGTCCCAATGATGCAATTTTTTTAAAAATATCTAAATTAAATATTCATAGATGCTAATTTTAAAAATTGTAACATTAATAAGCAGGCGGTAGGATAAAATGCAACGCGTCGACAGCGTGTAGGTGGGAGAAGTTTTATGCGCCGGCGAGAAATGATTTTATGGAAATTAAAAGATGTTCCAGGACACCCACTGAGTTATACATCGGGGGAGGGTATAATTTAACGTTTCGGAATATTCTTTATAAATATGCCAACCGTAGTAGAGAATAAGGTGCTCGCGGAACAAGCCTTACCAAGAGAGAATCATCGAGTAAATTTAAACTACTCGTAAATATCTTTAGAACATGAGTAACTAAAGTGACATCTGCACTGTCGAGATATCGTTGTTCTTTCCGCAATTTTTGAATTGAAATTAAAAATCCGCTGCAGCAAAAGAAAATTAATGGGTTCCTGTAAAATATCGAGATCTTTCACGTTTGTGTCAAAATTAATGATATTTCAAAACTTTTTCTTAAAATTTAAATAAAAATTGCAAATATATAATGTAATGTTATACGACGGTATTATTGTATATTTGTAGAAAAAAGACAATTTCGTGAAACTTCAGTGTTACGTCCATAGAGTATGTATATATTTATATATAAGAGTGATGGACGAAATTATAGAAGTAGGCAGAAATTGCGTATACCACATTCGGGAAGGTGGAGCGCGACCCGATAAATAATTCAGCAATCAATTTACACAACTTCCCGCCGCAGCGACCGAACTGTTTGCATTAGCATTCGACAAGTCACTCGACAAGACTTTGATTTTGTTTCTGGCGCGCACGTGGTCTGCCTCGATTATTTCCGGGATGCGCCACACAATTTTTGCCTTCTTTGAAACTTGCTACTACAGTATATAATATGGGAAATCACATTTAAATTAGTTTAATAAGAGAGAAAAAATATCGATAAATATTTAGGTAAAATAAATCTTTATAATATATCAGATATATTAAGCTTTTCTTTTTCAAAATATATATCTCGCTAAAAAAGAAAATATACATTATTGAATAATTGAGCTTATAAAAAATTTCTTTTCTCTTTTAAAATAAACTAATTTCGCGTTCTTTCCCAGATCAGAACCAACAAGGAGATCTCTACTGTTTGCATTACTCAGTTAATTAAGAATCTTATTCGAATTAGAGTGGGGAAAAGTGCAGAGCGTGGAGATTTCGTAAAAATTAGACGAGGCCTAATTTCTAAAGAGGCCATCCAAAACTATTGTATTATTTCCTCTCCCCAGATAGAATGTTTTCCGCGGACTCATTATCTCGAGTAATGAGTCCGTTGCTGTTTTAAGGATTGTTTTCGAAATGCTTCGTTGAACTCAACATCTTCTTAACATAACACGCTTCGGTTATTACGCAAAACCCTTTCCTGGAAATATAAATCTCCGTGTTTTACAATTGTCACATGAGCGATCGCGTCGATGCGCCACGAGTTCAAGATAACTAAATATTTACGGCTAATGTAAAACACAATGTGCGATGTTGCATATGTAGTTAATAATATATTGCTAAGTGTGTCACGAGGGTGAATTGATAATTAATCGTTGCCCAACGGGTTACTAGCATGCTTTGTGCATTCGTATAAACATTAATCTAATGCAAATTACATTATATGTAATTGTGTTATATCTAATCTAAACTGTATTACAATTAATATATTAGCTTTTCCATAAACGTTAATTATTCTGGGAGAATTAGTACATAAGTCCACAAGAACTGCTCAAATTATAACAACATGAATTTAATATTCTATCAAATATGTAACATTTATACTAAACTTTTATAAATTATCTGCACTGCGTAATCTTGTTTATGAAACAATTATTATTCGAGCCAAGATAATTTCTGATAAAACTATGGCACGTTGGTCAATTGAAATTCCGTACTTAAACATATCCGTCCATGGTTTTCGTTGATTAAGTTTAAATATCTTGAAAGGATGTATTTTTCCGATCTAGTTTGCGTAAATCTATCTCCAAATCGGTATTAATAATTAACACATATAAAAATAATTTTTGTGTAGCTTCTCTACTTATACATGTCCACTGATATAACTTACTAATTGATTTGCGAAGAACGCTGAAGAGCTGCCAATGGAATTATTAAAGTAGCGCGTGAGATACTTATAGTCCAGGAAAAGGGCTAGGCTAGGGGGAGGCTAATGGATTTAACAGAATTCGAAGGACTTTAGTCGGGGCGACATTCGCCCCGTGAACAACTAAACTTTACGCTTAGACGCCACAAATTGCGTTAGTTTCGTTGCCTTTGTTGCCAACGCCAACGCTAGCGGAATTAACTGTGTTAACCTTTATTATCCGTTGGTGACGACACAATATTCGCTGTTTATCGACTTTTCCGCCGATGAGAACCAGGTGAGACCCGGTGTTGTCGTAACGCGGTCGGAGCGAAATATCGACGACCAGATCCTCCCGAAAGTATCGCACGCCGCAACGGTAATAGAATTTTCAGTGGAACGGCGTCGTAAAAGACCCCCGACCGGGAGATCCTTTGGGATAGTTGAGGCGAGAGGTACGGGAACCCGCCGAAAAAGTATCGTATGCGTAGGGATAATTTGATATTCGAGTGAAAAGCCCTTGCTTTAACGAGGATCCTAAATACGATGTACTTATCTCTCCCAAGAAAGATTGATTTTATCTGTCGTAATAAAAAAATCCAACTTTTGTCTAATTTTTTTTTTATCTTTTACCGACTTATTATTATCTCTCCTTCGAGAATTCAATGTTTAACGAGTGCATGTAATAAGTTTTAAAATTCTACTTTTATATTGTCAGCGCCGTTTTAGTTGATTAGACAGTAAATATATGTGTATCACGTGAAAATCTATCTTATCTTTATTTAGAAATCATATTTAAGCGAAAGGCTTCCTATAAACAAATGTAATCTTTATATAAAATCCATAAACTATTACTAATCGTTAATACTGCTATTTCACTTGTACGAGCTTTCGTGAAAAGAAAGAGAAAGAGAGAAAATATTTCCTAGAATATTTACAATTTTTTTGACATTCAGTGCCACTCGAAGGCTCAAAAATGTGTCTAGCATTATAGGCACGTCTCGAATAATGGAAGCGCTACGCTATAAATTATTCCCTCTTTATCTCGGAGAAATGTTGCGTTCGCAAGAGGCGAACGACAAGGGTATTGTCTATACGCGTCGCGTTACAAACTTGAAACCCTTCTTCTGTTTCCCCGAGAGGTTACGCGAGGGCCATAAAAATTTTGATGTCTATCCGCGAGACAAGGAGAAGCCGATACTCTCAGCATATACGCCGAAGAGAATAAAGCCTCTCGCCGTTTTCCCGACCTCTCGTGTCGGCGTGCGCGACTTTGTTTCGCCCACAAAAGCCGACGTACAAAGAGCAATGCGCGGACTCGTTCACGGACTTTATGAGGATTTCTAGAAACTCGGAAGAGCGGGTGGAGTTGGCGAGGAACTCTCTGAAGAACGGTCAGCTTATGCGAGAGTTTATCGCCGCGGATACACGAAGCCCTAAGTTAGGATCTCATCGCGTCGCGATGAATCGCCGTAAAGTTTCAAGCGGGGCGAGAGACTCTATATCGGGATCGCAAGGCACGTGTGAAATACGAAGATTATATGCACATTTTATGCGCGCCATTTCATCGACCGTACGTACGATTTCATTGTACTCTATTTTTTACGATACACACTTTGCGCGCATATTAGAAATTGGATGTGCTTGATGAATCCTTTGGAAATAACGTGCCAATTCGATTCTTGGCGCGGTTCTCGAGATAAATGGCGGGGCGGGACTTTCTCGGTTTCTTCTCTCGCGACAGAAAAAGAGCCCTCTTCTTCCTGAATCACTCGGGCCGTAAAGTAAATCTTTCCATCTGCAGGATTGCGCGCACAAGTCCGACAATACTGCTGCCCTATATTTCCGTTCTATCGCCCGACAAGACGTAAGACGATACTTTTAGTCTTCGTGTCGCCCCAGAATGGACAAGTAAATCTTCCCCATGCTCAAGGTCGTCGAAAAATACACTTGGCACTTCGCGTGTCTTCTTTCCCCGCGGAATCGGCTGTCTAACATGAGAAACAGGCGCCGATGCTTGTCTCGATTAAACGCGTTTGATCTGCGCGGATGATCGTTTTACAAGCCTGAGAGGATGAGCCTAAATAACGTTTTATCCGATCGCAAATGCTACAAATGTATCTTTTATCTGCATTTTTACATAAATGCGAAGATACTTTGTGTCTGATCTCTACTTTCATTTCTTTCGCTGAACATATGATACTTCTGATACGCGTAGCTTATCCTTTACTTGAAATAAAGATTGTCCAGTCCCGCTGACAGATTACAAGAATGCATCGAATAATATCGCGGGATCTTCGTAAGTCCTCCTGAAGGGCGTACTCTTGTCTTGGGCTATACGAGAGATATATCGCTGTCTACTGTCTTTTCTTTGCCATCAACGGAAACGAAATAAGACCGAGAAATGTCGGATTTCCACGTATCATTGTGGATGGATAAATTTACTCAGCACTGTCAGCATGGAAAGAAGAATGAGACTGCTTCCGATGACGGATCAGAAATGCGATAAGATCCCGACGGGAGAATCGACGAGGAATCTCGTCACGTACTTGTTCCCATATTTCCGGCATACAAAGCACGATGAGATTTATCACAATATTTTCATAACTTGAAAGATGTATCATGCATCGATAGTTTTTATCGGCTATTATATCAATGTATATCCAATATTATTCTCGATTTTTAAATCGTTTCTTTTTCTTTTTTTAATTTATCGATTTTTTTAATTTTTATATAATATACAATTAAAGGGGATCTTGAAGGGGAATCTTGAAATCTCTGTATTTAATATATTCATGAAATGTTAAATAATTTATAATAAAAGGAAAATTTATAATTTTCGATGCTTTATAATTTCTTAGATCTCGGATTATAAGATCTTTAATTCGGATATTCGTGGAAATCTCTGCTCGATGGATACTCCAATCACTCGATCTTTTGATACAAGCCGTTCGTCGGAGAAGAAAGGTACGAGAAAGGATTCGTTAAAGTACATCGTCCCTTTTTCGCAAAAGGGAATATTTCGAAATTGGTTCAGAAAGAATCTTAACCTTCCCAAGGTTTAAAAGAGTCACGTGTCGGTAGACACGTCGGGGGGGGGGGGGGGAGAAACGACGCGTGTGTCTTTTTTGCTGTCATCTTCCCGAAAAATGGATCGAGAATATGCTTAAATATCGTCCTGATATTTTTCGCGCAATTTTCGAAACAAAGAGATCCATCTAACGCTATTTGTGATTCGCGAAAGACTAACTTGTTTTTTAGAAAACTGTTACATTTATTATCAATTTAAACTATATCGTATTTAAAGAAATTAGGAAATGGGTTATATAAAATTACAGAATCTACAAACAAAAGATTATAAGAATTTAAGAGTCTAAACTTTCGATCACCGATGATTCCACGCAATAAGAGTTTCGTCAAGTCTACGTTTCCGCTGGTAAGTTTTTATTCGAAGAAAAGGTGCGAGGAAAAATCTTATTATATATTTGATTATACAAGATCAACAAAACGTATTCAGAATATTCAGAAATCTGCATTTCCCACTGTATAGTTCACTTTGCAGCTCGGCAGAAATCCTGGTAAATTAGCCCGACCAGTTAGCATCCCCGGTTTGATTTGATCCGGGAGGAACAGTAGGTAACTGTCAGCTGTTATTATACGCCGAGAAGACCGTATAACTTGTTCCAAACAATATCGGTACAATGATACTTGTGTATAATCCACAAGTATCGGTATTAACTAGTTGAGCTAAATATTAACATACGCCGGAGAGATGCGTTAGAAACAGAAACCACCAGCACACCATATTGCTACATGAATAAATTAATCGAAACAATGATATGAATAAAAGTGAAGTAACGATGAGAAGAAAATATATATATATAAAAACAAATATAGTTTAATTATATACATTTTATATGTATTTATATATATATATATATATATATATATATATATATATATATATGCGTCTCAAAAGATTTACACAAAGGTTCTGATTAAAATCAGCATCGAATCGATACATGAATATAGTCTTTGCATCGCGATGCAATCCGATTCGATCGATGCAGTTCTCGAATGCATTTCGATGTCGGGAATTGCGCGAGCAATTTTCCGTAAATGCAATGACTGGACTCTTCAGCGTTCGGGGCGATAATCCGTGATACCGTTCGCAAGTTTATAACCGAGCGCTATTGCCCCGCGGACAAGAATTCAAAATGCGCATCGCGACTAATCCCGGATTACACGGAGTGCGAAAAGATGTTCGTATACGCGCGATATCCATATTCGCGTCTGTATATGTGTGTGTGTGTGTGTGTGTGTGTGTGTGTGTGTGTGTGTGTGTGTGTACATTGCCGTTTAAATACAATTTATCGATACTCGCTCGGAGTACTATTAAACGCGACCCACTGCATCGCGCTTAATAGTAATTTTTATACTCGTCTTTCGAACGAAACGAATTCACAAAGCTTTGTTCACGGACAGTTAACGTCATGAACGACGGAATTTCCTTCATTTAGAGACAGCAACGCGTATAGAGTGGATTATGAATAATTCTCGCAGTTCTTTCTAGTCCCTAATGACCCTAATAGCTCGTCAATCATTTATCATTCTTTTTTTATCAAAATATACAGAATGTCCTCAATTTAAATGACAAAACTTCAAGAGCGTGTAGGGGACCAAAAAATTAAGACAAAAAGTCCTGTAGAGGTTTGTTCGTTTTTGCTCAATTTTTAGAGAAAATCGCAAAAATTCAATCTCTCATTATCAGTTGCTCTCTTGAGTTGATCGGCACCGAATAAACTTTCTGCGTCAAGGTTCCTTACATATGTAAACACTTGATGTTATCCTTTACGGTGACAATCAATTCAAAAGAGCAATTAAGAGATCGAAGCATAGATGCAGTGCTAAACCAAATATCACTAGAAAACAATGTCTAGCTGCGATTAATGAGATCAGTGCTAGACGTAATGCTTGCATTGCTGCAAGAGGCCAATATTTTGAACAATATCTGCATTAAATAGATGATAACATGAATAATATGTAAATAAATAAGTAAAAAAATGAAAACTTGTTTTGTTTCTGTTTTTGTGATTTTCTCCAAAATGAAATAAAAACGAGCAAACCTCTAAAGGACTTTCTGTCTTAGCTTTTCGGTCCCCTACACGTTCCGGAAATTTTGCCATTTAAATTGAAGACACCCTGTATATATATATATACGAAAGATATACAGACAAGGAGGAAAACAAATATTCTATTAAAGATTAAATAAGATTATTTTTATTATAGCTGTTTTATATGAGTAAGTAATTGTATGATATATGTGAAAAGGAGGAACAAAAACTATAACTTTTGTTTTCCGTATTACACATGGTGACTTGCTCCCGTCATATTTCACTAACTCAGTCGTTTAGTGAATATTATCGAAGTTTGTGAGTTGGCAGAGAGTGAGAGAGAAAAGAGAGAGTTTGCTAATCTCTATCTAACTAGTCTCTAAATATAATCTGCTATCCTACATTATTCTACAGTTACAGTACGTAATATAATTAATAATTAAAAGTAGTTCTATTTGTAACACTGAGAAATTATACTTGTACATAAGAAACATATGTGAAAGAACTATATATATAATTTATAATTATCTCTCACACACTTTATATAAATTATATTAGTAACGAGTAATTATATATATTGTGCATTAATAATAGTTTTAATACATTTCAATTAAAGTATATTTACATGCACGATATTTTACGGCTATTATTGTTAGATATAATTATCTTGAACGTTGTGATCAATCACGTGAGCAATTACCGATCGGTATACGAGAATTCCCTTCCTCGTTCGCTCTCAAATTTTCATTTTAGCTTCATTTGCGTGTTCACTCATATCGCTGAAAATATGATAACTAATCGTCGTGGCAAATTCAAGGGCCAGCGAATATATGTACGATAATTACATCGGCGAACATTCTACTGATACTGACGAATAAAAATTACTTTCAATTACAAGAAACCATGACAGTAGTTTTAAATATATTTTCGGACCTTGTAATATGCGATTCCTTCGCGTAACGCGTGTGGATTCAAGAATTTCTATAATTTTAAATATTCAGATTCGCTGATCGGTCTTAAAATCTTTAGGCTTTAAATCCTGTCGACTGTCATAACACAGCCATATTCTTAAGCTAAATTTTATTTACGCTGACAGAGCTATAGGAACCATCATTGCGGCGAAACTGCTAACAGATATCACATATGATCCTCTGACATGAGCGCAAAATTAAGCTGTCGGTTTTTACGGGACGATTTTAATCGCCAGGTTTCGTTAATGCCGTCACGTCGCTGGCATTAAACTCACTTTTCCCGCACTAATGAGTAATATTTAATTAAACGGTTTTTGTAGAGAAGGAAGAATGTACTTTATAGGGAATCTCTGTATATGTGGATTTTCTCCCGATCTCTCAATTCATAATTGAGAATTTCCGTGACTGTTCGAATATTATTTCTTTTCTTTTTTTTTTTTTTTTTTGTTAAATTCAATTTAGCCAATTTCTACAAATAAAAATGACAATAAATCACGATCGAACATCGATCTTGTACCTGAGACGATAACTCGGTTAGAAGTTTGAACGGAATTGGCAAATATTGGAACGAGGCCGTGCTTGCCGATTTTCTGTGTAACATTGGATTAACAAAAGTAAACATGAAATTGAAATTCAGCAAGGAGCGAAACTTTCAACGCGTCCTGAGGATTATTACTAGAACGCGAAATAGTTTTGTGGCGTGACTGCTTGCAGAAAACCGCAAATCTGCGACCGATTTTTATATTAAAAACTCGTGGAAAACAGACGAAAATGGTCTAACACAGAGATAGAGATTTAAAAAAATATATTTTAAAAATATTGTACCACACAAGTCTCATCAATCCGTTTTGAAATTATCGCATGGAATTTCATTGACAAGATATTTTCATACGTACGTTTTTCTCGATAGAATGTAATTAATCTTCGTTAATCTGGTCGCACGTCATAAAATATCAAATTAAGCGCTAGTGTTGCTAATTTGTTGTCCTAATCTCGAATTTATCATTTATCAATTAGCAGGAAAGTGATATTGAAGATGAAAGATGCTGATTTAACGTTACATTTAGCATCTCCGCTTTCGCGAAACACTTGTAACGAATCGTAAGTAAAAAAGAATTATGTCCAAATTAATTGTTCAAAAATATTGCGAACAGATTTCAAAGTTAATGTATTCACAAAATAATTAATGTTTCAAAAATTATTTATTGCATACAATTAAATTTGTTTGTTTAAACTTTTAAACAAATCTTTAATAAAGAAAGCTATACACAATTTCCAATAATTTTTACATATATCATATTTTATACATTTCAATATTTTATATCAATATCATAATATTTTATAAATAGTATTACAATGATGTAAAGCGAATCTGTTACGAATATTAGCGAGCAATTAATTTTACACGTAACAAATAATAAAGCACTTACCCCATAATGGCTGCGACGATGTTCGATACCTCCCGAGCCTCCTTTCTTGTTTGTTCCTTGTTGCCCCTTCGTATAGCACTTATACAAAATTCATTCGCAAAAGCACGATTAATTACGATCGCGTGCGCATTAATCACCAAAATACGACGATCGCTCCGCAATTTACATTGTATTTCCAATGTTAATTACACACGAGATGCGCGCTTTATTGTATAAATCGATAAAAGAACGTAAAACTTTCACAGAGTTACACGGAGCTATGATCTGCTCGACGAATTACGCACGTCTATTCATACGCACATTTAAACATATACTGTCTTGAACCGAGTCAATGAAAATAAACAAAAAGGGGAGAGGGAAAGACATAGGTATACCGACGCGCGGAGAGACGGAACGATTATTATTCTCCCAACGTCCGTAGTAAACAAAACATATTATACGTTGTTCATAAAGTACTCGGCAGCCTTCGATAGCAGTTTCGATCCAGTTTTCTCGTATAATTAGTTTACTTTACGTGTCACTGATTAAAGCAATAACAAGATTTTACTAAATTTTAATATTCACTAAAAATACTCACGCTTTGCTCCTTCGTTTTTGTTTTACTATGACGGTAAAACTTGATTGAACATCGGTCACTCTGTCGCCAATTAATTTAAAAAAAAAAATATTTCACTGAAATTATTATTCTTATCAGCGATAATATACCGATTCTATTTAAGAGAGTATACTTGCAATATTTTGTCAATAACCGAGAAAAATTCAGGAATGATTATGGCAATTTCATCCTGATAATGCGCGACGTTACGAGTTAATGGCTAATTAAATTGCGAGAATTAATTAATATATGAGTTGATAATCGATACTTCTCTAATAATCGTAAAGAATAATCGTAATTTCGAGGTAGGAATTTTGCAATACATAGTTGTTGTTATAGCAATGTTTATGTTTGGTGATCTCGTTGTTATTCTCGCGGCGAGACTCTCGAGCGAGAATAACAACAAAGTCAATCCCCGCGTATGTCGTATCGTCTCTCACGATCATTCAAGTGTTAGACAAATACGTAATGCCAGTAGATATCAAGCAATCATATTGTAGAGATCATAGCTTCGCGTAATCGCGATTTTCTCCCGGTATAAAATAAAACGCGCGTTTAAACGTACGATTAACGTCGAAAGTGCTTTGTAAAGTTTCACGTGATCGTTCTAACGTTTCTCGTGATTAATGCGCGCGCGATCGTAATTAACTGTGTTTTCGCGAGCGAGGTGCTATGAAGGAAAGGACAAACAGGAGAGGAGTAGTAAGCCCGGGAAGACATCGGCAGACAAATTGCAGAGAAATCACGAGGTGAGAGTTTTATTAATTTCGTTAAATTATATTATTTGTTATTTAAATTAATTATTTGCTTATTTTTGCGACAATATAATTTATTCTCGCAACAATATAAGCATATGAGCCTCGAGGCATTTTCGATTATATTTTTCAACCTCATTTCGCGAGCAATAATTATATTTCGATAGCGATAAATTTCTTTCTCTTCGGATATGATTTGATGTTAAAATTATCTTTTTATTTTCGACTATTGTATTGTTATATACGATTATAAAGTATTCTGTGTTGATATGTATTCGTAAAAAATGTTATATTTTTTAAATATATTTAGAATTAATTTCTATCGATATCTTTAAATGATCAATTAGCAATTATATTTCTATTAAAGATTTGTTACAAGTGTGTCTTTTTTTTTTTTTTCCCGGAAATAGGGATGCTAGTATAATGTAGAATTGACATCTTCATTTTTAATATAAATTTTCTGTTAATTAGTAAGAGCAATGAGGTTCGGATTAGAGTTAAAAATTAGCAATAAATTGGCATCCAATTATATGCTGTATATTGGAATTTGACTTTTCGCGTTGAAGGTGCCGGATTAATGAGAAATGGAGAAATTCAATTGTAATGCTAACGTGACTGTAGATAAACTACACGCGCGGATACACGGCCCCCTATAAAACTCAGGGATATACGCCGTACCCGGAGTGACAACAGAATTCCGTTCGATCCTGGCCACCCTCCGAGCCGACCTTTCCCGTTGCGCTCCGATTGTTAGGAGTTGAATAGAGAAAAATTGGATGCTATTCGTCGTCGTGCCGCGAGCAATGGTAGAGGTTGAAAAAAAAATCTATTGTCACGTAGCACGTGTAATTCATAGTGCGGCTTCCTGGATTCGCGAATCGATCTCTCTCTCTCTCTCTCTCTCTCTCTCTCTCTCTCTCTCGCTCTCTCTTTTTTCTCCGCGCCACCTATTTTTTATGTTATTGCGATCGGCTTCGCGCGTTCTGTCGTCGCACAGTTAACGTATTCGCAGATTTTCTCGTTACTATTGTTGTTGTTGTTGTTGTTGTTGTTACGTTACCATTGCTCCCGACTAGATACATTTTAGAGAAAACACTCTCTGCACTTGACGCACTCGTGTTCGCGTAGCAAATAATTTCAAACATAACAAGAGAAGATTTATTTTTACGTAGAAAGAAAGAGAATATAAAATCTTTTATTTTTATATTTAATAAAAAAAATATAGGATAGAAAAAAAAAATATATATATATGTATTTTAAATATATATATTTTTATAAAAATATATTTTTATAAAAATATATTTCTATTAATTTTTTTCGTTGAGTATTTGAGAATATTCTTTCTCTAATATGATGGGATCCCCGACTACGGTTTCCTATCCAAATATATTCGAAGCTCTTCAATATCACACATGCCACCAGAAATCTTCAGTTATAGATCGCATTGTACAATACTGGATTGGAAAATTCGTGAAAAATTTTCAACTTCTTAGATCGTACTACTTACAATACTCATACTAAAATTATCTTCGAGTTCTCTATCGAAACTTTTTTATCAATTCTCTAATAATTAACTAAGATTTAAAGTTTTCCAAGGTCATATCCAGTACGTAAGGCCCGTAATTTTGTGCTAATCCTGTCCCTGTACGTGATTAACGACAGTTTTAGGGAGACGTGGAGCGGGCGCGTCGCTCCGCGCTTAAGTGCGTTGAGTAGTGAGTAAATGTCTAAGCTAAGCTCGTGCCTTCTTGTAACGGCCTCAGCCGTATATAGTAATATAGTGCCGCGGGGTACGGTCGTGCATAACGTAAATCCATGTTTACTATGCTAATACCTGGAAATTTGCCGGTTGAAAGGATGCCGAGAAATGTCCCATCAAATATGCAGGGCCACTTGCACGGCCTGTGTGCGCACGCGAGAGGGGGATATCGTGCAAGTAGGAAGAAGCTCGTTTTCGATGGAGTCTGTGCTTTAAACTCTACCGCTGCCGCTATATTGAGATAGTGGTCGCTACCACCCTTGTCTACTCTTGTCAGTTCTTGTCTACGCCGATGCGAGAATATAAGGGAGAAACAAACGCGTTTATGGTTGTTACGTCAACGAATCTTTAAAGCCTCAGCTTCCTCAATTATTGTTGTAGGAGATCTCTTTATGACTCGTAACCGGAAAAGAGCTCTCGTGAAACAAATATCAGGAAGATAATGATTCATTTTTTACATCCATCATTAGATTAATATGGGATCTAAGAGATTTTAATAAAATTTCAATTTGATTAAGAAAAGAATTTGAAGAAAATATTTCTCTCTCTATTTCCTTTGAAAATTATTTCATTTTTAATAAAAATATGCTTGCAATAATTAAATAAACAATAAAATTAAATAATAATAAAAAATAAAAAAAATGCTTGCAATAATTAAATTTTTGAACACTTCTGTTATATACACAAGTAATACATTTTTTTATTTACACATTTAAACATTAAAATCCTTGGACGTTGGACTCGGAAAAAATTGGGAAAAAATTTTCGAAAGTCCAACTTTCCAGTAATATAAAACAAGATTATCAAAACTGTGATTTAAAAGAAACTTAATCTTATTCCGCGCAAGCTTGAAATTCGAATGCGTTGTTCGTAGAAGGCGAATTTTTTAACTGCGCCAACGACACCACAGCCACTCCTAATCCGCGTTTGACGATACACTGGAACGTTAAGCTCTTAATCTCGTTATCCGCATCTCCATATAATGCCCAGCTACCTGTTATCTACCTGTTGTGCACCCATACCATCGCAGCTTTTAATCGCCGCGGCGTTTACATCGACACGATTTAATAATCACGTTTGAAGCTAATCAAAAACCTTCCATCTCGATCAAATATATTTCATAAGATAACATTAGTAAAATTAAAATTTTACAATCTAATTTAAAGTAGAAGAAACGAAACTTTATAAATATATTTTAATAATTCTATGACTATAATAATTAATAATAAGAATCCTGATTGATTTCCGTTCAATTTCAATTTTCTAGTCTGAGATCGATTTTGAAAGCATCCAATATTATCTCAAACACATTCCAATAATTCTCTCGAGTAAATAGTGAAAAAAAAGGCCAATGGAGATCCGTTAAAAATTTAATTTTGAAAACTATGCTCGATCTAGAAGAACGACGCTAAGAACACGCGAAACAATTCAACAGTATCCCTCTCGAAAGTGGTTTTCGATTAGATATATACACATACATACACATATATGCGCAACCAAAGTATTGCCTGGCACATTCGCATGTGTGTGCATGTAACGGATGCGCGCAATTACGATTCAAATTTTACGACTTGCTTAACTTAAATTACACGACCCCAATTAAGTGAGATCGTGCCCGGTGCCCGCGCGACTGCCAAGTTCTGCGTAGCGTTTTCCAACCCCCTCCCTCCTCACGCTCTATCTCTCTTTGAATCCCCCGCATACACAACCCCCCGACACTCCCGTTATTTGCGTCTCCGCTCAAAAACTAGTAGCTCGCTTTCTAATCTCGTTTACCGGCAAAAATCCGTCAAGAGAATGTGCTGATATTTGCACCCTGAAAACGATGATTTAATTAATTTCTTTCGCACGTCGCAAAATAATCGCGCTTTAGTCTACATTTATGAGTTTTTGCCAATTTGCTGCTTTCATTGTCTCTTAACAAAAATGCTTTAAATATAAATAGCTACTGGAATTCCTCCAATTATACGGTTTTTGAGAAAAAAGCTCTTTTATTTAAATTATAATTAAAAATGCCAATTAAAAAACTAGTGTTATATAATAAAAAATAATAATTTATATTAATAATTTAAAGACAGATTTTTTTTTTTTTTTTTTTTTTAGAAATACACAAATTTGTAATACAAAAGATCTCATAAGAGTAAAATACGTATAAAATTTGACTCAGATGGTTCTTACGGATAACGAAGAATTAGTTTGCTACTGAGACTTATAGAGAGGACGTTTTCTCGGCGTTGTAAAAGCTCGTGGGGAGCAACACAGCGATGTAAAGGTACAGTGTAGTGTTCATCAATTTAATTTAACGCACCCCCCGGCGCCGCATGATAACGCAGTGATCGTGATTTATTTTATCACCGTATTAAAGGAAGATACCGCGAGTTTACGATGCCGGGATATAACACGGTTTGCTTAGACGAATTCGGATTCGACCAGCTGCGCAGTCTTACGCACGTGAGCTCGTGCTCGCTTCGATCTTTTAATATGAAAATTCATATGACGTGCCTTGGTTCGAGAGTATTTTCGTTAATGTTTTATCCAAAATGACGATAATGGTTTAAAGCAGCAGGACGTAAAATAAAACGCATTTTATGATGCAGCGACAACACTGTCCTTTGCTCTTCGGAGAGTTATTCGCGATAATTTATATTGAAAAGAGTATTTTGTTAGCCTCTGTGTCGCTCGTTCAATTTCTACCGATGCGTAAAACGGGATTTTGCGATAATAATAATTATTTTTTTTTTTTTACTTTAATAAAGATTGAATTATTTATTTGAACATAATACAATTGGATATAATTTGCGCACTAATTCCTCGAAATGTTCTAACATTTCGAGCTAATAATCCCGGTATTATAGGAATAAATCATGGCTTTTCTTTCTAAAATTTTAATTATTAATTATGTTATAAATGGAAAATTAAATTTGAATATTTATTTCTTGGGATTTACATATATTATTTTGCATTTAAAAATTTATTTATTATTAAGGACGTGATTGTAAAATGTCAAAAATTTATTTTTATACGTATTTAAAATAATAAAAATATAATGATTATTATAATTATTATTTATGATAATTATAATTATATTACAATATTATAATTATTATTTATAATAATTATTTATTAAATATAGTATAATATATAAGTACTTTTATAACGTAAAAGAGAATATTTAAAATACATTTTTCTTTTAAATTAAATTGCTTAAATCTTTATCTTAAATTAATTAAATAAGGTTCTCAAAGACTTCGAATTTTATATATTACATACTTTATCTTTCTCTCAATACTTTTTATTATTTACATAATTCCCATCCCTCTCTCTCTCTCTCTCTCTCTCTCTCTCTCTCTCTCTCAATGATTTAATCAACACAACTTTTAAACGTAATGCAACGTATAGATGAATTATGAAGATAAATCTCTGAAATGCAGCTGGCTTGAAATAAAAATTGTGTAACTCGAATTGAAATAAAATTTCAATGTAGCATGGAGATCAACGCGCATTCGTGTAGGTAAAATGCTTCATTAATTTTAGCTCGAAAGCAATAAAATTTCATAAAATAACGAAGACACGATAGAATACGATATAAAATTAATTATTGTTAGAATTCAGCGAGAGAATCTCTGGTACAGCCCAAGCCTTGTCCGTGCGTTTACAAACTTGCCGGCGATATTGCGACGAACGAAGTAATTAATTTGCTTTCACGTACTGTGCACATTATGTGCGGATTATGCCCGTCGCAGTTTACGCTGCAAAGTTCGCGATGTAATTACGTACTTTTGATTCTGTTTGTGCATAATGAGTCGCGAGCGATAAAGTTACCGAGGCCGCCTGCAAGTTTCGTGACGTGTTACAGCTATGCAATCTCTCTCGTAATATCGCGAACAATAATTGATCCACGTTACATCGAATTCACACTATTCATTTTTAATAATTAACTTATTGATCCTATTAGTTACTTATTAAAGAAACTTGGAAAAATATTTGGCAAAATAGAAATTAATAAATATTAATATGGACGAGTATGAATAGTTGGTTAGTATATTAAGTCAAATGAAATGGATACAAGAGTTTAAAATTAATTTCACATATTCAAATAGGTTGTTTTTCATTTTTTATAATTGCTATTGCATCGATGGATTAGTTTATGGCGGATAATGATCAGAGATGGGGACGCTATAAACTGGGCTTTACATACCGGACTGTTACAATAACGAGCTAAAAATGATACGCCGAAAGCACAAGCTAAAACGAGATTGTGTAATCGGATTTTCGATGATGGACGAGTAACATCATTGCAAAAATGGCCGTGCCCGTGGCAACGTATTGTTACGCCAACAAATTCGCTCTTTGACTTTTAAGCTTGGATTAAACTCTTTTTTTTTTTTTTGTAAAGGGAAAGGCGTGTGATTCGTTTTCGTAAATTGTCATACTCATCGCTACATATAGGATTATATTTTAAAATTTCAGATAGATTATATAAATCATTAATCGTTTCAGTGTCAAATTATATAATGCTGAAGGCAAATTTCCGATGTGATGTATTATAATACGAAATAATGAAAGACCATTGTGAAAGTCAGCGCGTCAGAACGTTTGTACGATTACTGGCGCTTGTTAATATTAACTCGTCTGGCAACATTAATTAACGAGCGCCATGTCGACGCGCACATTATACGTAACGTGCAGAGACAAAGTTGAAACTATTTCAGGCATGTTTGACACCCGTTGTTTTGATCGTAGTACGAGAGGGGGAAAACTGTGTGTGTGTGTGGACGAATAACTTGATACCAATGCGTGCATGTCGCGAAAAGTCTCACTGATGACCTATCGCGCTAATCTATTTTCCCGGGAGCGGGATTTGTCGAATGTTCTAGCGAGTGCAGAAAGCCCGCAATAATATCAAGTTTTGACGTTAAATATTTTCGCATCGCGACCATTTCAAAACGTCCAAGTGCGACGATGTTGGTTCGTCCGATCGCCGAATTTATCTCCAGCTTGTTTCAATTACGTTCGCATACCGTTAATTCACTACCGCGACAATAAGACAGAATCAATTTTTGAGAAGCACTTCTCGACCATCTTAATGCCAATATGACTACAATATGTTATTTCTTAAAACTCATTTAAAAAAAAAAAATTTGTATTTATAATATATCTATATTAAAACTTTTTATTTATTTTTACGAAACACACACGTGTGTGTGTGTGTGTGTGTATATGATACTTTTTTCTATTTTAATTAAAATTTATGTTTTATAAATGTGTACAGATATATAAATACATTTATATTTTTGAATTTATTTTAAATAATAAATTTCGGCCACGTATGCATTTATCCCGTGATTGATTTTCTGAAAACACGAGTTATTTGAAACATGCGTTTTATTCTGCTAAAAAAATTAGCAGAAATTCTTTGATTCTCGATTCGAGATACATTCATGCAAATTAATAAGTCAAACAAGTTTTATACTGTTGTTTTTTTTATTTCTCCTTGTTATTTCATCAGAGCGAGAAGACATTTTGTGTGTATGTAGTGAGGAAAGACGAAGTTGAAACGGATCTGCATTAATCCGAATAAAAAGTCTCAGCAAATACACTGCTAATTTGCAAAGTACTTTGAGACGCAGGAGTTAGCTGATTAAGATTCTGAGATAATTTCAGACAGGCCTGTAGAATCAGATAGGTGGACTAGAGAAAAAAAATTTTCTCCATGGATTGAAGTCTTTCGAAAAGAGACGAACGTTCAAAGGATATCCTTTCCATGTTGCGTAAAAAGAAGATCGTTAAATAAGTTTTAAAAGAGGAAAGATCTCGCGTTCGATAATCATATTCAGTGAAAAAATTGATGATGTTGTCTGAAAGCACACTCTTTGTATGAAAAGTAATGTTTACCAGTCATCTACGCGAGAATTGCATATATAATATCAATCAGACTAATCAAGGCGATAGTAAAAATTGATTTGGATATGTTAGATAGAAAACTAACAAACAGACTAACCGAAACGTGTCTTTCTTTTTCGAAAACTCTGTTCGGAAATCTGTATTTTGAAAAACTTGTCTGTCTCACGTTTCCTGAATCGTGTGTAAACCACGAGGAATCGCACACGGTAAGCATCGGAATTGTAGATTTCTTTCGCCGAAGGATTTGCCAGAGACGTTCCTTATCGCGAAATATAAACCTACACTTGCCACATCACCATACCACTCTCGTCGTTACGGTTGCGAAAGTGAGACGGAAGTGGCTCTTATCGAAACAAAGAGCGATGTTGACCGTATGTCTAGCCATATAGAAAGTCGCATTCAGTAGAAGAAGAAAGAGACAGGGAAGGCAAGTAGTTGCAGAGTTTTTCAAAAGATTTCAAGAGATAGTCGCGAGAAAGAAAAATGCGAAAATAAGACTAAAAACTATTAAAAATTGCGGATAAATTTTAGAGGAATTTAGACATCTTTGATTTCATATTTCTTATGTGATATAAATGTTCGAGAAATCTTTGAAACAGTCGAAATATCATCGTGAAATATGTGGCAGAGAAGATAATCGTATATAGAGAATATAAAAAGTATGCAAGTTATTTTTTTTTCTTAAATTAAAAAAAAAACGTATAATTCTTTCGTACAGACAGATTAAAATATGATATCTAAAAAACATTTTTTCATAAAATACGCGTTATCGCTATCGTAAAATTCAGCAAAAGATTGAAAGAGATACAAGAACGCTTTCTCCTGTCCAATTTTACGGCTCGATAATTTCATGTCTCATTCCTATCGATTTTTAGGACTTCTGTAGTTCTGGAACAAAATAGCATGTCAAATATATTGTATTACAAATGTATCTTATAAAAAGAATTACAAATATATTTAATATATATTAAGGAACTTTTTTTTATATTAATAAAACTACTCTTATTTATACTTTATTAAATTCATATTCAAGTTTAAAAAAACTTAACACAAAATATATAAATTTATATATAAAATATAATATTCATACATTTACTGCTTTTATCTGTATAATAATAGCTGAAAGAACTTTGAGAGAAATGATATCGCGATGCTCCGCTTGAAATAGCATTTTGCCCGGGAACACGAGACAATTCCGGGTCGTATCCGGATGCTTCGGCAGGTAGACGCCTCGTGTCGCGACAAAGAAGGCATGCCGTTGTCGGCACCGTCGTCTTTGTCATCCCGGCTCGCGGCGTCGAGGGAAAGAGGAACTAAACTAAAACGACGCGTCGCGTCGCGACGCGACCCCTTTGTGTCGGCAGGCATGGCGGAGGGCGGCAAGAAGCATCCGGTGTTGCTGTACATTCACGGCGAGAGCTACGACTGGGGTAGCGGAAACCCCTACGACGGTAGCGTGCTAGCCAGCTACACCGACCAAGTGATCGTCACCATGAACTACCGGCTGGGCGTGCTCGGCTTCCTGAACGCCAACGTGGCGCCGCAGACCAAGGCGAGGGTCGCGAATTACGGTCTCATGGATCAAATTGCCGCCCTTCACTGGGTCAAGGAGCACATCGCCCGTTTCGGTGGCGATCCCGAGAATGTCACTCTCATGGGCCAGGGCACCGGGGCCGCCTGCGTGCATTTTCTCGCCATCAGTCCCACCGTCGTTCGGGGTAAGTGATCTAGACTGTTGCGTTAACGTAAATATACATAATTAGAGAGCGATACGTTATAAAATTAGAAAGTATCGTATTAGGAAATATGATTTAAACGATGCACAATTTTATTTTATTTATTTATTTATTTATTTATTTATTTATTAGAATCAATTGCAAACTATATTTTTAGAGGAATATTACAACATATAATTCTATTGATCTTATACAAAGGCAGGACGCGGGGTTGTCATAATGGTCCAGATTTCTCGAATCTCTTGCGTTATTAACATATTAAATTTTATTCTAGCAAACGGATCGTATTTTGAATTATATAAAAAAACAGTACGGTTGATAAAATTTAATTTAGCTAAAAACAATTATAGTTGTGGATTACAAAATGTAGGGGAGCGTTATTAATTTTCTCGAGCTGGTCAAAATTTCTAAATCATTCGCCGCCATGTTTCGTGCGCAATTATTCAGGATACACGTTGCGCGCCGGCGCGTCTCGTAAATGATTAAGAGCGCTTTTGCATTACACATAATTGAATAGCAGCAAGTTTTACATGAGCTTCGTTACAGCGCGTTATTCCGTGTTGGTTAATTACACGCACAACGCCAATTATGTATTCGCAAGTGAAAAGAGAGGTGCTTTCCTCTTTCTTCGAAGCAAATTCTCCTCGGTGCACTTACAAACTCGCAAAAAATCCTATCATTTTATCAAATCGCAATTGAATCTGCTAACAAGATCTTCGAGGAGAAGGCGAAAAATGGGCTTACGCTTCTCGCACGCGAACTGTCTCTGTAACAATTCCATTATTTTCTCACAAAAAGACAAATTTGTGGATTTTGAAACAAACAGAGATTTTCAACTTTAATCGTAAAATCTCGCAAGATTTTTTATTTAAACTAAACAATAAAATTAAATATCTTTAATTAAAAAAAAAATTGTACACGTACATTGAATCAAAAAAGAATTTTCTATCTTTTCATTTAACTTTCTGCATATTATTATTAAAAGATAAATCGTGCCAAAGAATCTTTGTGGAATCTCAAGAACGGATTGTTGAGAAAATCTTTTGCTTGGCGATCGAAATATTTCGTAAAAAACTCCGTCATCTGTGGCGGGAATCGCTACGCCGTCTTATCATAACGCATTCCTCGCCCCGGGAAAGAGATAGCGGGGAAGAGGAGAGTCCAGAAAATGAAAAGTACCTTAAACCAGCAAGAATATCAGCGCGAAATTTCTTTCTCCGATATCCGCCCATCCCCTTCCCGATCTCTTACCGCTATTTTGCAGGGTTCGCGGTATTTTCGAGGACGAACACGCGCGGATCGGCGCGGTAACACATTGCCGAGGATATTGGCTGTCTCTCCCTTTATATCTTCATCCAGCGGCGGCTGCCGTCTTCGTGTGGTCGTGTTCACGGTTAACGTTCGACGGTTAACAGCCTTTGCGAGCTCCCTCCGGGGATGGACACAGCCGAAAGGATAAGGGAAAGCCCTTCCGTCTCTCTTTCCCTCTTATCCCCGTCGCACACCCACTCGCTCTCCATCCGCTTCCGCGCTCGTGATATTATGTGCGTGAAATATCGCCTCTTCCTACCAGTCGCCACCCTCGTCGCGCTATTGGAAAATACTTTCCACCCTTATGAGGAAGGCGCAGCCATGCACGCGTATCCGGCGAGACCGGGAGTTTTTTCCCTCGCTTGTTCTTTTATACGTCGCGGTTGTTTCACGTTCTTTGTCTTGATCTTGTTAATTAAGAAACATTCAAAGAAGCGGAACAATATCGATAAAAATCCTTGCTCAATCTTGCGATTGAGGGGAGGATTTGGATTTGTCGAGCTATCATACTCGCAAGAAAGAGTAAGTGATTAGAATGATTTGGAGATTTCACGATCGTGGAAGCGATAGTACAGGATATTAAATTCTCAACGTGGTTTATGCGCGGAAAAACGATGCTTGATTTTATATATTTTTTTTTTCTTTTGCAAGTTAGTACCAGATTTATGTCGCTGTCACTTCCAGTACTCTAATACTAAGATCATAAAACTTTTTTCCCTTAATAAAACTCGCGTGTTACTTGCGAATTCCATCATTTAAGATGCTTTGTACTCATTCGTTTCGCTAAAGAAGAAGCATCATTTCCCTTTCTTCTGTATTTGTTTGTGCACAGAAAAATCCTCCGATCAAAAAGATCGTGACGTGGCCCGATTCTTCTCTAGCTTTCCTTGTTCCGTGGATGCTTCATTCTTTCCTGTACTATTGAGGATAGAAATGAAAATTCCATTTTTCTGAGACGGCGATACCGAGACTCGTTGACATCCTGTTATTTCCTGCTTTCGGCCTCTCTTCTCTTTTTTCTCTCTTCTCTTATTTCTTTTTACTTCTTTCCTCTCTTTTTCTGTCGCTTGCTTATTAATTTTTCTGATAAATTGCTCGACGAAAAAAATTGCATAATAATTTTTCGAAGAAAGCATTCTATACCTATTATTTTTATTCTTCTTCAAAGTTGAAAATTACATTTCCGTTTAAAATACAATGTCTGTTTTTTCGTCTAAAAGCAGTTAATAGTAGAACACAATTCGTTCGAATTAATCAGTTTTTTAATCACCAAAAATAATAATTATTAATATATTTAAAAATTTTTTTTAATTAAATATCAGAAAGTCTTAAACTCATTATAATATATTTTAAAACCCGCGCGCATTATAATTATAATTACATATAAATCAATTCTTTTATGTTTCTTATATTGGAAAATAATTTTTATTTTAATACACGGTGCTGATAGCGTGATTGCTGACGGGATAATGACGGTGTTAATAATGCGAACGAAGTGAAGATTGAAAACCTCTGCTTTAAAACACAAGATCTGGTATTCCATTTTTCCTTAGGCAAATAACATCAACGCGAGCAGTCTGCGCGAGAACGATTCTTCTCTCGGATAATTATGGGTCGTCGACCACGTCTTTCTTCAGGTTTGAGAGGGACTTTAGTTTGTCTTTCTTTTCTCGCTAAGAATAACGACGTAGCTTCCATCCATCCGCGGTGCCATTTTCGCCGACGTAATTTCCTCCTCAAACAATCCACTCGTATAATATTCAGCGTTTCGTAAAATGCATCCGGCATTAGTTGTAACGATTCGAGATACCACGCTTCGAAGATTTAATTATCAAAAAAAATATATGAGAGAGAGAGAGAGAGAGAAATTTGCGATAAATTATAAGATAAGATAAATTCTAGGTGGATAACGATTATGCAAGATAAATATATGTGGATATGTGTGTTAGTATGTGGGGGATGTATTATAAATAAATAATATTATATCGTTAAATGTGGTATGTCTCCACAAAGATTATTAATGTAAATATAAGAAAAACGCTACATTTTGCTTAGTAAAAGTATTTATAATAATATAGAGATTTACATTTCGGGGAAAATTTTGAAATTATAAATATTTTTATTTTAAGATACATATTCTTTATACATATTCAAATATGTTTTCTTCTTTTTAAAAAATATATAAATTCTTAGTATCTGGCATATCAATTGATATGTATCTCTTTTACTAGATTTATTTTACATTTCTTTAGAGCTAAGGAAATAAAAATCAGATTTTCTATTGATACTTTAGTCGCGAATACGGAATGCGTTTGCAAAAAAAAATAACCCTTTATCGCGAAATATCTGTGTGTCACTTTAAGGAATAGAAAAGCTGTTCCGGTCCATCGGATCAATTTTCTCGAAAGAGAAAATTCCTTTATCGACGAGAAACATGGCATCGTTTTTTTTTGCAATTTTTGAAAATAAAAATAAAAATATCAAGGTATTCCCATATGAACTTTTATCAAAGAATTTATCCTTCACGACGCAGTTTTTTCAATAGCTATTATATTTTTTTCTAGGAAAACAATTTCTTCTTAATTTCAAAAATGTTACATTTTCTTTTCTTTTTTTTGAATTGCTTAAAAGATATTGACCCGAACTAAATCCGATATTAATATTTTTTCCGTGTTTCCAATATCAATCTATATCAGATGGATAAAAATGTATTTAATATGATAAATCTTTAAAATATTTTATTTTATTTTATTTTTTTTTTTTTTAAGAACTACACATTTGAAGAATTAGCCTTATGCATCATATTGCATGCTGACTATAATGTTTACAAAAACATATTAATTTCTTTATTTATATATATCATCAAGATGTAATATATATTTTAAAAGATATATAATAACTGATGCTTTTTTTTTATTTGCAGGATTGTTCAAACGAGCTATACTGCTGTCGGGTAGCGCCCTTTCATCCTGGGCTGTGATAGAAGATCCTGTATCCTACGCCCTGAAACTGGCCAAGGCTATCAACTGTTCCATTCCCGATGATCTTCTCAAAGACAATGAGCTTATAGTAGATTGTCTGAGGGAGAGCAGTCTGGAAGAACTGATGCAAGTCGACATTCAGCCTCCGACGTTTCTTAGCGCGTTTGGTCCAAGCGTCGATGGTGTCGTCATCAAGCCGGATTTTCAGAAAGATCTCCTATCTTATCTAGGCCCCGAGTTTCAAGGATTCGGGTGAGTATATCCAGAAAAATACTCAAATTCATTAATATTAGATTTTTTATTTCTTAAAATTATAAATCTATCCAAATCTTATAATTTTGTTTCACACAACTCTTCAAAGATTTCTACAAACTTTAAACAATTTTGATAGTACTGTCGAGTACTTAGAGTATCTTGTTTTGAATTTAAATTTCAAGATTCTTGCAGCAATATATATCACGTTTCTATATTAAACCGTTTACTAATTTTATTCAATTAAAATAAAAAATGTGACAGAATTCGTTTGACATCGCGAACTTCTAACGCCGTTTTTGATCACGGTCATAGTGCGAATGGGAAAAGAAAGATGAAATCTTAAGAGAGAGAGAGAGAGAGTGAGGAAAAAGATGGAGAAGGGAAAATCCTTGGATTCCGGTAGAGCGAGCTTAATAGAGTTTTATGCTAATGCGGCGTATATTTCTACATTTTCTTTCGCGGCGGCAAAGGAAATCCGTATAAACCGGCGGAAAAGTTATTTTGATGTGTGCACTTCCGGGCTCAGCTTTGCTTTCTTGCTCGAAGAGAGGGGTAGGAAGGAGGAGAGAAGGGAATGTCTCGTACTTAACGTCGACTTTCACAATAATTCCGCTTTCCGTCTTCCGTCTGACGGATCCCGGAGTTTTCTCGTTAAATGGAAAAAGAGGGACTAAACGAGCCGGTTCGCCATCGCGAACATTAGCGTGGTTCATTAACGCGATTGTAAACGACCCACCCCGACCTTACAACGTCATTAGCATACTTACAATCGAAGACAGCGCCGCGCAGCCGGAAACCATAGAGCGCGAGCTCATATTATCATCTTTACTTCCAAAGCGAGTTTCTGTTCCCCGTTTGCAATTACTGACCGAGATTTTCAGATTTAGCTAATGTCGCCTTCGTATTGTAATCGTATTAAAATTATTTTAATAGCATTGTCTCGAATATTCTTACACATTTTTACGATACAATTATAATCTTAGTATTATTTACCTAGTTATTATTTTTTAATTTATTTTCTCAAAAATATTCAAGATATACAATTAATTTTATCATTACTTCAATTCTTTAATTCTTTACGCATATTAAAGGTAATAAAAGAATACCTATATTATTCTCTTATTTTCTTAAAGATTAATTATATTGTTTGAGAATTTTATAATAAATGAATTTGTATTAAATTAAAATTTTTTGTTATTGTTGATTTTAGGCCTCTTTCAAAAAAGGCTGAACATGGTGCACCAATTACGAGCAACAACAAATACGATCTATTGTTTGGTGTGACAACGAGCGAGGCATTATGGAAGTTTGCGGAGAAAGACGTTTGGCAAGGATTCGAGGGAGAGAGAAGAGACAGGATCATCCGCACGTATGTGAGGAATGCCTACGTTTATCATCTCACTGAGATATTTTACACGGTGAGTCGTTATTTTTTTATTTATAAAATCGAAAAACAAAATTTTTTTGCACGCGACACGTGTGTACAATCAGAATGTGTAATCCTTTACATTACAAAATTAAAATAATCATAGTCGTTTCTTAATGAGTAAGAATTCTTTATTTATGTCGTAGATATACCGAAATAATATTTCGTGATAAAATTTCGATAATATGTCAATATAATATCTTTCTAGATATTATATTGACATATAACCCATAAATTATTTTGTCACAAATTAAAATATACGAAATATTTTTCTATTAAGAGCTTAAATTATTGTCTGATATTTTCGAGGATAGAAAAATCAATTTTTAAAGAGAAAAGATGAATCGTATTTATCGCCAGTCGTATGCGACATGCCGGCCATATTTGCGGCGCGTGTGTCGTCGCATTCTCGCGGAATTTATCGCAGGACATAATTGTTACGTTCCTAACGATTGAAACGCGAGCGTTGCGTTTTGTCGAAATACACCGGCGACACAATTCCATTTAGCCGGCGCGTTATCGGTCCACGCCAGGAGAGCGACGCACGAATTACTTAATGATTATAGACAATTAAATGATTACAGCCGCAACAATGTATTTTTACGAGCGCGATAAGGGAGCTATCGCGCGATTAAACGCATATTTCGTAAGGGAGAATTGATTCGATGTTGCATGTAAAACTCGCGAGGTTTCTAAAGCTTAATTGAAGAGATTTTTGCGAACGAGAGACATATTTTTACTTGAAAAAGACGTGTATTAATGTAAAAAAATATTTCTTTGCATTCTCTTTTATATTTTATTCTTTTTCTAAAATGTACTTTTAATAAGCGCGCGCTGAAGAGGAATCATTTCAAGCCCAAATTGGTCACGCGCCGTCTGATATTGCGGCAGTTTCTTGCCGTGTCTATGACAGTGAATGACAGACCTGAAATTCGTTTTCGCATAGGTGGTGAACGAGTACACCGACTGGGAACGAACGGTTCAGCATCCCGTCAACACGAAGGATGCATGCGTGCAGGCGTTGAGTGACGCGCAGTTCGTGGCGCCGCTCGTACAGACCGGGGACCTCTTCACCCTGAGACATACAAAGAAACCGAACAATCCCCACATAGCGCCGATCCCCGACAGCGAGGAGGAACCGATGCCCAAGACCTACTTTTATGTATTCGACTATCAGATAAAGGATGGCGATTATCCCCAGGTAAGCGAAACGAAAAATAATCGTAGGTTGTCAAAAAAAATTGCAAACTCCGTTAAATGAAATATCTGTAAAGTAACATAAAATTAAAATTAGTTCTAATCCAGAAAAATTTTTTAATTAATTTTCACATACGCGCACACTGCGTAGCTGATTAATGATAAAATTTCTCGTTTACGCTCAAGTTACTTGAAATTATTATTCAATAAGTTAGAAAATCTTCGCGTAACATCGACGATGGATTATCTCGCTTTCACTCTGAACTCCTCGAAGGCAATTTGTTAGAATAGCAATGTTTGCCCCGTAGATGTTTAGTTTGATTAAGCTGTAGTTTGTTGCGAGAATGCAGGTCTAGGCAATTATTCGTTCGTCTGCGGAATATTCTCACGAAACCGCGCGATGACTGTTTTCCCACTGTCGGTCCGTTCACCATTGCTGGTTCAAATTATCGGCGTGTTTACGTTCAATTATGCATAGATTACGTTATACCCGCGATATTACATTATTGTTCTCCACCGACGCACCTTCCATTATCAACACGGATGCAGGCTTTTGGACAGAAATCGAGTATGTACGTGCATCGGATCATTTCCCCTAATGTGTCTTGAATTCCGTAGTTTTTTTTTTTCAAAATACGAGAATTATTCGTTAAAATATAAAGTTAATTTAAATTTCAAAGATTTCATCACGATCGCGTAAAATGTGACGCTTTAAAAAAAAAAATGATGGAAGACTTATTAAATTGACAATATACAATCTTTGATTATTAGAATCAGGCAATTAGTTTAGAAAAATAATATTAACTTTATAAATTTTTATAATATAAATCAATAAGTATAATTATCTGTGCAGTCTATAATTTGACGCGTGCCTTTTTCATTTCAATTTTATCAATTGCGCGGATATAAATTTGCATCGACTATAGCTTATCCTCTCTTTTTCTCTCATTAGCTTTATTATATACCTCTTTGTAACGTACGAAGAAGAGGTAATTAGTTGCAGTTAGTCGATGAAAAATGCGACACCATCGGCGCAACGAACTTGGGACGCGTTCCCCGGATAAATCCTTTCGCGCGCGAGAAGTCTGTCGGATCGATGATCGATCAACGGGAGGTCGATTAGCGGTGGATGACGGTACTCGAGAGCTGCCGGCTCCCGGAGAGAAACCCTGCTCGGGTAAACATGTACGGAGATCGCGCTTCGGTAGAATAATCAGTCGAATCGCGAGACTGTCGCGCGCTCCCGCACTCGCTGTTTGCGATGCTGTCCCGACACAGTGGCATCTAACATCCCGCCTTTATCTCGCGGGACTTAGTCTCTCCTCCATTGTTTGCCGTCGTAAAACAGACAGAATCATCTCTCGTCTCTCCGCCCGCACAGTTGCATCCATAATTACTCCGAATAAATAGTTACGGGGGTTGGAAAACAGATTTCGACTACGCTTCGGATCCATTAACTATTAATGGAGCTGGTATCATTTTCTACCCAGAAACGCATATTTTCCATCGCGATACGTTGTGAAAAATTTACATTTATTACGAGACAACAAGTCGATTATTTCGAGATGGATGTTTCGCTATATGGTAAATAAGAAAGTAATTTCTTGTGCAAGATAGTGGAAGGTTAAACTCTGTTTCATTTTATCGATCATCAGAAACACTTTTCTTGTTAAAATACATTTCTTTTTCTAATTTGTATACAATAATGTGGATCTCTTTTATCCAAAAAATTATTTATTTTATTGGTTTTTTTTTAGAAACATCCACTTATGTTCCATTTATATTGTTTAAAGCCTGTAATAAAAATGAAAGAATAAAGATAAGAATTACATGCATATTTTGTAACGCTAATTTTCTGATGATTGTGAGAAAAATCCTTTACCAGGATCAGACGCGACTATGAACACGGCAGAAGATAATAGAGAGATTCAATTTACGATGAAACCGGTGCACGTACGTCGAATATAATAAAGATGTCGTCGTATCGAGGCGTTTGCAGTCGGCGCACCTCATGACAGCCATTACGATCCCAATCCTATTTCGATTTACGCTAAAATTATTTGAAGAACTAATCGGTCGATTTATCTACCTCCTTTATCTCTCCCTCTCTCTCTCTTTCGCTCTTTTTCTCTATCTATTTTTACCCTATTAAATTTTGCAAATATAAACGAGTTCTTTAAAAATTTTCCATTAACAAATATTTGTTAGAAGAGACCGTTACAGTAAAACATTTTACCTTTAATCTCTCTCTGCCTTTATTTCTAATATACATATAATAACAAATAAGATTCTTTAACGTGCCGTTTGAATCTATTTTTACAATTGATATTAATGACATTAATTGGAGATTAAAATTGCAGCAACAAAAAATAAGAAACAAGCCATACAATTAAGATATCTTTCTGAGATTAGTTACAACTTGTTTATAATTGTATGGCAGTCGCGTACATGGGCCAAAGGACGAGAAGTCCTTTGTATCCTGTCGATGCGAACAGCAGCAAATATTCCAGTCATGTCACGTGCACCATATGCGCAGTCACCGCGTCACCACGTTTGTCCGCAACGTAGCTTTCCTATTTTTTCACGTTCACGAGCAATTTTTTTTTGTCTCGCAAATAGACATCTTTCTGTAATTCGCTTTACACTTACGTAATCGCAAAAAATTGCGCTCATAAATCAGTTTTTTAAATAACACTATTGTATCGAGTACTAAGTATTCACTTGGCCAAGAGAAGGAGATATTTCGGTTCAAATTATAAATAATTATTTAAATGTTCATGTAATTTTTGTCTGTCACAAAAATCTTCAATATTATAAATCTAAGAATTACATATTCGCAGCGTGAATGACCGCGTGAATTGCAAACTCATGTTTTCGCAAATTACATATTCTTTCGATTTAAATAATACTGTTTATTATGCAACCTGCGTGTCTCCGTCTATGAAATTCGCGATAAGATTATATTGTATAATAAGCATAGTAAAAATTATTAGGGAAAGAGAGAGAAAGCAGAGCGTAACGGAGTATAATATTCCCGCGCAACCTAGAACTCTCCTTTCTGCATAAAGAGACAAAAGAGATGGATAAAAAGGGAGAAGAGAACGAGTTTCTCTGTCAAGTTCGTAAAAGCTCTCTCGAGATGGCAACTTGTAATCCACCGGCAAAGTGAAAACGGACATTGCGGGCGCGGGTTGCGCGATCGATCCTGCCCGGGACGAGCGAAATTCATCCCGAGGATCGTTGGGGGGATTTGCAAGGACCCATCGATACGCGGAGGATTTGCGAAGCCGACGTTCAAAATCTATCAGCTGGCGCGCCACCTCGCCCATTTCCAGGACTTTAGGCTCCTCGTGGATCCTTTTAAAAGGCTCTCCCGTGCTGTAATTTGATCGAGGACGATTTCCTTCGGCGGGATTCGCGCGTTCAACGTCCGAAAAAAAAAAAAAAAAAAAAAAAATCGTAAACCTTCGATAGAGACGGTAATCATTCTCTTGGGTGGTTAGAACGTTATTTACTCGCAAAATGTACGGTTCTCTTCGATCCCCTCTTTTAAAGTCTTATATTAAAATTTTACAATGAAACTTGTAAAACCATCTAATATGAAAGAAGAAATTGTTGTTGAATTTTTAGATAAACTTGGATTATGTTTGATATAAAACTAAAAGAACATCTTTATAAAAAAATCACATTTTGTAACAACATTATGCAAAAGTATCGTTACAAGAGTGTTGCAAATACAAAATGTTGAAGGTGAGATTTTGCTCAATATATCTAAATGTTTACATAGCATTAATAATTACATATCAATTTTGTAACAATACTTAATTATAATGCATAATTATCGCCGATATTTCAGGACTCGCGCTTGTATATAAATAATCGATACATTGATTAAAAAAAAAAGACTAAATGAAAACGAAACTAGAAGGGATTCTCCGTGTCGAATCAGATCCGGTTTCTATTGCGCCACTCGTCGTGATTGCTATTTCTCCATCTTGCACGAGGAAAATGAGAATACGAGTTCGCCCCGTAGCCCTCGTCTCTAGCGCTCGTCCAAAGGTAGGTTGATGAGTGGGAAGGAAGGACGAAAGGAATGAGTAAAAAAAAGTAGTCGAAAGTAGCTGCGGATCGGAGAAAGGCATTACGAGAAAATTTGCCCTCCAACGTATCCTACGTATCCCGAAACACATTCTTTTCCCTTTAACAAATCCTCGAATAAAACACAAATCTTATTGTGGAATCATTAAATATCTGACAAATTATTTTACCGCAATCAAATAAAAAGTTTTTTAGCAATCGATTTTCTTATTTTATGAGATATAAAAACTGTTTTTTTTTATTTTTTATCTTTTGTTGGATAATATAGTACCGGAAAATTTATTATACATATTTTTATATGATAAATATATAAAAGTCGATAAATTTTTGATTTGTTTCCTTTTGTTCTAACAACGTTTTGCGTTTAAAAGATATAAACGTTTAAATATTAATTTAAACATAAAAGAAAAACTGATTGATATATTTGACATATATATTCTAGAAATAAATATGTGACAATCGCCAAGTATGTACACTGCGAATCTTCTTAGAAAATATTTAGATTCTCATTTCTTTCTAATTTTCGTTTTAAGTAAAAGAGAGAACCTCGTCTCCCGAGACAATTTTATAAAAATAAAAATGAATTTTTCCGGTGCGTTGGACTCTTGTTTTTGCAAGGTTAAATTAAGCTGTGACAGACGCGAAGAAATTGAAAGACGATGAAAGGAAGAATCGGGAGGAGGAGGGAGCGATGAAACGAATTATTTAATTAAAGCTATCCGGTGCACGGTTTTAAAACCGGGCTTCCCTCCTCCCTGTCGCGGCAATCCTTTACCGGCTAATTGGGGAGCACCCCCGGTTTAATGAGCGAAGAAAGGAGGGCAAAACGACGCGAAACGAAACGCCGAGGGCTAGCAAAAAAATCTGGAACGAAGGGGCCGCGAATCCCGGACAGAGATTATCCATTTTGTCCAATTTCTTTCTCGTTGTTATGGTTCGTCCTGGCGGAATTTTTCGCCAACGGTAAATGTGACCTCGCCCGAAAATCCACGCGGCGTTTATCTCGTGCACTCGCGTATAATTACGATGTTTTGAGATTATACATGTATATATATATATATATATATATATGAGAAAATTAAATAAATTCAAATAGTAAATATGCGCTCGGTCGCGTCCGCTGCATTAATTAATTTTAATTGCACGCACATTCGATCACACGTGCTTTAATAATCGGTGTGGAAATTACATATTATTTGTTTACATTAAATGTCGTCACCGCGAGGTATTATAAAAGATTAAATAAATTTATAATTATTGAATCTAATTCTCTTTGTGCGTGAATTATGTTTACGTGTAACTATTAAAATGAAATTAATTACATAATAGACGAGAAATATAATGCAATAAAACAGTTTTACAGAATGCGTTATTAGAGTGGAATCAAAAAGAGAATTGATGAAATTTTGTATCTATGTATACTCTAGCATAAACAAATAGAATGAAATAGAATGTTGTATATAAAAACAAAAGAGTTTTCATAAAATCTTTAAAATTGTTTTAAAAACAGATGGAAAAAATATAAACTGTAATTTTTTTATTGAGATACAAAGTAACATACACATCTCAATAAATTAAAGAATCACTCGGAGTTGATCGCAAAAGAAAAAAAAAACACAAAATTTTAATTTATACATCTTTGCGAAAAAAAATCTTGGAGTAATTGATAACGAAGCATTTTAAAGCGCAAAAACTCTCAGCTTTCAAACAACGTCAAGCTTTTTCCTCGACGATGTTCCTTATTTAAGTTGCGCCACTTCCAGGCAGATAGCGTTAAGAAAAAAAAAAAAAAACTTTATCTTTGAAATCGTATACAAAACTGAAAAAATTTTTCTTCTACCTTTGTGTACCGTAATCTTTCGTAAGCTTAAAGTGTTCTCTTGAAAATGCTTTTTTTTTTTTTTATGTAGAAAATAAGCTACTATTTCTTTTTTCATCGAATTTTAGCGATTCGAAATTATTCAATGGTGAATTTTCAGGCTCCGGATTTTGTGATGTCTCTCGGAGAGTTTTTTTTTTTTTTTTTTTTTTTTTCCATTCACGTGACATATACTACAGACGCATCGGGTGCAGGTACATTGTACGCATTGCTGCGATAAAATATTCATCGCAAAGTTTACGACTGTCAGCTGTCGTAGTCGTGGAGCATGGTTAACACGGAGGATTGGGGGAGGGGAGAGGGGAGGAGAAAGCGGGCTTAATATCCGCGCGCGCTAAAGCGCAATTAAATTATTTGTTCCTCTAAAACATGCAATGCCGCGTCGGTTATGCATGCGCTTTTCGCGCGAACGCTCATGCAACAGGTATTTATGAATGCTATTTAGAAAAATAGCATTCATCGATAGGCGTGCCAAAGTGTCCAGATAATTTACGCACTCTGCCGTTGTCGATGCCTTTTAATATATATCTCGCGTGACATTTGACATACTATTGATTTAAAACGAGCACAAAATTAGATGGATTTTATTTGATTGGATCAAACGACAATGCTGTTCTCCAACGTTAAAAAATAATTGAATGCGAAAGTAGAGAGAATTTTATTCGTCTTATTTCAATGTTGCAAGTCATTTTGTTATTTTGCTTTTATAATTTTAATAGATTTACTGCTTTAAAAATTTTATTTTATTATCTCACATATTTTCAAGAACACGGAGAATTTTATCTACCGGTTGTAAATGGATACTAGTTATTTTTATCTCGAAAGATCAAAGTAAACGATAATTTCTGTAATAGAATTAATTAGGCCATTGCTATCATTTGCTATTCTGTATCGATGGATTCGTCTCGCAAACGAGATCCTCTCGTTAAGAAGCTTAAAGATTAAATAACGGACGCCCGCGAACGTTTACAGTATGAGAAAGTAAGAGAAGGATATAGGTCGCTCATCGGATAACAGCCGCCAAATAGACGCGTTTTCAAACGGATGGCGCCATTTGGCGGAAAAAGCTTCGCCGTTTTATGGCGGCTGCCCGACAATTTGCATGCTCGTTCTTCCTAGTTTTGACGGGGAAACGAGCGCTGAAACGAGCGCTCGTAAGCTTAGTCGCAAAATGCACAAGCGAGCACGCGCGAATAGAGAACTGCCACGGGATCCAATCGCGGATAGTCCGAAACTGCTGTCAGGATCAGCAACAATTGTCTGGAGTGAATAATCATCAGCCTCTCTATTGATGCGAGATATTGATGTGTAAAACCTTTTATTTTAAATCGTTGGTATTTTATTTGCACAATTTTGCTCAACGAACAAACTTTGTTCAAAACTCTCGAGTTGCACTTTAACAATCATATCTTCCCGTTTCGTAGGAAACTTGTATAGTTGTTTAACTGAGAAAATAAGATGTTTCAGCAAACCGCGAGAAAGTTTCTTTGATACTGCACAAGTAGCGGCAAATTTCCCTCTTCATTCCTTTGCTTCTGATGTTTTAATTCAAAATTTCGCTCTCTTTATTGAAAAATGACAATCATTTTATATATCGCAATACATATCGCAATACCGTATGTACCGGTCGAAAGGAAGCGTCGCCGGCTGATGAATAGACAGGAATCACTCGCGTCTGTCCAGCGTTACGTTTATACTACTTGTTTACCTACCGTATCTCTCGTCCCTCGCGCCGTACGATTTCGCGTGTACGGGAGACACGGAAATAATAGCTAATAGAAACAATAGCCTCAGTATTCCCACCAGACTGTGTCTGATCCGCGTCTGACATGAGTCGTCGTATCTCGGGAAACATGGAGGATCCTTTAACCGATCGACGTATTCAAATTTCCGTTTGCTGGGAATTTCGTGACGAGAAATTCGCACGGTCCAACTTTTCCCATTTAAATTCAAATCCATACGTTTGACGAGAAATAATCATATCTGTGATAAAAATTGATGCCGATTTCGCGGTAATTTATTTACACGGAACTTTGATCATTGCCCATCGCGTGATTAACACAAGAAAGTAATTGAGAAAATTAAGCAATGTTTATGTGGAAAAATAATAATTGTTTGACGCAATAAAGATTTTTTTATGTTTAAATAATGATCTGTCTAACGATAAAAAATAAACACTCTCTTTTACAAGGTAATTTTGCCAATTTCAAATATATTTCTAACATAATACATCAAGTACATTCTAAATACATTGAAAATTGAATGCGATAAATATTCTTTATACATGTACATCTATTCGACTGTTTTTCTTTGCGAATATAAAGTCGATTTCAGAAATTTTCATAAAAAGAGATTTAAACTAACAATGAATAAGTCTAATAATAATGCGCTGCTTGTTAAAAGATAATCCCGTACGAACCGTTGATAGAGCTCGAAAGGGACGACGGTCGCGAAAACAGACGAAAAAATTGTCTTTTTGGGGAAAATTAGGGAAGCGTGCAGTTGATAATTGACGCGGCGAATGAAGCACGTAGTTATGCACACAGTTGTCCGCATACCAAAGGGACATGATATATTACTAGGAAACGCTATTGTCACGTTATTATTTGCATAGGGTACAGTCGCAACGTTACAGCGTTATCTCGTCAGCCGGCGAGATTATGATATGATAAATTAATCAAAATTAGAGCGAATGCGCTAATTAGCGGGCGGAATGTCCGCCAAGGCCAGATCGCGTTGTTTCTCAGCATCTGATTGCATTCTATATTCCTTGAATCTCCCTTGACGTAAATCGTGCGAAATTAATTCTCAATTTTTAATCTATTTCTTTCGGACCATATATAATGCTTTTACTTATCGCAGAGAAAGATAGCTTCGTATCACTCTTATTCTAAGTTTAAAATAAACTTTTTATTATAAAAAATAATTTTTTCAACACGTATACATTTTTTAATATATATTTTATGATAAAAATATAATAATTAAAATTGTTTCACACATATATATGTTATTGT
Organism: Polyergus mexicanus; assembly: GCF_030449975.1. NCBI lineage: Eukaryota > Metazoa > Arthropoda > Insecta > Hymenoptera > Formicidae > Polyergus > Polyergus mexicanus. The sequence continues at coordinate 7,545,147 of NW_027223323.1, forward strand.
TTGAGGCAAATCGACGTAGTATTAAGTCTATGTAATGAAAAAATACAATTGTGTTCTCTATTCATTTGGATTACCGTTGCTCTTCTTTTGCACTTCTCCTTTTTTTCATAATTACGCTAGTAAACCGTATTGCCACGCTGAAGCAAATTAGCAGAGGCTTTTCCATATAATTTTGAAAAAGAGACCTTATTACTATGCGCTTCAGATACTTTCGACGTTGCCAGTAGTACTATTGTATTTAAGTCAGTCGGATTTTATAAATAAAACGCGTCTTTACAAATGGAATATATATCTGGATAAAATTATTGTATTTTGTTTCGCGTATAAAAAGAAACGGATGCAAGTATTAATTAAATTTTTAAAGAAATATTTGAGAATACGTAAAAAAAAAATATAAATAATTAAAATTCTCGATATTTATGAAAACTATTAAAGCATGCACACAAAACTCTTTCTTTTAAGCTTAATATTGGATAAAAATTGTATAAAGATAATAGTTATTGTAAATAAACTATTTTTCTTGCAATATCAAATTCTTTTTTAGTATACATTTCAATTGAAAATATAATTATATAATAAAATATAATTATATATAATTAGAGTGAATTGTCTTTCTCTACTGAGCAAACAGATAGGGATAAGATTGCGAACAGGAAATTGCGCGATCCTACAAATTAATTGCAATTTAACAGAAATTTCTGATAAGCTATTCTCCATCGCGAATGGGTGGTGTTACTTTGGCGACGGCGCTTCGTATTATCGTTTTCTACAACGACGCGGTTTAACCGAGGCACGAATTGAAATTTGCCGGCATTCGCGGAACGTCAGGAATGCCGTCGTGATCCTGTCGCTATCCAAGAGTCGAGGAGTTGGGGGCAAAGGTAAAGCGAAAAGACGGAGGTCCAATCGCGTCAACGAGATTACATCGTAGAATTTCATGCCTTCTCTCTCCCTCTTTCTCTCGTATTACCAAAATCAAAATCTCTTCTCGTGTTATCGCTTACGACCGGTTTACCAAGTACCAGCGAGTTGTATCAAACAGGGAGAGCTACTTGTAACAAGTGTACAAACAAGCGTCATTTGCCCAAAGATTTTGATCAGGTTTAAGCTAAGACGATTTAAAAGAGAAAAATCTTGATTACAATTTTAAAAATATCACAGCAATTGTACACCGAAATAATTAAATGAGTATAGGATTTTCCTTTCCTTCTGGAAAAAAATTTTTTAAAGAACGTTTGCATCGAACATTAGTCTAAAGATTAAAAACTTGTTGAATTTTTTGCACGAATGGTGTCTTCTTGATTTTATTTCATTTCTCATTTCTCCTTTCTTTCTCTTCGTCCATTTCACTGGTAACACACAGCTTATTACTTCTAGAAAGATCAATATACATTCACATGTATAAAATAATAAAGAGGTATAATACTCGGATGAGAATATTTAGACAAGATTCAGGATACTTTTAGCGTGAAACATTCACGCAGCAGAATCAGAAACTTGTGGAAAGCGCATTAGAAAGGTCATGAATTCGTTAGTCGCTGTAATCGAATCATCAAACGGCGCGTTGGTTAAGAAGGCGCGAGGAGAGACGTGTAAAGTCATTCAACGAGACACGGTCTCTCGTTGTCGTTGACATCGTTTCGTACCTGTTAAGATCGACGTTGTTACAAAAGCGACGTAATGTGGCGCGGAAGCCGCTCTACTCCAGAGCCAGCATTAAGGGCGCGTTTCTTGCGCGACTACGGATTATACAGCGAATGACATCTTTATCCTCCCCTCTCCCCCCCCCCTCTCCCCCCTCCCTCCCCGCACTCGACAATCTTGCGTAGCGCGTAACGCGAAGATACGAAAGGATGTTTCGCGCAATGCTTGGGAATGTCGGAGCGACGATAAAAAGGAATCTCGAATGTATTTTGATCTTTCGAGAAGTAATAAGATGTGTATTACCGGTGAAATGGACGAAGAGAAAGAAAGGATGAAATGAGAAAACGAGAAATGAAATCAAATCAAAAAGACAAGATAAATGTGATTAAAAAAAAAAAAAGAAAAAGAAAAAGAAAATACGTAACACTTGCATAAACATTATATTATCATGATGTTGAAACGTCTCGCGTTTGAGATTCATATACGATGGGAATTCTCACCGGCTGCTCGATTAATCGAAAGAGAACGAGAAGGGAAAAGTCGCGCTTTTCCGAAGAGTCGTTAACGTTACATACGAGCGGGAACGCGGAGTTTTAATAACAGAGAGCACAGTTTGTGCCCCGGCATTTCCTCTCGTTCGACATTTTAACCGATCTCACACGCCCCTTTCCCTTTGTCGCGTCGGCCCTTCCCGCGGAATTGTTTTTTCTCGTTTCCCGGTTACATTTCTGCTACCAAGTTCTAACAGTAACGGATCGGCAGAACTCAAAGCTCACTCCTGTATTGACAATGCCTATTGTTCCTCTTCCCTCCGTAAAGGACTGGAGAAAAGGAATAATATCTTAAGTCAGGAGACAGCATTAGGCTCGACGGTTGTTCTTTGTATTCATATATTGTATATATGTGTTTGTATATAAAGTCGAAAACTGTGCAAAGACCTACGTTTGAAAAAACTTTATATCTATTAAATAATTTAAAAAAAATTATATCTATTATAGATATAAAAATAATTTATATAATGAAAATTTATTTCAATATTCTTTCTAACGAAGTTCTTTTTATTTAAAACGAGTAATATAATTTTAATTTAAGTTGCTCATTATTCGATGTTTTTCTTTTGCGATATTTAATAAGAGTTAAGAGACGTGTCAACGGAAAGTCTCTTTTACATCTGACATTCAGTATTTATTTAAATACGATCTCTTTTTCATCGATCGACAAATGTAAAAAAAAAAGAAAATTTAATTTCAAAGATTGAATTTTTGCTGAATGCCTTTGGTTCATATCTTTTTGCGAGAGGCAAAACAATTTCGGCTGTTTTCTTTATTGATTTAACCAGTTCTTTATAGATCCTTTTACACGCGTTTTTCGCAAAAAGGTCGTTGAAAATTTTCCCGCGGAGAACAATAGTCGCGTTAAAAATGATTCTGCTCAAATAAACACACGTTTATTCCTCGCGAGCAAAAGTGTTCCAAAGATGAAGATGCACTCGACAGTAAAAAACAATAACACTAACTACATCTGAAATATATTAAGAATATTGAAAACCCAGAAAACAGTAATATCGTCAATGCTTGCGTTAAATTTATAGCGATATTATTTCAATCAGCAAGAATATCTTTTATAATAACAATTTTAGCTCACGGGAAAAGATGTAAAGATGTTTAAGTATATTGTTAAACTTTAAATACCAATATAATTTAACTTGTTAAAGAGAGATCATCACGATAACGTCTCTCATTTTAGGAAGAAATTTAATTTTCGTCGATAGGTTGATCTAGGCAATGGCGATTCTTCAATCCTGGCGACGTCAAAAAGGCGTATAGATAATCCGGTTGGATTTTCAGTGGAATAATCAAGAAAAAAGCGATCAGGAACGAATCTCTTCATCGACGACATCGTTTTCCGATAACTCGCGAATAGAACGACTTGTCTTCCATTTGTGGCGTTAAACCGTGAAATTGCTCGGCCGTTGCACTCGCGGACTGCGATTGTCGATGCCAGACACGCCGGAAGTCGACTTTATGGCAGCCGGGGGCGCGCGCATACGCGGTGGACGGACCTCGGGGGCCGTGAAAAGGGGAGTGAAATTGGAACGAAAAAAGAACTGCAGAATAAAAACTAAAAGTTACGGGGCGGTCGCGAGACTGCCCGATGCCAAAAAGGGTTGAAAGCGCGACGCGAACGCGCGTTCTCTTTCTCCCCGTCGGTTTTCCTTTTTTTTTTTTTTTTAATTTCACGCCCGCGCCAATTTTCGGGCTTTCGCAAGCGCGAAAAGAGAGAGAGAGAGAGAGAAGTCATCGGCGTCGATTTATTACGCCACGCCGAGCGAAAGGCACACCGAGGTACAAATCGCTGAAAATCTATTCTCAAAGAGAGAAGATCGGGGCCGTTTAGTTTTCCTCGAGCTCAACGAATAACGTTGGATACATAATGAGAGCGACATGCGACTTAATCGTCATCCAATAGTCGAATATCGCATAATCTGACCTCAGATGCTTTTATGATAAAGCTCGTCGTGTGCCCGGGAAACTCTATATTCTCGTAACCGAAAAGAGGAGTTTCAACTTATATGGAAGAGATCAAATTGATCGCGACATAAAGACGATCGAATTCCGTTCTCGGATTGTGGCGCATCAATCAACCTGCCAGCGAATAGTTCCAGGACTTTCCGGAAGCGATGCCCTGGATGTGCGCCTTAATGAAATTAATGGTATCGGTAGCAGCCGTATATTGCCGGTTAGCCGACGCTCTCGACAATGACGGAATCTAGTTGGCGAAACAACTTCGATAAAGCTCCGAATTCGTTCCGACAATGATGTATACGCGATACGGATTTTGGCTTGTGTGTTTCATATTTCATCTCCCTTCTCTCTCCTTCTGCTTTTTTTAATATTGTACATATATATTCTTATATTGTTATCTTATTTATTTTATCTTACTTTATATTGCTTTCTCTTTTCTTTTTATATATTAATTTTTATATTATTTTTTATTACATTTATTATTTATTTACATATTATTTTATTAATTTATGATTTATGATTTATTATACAAGATGTCGTAAAGAATACAAAGCGTATTTCTTATCAAAAATGCATTTCGCCTAAGAAATAAATATTGCTTTCTTTTTTTTTTCTTTTTTTTTTTTTGCTCTATACTTGTCGTTTCCGTCTCGCCCTCGCGCCCTCCGCTATTGATAGAGCAGGCAGCATCTTAACCAGTACCGATTCGGAACTAAGCTCGTCTACTTGGCAAATGCCCTTTCGTGCGCCATTCGGCACGGACGTGTACGTACGTAATCGCCTTAGAATCACCGATTCCATTCCAGTGCTTGCTGTGGAACAGATAGCTTCCTCGGTACGGCGGACTTGTACCTCAGATCGATTCCGGAGTCTGGTATACCTCCGAATTCGTAGAATCCGAAATCCACGAGTCTATAATAACTAGGAGATATCCTATAATCTCAGATTTCGGGCATAGCAATTTGTATCGCGTGATGTTTGGATATCTACGATTCCGAAAGGATGATAGGATCTACGATGATACTAAAATTTATCTTAATAACTGATAGATAGCTATAGATTACGCGTTCATTTCCTTCACAAATACTTTATCCATCTTTTCAACCTATAGAGTCAACGTCAGATGAACGTTTCAGTTAGAACGTAATTCGCCGGAGAAATTGAATCGCATCTGACGTGTCCGCGATGATCGAGCTTGCGGATAAGCTCGCGCCGACGACGTCGACGACGACCATCTCTAAATCCCGGCTGATATTAAGCGGTATTTCTGATTTATAGTCGGCATCCCTCGCGCAATTAAAGCGGGCCCGGATGAAAAACGCCATCCATTTTTATCTATCGGCTGCGTAATCTATCGCAATTAATTTCAACATACGGTTTCGCGCGTCTTCTCCTTAATTGACATTAAGTTCCTTCATCTATCTTTATTATTCAACATTTCAACAACCAAATTTTTGTATTCTTTTTTCTTTAAATTATTATGTACAAAGAATAAAGTATGTAAAAGTATACTCAACTATGCTCCTTTGCTCTGTTTACAGAAGATGGGCTCGGTGCACGGCGAAGAACTTCCATTCGTCTTCGGGGCGCCGTTGTGGGTGGAGGGATTTGGCCATTTTCCGAAAAACTACACGAGACTGGAGATGGCACTCTCGGAAAGTATCATGCAGTATTTCGCCAATTTTGTGAAAACCGGGTAAGTGGGTTATACGATATTCAATCAATTCCCGATATTGATGGGACTTGAATTAAAGTTCAGGAACAAGGATGCAAAAATTTGAGAATTTTAATGCAATGGATATCGCGCGAATAACAGCTCGCAATTTTTTTTTTTTTTTTTTTTTTTCCCTGTAACTTATATTCATTTCAAAAGCGAATTTTAATTTCCACTTGCGCAAATTGCATTTTTTAAATTCACCCTTTTTCTTTTGCTCGCACTCTGCACGCACCACTTGCGGAATCAATTTGCGGCCGAAAAAAAAAAGCATCGAAAAGCGTCTAATTTTCCATATTCATGAGCGGCGCGGAAAGTTCGCTTGACGGTGATGCGGAAAGCGAGGAGACGCGTAAGAGGCGATCATAGGAATGAGGAAAGCGGCCTCGTTCGACATTATAGAGTTAAAATTTTCACGCACGTTAATCGAAGTTTTTTTTTTTTTAAATTTTATCGCTAGTTACGTAAAGCCAACAAAGAAACAGCAAAAATTGAAATTATTATTCCACATGAAGATATGCGACTATATCTTCGAAATGTGATGATAATTGCGAAATACAGAATAGAGTAGAGAGAGAAAACAAGTAAGTTTGTTATATCTATGTATAGATACATTTATATGATATTACACTGTATATGTTAAGCTTTTCGTACTTCTCATCTTGTTTAACGAACTCGTATATATACATAACTAGGCATCATAAATGACTTGCTAAATATTAGTAGGTATATTTGATACTTTAAACAGAGAGGAAGCTAATGGAAAGTATATTATATTACTAATATATTGTATATATATATGATACATGATATATTTTTTTTTATTGAAAGTGAAAGAAAAATCGAGTAGAGCATTTGTATAAAAAGATGAAAAAAAATATTCTCGCACGTTAAAAATATTTTGTTTATGACAATTTCCAGTATTTTATTTTTACGCAATATCAGAATCTACAAATATTTCGTTCTGACAAACACGCGCGTATGCGCGTATGTTGCCTATTAGTAATACCATGAAAAAGCCACGCTAGTAAATATTTAAAAAATACACATGAAATATTCATAAGTACAAACATAAATTCTTTCGAATTCACGATCAGTAACATGTTTGTTTTCCTAAATTCCATTTTTATTGACCATTTGTTACTGCAAAATAAACGTGTTTCGCATTTCTAAGCTGTTTATTGCAACAAGAGACTAATAAATAAATTAAAGAAAACAACTCCATGCAAATTAGTGTTTAGTTCCTGAGATCTTATTGAGTTTTGAATTAAGTTTTGATGCTCGGAAACTTTGAAGTCTTTGTGCTTCGTGGAATTGTCGATATTCCGTATTCTGTTTAAATTTTGTCTTAAAAGCTTGAAATTTTTATAAGATAATGATGTATACAAATAATTTTTTTTTTTATAACCAACAATATTCACACAAAGTTTGTTACCTTCTACATTTTTTTTAAAGCTCTAGGAACTACAATTTTTACCCAAAAATTTTCAAGGTTTTAGTAATCATATAAATTTCCATGATCTTATGTAGATTCAAAAATTAAGATGCAGCATTTCTCCAAATTTATATATTTCAAGTTTCAGAAACACACCAAGAATTCTCAGAATGCAATTGAATAAACTTTCTAAGAATCCAATTATTAAATTATCCAAAATATAAAATTTATGAATTTTCTTTAATTTCTAAATCTTGTTTAATTTAAATGTTTTATATTTTAGAAATCTAAAACTTTGCACGAACATAAAGTTTTAAAGATCCATAGAGTTCTCTAAAAGTGCAAGGATCCAAAAACTCGAAATATCCATATATTTCTCAGGTTTCTAGCCCGATAAATCCTTCAAAGTTTGGGAAAGAATCAGAGCAGGTTATTTCTGAAAAAAAGGGCTTGTTTAGGATTATTCAGGAAAACTCGGCATTGGTGGACAAGTTGTCTCGCGCACAGGGAAACGCCTGGAAATATAGTTATTATACAACGACCGAGTCGAGGTTGCGAATGGAATATCGATGAAGGTGTGAGAAATATTTTGCTCCGTAAAAATTCTCGAAAAGACCTCGTTCTTATTTGAGAACCGTTGCCGTCTCTTCGGAGACCAAAGGAAATGAAACGTATCTGCCACGCGAACATTCTTTCGCGAGAAAAAGAGATTACGCTTTCCCCAGAATGGAAATAATACTTAGAGAATTATACTTAATGTCTTTGACTCTCTCTCTCTCTCTCTCTTTCCCAACTGAGTTTTAGAATAGACAGTTTTCCTTGTTACTTTTTCTTTTTGTAAAATCACACATGCAAATGCATATATATATACACACATTAAAGTAGCTAGCAACCAGATTATATTTTTCAAAACTTTTTATTCTATTTTCAAGGATTTTTAAAAAAGGTTTTTACTACTGTAAAAATTTAATAGATTTATTAGTCTACATTAATCAATTCAACCAATTATATATTGAAAAAATTTAATATTGAAAAAAATAAGATTCAGTTTGTTAAAATCAGCATCAATTATAACCTTGATGTAAGTGATTGATTGCACAAAGGAAGCTGGGAGACCTAGTACTAGGAGAATCGAATAATACATATATTTGTGTGGAGCGTTTCTTGCGGCGAGTAAACACTGACCGCGCCAATAAAGTACGATCGTTTCGCGGTAACGTGTATTCGGCGCGTATATCACATCCCGTACCAGCACCAGACTCGATTCGCACGCAAAAGACCTATCGCAATATCGATTCCCCTTTTGCCCGAATGCATCGGCGATGCATCGTCGAAGCAGCGTATTTCACGTCCGCTCGGAGCGACGACGAGCATCGGAACATCGTCGGCTCGTTTCGGTGCCGCTCTTGCATATTCATCGGAAAGGACGAAGGGGTTAAACGAACTTTCGCATATGTCGCCAATAACTTTGTAGTTTCGCGGTAGACCTCCCCCGCACGTGGTTTAACCCTCATCCCGGCTCGAGGGCGGTTTCGGGACAATGTGTATCGACACGCACGTGGCGTGTATTCGGAAACAGACAGACGCCTTCTATATACAGGGAACATATTCCGCTATAGAACGCGCGGTGAAGATTTTTATCGGAAATTTGCTCTCGTGCGTTTTTATACCGGGCACGACTAACAAGTATCGTAGAAGGCAAACTCTCTTTAAGTTTTCTGTACAATTAACGTTAATTCGAAGCGAAAAAATATGCAGATTATATTTATCTCGAATCGAAAACACGCGAGTGGCGACATTACATAGGTAATCTATCTACTGGATAAAAATTTTGCATCTATTTTGCAGTTCATTCATCACGATGACAGTTTACTAAAGAGAAATGTTTCGTAAAACGTTTTCCCTGTACTACTAAACAGCGTTACTGTAAGGTTGTTAGTTGAAAGTTGCAAGTCGCTAATCATATAATCCTTTGAGAATATAACGACCGTTAGGTTCCTCGAGTCTCGTTACGTTAACGTCTGGCCTGACGTTGATTGTCGGAATTCCAACGTATCGATTTGGAATTCGCCGTTATGCCACTGGCATATAACACTTTGTCAGGACATAGACGACAACATGCGCGAGCACATCCTGTGCGCGATCACGCACGGAGCAACGTAGTTTGTCTCACGTAATTCCTGTGTGTGTACGTGACCGTGTGTCTCAACTCGTATCTCAAAATTACTCGCATTGTATTATACATGTTGCTGTGGCGGAGACGCGTTGACACCGTCGACCGATCCGATTGGTTAATACGTGACGTCTCGGAGTTCGCAGTTTAGTTCGTAGTTAGTCGGGGGGGGGGGGGGGATAAGTCAGGGCGACGGATGTCGACAAATCCGTGGAAACCCTCTCGATGTGTACAAGATATGTATCTCGTGTATAAGAAACGATATTGTGCCGTTTCTACGTAGCCTGTTACCTAACTTATTTTCCACGTTCTCTTAAATTGAATCGAAAATTCCACACTTGAAAATCAGTGAAACACTCGTCCTTTGCTCCTCCGTCTCGTGTTTCGCTGATTATGGCAGGAAAATTTCGCTGAAAAATGAGCCACTAACTGGTTCTTTTCAATGAGATTTTACTCTTTGCATACTTATAATTGTAACCATTGCTATCAGTGATAATACACCGATTCCATTCAACAGAATAATACATAATCCTAACGTAAGTTTTACAAATTCTTGAATCTGCCGGTGTAAAAAGTAGTCCTATCTCGATTGAATGAGAAAGAACGCAATTGAATTTTTGTAGCAAGATCCACGGTGCGATTAAGCATACATAAGTGAACCACGAAACAGCCAAATGCCGGCCGTCATCCCTCTCTCGCTATTAAAACGTTGAATAACGGCGGGGTTGGTCCTCCGCAGTTTAAAAAAAAAAAATGGGCGAGCAATGAAAACGAGCCAGTGATTTCGCCCGCGCGTCGACCCGGATTATAAATCATCGCTCAAATGCTCATTTCGGCCGATGAGCCGCGCGGCACAAATGTGATTCAAAATAAACGTTAAAAGCCGGTTTCCGCTCCGGACCGCGTCCCATCGTGCGTTTTATCGGTCGTGGAAACCATGGCGGCGGATGTACGCGCACGTATACAAAAAAGCAAATTCGCGTCGAGCGTCGGAGGAAATGTTGGCGAAATGATTCCCGCAAATTTACCGCGCTCTATGTCACGTGATTAAATTTTCAAGATGCAAATTGATTACTTAGTACTTGATTTTATCCACAAAAAAATAAAAAAATAAATATGTTGATTGTAAAATCTACAAATTTTTCAAAAATACACATCAACGCCACGGAACACTATCAGATTTCGTTTTTTTCTTATCTTTGGATATTTATTGCGCTAGGTCGATAATTTTAAGATAAAATTTATCTTAAAGCCGCTTGAAAAACTGTGTGTGTCTCGAGGTTTAAAAAATTGTTAACACTTTTTTTATTTTTCCAATCATCGCGTAACTTAATTACGAAACTCCTCAAACTTTTGATATATCGATAATACGTGAACAGGTTGCTTGACGAGAGATAAGAGAGATTTTTAGATTTCGTATAAAGTTTGACATTTTCGTTGTCGAGGACCTTGCGTTCCCAGACACGTGGAACAAAATGTCTCCCGGTGGGTTTCTGAAAAGAAAACACTTTCAAACAAACTGATGGAGAAACGTCTTGTCCAACAAGAAAGAACTGATTGCGAACGTTGTTAGTTTTCCGAACATCACCGCGACATTTTCGCAAAATTGCATTTCTCGAAAAAATAAAATTATTTACCATCGTGATCGATTTTTTTGTCGAAGGAAAAGATCGATTACTCTGTAGAGTTTAAAATATAAAACACAATAAAAAAAAATCTATTTGCCTTGATATTTAAAGTTTCGGAAATCTAAAATCATAGACTTAAATTAATCATCCAAACTGAGAGCTGTGTTTGATGACTTTAAAATGTGATGAAATTCGAAAACCTATACATCTCAAATCGTATTTGCAACAGACTCGATTCGGTCAAGAACAGAGCATCCTTCTTCGTAGGATCAAGACGTCTCGCTTTGAAAAGACGGGATCTCGGGTCTCGGAGAGAAAAAAAGCGGATAGCAATCTGTATAGAGGTCCCGCGTTGTCTCTTTACGGAGCTTTGTACGATGTCAGACCAATCTACCACCGAGCGCAATCTGTACTCGAATGCCCTCTCCATTTCCATTATCGGTGAGGAGTTGCCTGGCACACACAATAGCGAAACGATTGGTCTATCCGCCACGTCCTCAGATCTACAGGGAGCTCTGAGAAATGTGTATGCGTATATGTATGTGTCGTAAATACAATATGTCGGGTCTCTGTTAGAAATTTAATCGAAATTTACACACGCAACGCGACGAAATTGCAAAACTCAGCTTCATGCGAATACGCGCTTTTACTAGTTTTATATTCTCGCAACTCTTCGCGATAATTATCGCAAAAATGTGCACCGTGCATTGTTAATTACAATGTGACAAATGAGCAAAATTGAATTATCGCTATTAATCAACGCGAGTTCTCTATACGCGATTGGAAAAAATTCAACTGATAACGATATGTCATAACGAGATGAAATAAGAATTGATCGTATCTATCAATTGTGCATTTTACGAGCTCAATTTATTTCGATGATTAAAACGACGTCAATTCGCTGAAAACCTTGTTACAGCTGATTTTTATAATCCAGCAGTACAATACAAAATGTCAAAATTCATGCTGACAAATTTTTCTGTCCACCTTACAAAAACATAATTTAAATTAGCGTGTCACTTAATCCCCTGTCTTTCTTGCCGTTACATTCCGCCGTGTTTGCTTTAACGCCAATCAAACGCCAAAAGGTTGAACTGACACTAAAAAACACTCGCGCGAGGCACGTCCGTATAATTCGATGCGTAATCCTATGCGACGTAATCCTGTGCGGTAATCGCGATTAAACTCGAGTGATTAAATGCCGTAAATCCACTCCGACGGATGATCCGATAGATTTCGATGCCAGTACTACCTGTCCATAACAGCCGCGGCGTAAACTGCAATCGATATTTCGCACTTCGCAATTAGTGTCGGACGTATAATGTCTGAGGCCATTAGATGGTCGAGTCAATCGCGTTGATTACTCGCGCTTTTTCTAAACGAAAAAATGAATTTGCAAACGCGCGCGATGCAAAACCCGAAAAAACAATTGATAAAAATTCTTGATCCGTTGAAATTTTTTTTTTAATTTTAAACTTGAATCATTTTTTTTTTTTTAACTTGAACTTGATCTTTTTACTTTTTTATTCTAGAGGTCTCTATCTACATTATAAATTTTTCAAAATCTTTTACATTTAGTTTTTAATTATTTCTGCATTTCTTAAAAAAGTTATATTAACACACGATTAAATTGCAACGTAAAAACTTCTAATTTGATTTCTCGCCAGGTAAATACACAACAACAGTTCGTACTCATGTTTATTGGTTTAATATTTTCGGATAATGTCCTGTCATGTAATAATAGCGCGGTTCGGAAATAACGGCGGCCATCGATCACGTATTTATTATTATCGGGCAGCGAAGCGCAGTTTATCATAATTTTACAGCAAATAGAGCCGTCCGTACCATCACACGTCGTAATTTAGGCTTGACTGACACTAACTCCGCGGGATTATCCCTTCCGTTCACCTAAACTCGCATCCTGTGAACCGATATCTACCAATCTTTTGGAATGACTTTGAGGTTTAATCGGTGCTGCCGAAAGCCAATGATTAACGCGTCGATACACGAAATCAGTCGCGTGCGATATACGAGAAATAAAGAAAATTTATATAACGTCTCAGTTAATTTTATTTATTTTTCTCTGTTTCTTTTTTTTTCTATGACGTAACTTGACGCGATATTTTTATCAAAAATCGTGTTTATATTATAATATCTAATAATATATTTATTAATATATCTTGGTTCTTCTTCTGGATATAATTAAAATAGGTATAATACATTCGCAACTATCGGCTTGTGTAGCTCGGCAAATAGATGAATACGATGCGGGAATGATGTAAACAATAATTTAGCATAATCGTCGAGGACTAAACAGTACGACTGTCCAATAACCGCGAATGCGGCGATCGCAAACATTGGCTCGTCCCCTCGCCCTTACTCCTCTCACCCTCGGCCATCCTCGTTTACCCCTAAACTACGACCACCGCCGTACTTTACTGTCGTAATCCGTGGGTAAACTCCATATAATGCAGACATACGCGGTAACGCGCCGTCGAAGCTGCCCTTAATGCCCTCTGGTCTATGGCTAAAGCCGCGGTAGCGGAAACATTCATGCGTTGTAATCCCCCTGAACATTCAAGAAAGAGAGAACTCAAGATTCATAAATGCAAAACTAACCAACTCGCTCGCTGCCATGTACGATCTAATCGAGGAAGAGGAAAAGTTGAGTACGGACGATAGTATAGGCTATATTCATCCCTGTATGATATGTAATGTATGAAAAGATCTCCCCTTCCCTTTCAAAAATTTAAATCATGTTATTCTAAATTTTTATAGAACGAAAATATCAAGAAATCTATCATAGTTTTCAAAAAAAATTGCTGATTTTTTTTTTCTTAGCTTTGAAGACTCGCAAGATAGAAAACTTCAAAAATTTGATATTTCAATTAATTTTCTTTTTATTTGAAATTTGAAATCTTATTCTATTAAATTTTTAAGGGACGAAGAGATCTCTCTCACACATCTAAAAATGTGTAATCTGTTGTGATAAACTACTGATACCTTTTGTTTGTATACATTTTTTTGTGGTTCAGCATAAATCGAAGTCCCTCGTAGCCATACTTTTTGAGAATCGAAAGCTCGCGTTGGGGCAACAGGTAAGATCGGTGGTGAGACAGCTTTCCCTCTCTTCTTCTTCTTCTTTCTCTCTTTCTTTCTCTTTCTCTCTTAGTATGCATAATGGATGGACGGCGAAAAAAAGGAAAATAATGAAATAACGAAGGCGAGGAACAGATTGGCGAGAAAGAAGAAAAACGGATCAATAAACGGCGAAAGATTGACGCGCAAACAAAAAATATAACGCAAGATAAAAGAAACTAGAAAATCTCGTAATTCCGGTTTAAAACGGTCTAAACGACGTTTTAACGGCGTTGTCCATTATTCGCAATACTTATATTAATGTGTATTTCGCGCAAAGCGCGAGATTAATTTTTCCAGACATTTTTTTTGTTTTTCTTTTTTTCATTGTTTTTATATTCTATTTAAACTTTGAATTAATCAGTAAAGAAGTAAATATTTAAGTGAACATTTTAACAAGTGTAAAAATCTATAAATAAAATATCCGCAGGGTAGATTTCATCGATTATGTATCACTCTTACAATTGCGAGAAATATCGAGAATACTGCGGTATCTCTAACATTTCAAATCTTTTATACATACGTACGCTAAATAAAACACTTGTGGCATTCGGTGTCGATGTAGGAATTGAAATTGATATCGCGGCTGTTGGCGTGGATGCACGCGATAAACTAACAATGACGTTGCGCGACTTATGATGCGCCCCACGCTCGTTATTTAGATTACAAATAATTGGACGGGACAAACTTTCGGCCCTACTATTCGACCCTATTAGCGAGGCTCCCGGGAGGATCTCTAAACGTTGTTATTTTAACATCGCATACCAGGAGGGGAGAGAGGGTTTGCCGGAAACTTTTAACCCTGATTCAACGAGCGCTTCGTCGGATTGGTGGTTCCTTAAAAGTTCCTGTTATTTTGCGGCACGTTTCTCGTTTTCTGACTCAGTTTAAACGAATGAACAAAGTGGTAATTACACCACTGTACTCGTTAACAGGGTTTACCGAGAACAGGAAGAGTAACAATCGGCTTCGCGAAAAGCTCGCGATATATAAATGTTGAAAATAGTATACAGGGAGAAATTGTTCATTTAAAACTTGATCAAAGTTTTAGGTAGACGTATATTTTATCGTGTAGAGAGCAGCAAAAAATTCATGATCTTCTTATACTTTAAATTTAATAAAATTGGATATTTAATACCTAATTATTTAGATCCTCTGAATATATGAATCTCATGATGTAAAATTCTTGAGGAAGATACTCGATAGTTGTTAAATTTTGGAATTTTTACTCAGCTGTGCGGATGAATAAATGAACGAGTAATTGAAATAGTATCGAGTAAGTATGTTCTGAAAAAATGATGAGAGAATATAACATGTTTTATAGGGTAATTTTCGGGTATTTGATAATATAACATTTTTTGAGAGGGGAGAGGAAATAGGAAATTTCAATGATTATATATAAAATAGAACAACCCTCGAGACAATTTGACTAATCGGATCACCTTTGTCAGATGAATATAATTGAGTTATATAGTGCCTTCTGTACGTTTGCAAAATATCTTATTTCCTCTATTATATCCCCGCACTTCTCTCTCTCTCTCTTTTGTCGATGAGCCTCCGACTCACCACATGAATTCCGCCATGAAGCGTAGCTCGAGGCTGTAATCCAGATGGATTTGGAAATTCACAGGAAGCATTGTGGTTCCTCCGAGGAAGGAAGAGCGTTATAACGACACGGTACGGCATTCCGGGGAGAGAGCATGGTCCATGATGCCGCTAATGCTCTCTCTCTCTCTCTCTCTCTCCTCCCCCTGTTCTCTCGCCGTGACGCGCGCGAGCGTTTCGCAACCGCAAAACCTGCTCGGTTGCGTATGGGATGAAGGGAAAATAGGGGAGGAAGAGAGAGATGCAGGAAAGGGGATGGTTCCGAGGAGCGGGAGAAGAGACAGAGCTTAATTACGCACTACCCGAATATGCACGTTGGGTAAATTGCTATTAGTGGTTTCGGAGACACGTTAAAATGATTACCACAGCAACGGCTTTCATTTCTGTCTCGATGACAAAGGGAACGATGAAGAGTGATGAGCGTTGGCTTCGAGCTGTATCGGCCTGTGCCCGCGGGATTCACATCGAATGCTCGTTTTAATGTCTCGTTACGCGCGCGCGTGTAAAGTACAATGTCAAAAATGTCAATTTCAATCTCGAATAATCGCCAATTGCATCGCGATTAATTTTAATACGTTATTCGGCTGAAAGCGAAGATGAAATATTGTGTGTTCGGGGAAACTTTCCTTACAACACGTATTCCCCACATTTTAGATTCCAAATACAAAGGAGAATTCAAATATCAAAAAATTGATCTGTTAAGAGCGTGATTCCATTATCTCAACACCTTCAATCGCGCGATACATACATTGTGTCAAAAATCCAGCTGTCACATTATTCGATCGCGCACAAATAGGTCGGAGGAGAATCTTTATCACGTGCAACTGTGTACATATATACACCTCCGTTCGCAATAAATCTCCCTTACACAAGATCACGATCTCCAACTCTAAACTCGTGTTGGCGCAGGGGCACGGCTCGAAACTGAGATGATGATTAATAATGGGGGGGAAAAAGGGAGAAAGGGCGACTGTACCGAACGGCACATTTTTTATTCGCGTTAATACGAGACTACTATCGTATCGTCGTAACGAGAACGCGAGAAGAAGACGGGGCGCGGAAAGAAGGGGGCAGAGGGCAGACGGGAGGAGGAGGTAAGAGGGGAGGGGGAGGACGAGAGGAATGGAAAGGGTGAGCCGACAGAGCAATGCATCAGCGGTTAATGAGCAAACTTTAATATTCTCCCGGACTAAAACCCACCGCCCTTACCACCACCTATCTTCCGCCGACCACGAGCCAGCCCCTATGTTCCGGAACTCGAGGGAGGAGAGAGCAGGGTGGGTAAGGGTGGCGCGGAGAGGGATGAGATGACACGGCGAGCGCGATGCACACGACTGCCATAATTATTGTGCGCCGGCGGAGGAAGGGCGAAACAACGGCGCGTATAAGGGAGAGAGAGAGATCGGAGAGTCCGGGCTGTTTGACGAGGGCGGCGAGCGGGGTGGGGGTGGGGGGTGGAAGAGGGTTTGGGTTAGAGAGACGCGGTTCGCACGCAACGCCGGAACATTCTTTTAGAAACGGGATTCGGCTTCAAAGTCGCGTCAGTATTCATTAATTTTGGACGGGAGGTCCAATTAGAGAGACAGCAATCGTGCGGCGTCAATTGAACGCTGAAAAGGTAGCTCGATCGCGGCGATGACGATAGTTAATTTGCTTTTTTTTTTTTTTTTTTGACGACTCGAATCGAAGTGACGATGAATAAAGTTTCGTCTCGTTTCATCTCAATTTGTCTGTTGTCACTACTGCGAATTCACATCGTTTTCTCAAAAGGGACGAAACTTTCGAAAGAACATATTTCATCTGCTTGATTAATTCAATACTACTCATTTTTTTCTTTAAAAAAGATGTTAAGACGTAATTATAATTTTATGATATAATTTACATACACAGACACACACACACACGCGCGCGTTACTTGCCAGAAAATTTGAGATACATTTTAATTAAGTCTAAGTTGGTGGAGAAAAGAAAGAAATAAAATTAATTTGAAGAAAAATACACTCTACTCTACCGCGGTATAAAGACGTACGGAATGGAAGCTACTTCACTTTTCGCCTTTTTCCGTATCGTCACGTCGTACATTCTAAAAGGGGTATTAAGCTCGAATATGAAGCTTTTTCGCAAGTATCAGCAGGAAATTCTGCAGCGCTGCGACCAAGAATGTGTTAACGACTTATTGAAGGATCGTGAGGGGGTGAGACAGACAGAGAGAGAGAGAGAGAGAGAGAGAGAAGGGTGGGAGGGTGGGAAGAGCGCTTGTGCTTCGCGCGCGCACGATACAATAGTGACGTACCGCCTTTTGCAATTATGCGGATGTCGCATGCGTTCTCGGTATAGCTATGATGGGGTGCGCAGATAGTTCGAATTCGTTTCAAAGGAAAGTCCGTGGATATAATATCAGAGGAATGATTTTACAGTGAAATTTATACCGTATTATACCGAATACCAACCGAACGAAATTTTCATTATTTGATTATAAATTTTCGACAAACATCCGCATTAACTCGAAAATGTTAACAGAATATAATCGCCAAATAACATTAATATAGCTTTATGTATAATATCGAGAGATATTATATTAGTACTGCGCTAATAGTAACTACTAGAGAGCGATTCAAAAATAATAATTGTTAATAAAATTACTGATAAAATACTCAAAATACTGATAGAAACCTAATTGCCACATAACGTGTGTGATTTTTAAAAACGTAATGTTCAAGAAATCGAATACACACTAAAATTATTTCACACATTTATAATTAATTCCATTAATATTTTTTAATATTTCTGACATTAGCATCATCTTTCAAAGTTACATACTCTATCTAAATAATTCTGTAATTAATCGAAAAAAAATACGTCTCCGAATGATTGTTATCGATTCTTTTATATTAAAAAATTCCTTTCTTTAATTCTTTAGTTTTCTATACTAAAGAGAAATGTGTCTTATTTTATCATTTTTATATCAGGAGAATATTTCTTTAGCAGAAATATATTTCTTGATTCCCCGCGTATCTCGCATACTCTCTTTTCACATTTTATTCAACGTTCTTTTCCGTATATATGTTTTGTACCTCCACTTTATATTGTACGCGTTATAATTTACACGTAGACAGGTCAGGGAGCTTGTGGTGAATGTCGGCTCGGCCAGGTGTGACATCAAGGTCCACCGAGCTAGCATAGATCCCCGATGTTAGTCGGCATTTTTCCAAGCGACTTTATATAAGGGGATTAAAGCGAAATCGAGCTACAAATTGATGGACAGAGAGGGAATGTGCCATTGATCGAAGCCGGTTTCACTTAAATCGCCGATGATGCATGCTAACTGGCAGTCGCGCCCATTAGTGATCGATCTCCCGAGCGGTGAGATTGTCTATAGGTCCATACATGACCATACTGATGCTCGTAATTGGCTTCATCGGCATAACTAGCTGTTGTGTCTGGCGTCTTTCATCATTCAAACGGAACAGCTCGCTGTGGATGCACGATAAAAGTAACATGCTAGTTATAGACTTAAATAAAGAAGCCTCTAATAAAAATTAAATTTAAAATCTTTCTTTTTCAAAGGAAAGTGTGTACAATTATGCTTTCGTTTACGTAACTGAGTTGTTTGTTTATTTTTTTTTTTTTTGCACTTTGTAAAAGATTATACGATTCATCAAACACGGAAAATATATAAAGAAATTTTTTTTTTTAAGATTCACATATTTTGCTATTTTGGTTTATGCAGTTCATCAAATCAATTATATTTACCTACAACTTTGTGATGATCGTCTGCTTAAGATGAAATACAAATGAAATATTGAAACATTGAAATATTGCATTTTCTCTATAGCTCGCATTGAGGATCAGGCCGGATAAATCAATTAATTGTTAACTCGCGAGTCGAATGTTAATGCGCACTTCAAAGATAATTTAATTAAAATTACAATGATATATTAACTGATAGAGATCCCTTTACGGTAATACGTCAGTGATACCGCGCATATTTTATGCACCAGTACAATGGTCGCGGCTCATAATTTATGTATCGTCGACGATGCATTTTCAGAGAAACGGCATTACATAATTCATTGAATTTATACGAGCAGGATAGCAAACTCTGTACAGACTATAACGTCATAAATCATCATGACTTGAAACAAGAAAAATCGAAGGACGACGGCAGCGCCGTAATATTTTTCGTCAAGAATTGTTTGCAATGAAAAATAATAGTTTCCGATCGTGTAAATCG
The DNA here is from genome assembly GCF_030449975.1 of Polyergus mexicanus. NCBI lineage: Eukaryota > Metazoa > Arthropoda > Insecta > Hymenoptera > Formicidae > Polyergus > Polyergus mexicanus. The sequence goes on from NW_027223323.1 coordinate 7,565,243, forward strand.
AAAGCGTGATACATATTTACTTTAACTCGAATATACTCGTGGCAGATGTAATCGTTATTACAAAACTTGACTGTCAAATTTCTCTCTCTTCCTCTCTCTTTCTCTTTTTGATTTAAAAATTCATATTTAATATTTTTGTTAAATAAACATTTTTTTAATGAACATAAAAATTTTTTCAAAAATATTGTTTAGAATATATGTTTCGGAAAACTTGCTCGATTATAAAAAAAAAAAAAAATGGAAGTCGAAGAAAATTGTGGCAATATTGGATCAATTTGAATAAATGTCAGAATATGACATTAATAGAGTTCAGACACAATTTCAATTTTGTATATAAAATCAATATTTTTTGACAATTTTTTAAAATTTTATATCTGGAAACAAATTGTTTTGGAAGTGTTGAATTGCGATACACGTGAGAAAATTGCACCGGGCATTTTTTATCGGGGCGGTTTATAATGTCTCACGAGATGCGCGCTCTCTGCGAAGGGGGTTGTGCATTATAGATTATTATTATCTCCGTTGTTGCGCAATCTACATATATAGTTGTACGTTATCCGACCGTCGCCACATATTTCATCACGAGCACACTCGCGACAGACGATTGCAAACACGTCATCACACAGAGCATCATATGGTATACCAACAATACATAATCAAATTTTCCATTTTCATATTCTCTTTTTTTTTTTCTTTTTATTCAACACATTATCACATTGTGAAGACACGTTGCTCTAAATTCTTTTCTCGTAATTTTTTAAAGACTTATTGCTTTAATGCTCTCTTAATTGTACCAACTCTCTTGCAAACACGATTTTTCGTTTTACGAAATAATACGATACCTACGATTTAGTACTTTGACTTAAGTAGAGTCTCTCTCTCTCCGTCTTTCTCTAAATTTCGACAAAGAGAAACGATAGGAATGATAGAAACGGAAATATATTCCAGATTGATTTCCGGAATATGTTAATTAATTACACATCGTCAAGCGTGATGGATTTTATCAGTCCTTCATTATCGTAAGTGATTTGAAATCTCGTTTGTGACGATTCCGTTTTGCAAGCGTAATGAGGGAATGGAAACTTATAATAAATAACCGGTCTTAATAGGAAACTCGTAGTACATCGCTCTGCAAATATTCGAGAGAGATTTTCGCTCGGCTGATTCGCAATTGCTATCATTAATTGGACAGACAGCGATTTCTTCATCGAGATATAGTCTTTCCTTCTACAATATTTACCGAGTTGTAAGAACAGTGTAATCTTCGGAAAGAAATTCGCATCTTTACATTCATGAAAAGGAAAGTTTAACTAAATTATATCAAAGAAATTTATGAAATCCAAAGATTTTATGGAAACAACTTTTCTTATTTCTAGACGACAGACAATCATTAATCGTCTGTTTTCTTTTTATATAACGTGTGTAGATCACTAATACGTTATTTTATATAACCGTGATTATATACGTAAATTATGCAAATGAATCAATAATCAATTTGTTCATTGCTAACCACGGATGAATAATAATTATTCGTTCGTTTCTATATATATTAATAGATATATCAATGCATTTATAAAATAAATTATATTACTTGCAAAATGTGATGTATCGCTATTTGCTGATAAAATAAATGTTAGTGAATAAATTTCCGAAACTTATTAAAATCTTTGATATTAAGTAAGGAATATGATTGAGATTAAAACATATATACTTACGAATTATTTGAAAATTATAAAAGAGAATATAATTTAAGATATAATAAAAAATAGCTAAAGAGCATAAACCGAAAAGTAACAATTATATATGAAATGTAGTTTTTTTTTTTAAACATTTTTCTTCTAAAAAATACAAGCTTATATAAAATATAAAATTTGAAGTAAAAATGTAAAACAATATTGTAGTATAACGCATCCGGTTTGCAGTATCGATATAATTCAGGTCATCTAGGAAAGATCGCTACTTTAACCAATAAAAATTCAAGTATGTAATGTAAAAAATATCGATTCGTTTGCGAGACACTAGAGAGCAGCTATATCCATAAAATTTTCAGTTGCTTTTAATAGACGGCAGGAATTCGGCAACCGGTTTGTTTTGCGACGAAATAAAATGTTTTTCCAAGCGAGCTCGCGCATGTATATGCGAGAGACGGATGATATCGCTATAGTAACTAAAATAACAACCTTATTTCATACGGCGAATTTCCATTTCGGCGAAAAGCCCGCATTCCCATGCGTTCACCTCGCGTGATTTACATCTGGCATGCGACCAACTTTGCTCATAATTATCCGTGTAATTTAACCAATCAAACGATATTGGCTCTCGAATATCGCGATATCGAAGATCCATGATTTTGGTATTTATCTTCTCGCACACGCGCTCGTAAATTTATAATTTACGGTATTAATGCTCTTCACCGGCGCACGCGAATATGCTACTGTACTGTAGCCATTATTGCCATGAATGTAAAAAATTATAAATTTTTTGTAGCCATCCACTCTTAAAAGACATATAAAATCGATTACTCGAAAGTTTACTGTTGCCTTCTTCCGATTGCTTATCTCGATATGTTATTTCGTATCCTATTATTGAGCGAGAATTGTAATAATTTGACACCTCGAATATTGAAGGAGAATGGAGAAAATTGTGATACACTCCTCTCAAATTTGCAACCATGTAAGAGGAACAACTGATAACGAACGACGCGAATAAAGGCGGTGAACGTCGCCTATGTGTTATATCTATCTCTTCTCTATACTTGCTCAAAGAGGGTCCGTTGCCGTTTGTCGTTAATGCAAACGAGGGATCAGCCCTGTGCTACTTCCGTTTTCCGGCCAAAATAGCTCGTGGTCTTCTCGTGGGCCATTATAGCGATCCCTGACCTCGGTAGGGATGACCCGCAAGTCTTACCTCATGGCGCAACGGGAATGCGCAAGTTCGGAAACTAGCGAACTTTGCATGTGCCGGCATCGATACTGAATTATGCGATACTCGTGATTCGAATTCACCTGCACCTCCACTGAAATTTGCTCTCTCGATTTTCAGCAAATAAGCATTCCTCTGCGCCTGTCTATCGGCGCGAAAAGATGCTTTCGTCAGGATTTTTCGTCAGGATCGATCTAAATACTGTACGAGAAATAACTTTTAATTTAATTTTATAAGGAAATTTGTAAATATAAATTTATAGTAGACATCGCGTGGTTATTGACAACTGTTTAATCTTATATTCTTTGCTCTTTTCTATTAATTTTAATTTTTGAAAAAAATTTAAGATAAGGTTCTATTATAATTAAAGGTAAATGGTTTTAATGAAGTTTCTCGTAAGAGAACTCTGTATTCTTATTTTTGTACCAATTTTATAAGCAAGTTTTCTCTCTTCTCTTTTTTATTCTCTTTCTCTCTCTCTCAATAATAAAACCAAAAAAAAAGAAGATACAATTGGACAGAATATCTTCTTTATGTACTAAATTAATATGTTCCTAAAAAGAGAGAGAGATATATATATATTATTACACCACAACTTCATTAAAATAGAATGAAATGCTAATAAAAAATTGTTTTGAATTGACAGAAATCCGAACATTATTGATCATCATGGGAGAAACGACACTCTTTTACCAGCTAGTAGAGAAAAGAGTCGGTTTCGCAGTTTGTCCTGGGAACAGTACGATCCAGTGCATCAAAAATATTTGGAAATTGGTGAGTAATGTCACACTTATACAACTTTATAGTACACAATACGCGATATATCTGATACAAATGAAATAGATAAACAATTTCAATTTACCGAAACAGAAATTAAAATAAAAAGAGAAATTATAAAAAACTTTAATTTAATTCATCTTAACTTATCTAAATTGAAGGATACTATAATAATATCTAAAATCATATTTCTGTAAATGATAAAAAAGCAAAGATAATTATATGAATTTACGTTATACTTTGATATCATACCAAATTTGCCAAACGCTGTCATTTCTTATACAAAGTAACTGAAGTAAAAAGTTGAGAATTAAAACGAAGAGAAAATTAGTCCATCAATTAATTCCGATAAGACAGTAACTCGACTTATCAAGCCCTCCCAAACTTGTGTGATTGCCATCGTATCTCCGATTCAATTTTACCGACTCGCCTGCTCTGGACGTTAATAATTACGGCAAAACGCTCAAACTTGTCGTTCCCGTTTATCGGAATTAAATTATCAGCATGCGCAGAACAAATGCAAATGGCTGAAAAAAACGCGGATGCTCTTCAGACTCTCGGAGCAAATATCGAGACCACCGTTCGCGCAAGTGGCTCATCTCGAGAGCAGCCACTCGTCCTTCGATTAGTCTTCACTTGGCGGTACATGTAGAAGAAAACGCGCTGGCTGCCGAGTTAGCTCGAATTAGAACGGGTCAGATCCCGGGCGAGCTTTCATCGTTTCGTACGTGAGGGAAGAAAGGACGGGGGATGAAGTGTCGCGCCAGGAACACGGCTTGCCACTCGTGTATAGCTGTCCGAGTTCCGCGGAAAGACCGGAGACTTTCCACGAAACCATTTTTATTGTGAGGACCGTGCGGTGTGCTCGAGCACGTCGCAGATGACGCGAAATGAGCCTTTTGGCCTGGAAAAAAAAAAAAAAAAATCTGTGGCTTATTCCACGAGTTAACGTGCCCGGGAAAAATCAAATGCCGGCGCTAATTACTTCTTCAATTTCTCTAACATCATATTGTGTCGTTCACGTATCAGCGCGTCTCAAAATAAGAAGGATGTCATATATTGTATAGCTACAACTGTCATTCAAAGATAAATAATAATATAATAAAAATTAATAATATATAAAATATTAATACACACACACACACACACACACACACATATATATATATATATATATGTATATAATATTATATAATAAACGTATAAAATACTAATATATAAATGTTAATAATAGAAATTCTAAGGATGACTCTCTTAAAGTAAAAATAATCTAAGGCATGATCTTATCGATCTCTTCAAGAATACCCTCGTTACGTTGCAACAATGAAATATGTACGCTGACGATTTCTCAACGAACTCGCGCTTCGTACAACCGGATCTGACTTGGAAACACATTTTTATCATGATCGCACAACTATGAGAGACATGGCTTAAGGTGTGCACTCGCCATTTTTCATCGGGAAGTCTAGTGAAAAATCGCATTGAACCAATAGCTTGCATTCCACGTTGCCCGAGTCGACTCGAGTCGATTCTCCGAGACGTACGCGCGTGATCCGAGAAAAATGTGGCGCGAAAATGGAGCAGAAGGACAAGTGCTTTCCCTCTCGAGTGATTAATTTTTCTTTTTTTTTTTTTTTATATATATACCTTCACCTTTCTTATCTCGCCCGAATAAAAACTGGTTGAAAGCTCGCGTTCAACCGGGAAAATGGGATCCTCATCAGAGATATCAATACATTATATCCAAGCATGCTCACTAGAATCTCCATCGTTAAAATACTCGAATTCATCCTCGCATTTATTTAAACGTTATTACCGGAAAGTATAAATTTTTTAAAAGACAGAGGGAGAGAGAGATATATATCCTTGATTCTTAGTACTTTTAAAAACATTATTATGCTTTCAGGATATTTTACAATTTTAAGAGAGAGTTTTAAGACTTTATATCAATGTAACATCATTATTTAAATTCTATTGCAAATAATGACGTATTAAAAGCCCCATTTTATACAACTCTTTTGCTATATTTTTTAATCTTAAATCGCAAGTATTTTTGTTTCTCCCTCTCGGATACAGTCTTGCAAAATGTAATAAAACAGAATGATAACAACGGATGTAGCTGGGCGCAATTTGAAAAACGTCGAGCATTATCGATGAGTCTGTTTCGAATTTTACACAGCGGAAGAATTCAATAATCTTTTGTTCCTTCGATTCGGTTTAATCTTCGATTTCCGGCAAGTCCGTGGGAATGAGAGGGGCGGGGTTTCCCAAGCGAAACGAAAACAGCAATCGTCGATTCGAGTGGTCGTTGTTTTACGTCTACGGTATTCCGCCTTTGTTCTTCTATCCGCCCTTACCGCAGCGTTCTCTATCTACTTCGCAATAGTTTTTGCCCCTCCCCCTCCTCTCCCTACCCCTGCCTTCCCACCCCCTTTGTAGCTACCCCTTAATTCCCATATAAACGTGCTTCGCTCCTAGCATCGGTTAACCTTCGTACCAATTTTAAGGCTTCGCTTCCGACTCTTATTTATGTTATAATTACTTTGCGTTTATTAGGTTTTATTCTTTGGAAAAACTCCGTACTTTTATATAGTGTCATTAAAAAATTGTATCATCGGATTCTGTGCTTTTTATCTTAATCTTTTTGAAGGAAATATCTTAAAATTTACTTTCTATTAATTTTCTCTAAAGCAGTTTCATTATATTTACGATAATTAGAATCGGAGTATCATAATTTTAAAATTTTGAAGGAAAACTTTTAGAGAACTCCAAAACGATTATAATTTAATACATTTTGAAGTATCTCTCATTTTCTGAACATTGAATACTCTTAAGATTTAAAGGCAATTAATCCCAAAATTTAGAGACCAGAAAAAATGATTTTCGTAACAAATACAAAAGAAAACATAGTATACGCGGGAATGCTGGAACGACTCTTTTATTAAATCAGCTGAACGTCAGAAGACGTATCTTTAATTAAAATGGTGAAAGAAGCTTGTCGACATGGAGTGCACTGAAATTAGAGGACGTATCGTGGCAGCAACGTCGCGAATATATTCCCGAACGATCTGTCACACACGAATTTCGTTGATCCGTGACTCCACGCGCTTGTTACGGGCACCATTGTTCGTAATTAAATCAGAGATCCCTTTGTATTCCCTTTTCCTTTTTGTCTGACGCGTTGAAGGCTCGTAAAGCCACGACGACCGTCGGTTTATATCCCGTTTGCGAGATGAACGGTGACACTTGACGCGGGTGGACGCTGCCATCTTTTCATAACACCGGGCATTATAAACGCCTACAAGATGTTTCATAAGCTTTGCGACAAGCTTGATATAATCCTATAACATATTTTGAATTTTGCTAGATATATTTTCTTAAAAATATTACACGATTTTAAGAAGATTTTAAGAAGAGCACGAGATTGTTATTTTTTTTTTTTATCTTTACTTTTTGAAAATGCAACATAATTACACGCATTTTATTAACATTTTTATAAGAAATAAACACAAATGTATAAATTATTTATTATGGATAATTTATAACACAGTGGAAATAATTTTTATACTAAACAAAAATAAAAATATCAAAGAGGTAAAAATTATACCACATCAAATTTTTGTTCTGAAATCGACTTCAAAATATCCTTTCGAAAGTCTTATACGAAAGCTGCGTAAACACTGTACAGAAAACTGTACAGAGTCATAGGACGAGAAACTCGTAACGGGCTGGCGAGATGCGGCGACGTGAAATAACGAGCTTAAATAGATTACGCGAAGATTACAAAGCAAGACTGACCAGCTTCTCGCACGTGACTTATGAGATGACACATCATGGCTAATCGATCACATACATAGTGCCAATATCGACGTGTCTAACGTTCGATGCTGGATTAATGATAAACTAGGAGTATAATAAAGATCGATGAGAGTATGTGTGTGTGTGTGTGTATGTAATCTCAAGATATATTTGTACATATTTAAATAATTTAGACATTATAAGTTATAATACACAACAAAATATTTCTTTACAATTTAATTTGTAGTTTTAGTATATTTTTATGCGATATTATTTTGAGCAAGAAAAGAATAAAGCTATAATACAGTATATGAAAAAAACTAATTTAATTTGACTTATATAACATATGACTTGTATAACTCAAGTCGTTCATCTTAATTCATTAACTTTTCGGCCCCGAGTCCACTATATCAATAAAACAAAGGGGAAAGAAGTCGATCTCTCTCGTAGAACAAGCTACTCGAAGGTTTCCGTCGCGACGATTTCCTTTCGAGGAGACTCTTCCTTATCCCGAGATTAAAGACGGGATGAAACCTGAAAAGGCTTGAAGGCGGCGGTGTCCCGAGACTATCGCCCAAGTATAAAGCGCTAAACAGCAAGTTCGTTCGTCGAACTTTTGAAGCCTCGCGACTTTGCTCTTATCGAGATTAGCCCGGCTGGGTCGGAAGTCCTACAGAAAGTTAGCAATTTATTACAAAATATTGAAGGTGACACCAAACTCTCGACCCTTAACCGCCTTGCGCAATAAATATCTCGAATATTGGCTCCTATCACCATCCCGTATTCATTTAACTTTACTTTAACAAATCGGAGGTTCACCTGTTATAGCATAAGCTCGCGAAATATAAAGTGTAAGTAGTATTAATTAATTAAAAAGTAAATGTTTGAAGCATGTGTAGCAATTATCAAGATTTTTAACAGATAAAATTCAAAGAAATCGGAAAGAAAGAGAATTGAAAAAGTCCAGAGTTTCGCAATTTTCGCCTTGGTATAGCGATTAATTTTTAAAATGGAACTCTGTACTTTCTATGCTCTCCTCAACATCCCTGCATCGCAGAAAGTAACAAGTTTTCCGTGCACGTAGTTACCTTTGCAGGGGCCATAACTTTGCACACCTATCCTTCTTTTACTACGATTATATTGTACCGACGTTAAACTCGCAAACTCGGCGGACCAAGTCGCATGAGTTTTAATTAAGGAAGAATATCCCCCCCTCTCTCTCTCTCTCTCTCTCTTTCTCTCTCTATTTTGCCTCGTCATGTACATACATCCGTCCGGCGTGCTCATATCGCGAAGATCACATATAGTTAAAGTTAAAGCTAGAAAGTTCCTCAGCCAATCCAATCGGTACTGTAAAGCATACCGGCGAACTTTACCGGTACGACGGACGGTCCTTTCGACTTTCTTATGCGCGCTTGCGGGCAACAATGTTCGTTCTTATAAAAGTTCCATCCCTTCCTGGCGTATCGCCATAGGCGTCCGATATCCCGCATCTATATAAGATTTCTCCGGGAATTTACGTAATAGTAGCGGCTACAAAACGCGGGGGAAAAAGATCCGTGGAAAGTTTTATCGCCGCGTTTACGGGAAGGAGAATCGGAGTGAAGAAATTAATAAACCCCGAAGGAGGAGGATGTGATGGGATCAAAAAGTCGCGGATATAAGGAGTCGCAAATCTTGCGAAGCAGTAAATTTCGAGGGTATAAGAATCCGACGGGTCTTTAAATGTTAAATTTGAGGACTCTCAGTTTTATTTAAACAAGCATTCCAAACATGTATCGCACATCTCGACGCAACATTTCGTTTCGCCGATATTTTTTTATAAATTTCAACGAAGATCACTCTATGTTACATATTGTATTTTAAAGAGAGATGGATAGTTTCAACTTAAATATATTATATGTTGCATGCATATTATACATCGGTTGAAGATTGTGTTAATATTATTATAACATATAATATACACATACACACATACGCGTATTCTGCGTGTGTACATTACAGATTTCATTAAGTCCATTTAGAAATTATAAACAGTCTTTGTGTTTATATTGGAATGTGTCAACTTGTTCGAATCGCAACTTTTCGTATTATTCAGGCATATGAAAAACATAACGAGCACTTTTCATCGTTAGAAATGCGACGTTATATCTCTGGCATTTCTATAATGATACTGTATCTCGAGAGAATTTGAAACAGCTTCGCCATTGATCTGATGCGCGAATGGAAATCTATAAACCTATTACAGGATATCCCATGTAGGGCATAAATCGCGTCACGTAATATCACTTGCAAGACGGTGTGCATGTATAGTTGTGAATTACAACACGTCCCATCTACATGCACTCTACATCGATGCGCATGCTGTATACTGTATACATATCCTTCACTACTTCTCCTTATCTCTGACTTGCATCAAATGCGATTGCAGTTACATTTACTCATGTATTGTATTTATTATGTATCTCTATTCTTATAATATTATTAATATATTGCAAATTATATATTTTTTTATAGAATTTATATATAACAAATTATATATATATATATATATATATATATATATATATATATATATATATGTATAATAATTATATACGTAAATCAATGATGATCATAAATTCTATAAAAAAATACATAATTTATATATATATATATATATATAAAAATCTACTTTAGAAAATTAAATTATTCATTATATAAAAATGATATAAAATTTATAGCAAAATATGGATAAAAGTTTTCTTCGGGAAAGAATAATACTTTATCCGGTCAGTTTAGCACATAGGATCGCATACGCAATTGCCAAACTACCCTTGTGCAATCCTCTTTCGCAATCCTTATTCTCTTGGTCTTAAGCTGCCAAAACAGTCCGCGCAGACTTGGCGAACTCACACCCCCTCCCTCCCTTCCACCATTGATACACGTGCACGTTCTCTTAAACGGGAGGGCGAGACTAATGCACGTGGGAATTTCGATATATTACGACAGGTACTCTCGAGGAGGGGGCTTGGAACAACTCGATGAAACTGCCAAATTGTAATGCCGCGGAATTATCTCGAACCGTTGAATCTCGATTCCACTTTCGCAGGACTCGACGTAATTCTTACTTCAGTTTCTCTGAACAGTTATTCCTTTCGCGAAATAGGACGAAAGGCAAATTTATCGTAAAGAAGAAAATTTTTACGTAACGAATATGGATGAATCGATGCCATTAAATTAAATGTAAAAAGATTAGATTTAATTTTACCGTGACTTTGGACAAAGCGATTATATTATCTATTTGCTCTTTTGAGCTTACAATAGTTTTCTTCGCATAAATCATTAATTACGCAGTATACCTTTGAAATATTTTATATATAAAGCTTGAAAGGGGGGAACAAAAAATGTAAAAGGGGATATCCGAGATGGTCCAGATGCAATTCTCGGATAAAGTTGTACTTTTCGGCCGGCGGCAGATACTTTATTTTATCGTCTCGATGAGCACGGATGGTACAACATTGGCGGTGCTTACGACTGCAACAACTTTCGTACATAAAAATAAAGGTAAGCCCGTATCTCGGTAAAGGAAGACAGGGAGGATGGGGGTGGCGCATCGAGTTGGAGTCTGAGGCGCACGGTGTAACTTTGTCTTTAAGTTCTCGCGAGTCCCTGCTGCAGTTTCCCAACGACCAGCAGCTGCTCTGGAACTGAATGCAAAGACGCAACCATGTGTTTCTTGTTACTCTATTCTTGCCGCCATTATATCCCGCTTCCAACCACATCGCGGTATCGATCATCCGATTTTGTTACAATTATAGCTGTCGAAACGAAAAATTTGTTGCACGGATAAAGTTGAAATTTTCTTACTATTTCTTCGATGTAATGTTCATTTTACATTCAATCGTTCATGCACAAAACGTGTAAAAAGGTACTTGATATACAAAAGTATTAAATAAAATTTTTACTTTACGTTTCGTTGAAAAAAAATCTGACAAGAAGAGACGTTGCATTGAAGGATCGACATTTTCTGGACGCATTTAAAGTTTCAATCTAACACGAAGATGCACGCGGAGGAATTCCAGGATTTGAATAGAACCATCGATCAATTAAGGCGCGGGAGTACATCGATCAAACTGTAGCCTTTGTGACAGTTATGTAAATGAAGTGCCAATTAATTACTTAGTACGTAATGAAAACCGCGTGTTCTCTATAGAGCTCCGTTTCTAAGGCAGCTGAAAGAAGCGCATTTTTTCGCAGCTCAGTGATTAATCAGCGAGTGATGAAACTATTCGATTTGCCATTTGCAGATAATTTTTCACGGGTCACAACAAGATTAAAATTTTCTCGATGAGAAAAGAAAGAGAGAGAGAGAGAGAGAGAGAGAGAGAGAGAGAGAGAGAAAGAGAGATTATTATTGTTCATTTAATTTTTTAACAAAGAAAAAGGAATGATTGGTATAAAAAATTTATGATTTTATTGTAATTTTCTTATAAGTAATATTTTTATTAAAATCTAGTTATTTTTTTTTAAATATTATTTGCATATTTGTAAAACGCCGGTTAATGATGGTTTTTTGATATGTTAAAACATAGATCGCGCTTAATAAATATCGTCGAAATAACAGTTTATAGCTACCATATATAGTCGAACTCAATTAGCTTGAATCTCGCTTGATGTTTATTCGATTTTCGGATCGCAGGCCGATCGCGAGCGATGCGCCAACAAAGATTGATTAAAAATCATGGGTCAATAACTTTATCGGGTGATTACTCCATCGTGCTCAAATTTATTTCGCCCGATTGCGCTCTCCATATAAACGGCTAAAAGTTTTTCTTGCGCGTTTCGATATTAATTCCCTTTTAAAAAGGACCACACAAATCTTGCAAAACCGTCACATTAAAAGTATCCGTTCATCGAGCATAAGATTGCAGCGATGCGATAAATGCATTCTCGAAGCTATACATATCATATCACAAAACTGTCAAGTCACCAGTCTTACAAGTTAAATGATTTTTTGATAGCTTCGAAACTTTAGCATCTACTCCATCATGCTCAAATTTATTTCGCCCGATTGCGTTTATATAAACGGCTAAAAGTTTTTCTCGTGCGATTCGATATTAATGATACGATATACGGTATACATTCTATCGCCTTGTATATTATAAGTTGAGAGAGACGGGTAATTAAATTAATATTGAAACACCCAATATACACATGTCGCAATTCCTGGATTCATTTTACCGCGCTGGTTACAAAATTAAGCGTAACCCATTTTGCATTATGTACTACACGCGTGTCTCCATCATGCGTATTTGACGAAACGCGCATTACTAAACGATGCATGGCTCCCTGTAGGATTCCCCGCTATCCCCTTCCCATCTCCGTAATTCGCGGCAGGGAAACGTCAAACTATTTGACACGAGTGTCGACGAATAATTGTCCGCCGAACCGGCACGAATCGCGGAGATTAAAACGGTCGGGGCCTAAAGCATCGATGGCCATGGCGATGCTGATGAGCGTGCTTCCATTTGTAATAGAACGCACAAGTATCGTCCCTCTGCGGCATGTTTTGTGTTTATGTAATGCACGATCAGCCAACTCGCGCGTACGTCGTCTGCGGGTTTGGACATGGGGAACGTGTATAAATTAACTTGTACAGCGAGCACATGTGTGTAGTATGTGACTTTTGTAGGTTCCCAGACGCTTTGCACTTTTCGCGAGAATATAATAAAAGTTTGGCTCGCGCACGATTGTCGCTCGAGATAACTAATTTGGAATTTTTAAATGAAGGGAAAAATTTGAAAATTACCTTAACCCATTATGCTGTGCAATTTCAATTGTAGAAAAGTGTAGGATTAAAATTAAATAATGGTGAAACTCTTTATTCAGGATAAAAAGTAGCAGTTTTTCTTTAAAAAACTTTCTTTCGATTCTAAATTAAAACTCTTAATCTTTTAATCGTAATTTAAAATATTTTGGCTGTTGATTTTTGTCAATCTTCGAATCTTGGCATCGAGATAACGGAGATTGATGAACTCACAGGTATTCGATATCTATTGTACATCGATATCTACGAACGCCGAAGTAACGTAACGGGAAATGATGAAACCAGATTACATAGATCGCTCCGTTACTTTTTGACGGTGCAGTATGCGAGTGCAATGCTACCTTTGTGCAAACGAACTGCATGGCACGGGTGTGCGGTACTTAATCATTGTTACCGTGTTACCGTGACAGAGTACCGCTAATGCAATACCAATTTGGCGTTAAGAATTAATGCGCTCACGATCAAGGCTTAGCGGTTGCAACCGCGAGATGCATCAGCATCGGTGACACCAGAAGGATCACAGTACTATCGCACGGAAATAACAATAGCTACGCATTTTTATGCCATCGATTATATTGCATTGTTAATTGTCAAAAATTGAAAAATGGAAAAAAGGATCATGTTAAAAATTACACGCATAAAATTCACGCCAAACATATTGCATTTATATAGAAAGAACAGATGTTTCTCGATGATCTCGTGCAAAGATTTAATATGCGATTAGTAATTTCAATTTGTAATCGACATACAATATTTTGAATATAATGTATATTGTTATATATTTTATTCAAAGTTTTTAATATATAATTCGAGGAATATGTTTAAGAATCAGAGAAATTGTGGAACTCGTTCAGCGTTCGGCTTCCCACTTTTATCTAGTACTGAATTAGCCTTGTCGATACACAGCCATCCATGTCTTCAATAACGATTGATCGAAAGGACGACGCGTTTGCGCTGTCGCTGACAGGTTAATGAATGCCATTTTCGCGAAATTAGCGGCGTCGTGAATTTTCGAGCCTGCCTGAGACACAATGGCTGTCGCTAATCACACGATCCGAAAGTACGAATCGTCATATTACGCTCTGCTGTTCTTCATAATTTAGTCGTGATTCACCGACGAGTATGAATCTCCGACAGATAAAATCACATTATCCATCACTGAATAATAACATGATTTTCGCGTCTTCCAGTATCATTCGATGAATGAAATTCGAGCTAGAAAAATTTCAACGAAAAGTGACAAATTTATATTTATATATTTACTGTAGATATAATAAATGCATCTTTGTAAAAATGCATCATGTTTAAACAGTGGCAAAAATAATCAATCATAATATTACTCTTAAAAAATACAATAGTTAAATATATATAATAGATTATATTTCTATATTATTTATAAAAGTAAGAAACTCTGGGACATTTTTATAATTAAAAAGAAAAAAGAAGAGAGAGAGAGAGAGAGAGAAGAGAGTAGTATCAGCCAGTATCGACTCAACTTTTTTCCGGGACGTTCTTGTATATAATGTGAACCGAAACATAGGAATGACCGAGCATGTTCAACGTCTCTCCGAGTACAGCAGGAGATTACGTCCGGGCATTAATATCGCCTTTTCCAAAGTATATATATGTTTAGAGAGAGAGAGAGAGAGAGAGAGACAAAGTTGGCGCCGGCAGAGGCGGTACGAATAGCCGTAAGTTACTCGCTCGACGTGTCCGTCGATATTGCGATAGTTAAGCACAGGAACAGGCGCATAATGCAAGAGCCTCCTGCTAGCTTTGCGGACGGTCCCCGCGGGAACTTGCCAACTCGCTCCAAGTTCTCGCGCGCCGGGCATTAAAGTATTACCGGGATAATTTGTTACCACCTGCCGCGAGATTTCGAGAAATCTCTTTAATAAGCTCCCGATCGCCGGCGGCCTGATTAACGCGAATAACGTTGTCGGAATATTGTCCCTGTCCGTTAACTTTCTCATCCGCATTCACGCTTAGTCGCTCCGTCGCGTCGAGGCAAAGTATTCTTATTTATTATACTTCGAATAATAGTTTTAAATATATATATATATTGCTATCAATCTGAAAATTCACGCTTATAACAATATGTAAAAATATTCACAATAATGATTGGAAAGAAATCTATAGATTTTATCGAACTGAAAGTTAACGTTTGATTAAATGCCGTTCTACGAATTAAATGTTAATGTACACATAATTTTATTTTTAATAATTAATAGCATAATTAACATTCTGCTAACGTGGCCCTATTGACAGAAGATAATGATTTAGTTTAAAGCCCTCCAGCAGAGAAGGTTCGATTATAATATCGAAACTAAAATGTCAATATTAATATTTTGCTCGTACACTATTAAATATTTATTTAATTCAATTAAATTCTAGATCATAACTAAAATTATATTTAATCGTGAAATGGTATTATTATTGTTGTTATAAAGCTAATAAAACTACATAATTATTAAGCAAGAATATTCAGGTCAGTAACGAGTCGGCCAACACAAATATGCCCGCGCGATGATACTTGAATTATATCACTCGTATTATTTACAATATTAGCTCTTGATAATAGATGATGGGTTGGATAAAACTGCAGACCTTTTTAAATGAACATTGAGGGTTGTGTACCTGATACGATTTAAAGAGGCCAGGTAGTTTCATCCAATCAATAGTCAACAATTGACTATTCCGAAGAGGACCCTCGAAACAAGTTTGCCTGCTGAAAGCGAATGCTACAAATAATACGAATAGTTTAGATCACGAGAGTATGTATGCTGGCTCGTATCAAATATTCTCAGAGAAAAATCAAGAGTGTTTTTTTAATTTATTTGAGAATTATTATTAATTGAGAATTATCTATTGATTAAACACATGATATACGATTAATTAATTATACGAATAAATTTTTCAAATAAACTTAAACTAAAATAAGCTTAACTCACGAGAGATAGTTTTAAAATTCCAAATGTCAATTAAGATAAAAAAAAATTCACTTGCGCAAAAGAAAGGTTTATATAAGAGAAATGGTTATTTTTGAGGGCTTGATTGTTATATCACGAACGGAACGATCATTCACGCTTGATAAAATAGAAAAAGGTTAACGAAAAAAAGCGAGACATCCCACGAGAAACGTAATAAAAAAATGTCGCGCTTAAAATAAAAGTTCATCGGCGTTGCAAAGTGTTGATACGTGATATTAACGAGCCGTGTAACTCAGTCCGAAATTATTACCACGCACGCGGCTGGTTTATCATTTCCGGAGATCTGCGTGATCTCCGCGAAATCTGAGAAGAATTTGTCATCCGGGGGATATAATCTGTTATAATCTTTAATAAACACGAACGTGGCATCAATGAGATGAAATTTATGCTCGGGAAGTATAAACTTTCAGCTTCGCAATTTTGCGTGCGCGTATTTTATTTCATAATATATTTCAGATTTTATATTCTCGATTTATTTTTTCCCTTTCTAAAGTTAATGCATTTTTTCCTGTGAATTTTAACATGAAAATTTTTAATGTATTAAATTGTCCATTATACATTCAACGCCATGCGTGAATTATAATTGTATTTATATATTTAATTCACTTCATCAATCTTTCAACATATTTACACTCATCAAGACATTTTACTCTAATCTTTGTAAATTTAATTATGTGCTAAATGAAAAAAGATTTTCTTAAATACATGAAAGCTGCACGGAAAAGCATCAACGTGCAAAGAGAGATCCAGAGAGTAGAAGCAGTTAGATGGATCTCTCCGTTCCTTAGTCCCTGGATTCTTTACATCTCCAACTCCCATATGTTCTGCTAATGCGACAAGTTTTAGGCATGCGCATACTCATACATACACACACGCAAACACGCACGTAAATTTTTCTCGTATTTGCCATAAATCATGTTGAAAGATTTTATCGTTGAATATCGCCGGCGCGACTTGAATGCACTTGACCGTAGGCTGGTTTTTAAGCTTCCGGAAAATACGAGCGGTAGATTCCATCTTACGTGAAAATCGGGATCGATCGATTGAAAGAGCACCGGATACCCGACAATGGAAGATCCATCGAAAATGCAGGATGTTGTTCGACGATCGCTTTTCTTGGAGGGATCTCTCTGATCTTGGAAAGGGTAGCGAGGATGGCGGAAACGTGTGGAAATATCGAGAGACGCATTGTAAATTTGTCACAATACAATCGGGTATTGACACGCCAAGTTGCCACGGTCATGGTGGCTTTATTGACTTTGTATTCGAGAGGTTTTGTCTTTCGTCGATTTCGAATTCTTTTAAAAAATGACATGTAAATATATAAAACATATATGACATGTAAATGTATAAAAGTCATTTTCAAATCTCTCTGCTCTCTTACAAACTGCTTATCAGTAACGATAGACTGATTTTCTTTAAGAGAGTAGATTGCCGTTAAGAAAAAAGGAAATATTTATTATCACATAATGCATCTCTAAAGAGATTTTAGCAGGAGTCGAACCCTTATTCGATATTGAATAAACAATGCGTAAAACAATATCATCGCGACTAACTGAGATAGATGGAGCATTTTATACATATTCCGGCGGGCACGCACATACAAAGATAGTGGCAGCAGCTTTGATCGATCCGAGAAAGGCGACAC
The DNA here is from genome assembly GCF_030449975.1 of Polyergus mexicanus. Lineage (NCBI taxonomy): Eukaryota > Metazoa > Arthropoda > Insecta > Hymenoptera > Formicidae > Polyergus > Polyergus mexicanus. The sequence continues at coordinate 7,583,187 of NW_027223323.1, forward strand.
GTTTTCGCGGCGATGTAGCGATAAAAGCATATCGGAGGAGCAGAGTACGCGTCCGTAAATTGCTCCATATTTTCAGCATCATTTTTCTTGAATTTTCCATCCATCCCGATCGTGATCTTGTCTTCTTTTTTTTTATCCCCGCGTCAAACATTCTGCCGGCTTGTTCAGCAGGGGAATTCCTCCTCCTTGATGATCGTCTATAGATACTTTGTACCCCCTTCTCTGTTCCCCTCGCGTCCTTATATAATCCTTATATTATACGGGTTACAATCCGTGACATCTTAGCACCTTCTCGTACCGTCTCTTGAGATTTGACAAAATGCAACTAACTTTCACCATTTATCTTCTGCTCATCTTCAGAAAGTCGTGCGGATTTTTAAGAAAAGGGATCTGGGAAAAATGGATCGAAAATATTAAAAATAATAAAGGTAATAGTAAATGACAGGATAAAATCAAAAATGAAACATAGTATAAAAAGAAATACGAGAAGGTAGTAGAAAAGGACAAAAGAACGGAGAGACAATATAGGAAAGATAATAGATAACTAAAAAAAATAACGGAGAGTTAGAGACGAATAGAGAACAAAATGATAAAGTATGATAACAATTGACTAAAAAAACGACAAAAAACAAGAGTCATCCAAGAAGAAGAGAGAAAATATGCCAAAGATAAAAGAGATATAGGAAGCGAATTTAAGAGAGGGAGAGAAAGTGAAACAAGACACGGGGTGACAGAGAAAGAGAAGAGAGAAAGAAGGTTGGGTTATACACGGTCTTGGAAGTCAATTTTTCATCGCATCGAGCGATTTGCCCTCCCAGGAATATTTCTTAGCTTTACCAAAGGCGTTGCCACTTGCGCATGATCCTACAGGATCTCCCTGCATCCGAGATACTGGCGTTGAGCAGCGCGACTACGTCGAGGGTAAAAAGGAACCAGTCCGTAGCAACCCCAGATAAGTTGCGGTGTAAACGCCGACACATGTCCCCCTCCCGCTCCTTTCCCCTTTTCCAGCTACTTTTCTCCGCACATACATCCGCCGAGATACGTTTTTCCCGCTACATGTTCCTGTATTTTTTTTTTTCCCTCGCATTCTTTTATCTCGCGTCTTTACGTTCTGCCGTATCTTTCTTTTTTAAGGATTTATATCGCACACACATTCTTCCCATCTACCATTGCATTATTCATTAATTGTAAATTTACAAATCATACACGTTACAAAATCACATTTTCTTTGTCTCGAATGAATAATGATTCATTTCTACAACGTCCTCTCTCTTTTGTTAAATCATAGATTACGTCCAAGTGTGACCGATTTTCTGAGAATTTTTGAGATTCTATAGAGGAATTTTCACATTTTCCGATATAAGTTCGCCAACGCTAAAAAAGTTGGGCGCGTTTTGCGTTCTGCTTTTAAAAGTGTGCATGTCGTCGAAGTTCATAAGTTGCAAAGTTGGCAGCGAAAGGATGACACGGAAAGATATTAAAAAGACTTTATACCAACCTCCTGCCTGTCGGTGCCCGACACTATTCGACAGTTTCCACTCTTTCGTGCGGCCGTATTTTTCCTACCGTAAAATCGTATCTCAGATGTTGCGCGGATATTCTTCCCTTCTCTTCCCCCTCCTCTCGATCTTCTCCTTTTAATTAACGAAGTAAGTTCGGATCTATTCCGCGTTTTCATCCTTCGAATTTAATAAAGGCAACCGAATTAAATGCCAGGATACTTTCCTCCTCCTCCTCCTCCTCCTCAAGCTAATCGTTGAAAAATTCATGAGTGTTGCAGAGACCAGGTTAAGCGGTTTTCGCTCATATATATCTGTATATATCTAACATTCTCTTTATTATTCGCGTCGCCATGCGTAAAGTTTCATGGAGAAATTATTTCAAATTTCCTGCTGGAATGTCTCTTTCACGACTTTTTACTAGCGAATATTTCAGTCGTTGTAGCATTAAATTCAAGAATCTGTGGACACAAACGATTTTCCCTCGTGTTACACATTTCTCGCGTCTCTCAAATATTTCTCCAGCGAAATAAACGCTGTAAATATTCCAAATTAATTCTTCTGTCGTATTTTATATAACGTTTTATTAAATTAGTCAATAAATTTGACATACATTTATATTAATATATTAAAACTTTTACAAAAGCTCTTATTACACTTGATGTATTTGTCTATTGAGTACTTGACCATGTATCTCAACAATTCTCAGACGTATCTCGCATATCTCATAATTAGCATCTACGTAACGTATCTCTCACAATTAGCGTTACGAATGTACGTAACGTCAATGATGAAATATCTTGAGGCATCTTGATCTAATACTATCTCTTTGTCATGATTATCCTATTTAAGATTCCATATATTAAACATATACCATATATATATATATATATATATATTATATAAATCGATATACGTACATATACGCATATATACGTATAATACACATATACATGTGCAATACTACGCACGCGTAAATCATGCGTGACCAAGGAAGGGACCACATTGAAGCAACGTAATTTGCGTCTCTTTGTCCTATTGTTATGCGGCGACTATCAAACGTGAATTCTATAATAAGAATTATATGTATAAAAATTCACGCCATTTATTGAGAATCTTCCCAATGAATGCATTTAATGAAATAGTAATGGACGGATTTTTTGGACGAGTTATTATACATTTTTTTTTTTTTTTTTTCGCTGAAATTAATTCCTCGATACAAGAACACATTCGCAATTCAAGAATTTAAATGGAATAATCAATATAAAAGATATGAATTGTTAAAATGTTTTTTATTATCACGCAGCACAAATACTTCTTAAAATTTTATTTAACTTTTTTTTACTTGATGAAATAATTTATTATCAAAAAAAGGAAAAGAAGTGGATTTTTTAATTATAATCTACAATTATCTCAATATTTGGAACTCTAAACTATGAGTTTCGTTTTTCAAATACACCTGCAAACGTGTATCGATCGTACAGGCTCCTTTTCGAATTCGAAATAACGAGATTATTTTGTCGGAGATATCCCTGGTAATGATAGTAAATCGCGCTTAACGCTCGCAGCTTCCGTCGGAATTATTGTTGGATTCACTATTAACCGAATTGTGAAACTCTGCGTAGCCATGCACGGTGCCCGTTGAATCATCGTCGAAATTCACGAAAGTGGTCCCATCCTTCGACAACTTTCTACCGCGTGATAAATTACATTCTCTTTGTTCTTCCAAACTCGTTTGTTATCGCCTCTCGTGTTTCTTTCTCTTCTTCTAGTAGCACTGTCTAATTTCCCATTTGTTCTTTATTTCTTTATTGTACAATATATTTAGTTTTTGATAAATTCTAATGTAGCGTTTGAGATTTTATTTCTTCAAAAATTGTGTATTTGAAACCTTGAGACTTTAGAACTAGAATCTTTGTCTCTTTGGATATATTGGATACCCTTTACGATTGCAATTATTCCCTAAGTTAAATAATTATAACAAGAGAGATTTCTTTAAAATGTACAATAACTGCAACTATTTAATCATTTATTCATAAATTCCCATATAAAAATATTTAAAAAATTGATCCAAACTAGTGAATTAGACACAAAATTAAACACTCGCAACCGCTGCTTGCAAATAAATATTTTAGAGCAAATGTTTTGCAGGCATATTTGTCCTTAATTTACAAAAATCATGAACACTAATTCACAATTCTTTAGACAAATTTGGCTCCGTACTTTCATAATTGGAAGCTTGCCTTTCTTAGCAGTTCGCGCAACTGTTTGCTCGTAGGTCTCCAATGCATCCGTTTCTCTTGTAGTAAACATTGTAACGACGAATTACAATCTACAGCCAGAAGGGGTTTGTCTGCGTTTTGATCTAGTTGTTTACAAGATTGTTAACTCGAATGGGAAACACAACAGGTTCCGGCGAGCATATCAGGACCATTAAACTTGGTTTTGAAATTCGAGAAACGATAATTCGTCGCTATGCGCGTCCTCTCGGCCATGAACGCAATGTTACGCATATTTAGAGATATATTTGGACCATCGTATCCGGACATAATTAATAAAAAAAAAAGATGTTTTTCTGTGCGTTTTTAATATCGTAAACTCAATGGGTTGTAAAATTAAATAAATGCATCATTGTGAAGACACGGATTACGAATAATTTGATCAAATTATGAATTATAAATATAATTATGGTACAATAAATATTGAACGCAATGTATTTTTTATAAAAAAAAAAAAAAAAAAAAAAATCTGGAAGGGAGGATAAATGAAACTCTGTCAGAGTTGCGGAACGAAGTCAACCGTGATCCAGCACCATATCGAAATTCTTTCGTTCGCTTCCTCGTGCAATCATCCGACGGAAATGCCGCGGAATTCGCTACATCCGATCCAACAGGCACGAAAAATCAAAAGCGTCGTCGATGCCACGAATGTTGCAGAATCCAGGGGATCACTCAGCGTAATCTTGCATGAGCCGAGAATTAATTCAAATCCTTGAATCGGATTAAGTAAAATCATTTCAAATTGGATTGAGTATCATCTCTCCGAAAGGTCGAGACGACATGTCTTCATCTTCGATCGCAAAAACATCCGCAATTTTTGACACGTACGAAGCAAATCGTATATGTGTACGTACGTGTACGATATTTAAAGAGAGGCGCAAAACTAGTTGTTACCGTCGAGATCAGCTTTCGGCGGATCCTGTAAACAGATAAAGTAATTAACACCGATTTTCCCCCGCCCTTACATTATCGCTGTCGTCTCTCACTGCTGCCGGATAACGGCAAGTCGGGCTATGCATTTAGGATAATTGCTAGTGCATCTCGCGAAAGACCGCTCCAAACGTAAAAACGGTCATTCCGCTCGGTCGTGCAAAAACGCGCGTGCGAATTCGCAAATCGATCATACACACACACACACATACATATATATATCCACATTGGCATTTGGTGTCGTGTACCTCGCCCCCGGAATTGAAATGCCACACGAACCGTGTATATCGTCAATAAAAAGATACGGATCGATCGTTTTAGTTACAGTCTGTTAATTAACGAATTTCTCCAAGGTAATAGCGCAAGATTTCATCTCGCGTTAATCAAACCTTAAACATTCTCGATAATGTCATAATTGTTTGTTTTGTCAAAATTAGAATAATGATATCTCGTTAATTAGAAATAAATATTGAAATCGTTAACGTGAGTGAATATTGTAATATTTTTAAGATGCGAGAATAATATATGAGCCGTAACAATTGCAAGTGCATTATTATTTTTATATTGTTACATCATAATGGCGTTAAACTTGCTTTACAATTCTTTTTTTATATTTCGCAAAATGATGATTTTTTCATAGTTGAATATTATTCATACTTTATGGATTCAATGTTTCAATAATCGAGCAAAAGTTAATATCAAACATTCTTTCTAAATATTTAAAAAATTTATTAAATAATATGTGAAAAAAATATAAAATATTGACTGAAATCGGGTTTTAATATTCGTCACTATTATTTTTCTCTATAAATATTAATTTTCTTTTTCGACGATAATCAAATAAAAATGATTAGCTTATATTAGTACGCGATTAAGAAAGGCATCCTTGAACGGACGTGTAGATTGGCAGGTACATTAGAATAGGGAACGTAGAAGGATCCAAGGATCCGAGGTGTAATCCCGACTAATTGAATAGCAATTAGCGACGACATCGTGCGGAATTCGCCGCGCCGACCCTTCAACGCCCTTCGTCATTCCAATTTACGTTCTCGCGTTGTTCCCGAAGCTTACTCTTCGACCTCGACGCGACGTCTCACGTACTAACCCTTCGTCAAGGGCACCGACGCAGTGCCTGAAAACGGATATGAAGACGGAATTTGAATAACATGTTTACGCGACTTCCATCGTCTACGAGTTAATGGCCTAACGTCGACTTTTCAGGTCGCGTGGGCAAATTTCGTATTTTGAACCGCATAGCCGGAAAATGTACTCGCATGTTCCTCGGAAGAGAAAACTGAACAGCGAGGCCAGGTTTGGGTATTTACTAACGAGATATGATGAAGATTGCAGCGCGTGTACCTCATCTCCGCACATTAAACATGTATAGCGTGCATTATAGTATTATAAAGTTATGAATTGTAATATTATAAAGGCTCTAAGCTTGTAATAAACTTTCGAAGATGTGTATTTTCAAAATTTAAAGAGATTTTAACTTCTACGAAACTACGTTAAGAAATTGTTTCCGGAGTGAAGTAAACTTTCAAGAATTTAACCATTATATATTTTTCCTTCCTTTTTAAATTTTAACTCTCAAAATTTTAGATTTTGCATTATGTGAGAAAATGAAAATTACACATTATATAGATGTAAGCATTGATGTAATTTGTTATCCCTTGATATATTTGTCTAAAACAAACTGAAAAAAATCTCCGAAGCTGTGTGTGTACTTTCAACATGTGTTAAATAACGAGGATCTCTTTCCGCGGTACCGACAGGATATGGGAAAGATTTTCTTGGAAGGTGGGGTTCGCGTGTGCAGGAAATGGGATTCCTTGTCGACGACAGAAGCGTGATCGGTGTATCGAATTCGGTGGTGTAGCCTCCGATTACAAGGATGCGAACGTGCTCGTCGAGGAGCTTTGCCGATGAAGAGAGGTCGCAGCCAGGGGAGAATGAATGCGCGATCGAAGAAGGATGGTGAACGAACGGCGACACGGATGTTGAAGGGATGGGAACAGGAAAATACGTCGGCTTATGACGCTGACGGATCGCTTAATGGATTAAAAGCAAGTAAACATCGTCAAAAGGAAAGAAATTAACAAGAAGTTGACGACCAATAATCCTCCGTCTAATTCTTTGTCTCGATTCCCCCTGGCCGTCTCGGATATTTGAATTTTCTGTTCCAAGTATTTGTGTTCGTTGAGAACAAATTACTAATTCGCTGATAATTTCAAGAATAATAATTTATTCTCTCTTTCTGTCTATTTCTTTAATTCGCTAATGGCGAAGTAAATGTGGCGAAAAATTTCGAGCTTTTTGCGTAGGCAGATCTGAGAGAGAAATAAGGCTTTATATTCTTTATGAAATATATAAAGGATTCTATAAGGATTTAAGAATTTAAGCTTTTTAGAAAAATTAAAGATAAGAAAGATTCAAAGATCGACGGTTTTATCAATGCAAAATCCAGTGGATTTAGAATTTTAAAAGAAATTATGAGAAAAAAATATCAAAGTTTATACATTTTTATAAAATATCAAAGATATTAAATTAAAAATAGATTTATTACTTATTTGTTAAGTATCTCAGATATATTCTAAATCAGATATAAAGAATATCTTTCTGTATTTTTGTATCCTATTTTATTTTTCGTAAATAGCAAAGATCCCTGTTGATATCCTTATTAATACGGAGTGAATAAATGGATCGAATGTCTCAGACTTTATATTAAAGCAAAGAGAGAGAGAGAGAGAGAGAGAGAGAGAGAGAGAGAGACTTTTTTAATAAAATAATTTAATAAAATGATCAAAGCGATAGAGTCCGCTTTTGTTTTTTTCAGGAAGATATTCTTTAAGATCAGCTCGAAAGATGCGACAACTTCATCCATCTAAGCATATAATAAGAGCTATAAAATAGACGACCAGACACCTTTGGTTGTCGATCGTAAAATAATCATCGCCTACGGGCTACGTTTCTGTCACCGATATCGTCGTTTTCTCAGAGAATTTTGCGGGACAAATGAGGGTAAAAGGGCGGTAGGGTGCGAAAGGGGGCGAGAAACTCCCAGAAGGGAGTATCGCTACGTGGACGTAGGTAACCGTAGCAGATAGCGGGAGGTAAGTCTGTGTAAAAGGTACGGGAAATCTGCAACGATACGGCGAGAGCGAGGACAGAGGGCTTGAAAGAGGATGGAAAGGGAAGGGGAGAGTGAGCGATAGGGAAGCTCCATGAGGGAAATATAGCGGAAGGAGTGCGATGCTGGTGCCACGAGAGATAGCGAAGACGTAGGAGGTCGCTGAAAAAGATCGAGAGACAAATCTACCGGGCGTAAAGAGGCGACAGAAGGGAAGAGGGGGTGGGAGAGGGAGAGAGGAACCGCGCCGGAGACGGGGCGGTTTGAGAAATAGTCGCGAAAGAATTTCTTATTAGATTGAAAATTGAAATAAACTCACAGTGACGTCGGTTGCATCGATTCCTTGCTCGAACCTATACTCTCGATCGTTCGAATCGGGTCACCGGAGGACAAGATATCCTGGCCAGGATAGCTCTTGGAAACGTGACGCGCATCGCAATATACTGCTATTTTTACAAACACACGTTTAACACATTTCTTGTCTTTATTCGATCAAATCCTGCATCTATAGAAACGAGGATAGCAGAATCTTAAACTCTCAAAATCCTATAAAATAAAATCTGAGGATAAATAATTTCAAAAAAAAAAGGACTCAAGGAGAAATATAAAATAATCTATAAATGTTAAAGAATTTGTCTCTTCCTTAAAAATATACAAACTTGAATGAGGAATAAATATAAACTAAAAACTTCTATAATTATAATTTTAAGATAAACTTGTAATAAAACTTTATCCCCAAACTTAAATTTTAAAAAAAATATATAGATTATCAATTTTAAGTTTGCCAAATATAATTTGGACAATAAAAATGTCAAGAAAAAGAAATCACAAGATAAAAAAAATTTATCAAGAAATTGCATTAAATAAATCTCTTTTTTTTTTTATATATATAGAGCAATATATAATACGTTTGCGGATAAATCTATATGTAAGCTAGCACTCGTGATTGACCTAAATATATAGCACGGCATGCATCATAAAAAATCTTCATTGGAAAACACTTTGTCAATGCCAACAGATGCTATCATGAGAAAAGTTCGTAGGAACTTATCGGAGAGGCCACAGAGAAATCTTAAGCGATGTTTGCATTTTCGAGAAAAAAATACAAGATTATCCGTTTCCTCTCAAAATCGCTCTTCCTATCACCCTATCGTTAACAACAAATTTATATAAAGATATATAAAAATTGCAATACTTTAATTACATAATCCATATTCTTTTTGTACAGTTGATATTATTCTTGAGATTATAAAAGAAGGTAAAAAAAATTTTAAAATAAAACTGAAAAAAATATAATCAATTAGAAAGAATTAAACGAAGGATTGTTTTGAACAGAAGTATATTTTTCGTGCAATTATTTTCCATAGTGATATTGTTTGTATATATCATTTTTGTTAATCAAGGAAGTTTTAAAATTCTGATATATAACATGTATATTTTTAAGATATTACATAAATAATTCTCTCTGAATGACGTTGTGTATGTGTGTGCGATAGTTATTTATTCCCACATATAGAATCATAATTCACGTGTAATCACCTCGGCATTTCTACCATCAAAATCACGAATATACGTTTGCCAATTTCGAGAGGGAAGAACGAATCAAGGTACGAGGAATCGATTAGTTTGGTATCGACGAGTCTTCGCTTCGAATTCCGTCGCGTTCTTTTTCGTCGAGGGCTCATTCTCCATAATAATTTTCTACCGCTTTTTCCACGTATTTGAACCGCATATAAATCAGCCTTCTTCGGTGGTTGTATACTCGGCATACTTACTTATCTTTAATAGGGCAACAATGTTCTTGGTAATTCGATATTGAATATATTACAGTGTATTCGATATCGAATATCGCGAAATATATGTGATATTAATCGATATATTGACTGAAGATATTTATACATTTCTGCTTTCTATTGCTCGTATCATCAAGGAAAATAAATTCTGCAAGGATAATTTAATGAATTTTTCGAACGTAGTTTGATATAACTGAATATTTCCCATTTAAAAGTCAATATCATTTAAAATACGTCATAAATGAAGTAAAAATTAACATCTTAAACTTTTTTTTTAGTAAAACCTCAACTATAGCACGAACGTGTCCTTATAATATATATTTCAATAATAAATTTTAAATTTTGATAATGAATACGTTACTCGTATCATATCATACATGTCATACAATATCATATGTTGCTTTTTCTCTTGGAGAGTATGTATCTTGCGCTACGATCCCAAGAAAAATCGAATTCGCTCGTTTGCGGCATCGCAAACGTTTCAGAAGGGTTGTTAGCAAATCATTTTGCATTTAAATGGAATTTTGCGCGCGAGAAATTCGCATGTGTTTTGTATACGATGCGCCTCTTCGCATCAGAAGCTAACGAGCTATAATATTAATCGGATTTCCCGAACGAAATCTCTATACGCAGAATTTCTATCTCAGGGTTGCAATCTGCTATAAACATATGTAACGCGTATTATTACTAAACATCATATTTAAAGCGTACATATATTTTACATAGATGGTAGTAGATTTTGTTCTAGAATTATTATATGTATATGTTTTTTATTTATAGATTAAATTATATTTAATAAAGAAATTAGTAAAACGCATAAGAGGAAAATATTAAAAATAAATTTTTATGAATAGCGAGTATACCTCTTAATTATTAAGCAATGATTATTTATATATTGAGATAAAATATCTCTTTTCATAAGATTCTGCTCATCGACTTTGGAAGTCTTCACGTAACAGTCAATAAAAATCTCGCGCGTGACAGTAATCCGGAATATACGATGGCGAACCGATGGTTGTGTAAAAATTCATGAACGTCCACCGGACGACTCGTTCGAACGCGCCGTGTGAATAAAGGAGAATCGATCGTCTAATCAAACTAAAAGATTCAACGTTACGTTCGAGACGATCTTTTTCTCTTCCTTAACCCCTTTTCGCGCTTAGTTTACCTTAACTCATACATATGAAGCGTTGAAGAATAACAGTTTAAAATCAATCTCTTTTTTTTTTTTTTTTTTTTTTTTTACAGAGAAAGATTGAGTTGGAAAATTAAAAAATTATAAAAATTTGATGATACATGAAAAGAGAATATCTTGATAGATAATATGTTATATTTGTTGCCCGAGAATTCACTCTGAAATAATAAAATCAATTATCGTTTTGTTTCGAAAATAATAATACATAAAATGATTAAAATATATAGAGTACGTATAAAGCAGAGTCGGTATACAGGATGAAACATTTAAAATTATCAGTTTGATTAACATCAATGTTATTATCTGCAGAGTAAAATGATTTGAAACTAATTTATTAAATAATACCGGACATATTACACGAGATGTAAGACAATTATTAATGCATTAATTGTGATGTTATGACGGAAAAATAGTCGTCACATTAAATTCTTTCTGTAAATAAAGCTAACATTAGTAAAAAAACGATGGTTTTTTTTTCTTGTCATTTTGTTTTCCCTGCAAACAAAATCCCACAAAATCTAACAACCTATAATGTTTGCATTAAAAAAAAAATATACGTTATAAATCTTGCTATAAAAACATATTTATTTGAAAAATTAAAAGTCATTTTTAAATTTCTGAAAAATGTCTCTATTTAAAAAGATTTATTTTATGATCTCCTTAAAACTGTGGAACGTTAGTTTAACCCTTTTTCCTACGAATAACATTGACGTAAATTAAGATGATAATTTCAAATTTCCTGTATACATTATATATATTATTAACCAAATGAATAAATTTTGCGCATATAAATTATTGGGTTAATCTTTGATATTTTCATAATTTGTATTAAATCTTAACTTAATGACACACAATTCTCGTCTCTCTGTAATTCAGCCATTTATACGTCTCATATTTAAGAGGGTGCGAACGATGCAGAAAAGGGGACGAGAAAATTCCTCTCATTGGCAGGATGCTATCCATATTTCTCCGTTCTATAATCGAACGAGTCGCGCACTACACGCGTATACACAGTAAGGTCCGCATCCTTTTCAAAGGATCCGCGAATATTAAACGAGCTGCTGCGAACCGTGAATCAAAACGGATTCCTTTGAGGACTCCTGCGCGGGATTCGGCGCGCTCCAGAGAGTTTTGCGTCTCTTACGACGGAACAGCAAAACAAGCGTCGTGCTGGAATCAGCGAAATATACATACACACATATACATATACGCGTAAGCAAATAAACTGTATATGAGATCCCCCGGCCCCAGCAAGCCGAGGATATTCCTTTGGTCGTTCATAAGAACGCTTCAGCGATCTCCAAATTATGAAATAAGTTTACCGAGTTCTACGAACAAGTCAAAAGCAATGAAATAATTCATGAATAAGAGAAAAAGTGATTAGAGATCCAATATTATACGTATATGTATTAAGATTTTTTTTCTTGAAACTCGGAGTTAAATCGTAATCTCTATGAATACTTTGTGTAAATTATGGAGAAAAATGTCTCGTTGAAATTTTTAAGAAAGAGAATCCTCTTTTTCGGTCTACAGCTATGAAATGTAATTTTGATAACGTCGAGCTAGTCGCATGCCCCGTCATATTGTAACAAGATCAACCGTGGAACTGCAGCTGCATCCAGAGCCATTGGAAATAGATTATCGTGCAAAACTCGAGACTCTGCACGAGATTACTCGCGATATTCAGCTTATCGCTAATGTATCATTTCACTGGCATTTCAATCCTTTTACTCCCTATATATTTATAAAATGTATAGTTAAAGAGTAGGATTTTTGTAAGAATTTTATTTATTATTTCTTCTTCTCTCCACTTTTTATATTTTTAATATTTTGGCCATAAAAAATTATTGTTTTATATTTTCATCTTTATTTTCTGAGATAGAGAAGCTTCTCTCTCTCTCTCTCTCTCTCTCTCTCTCTCTCTCTCTCTCTCTCTTTCTATCTGTCTATCTATTTTGTAGTGAAAAAATTTTCTAGTTAAATAAAAATAACATTTTTTAAATTTCTTATATATATCAAATTGGATGATGGTTGTTGCAGGAATGAAACCGAAGATGAAAAATCACTACAGAGCGCATCAGCTGTCGGTCTGGCTGCGCCTCGTCCCGGAGCTTCATCGTGCCGGAATGGAGGATGTCGATTCCAGACATAACTTGTTCCGTGGCCATAGCGATCCCAGTCTGTACGACGGTTCCGTGAGACCGGATCCTCTCAGCAGGATCAGCGAGGAATTCAAGAGGAAGAACCTTAGCACGGATCCGCCGACCACGACGGATTACAGCATCACTACGTGCGTCAGCCTTATTCCAGGCACCAATCTTCAGAACGTCCATAACGCCAGCACTGACACCTTAGCTAGCCTAGACGCAGCTGGGTAATTATTCTTCTTTGAGATAATGTCAAGTTCTCTCCAAGTTTATATTGTATAATAGTTTCGGCTTTACAAGTCTATTCAGAGATCTGTATTAATTTAGTAGAATTTTATTCGTGAGAATGTGGCAGAAATTTTACTGCATTCTACTGCAAAAATGTAGTTTCTTTAATTATATCTCAAATTTTACATTCTTGAGAAGAAATGAGATATACATATATAATTTTATGTAGCAATAGATATGAATGAAAAAATTCCTTACATGTGTAGTTACGCAGCGTATTCGACGGCTTTGAGCGTGACAATTGCGATCGGCTGCAGCCTGCTGATCTTGAACGTTCTGATATTTGCGGGTGTCTATTATCAGAGAGACAAAACACGGCTCGAAGTGAAGAGCCTTCAGCAGCAACAAATGTTGAATCAACAATGCGGTCCTCGTGGTTTCACCGAACTGAAACAACCGCCGCCCCCGCATTCCCATTACGCCGGTAGTGGCCAAGTGATCGTCGACGTTGAGAATGAAATGTTAAGAAGGTATTGAAACATGATTCTTATTTATTCGCTATTTAAGATAGCGCTAATTACATATATATTTATACATATTGATTATCAGTAAAATTTTGATCAGAGAAATTTTGAAACGATAAATTAATTTATGATAAAAACTCGTTCGTTAAAAATAAATTTTTTAATAGCTAGTTTAGAAAATTTTTGTTTATTTTTTATGTATAGCTAAATTACATTTTAATATTATCTCATTACGCTAAATATATATATATAGTTATTCTTATCTTTATACGCCGCAGATTCTATAGATATATATTTCTATTGCTGCAGAAACGTAATGAAAGGGCCTTCTAACGATCCCGGCGCTCCTTTCCAAGGCCAAGGAACTCATACACTGCCTCATCAACATCATTACCAGAAACATCAACAGCAACATGCCACCCTTCCCCGAGCATCAGTTATTCAAGACTTGAACACGCAAACTCAAGTAAGTTAATTCAAATCTATTTTTTGTCCCGCAATAATATATATATATATATATATATATATATATATATATATATAATTTTTGTAATAATTATTTTAATATTTCTTTGTTATATTAAAGATTACAAATAGATAATAGAACAGTGTGATTAAATTTTTGAAAAATGATATCTATTTTTTTAAATCACTCTTTTCTTTTATCCATGTTTCATAGAGATTAATACTATGCGCATGACAAATGCGTGCAATATATTTGATAAAATAATAAGTCTGGTCACGTAATAACTTCTCAACGTACACGTAATATTGTTTCTCTAATAAAGTTCGTTGCAAAGTTTTTTAAATTTTCCCAGCTCCGAGATTTAATACCTGAGTAAGGCATAACGTAATTGGAATTATGATCGTAAAATATGGACCGCCGCTCTGCTATGCCCCGCATATACCATATTGTATCTGACTGCTTTAGATCTCTCGCGGAAACTTTCTTTAATAGAATTACGCGAATTGAAATTCTGTGTAAAGGATATCAAACTTAAAACTTTCTTTTCATCTGAAAATAATTCTGTCGATTGTAAATATTTTATACGAGCCAATGATGTTTTTAATTTCGCATACCTATCTTTCTAGCTTTATTGTAGAATCTTAAAAAACAAAGTTAAAAGACAAAATTGATTCTTTCATACATTCCTTTTTTCAGGGTCCTCCGAACGGATCTATACATCTGACGGTTCCGCGAGCTCCACCGCCACCCAGGGCGAAGAGTCCGCCGGAGAACCAGCCTCTTCTGCAAAGCGCGACGGTCTCGAGTCGCGTGTCCCAGGCGACGATGAGCGAGATGCGAGTGTGATGCTTGGACCCCCCTCCGAAGCCAGTCGTCCCAGATGTCCTCACGGCATCGACCTTGCTGTAGGCAAGTTTCGCCGCGAACCCCGTCGTGGTGGCCCTAAAGTAGCTGTCAACTGACTTTGATGGGTCGACGCAGGATATCCCGGGGAACGTGAACTGCGGACGAACGGAGGGGGGTGCTGAGGAAGAGATTCCTCACCGCTCGGGGGTGGTTGAGCCAAGATTGCGTCTACCGAACATGAGAGAGAGAGAGAGAGAAAATACTGATCAAAATGCGTTATTACGAATTTAGAACTGCAGAGATCGCACACTGTGTGAGCCGAAAGGATACAAATTAAATACGTAGATTTTAAATCTGTCTTGCAATTCTTATAAATCTCTCTTCTCGAATTAGAAAATAAATACGTATACAATGTACCCCCGTATAACGCAGAAGATATGTTTCGCGTTATATACGATTTCGTGTTATATGACACTCTCTCCTGAGTTGTCCAAAGTTTGAAAATACGTCGTTTATTTAGGAGGAAAGAGGTAAAATTTTTCACAAAAATTTGTACATTGTCCACCGCGTTATATCCGGGTGATTTACCGTGTTGTACGAGGTCACATCTTTTTTTTTTTTTTTTTACCGCGTTATAGAAATATGTATTGCCTCTGTACACACGAGGGTTTACTGTATAAAACTTAGAGGATGCATTTCTAAGAACAAAGATAGATTCTTAAAATTCAAATTTACTAAAATTATAATTTCACATCAAAGTAATTAATAAGAGAATATAGTTTGCGAAAATTTTAATTTAAAAGAGTTTTAAACGAAAAAAAAAATCTTTAATCCTAATAATCATTGATTGAATCGCGATAAACAAAAAGAGCTGTTAGAATAATTACAGCGCCGCGCTTGAAACTCTGCGATAGTATCGGTTGACATCGATAAACATTTACGGAGGTGAACATCAAGAAAGGAGAATGGCAAATCAGAACGATCGTCTTGGATAAATCGAGGCTTTAATCAAATCTTGTGCGAAGGAATCAAACGCGATGCATTTCGCTAATTAGTCGATAACGAAGAATTTCTAGTCGTTAAAGGAGACGAGAAGAGTGATGTGGATAGCTCAATGTGTGAATCTCGACGGCGATGAAGACACGTGTAAAAAAGACATACTAGCCATATTACGATGTTAGATGTTCCTTGTACATAACGTGAATTTATATATATACATATAAGGACGCCAAAGAGTTTGCTACTTTGTAAGAAGACCTGTATCCGCGTATCGTTTATTAATCCTGTTTTCTTTCGGTTGATGTGATGATGTCCACTCGTGACGTCATACATTCAGGAGAATGAACGTAAGAGAGAGATATTTGTTGAAACGTAATGAGCGAGCTTGTTTATCGACGAGAATGGATTGTTGAATTTTCGAAGCTTTCAAAACTTCGTATCTTTAGAGATTCTTAATTCTTTGTGGAATATTTTCTACTTATATAAAGTTTGATTATATAAGAATCTTCATTCAAATCCTTTATCCAAACTTAAAGTAACTTAGAAGAGCTCTGTTGCTCTTAGCCATAGTGCATGAATCAAGATTAACTGATTAATGTGAGAAAGAAAAGACCGTCGATACAAGCCACGTCGCTCATTATCGTTGCTCTAATCAACATTAATTGCTACGCAAGTAGCCCCATCGCGAACGTATGTATTGCACATATTAATTATGATACACGCATACGCACATACAATAGAATGATCTTCGTATCCCCTCCATGTATGCGTATCTACGCATATGTATATATATATATATATATATACATATACATATAAGAGGTGACCGAATACAGTTTTAAATCATTGCTATAAATATATATATATATATATATATATATATATATATATATATATATATATATATTTAATTTGTTTATTTTGATTTTAACATATCTTTTCATACTAAATATGTATACTAAATCTGAACTCCGCTTTTAAATTCTTAAAATTTTACAAACCGGTTACATCTTTATTATAATAGTGTGTGTTTTACATTCAGGTATACTATTCGCGACAAAGGTCCGTTCTCTGTTATTCTTCGTACAGAACGAGCACCACGAGAAGCGATCCAATGTATTTGAAACGATATATTGTGATATCGATCCTACAAAGTTCGAATTTCATCGGACACACGATGTGTGATTGTCTCTCTTTTCTTTTTGTATAAATATATACATATATATAGATGTAAAATAAAGACTAATATAAATCTGTTAAGCGTAATACACTGCCACAAGAAGTTAAATAAGGAGAGCTCGCGAGCTGCAGTTCTTCTCGCCCTAAATAATTTTGCAAAACAAATTAACGTATATTTATTTATTAAATATATTATATAATTACGCGCGTCAATGCAAAAAATGCGTTCAAAAAGTTCACGTACCACAATTGGATAAGATCTTTTTTTTATTATCTCACAATTTTTTTTACACGAAATTAATAAGTATTTGTAGATAAAAGGGATCATGATAAGCCGAGTATTATCAAAATCCTTTTTGCAAGGAACGACTTATCGATAGATCGATAGAGAGAAAGATCAAAGTTTTTATACATATGCATCTTTGCTAAACGCAACATCTAAAATGGCGCATCTTGCTTGCTTTCTGCACAAAACGGCGATCGCGGCCATAAAGTGGCTTAAGTTAATTCCTGAAATCCTTGGATCCTCGTAATTAAAGGATTCTTACCGTCCTAGAGGGATCTTGTACTTTTGTAATTAAATAAACCATAGCTCGTAGAGCTAAAAAATCTCAAATTGGCAGCAGAAACTTCTGCTTATAAAATGAGGATAAGAAAAGGATGTAAAAATATATGCACAGACATAATACGGCGAACCGATCCAGATGCGTCCAAGATATGAAATTTGGAAATTTGGTAACAAAAGGTAAACGCGACGAAAAACGACGTCGTCTCGCCGTAAACGTAAATTTTAGCAGGATTTGCAAGCGTAAACTAAATATCGTTGGCGTTGTATAATATCATCATCAAGTACGGGACAATCCGAATATAATTAAAGATTAAGAGACAAAGTTGGTAATAGTAATAAAAAATGAGCGAAGAGGAAAAAAAAGGAGAGGCGGGAAGCGTGAGAGGAAAAAACTAGAAGAAAGATATGCCGGAAAGAATTAAGAAAAGATGTTTAAGAAATTTAAATAACATATTACAAATATATATATATATATATATATATATATATATATATATATATATATATATATATTATACACACATATTATACAATTGTAATAAATTATTATGACGGACATTATTATATTTATGTGAGACCTTTAGCTGGCCTCGCGCTCTCCTAGAACGATATACCTCGAATATATTGTACTTTCCGGCCGAGGGCGAGGCTACCTGTTACGTTTAACGTTTTTGTTGTCAAATTGTAAATATATAACGATATACATGGAACTGTGGATTTGTATGTCCCTGATCCTCTTTATTTATTATTTTACGCATGCATACGTACACATATAAATCAATCTTTGAATTTTATCCTACAAGAAATAAGAATAAAAAGTTCAAGATTAATAATTTATTTCTAAACTCTTTAAGCTTTTTAAATCTTTAAGTTCTTACCTAGCTTGTATGCAGCTTCTCAAATTCTCAATTTCTAGAAAGTTTTGCATACATTTTCTATTATAAAGATACGAAATTGCTGTTTGACATTTATTATACCTTACATTACGAAAGGCGTTTTTCGCATACCGACCGTTGGTGTGTTCTAACCAGAAGGATAATATACAAGAGTGTTTCTCGAAACATACCCTTCAAGCAAAGATCGTAATATCTACCTCATCTTTAGCAGATATACATACGTTCAAAACTAGATCAGAAGATGAAAAGTTGAAATTTCGCGTTATCCATATGTGGTGTATCGGAAATAGTAAAGAATTGAATGAGAAATATGTCGTTTAAAATCAATCCACCACAGAGAAAACAATTTTTTACATATAATTTAACAAACAACTTAAATTTTATCCTAATCTAATATATAATTTTTATTTAGACCAACAATATTTATTCTCTCCTTTAATATATTTCAGATAATCTACTTATTATTAAGAGAAATATTTTGTATAATTAATCAATTTATACAATTTTTTTTAATGCATTTTTTAAGATTTCTAATTTTTGTTTGAGTAATTTTTATATTAAATATTGTATCAATGGCGAAAGCAACACGCTGTGCACGTGCGTGACATTAAAACAGCTGTCAAATAGGTAATCTCTGAGATGACAGCTTTTCAACATATTACTGCAAACTTGAAAGAGGTGTATTACAATTTTTTCTAAAAGCAGTGATATTAAACTTTTAACAAGCGAATAAAATCATTTACATACTATATTAACTCTTTCAATATTCAAGCTGTCAAATTATATGATTTTTGTTGAATGACAGATCTTCACTGATGCAAAACATTTATAGAGATAATTAATTAACATCGGAAAACGGCAATAATAAACTTCTATATTTTTAAATAATCAAATTTACATGTTTCTTTTTAAAAATAGATAGTTATATATGTAAATATATATATATATATATATATATATATATATATATATATATATATATACACAAGGTTTTGCTTTGATTAAATATCATTACTATCAAAATTCAAGCCCGGCACGCGATTACTGGTGTGAAAATAATTTCATATACTGGTGTTGCAAAAAACAGCATCTCGCTCTCTCTCTCTCTCTCGCGGTTGAAACATATATTATAAAATAAATAATAAACAGGCGCCGAGAATGCAGAGAAAAATCTTTGTTATTTATTTTGTGGTACATAAAATACAATTTTATGAACAAGTATGAGGATTTATCTCTAGAATTCTAGAAACCTTTCGAATAAAACGTTTCTAAAAAATGACGGTGTTGAAAACAGAATTTGAAACATTTGTCTGGAATGCTAGAAAGCTAAAAAACCTTAATTAATTAACTCCAAGTAATTATTTAAATAATTATAATAAATCATTATTTTTTATTGTACTTGGAGCTATTCGTGAAGCTGCGTTAAAATTTTATAGTTTATGATATTAATGATGCGGATGTATTTTTTATGCGGTATATGTCTGCGACATAACATGCAAATTAATTTGTAATGATATTATCAGACAAAATAGATAACTTGATATGATATCTGCTCGTTAATATGCAGAAACGTTTGTATTTTAATGAATGCAATCCGCCCATACAACGCTCAGAAAATGATATTTAAAATAATATTGGTTATTATCTTTTTTAATTAAATGTAGTGCAAAATATTTCACGTATATTTATATTCCAAACAATAAATCTTCCACATTGTCGAAATTATTTAAAAGATATCGTCATAATCAATTTTATATAGCAAAATTGCTAACGATGAGATTAGTATTTATTAAATTTTGTCGTCTTTTTTCTGCAAAAATAAAATTAATTAATAAAAATTTTTTATTTTATATTTTAGTTGATAAATTTAAGCAATATCTTTTATATCTCTTATTATTTTAATGATGATAAAATAATAGGGAGAAAAACTTATTTGGCATCTTGGATTCGAAATTCATAATCCTTTAATGGAATCTTAATTTATAAAATTCTACTCTTATTAAATTCTTGTATCTCAAATTAAAAAAATGTTTATCTTCCTTTCACTTCCTTTATAAAAGATTTTGTTAAATGAATCACGGTATTTCAATATATGCAATTACCGAAAAACAGTTTTTGGGTAAGATTTCAGTGGAACAGTCGATGATGTGCGCGGACACATGCGCTTGGCTTATCTACGAGCATCTGTTATACCAATCTGTTTAGCAGATCGCCTCAAACGTCGTTCACGGGACGTTCTTTTACGTCATACGCATTCGTTATCCATTAGAGTAAATATAGCATGTGTTGTCCCCCGTCCCTACGCTCCGCATGTGAAACCAATATTCATGCGCACGAGCTATTCAACGTGTGTACCCGACCGTAATTGAATTATCATCATGTGTCCCTATAAGAGATAGTCAGCCCGCCATAACGAGCGTGCTACGCGTCACAAGTTGTCATGCCGCGCGGAATTAACGTTAAACGGATTAACAGCGTTAACCGCAAAGTCCGGAAGTCTTATACGAATTATATCTTTCATTTCCCTTATATATTTCTTAAAATAATATGCTTCAATTTTTTCTCTTTTCAATATCTTCGCTAAAATTTCAGGTTTCTGAAATTTTTCTTATCTTATGTTAATATTATATGTTGAATAATTTTGTAAACTTACGTAAACCGGAATTATTTATAATTAATTAATATGTTTAAGAGAAACATTTTGCTCGTAAAATTATTTTAAAATAATTAAAAATTTAATTGTTGGACAAAAATTGTAAAATAATTGTAAATAATTGCCCTTAAATTGCGAAAACTACAAGAGAGAGAGAAAATTAAAATTAAAGTATTTTTTTATCCTCGTTCTTATTATGTCGCGCCGTGTCCCTCGGGTGTCACGTGGGTGTTAATCTGATGGTTGGAGGAAGGGCTTTCATTAGGGGTTCCGCGACGGTAAAGAGGAAATGAACGCGACAAAGCTGCTGCAAACAGCGGTTACGAAGAAGAGCGCAAAGTACAGGAAGAAAAGAAGGTAGATAGAGAGAGAGAGAGAGAGAAAGAAAGTAGATGGTGTCCATAGAGTAGGGGCATTCTTGACTGGCAGTCTACCACCGATGTCTCGTTTACCATAATACAAGGTCCTTCGTTGAGGGAAGCTCAGACCCAGTTGTCGATACCGCTGTAGACAGTAGCAATGCATTGGAAGCCTGTAAAAAATCATGAAATTAACGATTCCATTGAGACATTCATATTTCTTTGATCTTTCCGTCTTGAAACGCTATGCTAAAATATTCGCGAAGCTTTAGTAGAGTACTTTTAATTTTCTGATTTAATGAAATTCTTAATGTTTATTTTCTAACATTCTAACGTATATTATAAATATATATATATATATATATATTGTATATATATGCAAATTAAAAAAATTAATATCTCAGTTATAAATTCCGCCAACGTAATGAGTTTTTTAAACTTCAAAGATCTTAAGAAAAAAAAAATTCGTTTTTTCTGCATTCTAAGATCTTTTAAAGAACTAAGATTCTTTTGCATTTTAGATTTTAATAAGAACACGAGTTACAATGTTAAATAGTGTTTAAAAATACTTTTGTGTTTTTCAAATACAATATTATATTTTCTTAATACACTGGAGTATTACAAAGGGCGCGCTGTTTATTTCCCTGTGTTATATATTGTAATATTTAATAAACTACAGTTAAAAAAATTTCAATTTAAAAAATGTCTTTTTAAAATATGAAAATTTTGCGTGAAATAATAAAAAATATTAAATTAATTTATCCAAATATAGTTTCTTGGTCAATCTTTCAATTATAAAATATATTACAGATTATATATATATATATATATATATATATATATATATCATATTACAAAATTAAAATATATAAAATAACCTTCCCAACGGGTACACCTTGACGTTGGTGGGAAGGCTCAGTACCTGGAGGGTTTATCCCGAAGGAGAAGCTAAGTACCCAAAATTGCATTGTCACAAATTGCAAAGAGCTTATATGTGACGAGGCATTTATTTTTAGGAGAAATAAATTTAAATTTATTTCTTTTTAGGAGAATATACCATATAATTTGAGATTTTCAATCTTTTTCATGCTGATTAGTAAAAGAGGAATTTTATTCATTTGACGATGACAGACAGCAATGCTTCCAGACTCAGTACTTGCGTTCACACATTTCTTTATCAACGATCGTTACCGGTTGATGTTCGTATTACCGCAATAAAAGACCATTGCATTATGCCTTAAGAACGCGAGGCGAGGGTGATGATGATGCAAGAAAGTCTTCAATCCGCTGTTTCGTGCGCGATCTTAGCCAAAGACGATGCAATTGTCAAGTGATCGTTCACGGTGACCCGTGCAACCTCAGGATCAACGTGTCACCCGAAAAGATTAGTTCTCCGAGTAAAGGCGTGAGATTTCTTGCCGCGTTATCAATAGCCGTTCAATCACTGGTACCTCAGATCTTTCTTTTATTTTAAAATCTCGTGAGAAATATAGCAATTATTTGCAAGAATCTTAAAATTTTAGAAATGAAAGTTTTTGAAGAATATATTATATTAATTTCGTTTGAATTTATTTATAAATTTAAGGAAAAAAACATTTCACTTTATGACTGCAGAATTAGGATTCTAATAGAATATTTTAACATTTCTTGATTTCTATTGTGTGTGTGTGTGTGTGTGTGTGTGTTCCCTCAAATATAAATACATATACATATACATATATTTCGCCGAAAAAAACGAAATTTTCATATTTTCGCTGATAAAAGACTCCAATATTCATTCTTTATTAATGAAATATAAAAACTTTAAATTGTGAAGGGATGAGCAGATAGATGTAAAGGTTGATAAGCGGTATAGCTTTAGCTAGGGGGCTAAAAAGGAACGAGAGAAGAAACGAAGAGGTCCCAGATGACCACATTTTCGGTGCTGCGGGTCCTCTGACGGACCTCTGTCTCCCTCCCATGGCAAAGGACGCGGAGTATCCTCCCCTCTCTCCCTTCATCCTCCTTCTACTTCTCTTTCGGCCTCTCCGCTGTCCCTTACCATTTCAACTCTCCTGTCTTCGTTTTACTTGGCCGTGTGCGATCCGCACACGGTACTTCTTCTTCAGAGTGGCCGGTGGTATCACTCTCGGCTAGATCTCGCGCCAAGTATATATCCTCCGTTTCTTTCACCACCGTCAACAAGGACATTCAAAAGTAACGTCCTCGACACGAAGTGTCATACCACGTCGGGACCTTTCTCGCTGCTCTGTCATAGAACCGATCCTGTCGAATTTCGGTTTTGGAGACACAGTGTGATTAGAAGAAGAGATACGATGTGAAATTGTGTTAAAATTTGGAAAATTTATTTAAGTGTCTTTCAGTGTGTAGCCCTACGCGGATACTTGTTAAGACATTTGTGAATTAAGAATAAGAGACTCGATAGAGTTTTGAGATATAATTGAAAAGTGCAACGGTTAAAGCGTTTATTAATTTTTTCTAATTACTTTAAACAAGTGTTTTTAAACTTGTCTGGAGCAGTTGAAAATGGGAAAAAGTTATAGTGTCAGAGCAATTCTCTTTACAACTGTTTCAAGGATGAGACATGACAAGGTAAACCTGACAGAGTTATAATATCACAAATAATAAACTAGAAAATCAAAAGATTAAAATATTTGAAGAATAATTTTAAACAACAAAAAGAGAAATAAAAATTTCAAATATTGCGATAACTTGATAAACGTTAGAATTAATGCTAATTAAATAACAAAGCCAATTCTCGTTACATAAATTGTAAAATTAGATTGTTATAAAATTAACTGCAAAATTACTTAATATTATATGATATTTACATATCGACAAGCGAGTCGAAAGAAAATGAAGAGCTAATGGAGAGTTAACTTTTAATTAAGGTTAATTTCGATAAGGGAGTTTGTTGGGTTAATAAATCTCTGTTAATTGGATGCGTTTACTCATTCACTCGATCGCTCGTTCACGCGAAACCAGTCATGCGAATCTTCAGGGCGCGAGAAATCGTCCTCCCTCTTAAGGATCATCCACACAGCAAGGTCGTCCCGCGACCAGTCTCGTCCAAACATCACTCGTGGCTTCATGACTGCGTTCCCGTTTTGACACCCGTTTTGTATTTTCGTGATAAACGCGCTATTCATCAACGTCGCGCTGGAAAAACATCCAAGAATTTATACGCCCCCGAAGCGATCCTTAAGGAGGATTGATCGGAGGATCAGGTGTCAGCGATGCGTCAGCATTATTCTGTCATTGTACACTGCCTTATTTTGTCTCTTAAACGGCAAATTACATCTCAATTTTAACGCCAATATAACCGCATTTTTCGACAAAAGATAAACATTCTTACTTTAAATTATTAAATTATTTAAAAACCTAAGATATTCTTAATCGATCGCGTCTCTACATCAGTTTTAATATCTTCGTAAAATTCTTTGCAAAGATTGAGTTTGATAGATACTTCAGAAACATTATTAATATAATATTTATTAGAAAATATTTAATTATATAAATAGTTTATAAGCGAGAATCTTCGCATAAAATGCTTCTCTTAGTTTCATCTAATCGATAAAAATAAATTGTTTTCTTTTATTATCTTATAATTCTTTTTTATAATTAACGTCATAATCTATTCCTAATACAATATTTCAAATACTTGCACTTTATGGTTGTCTTCAAAAGCCACTTAATAAAAAAATTAAATAAATAAACGATCGGACAGACAAATAAAATTATCTTTACAATGATATATAAAACAACAACAAGGGTTGCTTTTTTTAACATAAAGGAACAATATCTCTAAAAATATTTATATAAAAAAATGACTACGGAACATTATATCGAATATTAAATTTTATTACACTCTCTATAAATTTGTCTACAAACTTACAACCGAATGCGCGCGTGCGGTATATAAGATGCGCTCTGTTTTTCTTCCATTTAGCTGGCGCGCATTTGTCAACGTATGATCTTTGGCGTTGAATTAATGCGTGTTCTTTGAGGCAACGCGCCATCTTCGATTCGCCACGCGCGGTTTTCTTCGCGCCGCTTCGCACGAAGCGTGATGGATTAACGGCTGGCAAATCAGGGACGAAAAAATCTTCTGACAGTTGGCGAACACGTCCGCGATAATCGATTCTGCAGGAAGCCCCCCAAGTGAACCTCCTTCCCAAAGGAGCAGAGTCAAGAGTTGTATTCTACGCGAGGAAAACACGGTTACTTCGCGATGAAGAAGTCTATACCCTGGAAGAAACGTTTCTGGTTTTTAGGAAAGGAACTGACAATGTCACAAAGTCAAGTGACTGATGAACATTTTGTGAGTGATTGATTTCCGCCCGAAGGGATTATTTGTATCGTTGATAAATCCTTGCTGATAAATTAAGACTCTCCTTTCTCTCCATATCTCCAAGGAAGCAAGAAACTGTAATCGCAGTGTTAAGAAATTTCTAAGAATAATTTTTCACTGATGACAAAAATATAAGTAAAGGTAACATTAAATTACACTAAACCATTTTTATATAAAAATTTTGTTTTATTATTTAGAAGACTAGAGATTATTAGACTATTTTTATTCGAGAGTTATATCGATTGTAGAGTTTCTAGATCTCGCACATATTCTCAAATTTAAAATTTTCTAAAAGATCTTCAAATCTAAAATTATCTATAATAATCTATAATAATTATTTTTGTATAAATTTATCGAAATATAATAAACATTATATTTACAAATTAAAAAAAAAAATCTCGATAATGAATATGCTCGATCATAGATTCTACTTTTTTGGGGAACACAAAGTATTTCCTCTCTTATATATTTAGAACGATATTTGAACCGGGACTAAACCGCGATGAGAGAAAAAAAAACGCGGTAAATAGGGTGAGAGGAAACGTTTACGCGTTGTCTAGTATTTACACGAGAGGCAACTGTTTAACGATACGATCGAGGCTTTAATTCGAAAATTATACGTTTAATCGACGTCCGGCCGAGAGTATCAATATATAGCTATATACTTTACTCCGTCGCCGAGCGGGACGGATAAATATTCATTAGGGGGTGCCCTCCACGCGCCCCCTCCTTCTGCCTTTCCACTGATCTTTCATTTGCATATCACAATCAACCTCATATCATTGTTGACTTTGAGCCCCGAGATTGCGCTCATCTGCAAACGCCGTGTGTCATTCCAGAATCGTATCATTGCGCACCAATCAGTTTTCATGTTCAACTGTACACGCTGCTCGATTCTTTGCTCGCTCTTCCGCTAAACGCATAAACTTAAAATTTTAACTGTGTAAAATTTTTACTTTGGATACATTAATTTGGATATATAAATCGGCCGCGGATATTCCGAAATAAATTTACAATTATGACAAATTTATGTGAAAAATATATTTATGCGGGAATTAAATTTATGAGAGATAGATATAAATTTTACGTATCATTTTTCCACTATTATATGACTCTGACGCGTAATGAGCGGAGTTCAATGTTTGCACTTCGAAGTGCGAATACGAAATTCAAATACCTGCGGGTATTAAATACCCGCAGGACAAGCAAAGCATCAAGACTTTATAAAGGAGATAAGGACTTGAAATAGCCGCGAGAGAAACGAGACATTACATCGTATTCTCATTTTGCTAAAATTGCGTAATTTATTGATTTCTGCGTTATTATTACTAAAATTATTATAAAATAATGAATAATAATAGGAGTGAAAAATAGATCAAAAATATTGATCCTGAATAAAAGGGTTAGTTATGCTGGAACACGTTGCAAAATGACGCACGCATACACGTTAAGATAAAACACCATTCAGTACTCTCAACTGCTGTTATAATGGGAGTAAGAAGTGTTGAAATTCTGCAAATTCATGCTATTTCATGTAACAGGTCATAGAAGGGATAAACGCGTTTGAATGTTGGAAACGCGTTTTTGCATTTAGAAGAACCAATTGCTGTTCTGCGCGATAAGTTAAAAGAAGGAACAATATAAAAGAATTAACTTTTGAAAAAAATGACACATAAAAATATTACACACGAGTATTCTTCTCTCTTAGAGTTTAATAGATCGGACGGTTTCCAATCCAGAATATATTTTTGAATCGCGAAACGCCATTTCTACGAAATATCTTGAGTTTCATCAAATCCGATTCTCACGAAATCCCATTACGTTATATCCTGTATAAGACATGAAAAAAAAAAAAAAAAAAAATTGTAAATTGATGCGACTAGAGATTGCCTTCAGTTTTTAATGTTTTCACGATTTGTTATCATAAAAAAAAAAAAACTTAGAGATGTTATATATTTTGAAAATTATGTGTATTAGCGTCTTTATAAAAAATTAAAAACACTGTTCGAAAATCGTGCGTTCGACCGATGTAACATTCAACTATCTTATATAATGCCTGTAATGTATTCATCGTATCGCGCGGTTACTCGAGCAACGTAATGAAATTTTGAATAATGACGACGATGTTAAAAAATTAACAATAGAACGTGTTTGAACTTTTTACAAGCGTTAATGGCTTTTTGCGGAGGCTAGCTACGGAAAATATATATCTTGTATACGCGACTCCTTTATTACCGTCAGGATGGTAAGACGCTATTGTATATGCGCGCCAACTTTTTCCCGCTGTCCTTCCATTGAAACGACCAGGAAAAAAATGGCCAGACCGAAGTAATCACGCGACGGAAGAGTGGAGGGCTTCGTCGCTGGAATTTATAATGAATCCCGAGATTATCTTCATAATTTCACTTTAAAGCTTTAGCTTTAGAAGGCGAAAATGCTCTGAAAGCGTGTCTACACTTTATTCGTTCAGTCGCCATATTTGTTGTTCATTACCTACGATACATATCATATACACATTTTGTAAAATTGAGGTCGCCTTCACTGAATATCTATACATATGATTGTTAGGCTGCAGAAAAAATCATTCTCGTGTTATCGTAAATAATATTTTGAAATATATTTGATAGAGCTTTGATTAAGAAAAACGTTTAAACGATATTAATTATGGTTCTACGAAAAAAATATATATATGTCTTTATATTTTTTTAATCGCGAGCTGTTGTTACAATATATCAATATGTTAACAAATATATATCATTAAAATTAATTATCCTAAAATTTTCCTCTGACACACTTAGCTACCAAATTTTTTAAACGCTTTATCATTCGATATACAATATTTCTGATATACCGCACTGCGGCAAGATTCATGATATCCACAATTTGAACAAGTAGCGATCGCGAATCGTCTAGCGTGATTACCGCGACCGATAAGAATAGCAATCGGGATGCAAATGCCAGGCTGCCGAAAACGGACAAATCAACGAACGATTCACCCCCTTCGGCCTCGCGAAGAGTGTAGCGATAATTACTACAATTGCATGGAGCGTCGTGTAATCGCCGGCATTACATTACCGGTGTCGTAAATGCAAATGTTGTTAAGAATCTTAGATGAGAGATTAGCCGGTAAAAACTGCGCGTACACGCCGCACGCAGATACGTACGTAATTTCTTCGCGAAAGCTGTCGCAAAGTATTGTTGCTTACAATTCTTTTAACCCTTTTTGTAGAAAAATTACAAGACAATTATTACATTGCATTATATTATAATTGTAGATTGTAATACGTAATACATCGTTAATTAGTAGCTCAAAAACGAAAAAAAAAAAAAAATACTGGAACATGTATAGTGGAGTGCAGTCGATGGAAGTTCAAACGAAACTTCGTCTATAATTGCGGATCTGGCTAGGTTCGTATGCGGGAGGAATGCGATCTAAGATGGTAGATTAGCTGGTAAAGAAAACCCAAGAGATGTACGCGCTGAGCTCGCACGCATGTAAATATGGAGCTGGTAAATAGGCACCGAGTCTCTTTCTCTCTTCGGGGCCGGCTATCCTTGTACCAGGATCCGCATATATGAACCTCTCGAGTCGGTACCCATTGCATGCGTTAAACTATACGTATCGTTATCGTGCCGCGTCGTCGCTTAAAGCCTGCTTCGGCGAGCATCGTTTCGTCGGCTCTTCTGGGCCCGATAAAGGCCAAGGGGGAGAATCATCAAAGATATCACAAACTACGAATTTTAACCCTTATTTATTTCCTTATCTATTTTAAGCATTTTTTTCTTCTCTTTTTTACTCGGTCTTGAGAGAAGAAAATAGAGAGAGAGAGAGAGAAAGGAATATCATTAAGATTCCTCTCTGATATTGTGAGATATTGTTCCTGCAAATTTATTTTAACAAAAGATAATGAAACACTGATTTATTTATTTATTTACATTAACAATTAATTCTTCTAATGGGTATTAAATTACATTTAAAATTGTTATTTGTTCGTGCAAGTTAAAAACTATTTACTAAATTACTATGATCTTTCTGAGCGCACATCCAAGCTAAATTTGCAACTTATTTTGCAATTATAATTATTCGTTGTTGCACATACTTTATTGCATGTAGGAAATAAAAAAAATCTGTTTGTAATAAACTAATAACTGGCCTGAATATATCCAAAAAAAAAAAAAAAAAGAGAGGGAGAGCTGCTCGACAGCGAGAGAATAATTATTATTGGCCGCGTAAATATTTCATTGTCTCTTGATGTGGCTGAATTTTTCTTACGATACACCTCGATGGCGTGTTTTGTGCCTCTCGCAACCGTGACCTTCCGACCTCGTTCGGTTGGTACACGATGTACCATATAATTAGAGAGTCAGACCGGTGGTGAAGTCCATCCCTCTCTAACCCTACTGCCCTCCCTCCCTTCGCGTCTTTTTCAAGCCCGAAGCTCACTCACGGACGGTTGAAAACATCAGGCTTACTTAGCCTTCGAAAGGACAAAGATTTAAGAGATCCTCAATAATATATCAATTAGAGAGCGTTTCTCCTTCTAATAGTATCTTTAAGAAATATTTATTGCCAACTCGTCGATATATATACAGGGTGTCCTGTGACTCCTTGCAGCCTTCATTTTAACAACGTATTGTTTGACGAATCTGAAATCAATTTTTCAACACGATATAATAATGTCGTCTTTTTTTATCATATATTTATTTTTGTTAAATATAGCTCACATTTTTATCAATTATGCGATATTTTATCATTTACTTGTATTTTTAATGTGCTTTTAAAAGGACTTGTACGTTAAACTAATTAATGCGATTGGGAAGGAAACAGCATTTAAGCTGGTTCTACGATTACGTACCAAGTTTTGGCGAACCTGGGCAAGGACTTAGGGTTTTAAAGGTGCTGGCGATCGCGGTAGCACCTGTTGCGGCTGAGCCAATTGTCGGTCTAGAAGAAGGCGAGATCCCCCATCCTGCATGCCCATCTTACAAACCGATATTTTCCTGGCGCAAAAGTTCAACACACAAACATATACATATACATATATATATACGTAAATAAAAATTATATTCTCTTATCTCTAGGAAAAAAATCTGAGAAAAGAGTATCTTTCTCTTTACGTTAAGAAGATATATACATATAATAAAAATTTTAACACCTCTATTTCGTTTGATTGCAGAATTATATTAGTTTTTTGTTTGGCTCAGCATTTAAATAAGATAAAGATGAGATACAATTTCTTCTCTCGCCGTTCGAGAACAGTGTTCTTAATTCGTCCAAGTTCCCAAGAACAACTGGCAAGTTCATCTCCGAAATAAAAGCGATTTTACGCACGATCAAGTCGTTGATGCAAAAGTATCCGCGAGTGGAAAGGACGTAAGAAAAAAGAGAACTGATAATAAAAACTGACGGAAGCAGCGTGAGCTGTAAAAAATTCCTAGTATGATCCGACTTATTTATTCCCGCGCAATTTCTCGAGATGTCACGTGGACGGAAAGAGGATCCGCGCGGACTGAGGTAGATACATCTCTTATATTTTCCATGGGTAGACTCTCAGCGTAGCTGGAATTTTAATTAAGCTTTTCTACCGTTGCTGAATCTCAGTTCCGGCAGAACGTTGGGTACGGCGGATGGGATCTACCGGGTGTCTTTAGCCCTTTGTTCTTTCAAAAATCTATCCAAACTTCTGATTTGATGAGCAATTTTTTATTAAAAAATTGACAGCGTTTTAATTGGAGAGATCTTTTTTAGCCGTATTTAACTCAACGTTAAAAGAGATTTTTAAAAGAATGATTTTCAACAGAACAGATTATTAAGAGAACAAGGAAGATGGTATTGATCGAAATGTTAATTAAACAAATTCTTCTCTCGATCTCGCAGCCTTAAATATTTTAAGCACTTATTTTTTATACGAGAGGCGTTTCTTTGCAATAAAAAAAAAAAAAATATTTGATATCAAAAATCATAATTGGCCGTGAAAAATGCCCGGGACACCCCGTATACATAAAACAGTGATTCGGAGAGCAAAATTGCGAGATCTGAATCGACCCGTGAATTTGCCGGGAGCGTTCCAGGTGTCGCGACGGCCCATCGTCAAAATCTTTCGCGATAACCGGCAAACGGCCCGTGGTGGCGTCGGTGCATTATGAACACCCACAACGTGAGAGGGACGATCGTAGAGCTAACGGGGTGCAACACGAGCACCATGCGCGTATTATGATGGAGGCAAAAAGAGCACACGCGTGAGGCGTGCACGAAAGTGTCAGGTACGCGCGCATACACAGACAACCACACATACGCACATACACATACATACGATGATAATGACGACCCAATGTTACATTGCTATTACTTAGCGTCTACCTCACCGGTCCACCAAAATACTGACGGTTCCGTTGCGGGATCGTAGGTCACGAGAAAGTTTCGAATGGTACCTCCGAGATTCGCGAAAAACAGCCGCACATATTGCCGAGAGCGTGGGAACATTTTTTTCGTGGGAGGCTGCTTTTTCTCATTAACTTTTTATTATTATTTATAATTATATACTTTTTTAAATTATGATACATATAAATATATATAAAATAAATAAATATAATATATATATATATATATATATATATATATATATATATATATATATATATACAATTTTTATTTAACGTAAAATATTGTATATATATTATAATACTATTAATAGAATAGAATTGCTTAAAATATTTTGTTATTTAAAAAAATTTCAAAGCCTTTATATATATATTTTTTTCTCAATAAGAGAAATGTACGGAGATAAAAATAATAAGTAAGTAATGATAACACTTATCCCTTCTCCTTATTAAAGGAAATAATTTGTGTACGTTTGAGACAAAACAGGAAAGTCTACACAATTTTTTTTTTTGCGATGCACGCACAAAGGGTATGTCTAATCCTTTCCTCCGTTTCCCTTTATCCCGAACGATATAGTATTTGGGAGAAAGAACGGGATGATGGACGAGCCGATACACGTTCCCACGCGCTCTCGCAGACACGAGCGAGGGAGTCTGAGGGAGTCTGGTCCCCCATCCCCCGTCGCGCGTAGTGGGCGGTTGCGAAGCCTCAGGGGCTCAACTGGGCCCCCTAATCACAGGCTCGCTCTCGCACTCGTACGCAGACTGTACGCGTTCGTCTTAAACGCGCGCGCCGACTAAAAGCCGAGTTATGTGAACGCTCTTAAATGCACGTTGTTGATCTCTCGTTCGCTTTCCCTCTCTCTTTCCCTTCTGCTTTATCTTCCCAGATCTACCTACATAGGGTGTAGCAAAAGTCTCGCATTCAATCGCGCAGTCAGAAAAATCCCTCTCGACAAAATTTGCAGTCGCTTGTTCCAACTATCGCTGGCACCCGAGATTCCTCTATAAAAAATTCCGTTTCAGATTTGAAAGATGAATATGGCTGATAAGATGCCGATATGATAATATTGTAATATTTGATACAAAAATATTTTGATACATCGGATCCATTGCTCATATGTGAAAGTCGCTTTACGAGCGTCCGAGCCAAATTCGTCGACAATAAGGTTTATCGGCGATTAAACCCGATTAATTACAGTCCGGCGAGCTTGCGTGTCGGTCGATCGTCCCAATCGCTACCGGTGCTGGCTTGTCGCGATTCTTTCGTCGCCGAATCGACCGCATGTTATTGTTAATTAATGTCCCAGCTCCACTTTGCGTTTCCGCGATTCTTGAGGATTACGAAGCAAGTCTCGCGGATTGCCTGTGTCGCAAGTTCAATGCACTCAACGGTGTATATCAGATCCAGTGCACCGTATCTTAAGAAATGCAAAAGAAACAATCTTTATAAATCGTGTAATTTTTCAAATATAAAATTTATAAAATTACTTTAAAAAATAATTTTTAATTTAAAGATAATTTTGAACAGTTTACATAAAAGTATAATATTAAAAAAAAAAAAATAAGAAGAAAAATTTTTATTTTTGAATAAATATTTTTTTTATAAACATTTATCAGCATTCAGAAAACAAGAAATATGAAACGAAATTTTACAATATTTTGTAACGCGGAAAAAAAAAAGTTACAACAACAACTAATTTTTTATTGTATACTATTGTATTTTCAATAAAAATAGAATTATAAAATTTGTGCTTTCGAGTTGATATAGGTTTCCACTACAATTTTAAATAAAAAAAAAAAAAATTAAAGACCAAATTATATCGAAAGCTACAACGTGAAAAAAAGGATGAGACGAGTCGTTGGGATTTTGGGGAACAAGTTTTTCATACGGGTACAGCATCATTAAAATGCGTTTCATCTCATCGCAGAAATTGATAACCTGATTCGCACGTGCACGCGCGCGCGGAGATTGTCAATGACGCCACGAAAATGCATGATGACCGGTGATGGTGGTTTGCGGCGTCGTTATTGTGTCATTGTTGGCCGGTACTCTAAAATGGAAATGGTCGTGCTGTTAAACGGTGCCATCGTCTCGTATAATCCTCTAGCAATACGCCATAAACTTCATAGGCGACGCACTGTTTTAGGCGATTCATATAAATACGAGGTTTTTCGTAAAATATTTCAAATCTCTCCATTTTATTTCTATTGTAATTGATCTTCGATGAGCTACTTCCGGCACATCTTGAGATATCTAAATCGTCGAAATTTCTCGTGGAAACATTGCTATTCCAAGAGAAATAGCAATAATATTACGATAATTCTCTTTATTTTTTCTGATAATCTCTCTCAATATCTTTCGCGATAAAATCCAGATTTTAAAAAAATTTATCTGGGATTTTTTCTATTCTTTGATTCCGATAATATACATATTTATGGTAGATCGTGATTGCAGAAACGTGCGACTTCCCGCGTTGTCGCGCTAGCGGAATAGATGATATGATGTCGCGTTGATAGAATCTACGACTGGATAACAGAACTCTGGGGACTTCCCAGTTCGATATCTCGTTCAAGTGAACGTATATCTAAGGCTCTTGATCCGGGAAAACAACAACTTGCTTCGAGTATTGGTACCACTTCGTCGAGAACATCGAAGCTATCGCTATTCAAGATCGATGGATTGTCGATTGAGGTAGAAGATCGTTTGCTGAGGATGTCTCGCGTGACCAAGTGCGAATATGTCGAAGTAAATCGCGAAGCTGTGCATGAAGAGGCAATCAGCTGATCGATCTTTAGTACGTGTTCGGTAACTGCGATATGATCGATTTATAGATAAAATGTATGGATATCATTTTTTTTTTAAATAATGATTACATAAATTATTAAACAGATCAGCGTTTTATCTCTCGAAAAAATAGGAAAGATAAGAAGGGAATAAAAAGTGTAAGATGTACGCGAGAAACTGTTATTTTTAACGAAGAAGAATTTATAAAGGAATGATTGATCTGTTGAATCCTGCGCAGTTCATCGTTGGGAAACGATCGATCACGTCACCTCAGCTAAACGAGAATTAAATAAAAGTGGGAAGGTCTTTATGTATGAAGAGAAGAAGAGAATAATGAGGAAAGAAAATAAAAAAGAAAGAAAGTTGTTGTAATATATGGGAAAGTATTAATAATCTTTTGCATCGTATTTTATATGTAATTGATTGTTTGGCGATCAAACTATCGCCAATTTCTTTAACAAGAATATTTGAAAAAATTTTTGAGAAAAACAAAAGGAGTTTGCGAATGAGATGGGTGGTTAAACAAAATCTATCAAATTATATAGAAAAAAGATGTAATATAACCATTATTTTGTCTGAAAGATAATCGATATGCTTGAATATGATAATTGATAGTAAGATAAAGTGTATTTAAGAAAATTAAGTTATTGGCTGATCATTCCCAGTACTTTATATAGAGAAGGATTTTAAAGAGAAGCTAATCTTATTGATTGAGTAAATTAATTGGTTCTGTTCTTGTTACTCCCTGGACATGTGATAGATACTCGGCTTATCGCTATCAGGCATGTTTACTGAATATTTGATTAAAATGCTAAACATGTAGATGCAATAATTTAAATATAAGAAAACAGTTAATCCCCTTTATATATGAGTTGTGTAAATATAATTATTTTAAAGAAACATTGCATTTAATAAATAAATAAATAATTAAAAATAATATTAAAATATATAAAAATAAATTATATTCATCAAAAAATAAATCAATCATATTTCTTTCAAAATGACTTTTCTATGATGAAAAAATTAATTAAAATTTTTAACTAGAGAATAATTCTCTATATTATCTCCAATCTATTTTTATATAGAAAAGTATATTACGATTCAAGATTGCAATATTTTTATCCATTAAACAATAGGACGAAAGATATGCAGTATCCTGTTGTCGGAGATCAAAATATATCTCCCAAAATCCTTCGCGCAAAAATCTTGAGCCAGCTAAGTCGGCCATAACTGAAGTATAATAAGAAGTGAATTCTCTTCGTCGTGATAATTACGGGAGCAAGAAGATCCCGTGGGAATCTCGGAGCTTCTTACGAGGTTAATATGTGCCTGGGACGAGTGGGAGGTCAGGGCAGAGGGACTTACGGTGGCAAGTGCGGTAAGGAAAACGCCATCGGGATCCGAGATTTCTCCGATCGACCTGGAAGAGGAGGCTCTCCCGTGGAAATGGGTATGCTGCTGCCCGACGAAACTTACGAGGCAAGATCCTCCAACGCCCTGATCGCAGACGTGGACGAAATTGAGGCTGCCAAGGCGCTGGCGGCGCTCCGCAGGTGTGACGAGTTCCTGAAGAGGCACGGCATCCGGCCCGAGTTCTTCTGCAGGCATCGAGAGCGTCTCGCTCTTCAGGCTTGGTTGCTGAAAAGGTCCCAACTCTACTCAGGTAAGTATTCAAGAGAAGATTTTCTTTACATATATGTATGTATGCATAGAGAAATATAAAAGGAGAGAAGCTTCAGCTTCTCTACGTAAAGATGAAATAAGAAATGATTTTCCATATCTGGTCTGTGATACGCCTGGAGAAAGTTTGACCATTATACATAGTTCTACGATAAAAAATATTTTTTTTTTTTATTAAATCGTCTAAATAAAAATGTGTTTTTAATCGAATTTGCACAAGGAAATCGAGCTCAATGTAAAACGCATGTAGGTGAAAGATTGGTCGCTTTCTCAAGTTTGCTTGATGTAGGAAAAGGTCTGTAAATATCGAGAAAACCTGTCCTCAGATCCCTTGATAATAGTTTGGAAAAATTCAGATACTCTATATAAAAGTGGGAAACGAATAAGAAGAGTACTTTGTGCTTTCGCTGAGTATTATTTAACAGACTAAAATGATATCTCAAAATTTTTACTTATAACACATTTACAATTTTTTATATATATATATATATTTATAATTATATGATTTGTTTATTACGTACTTCCAAATATACTTTGCGCGCGATTATTAAGACCGCCACGCGCCGACCTCAACAACAACTGCATTATCTTGGCAAGTTGCGAAACGGAGCTCTCAACTCGCGCCACTGTTTTCGCAGATTGTTCCGTCTATTTCGTCTATTTACACACGCGGGATAACTCTCGCCATTCGTAGTCGCCTCTCTTTCTCTCGGGACGCAACTTTCCTCATGCAACTTGCTCCATTTCTCCCCTACAAATCGCATTGCGGAGCGTCTCGGGCATTATATATACATAGTACATACATACATATAAGAATACGAGCCCCACGCTCGCCGCTATTCCTTGCACTCGCGTTCCAATAAAGGGATGCAATCGCGAGCGTCCGCGGCCGAAGGATGAAGGATGATGTACAGGATCCTTCAAAAGTCCTCGCTGTCCCTTATATTTCAATTATATATTATGGAAGTATTTTATGGAATGTCATTTTACATACATATTGGCGCAAAAACTAAATTTTGTTTCGATAAAAATTAGATCCATCAATTAAATTCTGAGAAAGATTATTCAACATCTATCAAATCAATTTGCATGAAATTTGTTGGTTTTCTTCAAACGTCCAAAGAATTAAAAATTAATGGCGCATCATGTAAAAATTAAAAAGCGCAGTTTATATATTGATCAATATTAATTAATACTTGAAAAACTTTCCGTGAAGAAGTCCTTTGATTCTTTATAACATCCTTTAATGTCATTCATTAAGAAGATAAATGAGCAATATTAATTACACAGTTTAGGACACTTATAATTAGATTTCTTCGGGCCGGTAAATAGCTTCTCTCTTTTCCTCTGTCTCCAGAAAGTAAAAGTGTTAAACATGAGAAAGAAGATAAAAAATGTGTCCGATATATATTTTACATTGTACAACACTGTACACGGTGGAAAGAGAGAACTATACCGGACGTTAGTATCTACTTCAGCTATCATCGCTGGGTGAGTCTCGACAGACTCGGCGAGAATCTACAGAGAGATCATGCTAGAGTGATCTAAGAGCGATCGTTGAATAAGTTCTTCTCATACGATCGAAATGCATTCCGAATGCATGGCATATGCGACGAGTCAGCCGGCACGGCTGATCCAGATGCAACGAGGTATGCGAGATCCAGAACTGGCGAATACGCAATTCGCGATCGTAATAAATCAACGCGCAACCTAATTAACTGACGGACCTTATAATAGGGTTCATTGTCGCCAAATCGCTGCTAATTATGTTAATATACCACCGAGTCTGTCTTCGCGCTAAGAGCAGATCTAATCTGGATTTATCATCGGACAATAATTTCAAAGTATGTTATAATACAAAGCAGATTATTTTCCGAGTGTCTCAAGATACAAACTTTTGTATAGGAAAACTTGTAAATAAATTCATTAGCGAGTCTCGCCAGCATCGAAAATGGTAACGTAATTTAAGGGAGTTTTGAAATTTATAAATAAATCACTGTCGCGATAGAACTAGACTATATTATCGTTTTATATATCTATATAAGAAGAGATGCACATACGGCGGGAATTAGCGTTTAATCGCTAAATGCACGACCGACGTATGTAAATCATTGGATATCGGTTTTCAATATGCTTTATGATCGTTTAATACATACTGTAATCGGTGGTATTATATAATCGTATACTATCTAAAATCTGATTTTAACGTGTCAATTTAGAATATCTTACATTTTATGATTATGTTACTGAGAATTAAATCAATTACTAATTTAATTCACATTTAAATACTAGACCTAAACACAACATAATTCTTCGAATTTATATATACATGTGTATATAATTAAAGTAGTTGTTAGATAGATGGATTATATAATTTATGAATATTAAAAGTTTTATATAATATTTGAATGACGTTTGTATATTTTAATAAATTAACACGATGAAATTAACTTTCCGCTAAATTTTGAAACTTTGGTTTATTTTTTTTTGTTTCATCTCAGAGTTTAATGCCGCGAGCTGACGATCGTAAAGCTTGCTCGTTATATTTTACGAACAGACGAATAAAAAACTTTTTACGCATTACTTTTATTATTTAAGAGAAATTCTTTGTTTCCGGCGATGATTTACCACTATTTACTATCGCAAAGAGAGAAGCAGAAAATGTTGGTAATAGCATCGCAATTAATTTATAATCATGAGTTTTTTATAGTTTTTATTAAATTGCTGAAGAAATGAATAATTAATTGATTTGAGTTATCATATAAAACGAACATATATATATATATATATATATATATATATATATATATATATATATATATATATAATGTATATACAATATTATCATATAGTCAAATAATGCTTTTTTTTTAATTAAATGGATCTTTCGTATTTTTTGTATAACAGATTTTTCAGATACATGAATATCTTATCTCATTTTTGAAATTTAAGATTATTTTGTCAAAACATGCGAATGCGATTTCGAAACCCATGTGCAACTAAATAGCATTAGGGACAATTTTGACTCAATTACTCCAATTTTCCATTTAATCTATGAGTGGATGGAGAATGGGGAGAGATAAGGGGGAGAAAGGGATGGAAATTTTATCGGGATTTATTAGCCGCGGGGAATCGACTGGGGGTTCGTAATGACCGAGGCATTACTAATGGGGCGAGGTGGAGGAAGGAGGCAAAAAAGGGCGGAACTGCCTGCCAACGTAACAACGCCGCTGATGCAAAAGCGAACAAAATGCCGTCAGGTGTTGCCCCCATAAATCACTGCGTACGTACGTACGTACGTACCACCTTTCTTTCGGTCTTCGTTGCGCCGCTCCGATGCATTCGATAAATAAAACATGCGGCGCGAAAAGGTCCGCAAAGTGTATCGATTGGTTCTACCAGATAAACGTTGTATAATGCCGCGTATTATTTTCTATTTCGAGGAAGGGATACGTTTTCCTCTCAGAGTGCTTTTACTTTCTTAAAGAATCGGCCATTACATTCTCAACAGTTGTACTTTCAAC
The DNA here is from genome assembly GCF_030449975.1 of Polyergus mexicanus. Lineage (NCBI taxonomy): Eukaryota > Metazoa > Arthropoda > Insecta > Hymenoptera > Formicidae > Polyergus > Polyergus mexicanus. The sequence goes on from NW_027223323.1 coordinate 7,623,605, forward strand.
TTCTGGGATATACAAGACGAGCATTTCTCACATTTATCTATTCCTCTTTTGAAATAATAACGTCATAGCGTTAAGAAAAAGCTTCTGCTTTAGGAATAATTTAAAGGTTCTTCCAAAACATATGAAAGTTATATAATTCTCGTTATTTAATATATCGTATATTACTTTCATTAAAAACAATATTTTTGTTCTCGATGAATTTTCTCAGCCACCGCTTAGGGCGCGAGGACATCCTAATCAATCGCGGTGATCGCGTGAGACACGAGAATAACTTAGAACTTTGGTAAGGCATTAATTACTGGTCGCTAACAATGGCACAATAATTAACAATTATACGGTTTGATAATTATATACTGTTGGACTGAGTTATCAGGTATCATTACCCGTCTGTGTGAATAAGTATACGTGACTTTGCGACGATACTTGTCATCGTAGATAATATAAAAGACAAGACCTAGAAGATTATGAATTAGCTAGAAAAATCTATAAATGTTATATATTATAGATTTCTTTTTAAATTAATATAAATAAGAAAATTTAAAAAAATAACCGAAATGAAAATAGAAAATAAATTATTATAAAATCTAATAAATTTTTAGCGCAACGCATTTGTTATCACGTTCGAAGGGTTGTATATTATATATAGTGGCACGTTCTCGTATTATATCACTGAGAGGTTCAATTGTAGTAAAATGCATGAATCTATCGATCACTGATGGCAGGCATTCAGGTGTTCCGAGTCTAGTATCTTAAATTCGTCAATTTAACTTTGTCTATGAAACCGCCGTGCCCTCTTCTTGCTGGAGGCATAGCAAGCTCCGCAAAAAGGGCGCCGAGCCCTGATGCAAATTTATGTTAACAGCGTCGGTGAGTGTCTCTCTCGTAGTATTTATAACACCGTCGCGAGAAGAAAAGGCAATCGGGGGGCGCTGCCTCGATTAGATTTAACGCGAGCACGCACTTTTATACGCAATGTGTGCGTGTATGCGTTATAATTACTATTATACAATATTTAAATAAAGTTGCGTCTCTCTTGTAATTGTACGTAAACGGTTTTAGAAACTTTTATTTTTTCATTCATCCAATTTGAATATTACTTTACAACCAAACTCGTATATGTATAAGTAACGCGCGCACACACGCAAAACACACACGTGCGTATACGAAGGCGAGAAAATCATTATCGAAGTGAGCCAGAAGAACGAGCTCGGATGCGCGAGAGCTTCTAGCGGATGCGCGACGTCCTGTGTATCGCCTTACCCTCGTCGTCGCCACTCGGTTTAATTAAATTCTCGGAGAAACGGTAGCTCTCTTCGCCCCCTTTCCTCACCTTCTCCACGCGAATGAACCTTTTTTTTTTTTTCTTGCACGCCCGCGTCGACGCGAAGACGCGCGCATACGTATGCACACGCGTTGCGCTTTACTAATTGACGGATGAATTAATTAGCGCGAATGATCGATCGCGCCCGCCCACCGTCGAATTTATTTTCTGTCGAGACATACAACGGTATGCGATGTCGGTGCGAGATCATTCGATCCTCGCAGCGTCTGTAATTTGCGTCGTGGTATAAAAATAAGAGAATAATTGTGCCACCGTAATATTTTTGCAAAATGAAGTAAGTGAAAGTAATGGAAAGCGTAATATTAATAATATAAAAATTGAATTAGTAACGCTATTCTTTTTAATTATAATTAATTTTTAATATTTTGCAATTAATTTTTTTTTGTATCAGATTTTTGGAAATGTAGTCTTTTTTCTAACATTAGTATAAATTATCGCAAACTTGTAAAAATTACATTGCGACAAGTTATCGAAATATTATAAGCGAAACAGTGAAGATTGGAAAAATGAAATTTCCAAGGTTTTTTGAAGAAAATCATAAAGTTCAGTGATCGAAGCGTTTTTTGATCGCGCGGCTGTCAGGTCGATTAAAAGAAGCATCTCGTTAGCGCTGTAACGAGGTGTCGACGATCCGATGGTAACGAAAGGCCAGTAGGTGAACAATGCGCAGATATAATACGATCGTCGAGATGAATCTCTCGAGCGCGAACAAAGAGTGCCACGGATTAAAACTAGAATTCTAAAGTGCTAAATAAATTTAGAAAATTCATTCCAAGCTTATTCGATTAAATCTTTATTTTTTCAAGTTAGATTTAATTGATTCGATTTAATTGATTTTAATTGTTTTAAATGACCTAAATAAAATTTAATCATATTAGCTATGTGTGAATTCTGATATACGAGAGATTTTTTATATTTATAAGGAGTGTACAGAGTATCTTAAATAACACTAGATAATCTTCATTGGAAAGATTTCTACGTTAAATTCTTTAAATCGCGCGCACAGAGAGATTTATCAATTTATGTTATATTATTTTTAAATAAATCAGCATAATAAGAGCTCTAAATAATTTTGGTACAATAGATCTCTCGGAGGCTGCGAAAATGACGCGGCGCGTGTAACATTACTGTGTAGATCTGTGATTTATATCCGCACGCAGCAGCAGTCGAGACTCAGCACCATTTGTGGTGTCAGCAGTCTACTTATTGTTAGAAGCAATAAGACGTGCCGTGAGAACGTGACGCGTTTCTCTATCGCGCGCAGATCGCCTTTGTACGACTACGCGTATTAATCAATATTAATACTCATTGTCAGTCCAAAACGAAATAATAATCAAGCGTGATCGTAAATCAGATTCTCCCTTTTTAAATCTCGAGATTGACTCCAGATCGGAGATGAAGCTAATAATTCAGACATATTTTTTTTTCAAAATAAAAAGATTAATTTATATCACTTATGTATTAATTAATATAAAATATTTCTTTTATATTAATAATTGATATATATATATATATATATATATATATATATATATAATATTTCTTTCAAAATTAAAAGATTAATTTATATTATTTATATATTAATTATAAAAAATTATTCAAAACTGAAGACGTAAATAAAAGAAAGAGAAGAATTAGTTATGCAAAATTAATTAGATTGTGGGTAAAAAAAAAAGTAATTGTGACACCCCATTGTCGAAATTCGAGCCATCGCCTTCGTTGCGCTACAATTCTCTGCTTCCTTTATATATCCACCTTTCTTAGATAGATAAATGTTCTTGCGAGCTGCCATAAGTTTTCACCAGTAGTCTTCGCACTTACGAAAAGCACCGGCGTCGTATAGCGCGGTAAGAGCATCTGTAAAATCGGTGGCCATCGTCGCTAAAAGCAGGAGCCGAATACATATAGGTCCGCGCGCAAATGCTTTGAACAATCGCGAAGGACTCTGGAGCTTTACTCGTTCGAACGCGATGCCGTTATTGTTATTTCCTTTATTATCCAGCTATTACGAAAATGGGATTTGTTACAGTAAGCAGAAAAAAGATTTGTTGCAGTGTCTCATCGAGGAGATATAAATTCTCACCGTGTGAGAGTGATTTTAAAGTAATAGAATAGCGATGGTAGGGCTAGAGAGAACGATTGACTCGAATTTCGATTATTATTCACAATCGAGTGTTAAAGAATCTTTTTAAGAAAAAAGGGAGAAGATTTTCTGTTTAATACATATACGTATATCATCTCATTATATCGATATAATTTTATATAAGATTTATCAGAGAATTCAATTAATATCTATACGATTTTGAAGTTTATTACGATACGATGGAGATCGCCATGTCGTTCTATAAAATCGTGTTCGCCAAGCAGATGATCTTGACGCGCCACGTCGCCAGGAATCATTCAGATGACTGCGCCTGATCCCAGCAGCCATTTATCCTATCCGTAGAGAAGCGCTTCGATCCGCGCTTATGCGAATCTCATTTTCTGCTATGGTCGCCGTAGCTCCTCCACCAGACGAGATAAGCCGTGTATTCGTGTGCTGGAACTTAAAGGATCCGGCTGCGTGTTCTCGGAAGAGGCGCGGGAGGCCGCGAGATAAGCCCCGATGTATTCTCAAGTTCGCGTTCGTCGTAATATTAATAACGCGTCCCGTCGCCGTGCTCTTCTGACATAAACTCCAATCGTTCCCATAATCGCGCGTATCGTGCTTCGCCGGGATAACGCGAGCGGACCTTATTGCCTTTCGATTAGTTTATCCCCTTTCCCTTCTCTTACCTCTCGTTTCCTCCGCTTCTCCTTTATAGCTCTCTTGTTTATTATTGCAAATAAGGGTGCTTTGTTTGCATGCAAAGTTGCATTGGTGGAGAAGAGATAAATTCGCAAAGATAATATTTATACATATTTTGAGCACGAGTAAGTTCTGTAAATTTACATTTGCATCTTACTTTGTCAACTTCTGATCCATGATAATTAAAGCTTTTGATTCTCCGAGATGAAGATTTTTCAAAATTTTCCATTTTAATTGGCTCGAAAGAAAGATCAGCGTCCTGAATAGTAGAATAAAAAATTTTTCCTCGTATCAACAACAACGACTAATCGGGCTTTTTTTTTACAAATTTCAAGATTTTAATATTCTTGATCTCCTGCGTCACGTAATTAAGATCAGAAAGCAAATAATCCTACGGATGGATCGAGACGGACGATATCTCTCGTATCGCGAGATCAATGATCGAGACACGTCCTCTTCGTCACCAATATAATCCCTTAAGATCCGCTAAACTAACCGATCGGGTTTCACGGCTTTTCAATATGTAATGGGGCGAACAAATTATATCGCCGCGTGTCTGGCACGCGGGGTGACGTCGAATGATGGATCGTTGAGATTTTCGATTTTAGTCATGGAAAGAAAATCCCCAAGGTCATTATGTCGCAGCAGCTTTTTCCTTTTAGCTACGCTTGAAAAATTATGGCTGAATCAGAAACATCCTTTCCGATTTTCAAGCGTAGATTGACGTGTTTCGAATAAAGCGCGTGGGTGAAGTCGGCTCGTAAAATTAAATCTTACGCTATGAATTCGCTAGTGTGGAATAAAAAGTTAGAGGAAGTAAAAAGTACAGAACTTTTATTGTTACAATGTAGAATTGCTTCGTATCGGATTGTTGTGAAAGTTTGTGCAAAGAGATGGCTTTTTCCCGCTATGCGAATTAAACTTTACTCGTGCATAAAAAAACGTAACATCAGCGTTTCATCGTATTTACATTGCGAGTGCAACGCAAGTCACAATGACAGATCTTTTTGAAAAAGAAAATCAAATCGATTACCATTATTACGCAAATAAGCATGTTTCGTGGTTTGATGTCCCTTCTATTCATCCAATTAAACGTCGAGCGAGGCACGGCTTCGGGACCACCACGAGGGAGGAAGATGCATAAAGGATGGAAGGAGCGGAGAGGGGTCAGAAAGCATAACGTCTGTATCAAGAAAAGATCAAAAAAAGGCAAAGAGAGAGAGAGAGAGAGGAGATGGAATAACTCGAGAGAGAAGAAAAAAGGGAAGAGGGTAAAAGCATTTGAAACCAGAATCTTCTACGGAGGACAAAAACAGAAGATATAAGTTTCAGGAAAGGGAGAATAAAAAAAAGGATAGCAGAGGAAAAAATCGTAGGACTCAAAAAGATAAAACATGAAAGGAGATCATCTGAAAGTTCACATCAGCACACAGATTGTTTTTCAAAATTTATAGATCTGCAATTTCGAAGTGCTTGATCTGCGGAACCTTCGTAATCCGCAGTTTTGGAAACGTAAGATTTAAATTGATTTTATTTTTGAGAATATTCCAGACTCTTGATCCTTGAGATTTAGATTTCTAAATGCCTAAATTTTTAATTGTTCTCATCCTTGATGACATGTGTTTCGAATGCTTGCGCGATCTGGCATCTCTAGATTTTTATATTTTATCTTTTTACGATTCTAATTGTATAAGATTCTCCCTCGAGAATTTTTCATCTCGATCCCCTCGCGCATAGGATGCTGACCGGCGAATCAGAAACAAAGAAAGACGAAGAAAGGAAGACAAAAACGTATCTGGTCCGGTGTCAGCCGCTGACGGATGGACCCATGAGTTTCCTCAAGGTCTCACGAATCCGCGATACCGTAGTCCCTTCGTTTCATTCGTTTCAACTCACAGCCAGCCGAGTGAACGCGGATCCATTATTTCTACATCATCAGATTCTTTCAAATTTCTATTGTTAACTGCCTGTAACTTCTATCATTCTTCCAAACAAATAGAAAGAAAAATTACATTAACTCTTTATCATGGCATTCCATTTTATATTAATAACGTTGAATGTGTTACTATCAAATTAATAAAAGAGCGCCGATTGTGAGTCTGAAATATTTATACTGCAAAATTTTTTGCAATTAACAGATGTAATTAAAGCAGTGATAATTTTTAAGCAAGTCGTTATTTCAGAAATCATAATATATAGTTCTGAAAAATTAGCTAAAATTTGTCTTTTATTAATTGATAAGTCTAAGGAAAGTTACTTGACAACTTGTGCGAGATCTTTCTTCCAAAAATAATATAAATTTATAGAACCATATATATATATATATATATATATATATATATATATATAATAAATTTTTCTTTTTTAATAAAAAGTATAAGAAATTAATACAACGTATAAAAAAAATATCATTGTGGATATTTTCTGTATATAATTTACAAATAGCTTATATTAAAATACAATATAAATTTTTTCATATTATATTTTAAATATAATGATATATAAGATTACTGAAATCTTTTTGGTCTTATCTGCTTGATTGCTTAATCTATTTAATCTTTTAATCTCATACTGTTTGATTGCATAGATAATGATTTCTATCAGCAAGGCCCCGCGTTTTATATCGTTAATCCTTGAAAATGGCCCTAAAGGAAAAAGACAAATTCCGAATCGGTAATACATCGTTCGAGCGGATTCTCTCAAAGATCTTTCTTTGAAGAACGAAAGTATCAACCGAAGCAGATCCACGCTCTTCTGGTTGTCTCACCAGATCGTGCTAGCAGTTCTACGGGCCCACTTGAGTAGTATAAGTCGTCTACCTTATCGACGCAAAGTTAGCGCGAACCGAACCTGCATGAGGCCCCGTAAGCTTGTTTTCCATTCTCGAGTCTATCTCCTTCACGTTGAAACCGGTTTTCTACAGAGATTTGAATTTCGCTGCAAAGAACAAATCCTCTTCCTTCTGGTTGCCTTTCTCCTCCAGCCGAGAAGCTGGACCTTATATATCGAATCATCAGAAATGCTCAACGATTCCTCGATTCATTAGATTTAAATTTGTGATTCGCACATATTCTTTGAATACCGAAATATTTATATTTCAATAATTATGAATCTTTAGATTGTATGCAGTGAGACTGAAATGCTGAGTTTTAAAATCTTAGAATTCTTTAACTAAACTTCAATAAATTTTTAAATTCATGAGAATCTATATTTCAGATTTCTAAACTGTTGAGAGAAAAATATATTACAAAATCTTAAAGTTTACAAAAAATTTTCTTTAAATACAATATGTAGGTGCTTCGTGTTGCTATTCTAATATTCTCTTTAAACTCTTTATGTATTTTCTAAAAATTTAAACTTAATTAATAATCAATATTATTTTAAATAATTTCAAATTAAACATTCAAATGTGCTGTCATATTCATCTTTATATTTATTAATTATATTATTCATCGAGAATTATAAAAATACAACTAATCTTCATCTCATTAAAAAAAAATCTGCTATTTATGTTAAATCTCTACTGTTCCCGCCAAATCTGTTCTCGTAACAAGATAACTTTGTTACAATATACTTGTCGATAGCGAACGCATTCGCATGGTGGGATCTCATAGTGGTCGTCGGCCCCAGCCAGGGTCTTCCTCCCTCCGCGTTACTACTTACGAAGCCTTCGCACCCCTTTCCTCTCTCCGCTCGCATCGTACAAAGTGAGGAGAAGCAGGCCCCAGCAGGTCCATTGCATTGAGAGGAGGGGAAGCTAGACTCGGGAGAAGATGAGGAACGAGTGAAGGAATAAGGGAAGAGGAGATAAAGCGAGAAAGCATTCTCTCGCAACGACGATGTAACCATTGTTTACGACATACACACGGGGTAAGCTACGCCGCGGTACAGCCATGCTAGATTCCTTTCGCGGCTGTATATCAAAATTATAAGGCAGAACGCGCCCGTTCGGGACATCCACTCGGGACATCCCCTCGAATATGCCATCCTGCGAATTTTCGTCCTTTACTCTTCTTTCTGTTTTCGTCGCTTCCAACGAAAAAGGGGGCAAGGATGCTCCGAGAATGCCACAGAGATCGAAAGCTTCGTTTGTCCTCTCTTTTTCGGTTGCCTGGCGAAACGAGAGCGCGAACCTTCTTCAGATTCATCTTTCTTCTTCACTTTGTACCTCTCTTCGATCCTGGCTACCTTGCGAGCAGCCATTCATCGGGTAGATAGGTCAGGTGACATGTATCGTGTGTCGCGTGTCGCGCTCATCGAGCGGCTCAATAGCTGCTTGTCAGTAGATGAATACTCGCCAAGCAACAAGTGACTTGAAGTAGTGGATGGATGCCTATACTTTAGAAATGTTTCGAATTTTCATTAGACTCGGTAATGTGTACGTGCACTTGGCGATTAAAAACAGCTGATTATAACGAGTTTAATTATGCATTCAAATTCTTTAATGCAAAATTCTTTATTTGATAATTGTCAGCTGATTATGCTAATGAAAAATTATTTCCACAAAATCTCGCTTATTCAATCTTTTAATATCCGAATAGTAAATCATTGCAGAATGCGTACAATTATTTTTCTCGCTATTCTTGCTTGAATTTTTGAAACTTGGTTATCTCTTTCGCGAATCGTTGAAACTATTCAAATTAATATACGTGTGTTAAATATTCAAACAACTCCTTGTTAAATTTTGCTTTCGGGTCCGGTTTCCGTTTTAAGGTCCACCGAGTAGATTAGCAAGACGCACAATAAACCGGAGTGAATCGCGGAGGTTTGCCTCACACGGAGCGGTCCAGTCGGAGAGACCAGCTTCCCCACCTTTCCTTTTACCCTCTTCTTCCCTCCAACTCCGCTCGACAGATATCCTGAATCTCGGCGTGCCCGTGTGGTGCCTTCCATCTAACTACCTGCGAACCAAGTAAGCCTCGCAGCTCTTACCTGCTGGAGTTACGGCAAAGACGCTTTAGAAGAAATAAGGCCCACAAGGTGGGTCCCAAGCAACAATGACGCCCAGTTGAACGCGACGGCTCGGCGCTCCTCGCGTGCCTGAAAGTACGCGATGCCTGATGTTTGACAAAGTTTGCCGATCATAGAAAATCGCGATAGTGTTTAGTGCAATGATCCGAATCGATCGTAGACTTTATCTATAGTGGATACGCGTCATCGCTCGCATCTGTGTTTTTCAAGGCCAAAAATTTCGTTTGCGACGTACTTTTGCAAAATTTTTCGAGATAGAAACAGTTTTCTTGATTTCTCAAGGAAAGAGAGAGAAATAATCTAGTATACAAACCCTCGGATCGAATACAACCGATATTCCATATAGTGCAGTGTTATGTTAAATTTGAGTGTTTTTCATATTTTGCTGGATAATTTTACTGGTGAAAAATGTGCGAGTGTGATGGCGAGTGCGCTGAGGACACGAAGACGCGGAAATTTCGAGATGTCCTGTGATATGTCTCATTAGGACCCCGCAAAAACGTTTGATTGAATCTAAAGAGAAATCTCAGCGGGAGAGGAAAATTCTCTAGACGAGATTAAGTTCCGAACGCCTGAAATGGCTACCCTCGGTCTCTCCAAAGTCTTCATATTGGACAAGTATTTCACGGAGCTGCAGAAGTTCTGGGAGACCGAGAAGAAGCTGCAAGGTACAAAGCTTCAAAGCTACGACAGTATCCTTCTGTTAATTCTAATGATCAAGAATGTTCTTCTTTCTTTCTTGTTAATCCTAAAAAAAATTTACTTGGATTTTTATAATTTATAGAATCTTTTATCAGAAATTTTTAATTTTAGAATTAGCAGAAATATGTGTTTTAATGTTTTATAATCTCTCATATGATTTATGTATTCCTAGATTCTCGGTTCCTTGGAACTTTCCATTCTTGAAGAAACTGTTATCTATTTTAAGTTTTATATCAGATTTTAGATACGTTCGAAGAAAGGCTGAATCCAAAATTAAAAAGCTTTTCTTCAGAAACGCAAACATGTTTTTACTCATTATTCTCTCTTTTTTTATAATATTTAAAAATTAAATTTTTACACATTGTGCAACGTTTGATTAATAGGTTTTTTTTTTAGAAGCGAAAATTTTGTAGACTGTATCTAAAGACTCGTTATATTTTAACGCAGGCAATAGGGTGCTCGAAATATTCGATATAACCCTGCCTTACTAAAAAAAATGAAGAATTGTGGTGGTCATTATAAAAGTTGCCTACGCTTTACAGTTAAAGTAATACAGTTTCTTTATATCTTCACGGCTGTTCCTTCTTGATTACCTCCCAGCATTCTTAACTGTACCCAAGAGGTTAAAATCTCTCGTAAAAAAATTTACGCGATCTCCGGAATCAGAAATTTACACTGTGTACATTAGGCGACTATAAACATTTATACTCATGTAACTTTTCTGCTCTACTGTATATATGTATTGTACTTTAAACTAATTAACTGCTGATTATTTCCGATTAGTAATGTTCAGGCACTTATCGCTTCCGAATTGAAAATTAAAATAAAGATTTGGACGAATTAAGATAAAAATTAAGATAGAAAGTATAAATAAAGATTTTACTTTTTAAATAATTGTACATCAACTTTAAGATGACAAAATTTTTAATTTGACTCTTCAATCAACATGTATTACATTTAATTTAAACATTGATTTAAGTTTCACTAAAATTCTTTAATACTTAATATTTATAGCATACAAATTTATCGTTGATTTGTAGTTGAAAATAAATTATTTTATTTTTTTAATATTTTTCTTATAATTTTACATATACACTATAATACATTCAAAGAATTATATATATATATATATATATATATATATATATAATTATACATGTATTTGATTTTTACTCGAGATATATTTTTTCAAATCCAAAACAGGTTTTCTTACAAATTCTCTTTATAAATGGTAAATGTCAGTAACGTCATTCGTGTGCAAATGCAAACGCTAGATTTTTAGACACTTTAAACAGCACTAAATGCGTCGGGAAAAGTTTAGAAGAAATGTGGAACGCGCTCTGAGATCGAGATAACTTTTTCACTCGCTTGTTTCCCAACTCGGAAGCGTCATTATTCTGCCGTCTAGGACAGCCTTACAGCTATTGTTTCATTGTAACGCGTCCTTCACGATTACGGGCTCCCCGAGTAATTAGGCGAAGGGAGCAGGGAGGCGAGATATAATTAAAATACCTTTCATTTCTTTGCCATCATTAACCGCGTCGCGCACGAAAAATTGCAAGAAATTGGCTATGCTGTAAGATGTTATTGTAATTAGGAAAGGCATGTGCAACATTCAAGAAATGAATTACAACGAATTAGAATAAGATAATCTATATATATTTCTCTATATATTTTAAATTTTTATTTTAATCATTGTAATATAGTGTTCTCTTATTCGCTTATTTGTGTGAGATTGATGTAAAAGAGAACAGAAAATATATAAAAATTTTAAATGATATTTTGATTTATAAACAAAAAATTAAATAAAAGTATGCGCGTTTCTTTACGCATCGTAAATTCGTTGTTTAACTATAAGTTTAAAAACTATTTTTTTTTTTTTTTTTTTTTTTTTTTTTTTTTAGGCTTAATATCTTAAGCCTTAAAGTTACAAGAACGTAAGTCAACCGGTTGCCAGAACCAATCCTTGATGATGTCAAGGTTGTACAGAGTAGCTGAAATTCTAGAAAAAGAGGCAAGAAAAGAGAAACGGAAAATTATTATGATTCTCAAGAAAAAAGGAAACTATTTTCTTGTTTTCCAAAGTAACTCTGAAGTAGCACAAGTCGTGACAATTAGATAATTATGTAAATCTCATAATCTTGAAATGCAAGCACCTTTTGTTACATAATAAGCAGAAAAAGGTCTTTTCTTTTCTATCGGGATTTATGCGAAGCAATGGCCTAAACTAGTGCATCCAGCTGCAACCGTTCTGCCCACGCGCTGCAGGCGCACGTGCATGTAAAAGATACAAAAGTAGACGATATATACATAGGTCACGCTGTGACGCGTACGTGAATACGCATTTATGATTAACTCAAAGAAATCAGAAGATGATACCAACGTGCTCTGTAGAGTAAGCCCGTAACGTCTAATGTCTCTAATATTTCCAGTTTTTATCACGCGAGATACAATACATTATACAAAATGTGCTACATATATATTAATTTCGCTCTAAAATAGCAAAATTTAAATAACAATTAATTGATCTATAATTAATAATAAACACGATATATAATATTCGATAGAACTCGTTCATGAATAGAGATGCGGACGCGATGTTATCCTATATGGGCCTTCTTGATTTGATAATGTTCAAGCTCGTTACGCTTATTGCCACTTCGTGGCATTACATTTCGCAAAGTTGCGCGGCAAATTGGTACCGTGGGAAATTATCATTTTATTAAGATCCAACATATAGATTCGACAACGGTTTATTTATCTCGTATATATCCTATCGTTTCTGTTCATCCCAATGGAAATATCATATACGAAATTTATAAGCTCTCTGCATTGTCTGGCAAGCTTTGTTTGCTTTCCAATTAGATGTACCATAAAGCAATGCATAGAAATTGCGATTTACTAAAATGATTCTTTTTGGTCCATCCAATTTATGCATCTCTATTAATTTAATAAAATATTTTTAATATATAAAGATATAAGAAGAAGAGAAAAAATAGAAAGGATATTTAACAAGTTATGCGTTATGGTGATTCTAAAATTGATCTAGTTAATTAAAATTTTGACAAAAAATTAACTCACTTGTCTTATAGGTCACAGAAAATGTACCGATTTAACTGATTTAACTATTCAATTCAATCTGTAATGATTTTATAATAATATCAGAGTTTAAAAGATATTTTTAACGCGTTACAAGAGACGAACTCTTTACATTCGTGCAGATTCGAAAATTCTATTAGCGGAATTAGCTCGGCGCGCGATATTGCGAATTTTCCGGAGAAAGACAGCTTGCTGACCACAAATTTGTAAATGGATCACGCGTTAGAATAAGCACCCCTCCTGTGCCTAATTACGAATTAAGTTTCGACATACGTGCGGGTGTCGCCATTAATTTCGCCACGATTTCCTAATCTGCGCGCGCAAGGAAGAAACGTAGAGTATCCGCCGCGATTAATTCACCTCTTTCGTTATCTGGCGATCTGTGTCAAAGCACAAGGGCGCACTTAAGGCAGGTACTCCGTTTTTTTCCTCTTCATCCTATCTCTGTTCTTTTACATTTTGAAAGAACAGAGATAGGATAAAGTGGAAAAATTCTCCTCCCCTTCTCTTTCACCAATTTCTTTCGAGTTGGCTGTTTTTGATGTTATGCATCGCATAATCTGCTTTTACTTCTAAATCGCTATAACTATAAATTATTGAGCTTTTTTATTCGATTTATCCATTAATTTTACCTAGTTTTATTAAACCGCTTTAAATTCATTAAATACATATTATATTGTTACGTAATTATGATATAAGAATATTCATTTTTCTGAAAGCTTTTAATTTTATATACAAATTCATCAATTATGGACGCAATTTATGCGAGTAATGGCAATTAAAATATTCATCTCATTTATGTGCCATACATAATTTAAACGCAAGATAACGCAAGTTTTTGCTAAAATTAGTTCAGTTCTTGAAACCTAAATACGTGAGAGACTCTGAGTTTTAAGGATCCATAGATATTCAAGGAACACGAGAAATTCCATTTATAGATTCAAGGAGAACTGCAAATCCGCAGAGTTAGAAAAAAAGAAAAATTAATATCCGAGAAAAAGGATACAGAGAGAGAGAGAGAGAGAGAGAGAGAGAGAGAGAGAAAGAGAAAAGGGAGGTCAACGTCGATATAAGTCGAAGAAACATTAGTCGAAAGAGTTACTATGAACGGAGTGTAGGCGTGCGGTGCCGTGAGAAGAATAAGACGAAAAAGAACCTGTTTTCTTCGAAGGAGAGCGTTCAGCTCCCAAAGGTACCTGAGCAGTTTAATTCCCGCGTAGTAGGACCTGTCCGCTATATTACAGGGTGCTTGAAAAGTAAGATTTTTGTTCTTCTCGTACTACCGTTTATTATCGTTTATTATGATTTACAAGACATATTTTACTTATTGTATACCGGTTAAATTTATTAGGATTATTTTAGAGAATAATCATCGACGCACAATAAAATATATGGATGTTAGCTTCTATTTCTATATCATTCATTATCGTATTTAATTTCTCGTTATTGTCATAAGTTATTTTCTTATGAAAAAAAAAAATAATAATAATAATAATAACTATTTCTTCAAATTGTCAATATAATACATATAAATGAATTTTCTTGAATTTATCATTGTTTATTATAATCAGTTATAGTGCACGTATAGTCCTTGCGGCGGTAATGTAGTTCCCTTTGAATCAATGCGTTTGCCTGGGTTCAACATCGGCGAGCATTATCATAATCCACAAAGACGCGGAATGTTTGAAATAATCCCGCATTGAATCGGCTCTCCAGCGAGAACTGGGCGTAAATAAAGCACCGCGCGCGTTAAACAACTTACTTCGCAATTCCAGAACCGGTTATGTAACTAATCCCGTATCCGGAAGTTAGTTGTATCGAGCAACGAGACCAGTTTCCCGATGCGAATCAAGCACCGGGTATCGTGTGTCGTCCGGTCGAATGAAGTTTAGCGGCTCTCCCCGAAAGGAAGAAAAAAGAAAACGAAGGGAAACACGTTCTGGAAGAACGCGACATTCCGAGGAAACACTTTCGATCGCACTTAGAATCGACCGAATGGAGAAGATGCTGATGAGATGCAAACCCGATTTCAGATCGCTGACATAATCTCAGCTAGTTAACTGACTCACTGATCTGTATTAAGTGTTTGTACATATAGGTAGTTTGTCTGTGCAAAGAAGTGAATAAATATGCTGTGTAATATTTGTGCGACACGATGGGGAGACGTTCGAGCAATTTTTCAACACTATTAATTGTCCGGAATAATCTCAAAGCGTCGACATTGTAGTTAATTTGAGAATTTAAATTTACTGCCGATAAAAAACAGAATTTAATAAAACTGTTTCAGAGAATCAACTTTGCTTTTCATAAATTTAAACTGGTTACAATTTTTTCGGAGAAAGAAAAAGAGATTCTTGAACAGCACATAAATTTATATTATAAATAAAAATAAATTATATAAACTATCAGATTGATTCATTTTAGATAATAATATATACAAATAGTGTAATATATTAGTATATTATAATAATAAATTAGTAACAAGAGCGGAATTAATAATGAAAATTATTGTGATTGTTATGAAGGCATGTTTAATACAATTGATATTACAATCTATTTTGTTTATGCATAGTACATTAATATATTTATGTAAAATACATTTCTAAATCCACATATTAATAAATAAATGCTAGATTTTCAGATTACATTGTAACTTCCATTATAGATTGAAAGATTGCTAAAAGAAGGACTAATTTACGACACTATAATTAATTTTATTACTTTATAAGACAGATGATTTAAAATTATATCAACCACATTCTCCCTCTTCGATTCGCAATATTTTCTTCCTCTAAAAAAAAGCAAGAATTAATTTAAATTATATAAAGTGTCTAATAAAACTTAGTATCTTGATATTAATTGAGTATAATGTTCAAAATTTCCTGTGAAATTCCTCAAAACAGGAAATACGACAGACTTTATTTAATTTAATTTTATAATTATTTTTAAATATTATTTCTAAAAATTGCGTACGTGTATGTGTGCGTCAGAGTTGCACTCGTTAAAATTTCCTTCGGAAAAGTCAACGTCAGATCCCCTGACGCGGGATCATATCAGTAAAGGAGTAACGCACACTAGTCGTTCGCATGATACGCGGCTACAATCGACCGCAACAGCGCTCAGCTTTCCCTCGGGTGACGGAGAGAAATTCATCTCTCCATCGAGAGCGCAGCTTCCTTCATTTCGACTTATCCGCTATTGTATCTTAGATTAACGGTACCCGAAGAGAGCTGTACGCGAGCGGCCACTCGAGAAACGCGACGGATATAAAGAGGATAATGAGAAGTGAACTCGAGAACACAGTCAAAGCATAATGAGAAAGAATGTATCACAAGTGGAGATCGATATACATACGTACATCCTTAATCACTGACTCTCGAAGAATTCTTTCCTTCCGTGATTATATTTCAACTTTAATATAATTACTTTAAAGATCTAATTATATCTAGAAAATGTCGAACAAATATGGCTAATTAAAATATTATTATGAATCAAGCGAGTAAAAATATCATTTTCAGCTGGATGCAAATTATTGAATTAAATTTTATCTCGTGCCGAATAATAAGATGCGAGGCATCATATCTCAAAGACGTTTGGTTCTCGCAGATGCTTCCTCGTCGAACGAGGCGGTGCACCTACAGCAGCGCCTACGGAGTCTCAGCACGGAATTGGTGACCCTGAGGAACCGGCTACACGTAAGTCAACCGGGGAGCGCGTCAGGTCCGGCGAACGTCACATCCGGGCCCCTGTCGAAGAGCTCGGAAAAGGGTGGCGCACCTCCCTCGCCGGCACCGGCAGTACCCCCGAGGACGACCCTACCACCCGCCAGCGGCGCTCCCGTATCCCACGGGATCGGTCATCCCGCGAGTCACACGCTGACAGCCTCCGCGATTGCTCATCCGCATGTCAATCACGCCAGCGCAAACGCGCTCAACCATAACTCGACCGCAACCAATAATTTAATATCTGGTTAGTGCACGGATATCTCTCTGCGTTCCCTGTACACTCTCGTGACTCTCCTAACTGGATATTTTATAGACTATAATCGCGGAATATATACCGTTACACGACATCTACGGTTATCTAACGTTACATAAGGGAGGTTTTTTTTTGCATGGTATCAATCTCTATTCATCTTCAACTTTCATTGATTAAAACAAAATTATTATGCTTCATTTTATCATGTTCCGTGAAGATAATTTCCCATCATTTTTTTAGACAAATGCAAATTTTGTGGATGCGTAAAAAGTAGAATAAATTCTTTTTTTTTTTCCTCTTGACGTGTTCAGATTTAGATCCCTTGAAGCGGCACAACGGAGTGCCCGACGACGGAATAGTATCATGCGTGACGGCGCTGGGATGCCTCCGATCGCCGCCGATCTCCAGCATCATCGCCGAGGTGAAGAACGCGAGGAGTAATCAGAGCCAGCACCGATGCCTCCCGAAAGCCATCGCTCCCTCGCCCGGCCCTGCCACCACCACGGCCTTCGACGACCTCATTCATTTACCCGGACCTCTCACAGAGGATGCGGTACTCAAGTGTCTTCAAGCACGATTCTGCGCCAAACAATACCATGTGAGAGAGATCAATGTTAAAATAGATAAAATGCCTAAGACAAGAGAAAATAAAAAACGGAAACTTAAAAATTCTAACGTTAAAACACGTATCTCTTTTGCATTAAAATATTAAAAAAAAAAAAAAAAATAGTTTTATGTATGTGTGAAATAAAAAATGATAAATTACATTTTTATAATATGGCGTTTTGTGAATTAAACACGATCATTTAATGTTAAATATATTATGCGAATACATGTACTATGAATGTCGATTGCGGAAGCCACAGCTTCCTAGATCTCGCGATCTTAAACTCTAAAAGATCCAAGGATTCCGGAGAACTAACGTTCGCGAATCTCGCGCGTGTATACACGCTCACGTACAAACATAATAAGTAATGTATCCGTGTATACGAACGTAACGCGGTTGTGCCGGAGCGGAATGCAAAGAGGCGGTCTCGAATCATATTCATAAGTACACGGAACGATATGCGAGTCGGTGTTGGTGTTGGTGGCCGCAATAACGCAAACACACCGGGGCCGATATGCCGTCATTAAGAATTCACCCTTCGTCTCTCGGCTGGTTCGTGTGCATGCCACCCTGCCGCGGGAAACCCACGCACAGGTGGCACGCACGCTCGCATTCCGATGATGCGATCGGCCGGGCCGGGCTTTACTTCTCATACATTTCCTATCGTGCCGTGTATGTAATCGACTAGGATTATTCCAGTTAACCGTGCATTTCCTCGGCAATGAATTTGGATTGATTGCTTTCCGAGAACCTTCAATTTCGATCTTTACAGTCTTCAATTAAACAATTAATTAAGACGATTACAGATAGGAAGAAAGCTTTAAAAATCCATTAATATAAATATATTTAAAAGGATTATATATGCAAGAAGACATAAATGCACTGATTGAATCAAATTTAGTGATAAATAAATTGCCTTTCCTCGGGCAATCTACTAATTACAGTTTTAATTAAAGTCTATATATATATATATAGTCAATTTTTTTTGTAAATAAATTTTACCACGATAACTTGTCCCATATGTCGTTCATCATGATAAAGCAATTTCTGGCAAGCTTTTTATACGAAACGTTCGATTTCTTCGAGACTGTTCTTCATTTAGAGGATCTGAGAAATTGAGAACCTCTCTCGTGAGAAGTTGAGAAACTCTTGATTTCTCCGTGATCCAGGTTCCTCGGGCGAGTGAAGACCTTTTTCCTTTTTTCTTCATCGATTATGGTCGATTGGATACCTCCTTTCGATCACAAGAAACGAGCTAATCATATACTTACGGAAACTCATAATGCAATCTATCAGACTTGAACTTCGATATTTGAATAGAATTTCAAAAAAATTATTGTGTTCGATCTTTCGTTCAATATTTCTAAGCTTAAATATTTAATTTATATAAATCACAAATTAATTCCCTAATTTTTTATCAACATAGACTGCAGAATAATTATGTACGATTACGATTATTCACAAAATAATGATCAAGTGCAAATGTAAATTTAATTTAATTTAATTAGATGAAATATTTCAACATTACAATATTATTCAAATTTCAATTCAAGCACACGTTATTTGAAAATTTTTCTAAGCTATACTCGTTGATTTATACTTGATTTCCGTGTATTAAACGACCGTTCGCATATGGAAATTTATGATCGAGATCACGATAGTTTTCTTCGCCGCTGATGACGCTCTCACCCATTATCGACGAGCACGCACGGGTGCGTGATCTGTTTACAGCTCGAATACGCAGATTCCGATCGCCTTCTTTTCGCCACCCATCCTACAAACTTCATCAAGAAACTAAATTCATCCTTTTTTCTCCGTTTCCACTAATTTTGACAAACTTGAAGCCGCTTTTATAAGACTCCTTTTATTCGTTTATTAAATTTTTTTTAATTCCAAAAACGTTAAATATAATTTAAGCTACAAAGATTAAGAAATTAATTATAATCTCTAGTAATGGTTCAAGAAAAAAAAAACGTTTACAAATGTTTAAATTTCTCACATACAATATTATATAAAAACTATAAACTTTAAGAATATCTTTCCTGCAATTAGGAATTACTTTCAAAGAAATTATTATTGATACGAGCAAAATAATTCAACATTCTAAGCAAAAACTCTTGCCAAATTAAAATTGAATATATTATATATTATATATATATATATATATATATACAACACATTAAAAACAATTTAACGATATTGTGTTAAAGAAATGTGATTTTTATCAGAAAGCAATCTTATTAAAAAAAATATATTGTTCTAGACAAATGTGGGTCCCATATTGGTTTGTGTGAATCCGTATACAGACGTGGGGAATCCGTTAACTTTAACGAGCACCAGGACAGTGCCATTAGCGCCTCAACTGAACAAGGTTGTCCAGGAAGCCGTGAGGCAGCAATCGGAGACCGGATATCCTCAGGCGATTATCCTTTCCGGTAAGTCTCCTAACGGATTCATTCCCTTTCTTTTCGCCCATTCAACAATGAGATCTCCGGAATTTCCTCCTACAGGAACAAGCGGTTCCGGAAAAACGTACGCTTCAATGCTGTTACTTAGGCAACTCTTCGACGTCGCCGGCGGCGGACCGGAAACGGACGCTTTCAAACATCTAGCGGCAGCCTTCACGGTCCTCAGATCCTTGGGCTCAGCGAAAACCGCCACAAACTCGGAGAGCTCGAGGATAGTAAGTGCTTCGCTTCAAAATGCATAAGATAGAAGAAGATAGCGGGAAAAGGAAGGAAGAAGGAGAAGGGTAGCTTGTGAAAAGAGAGATTATATAAAATCGGTAACAATATATTAAAATTAGAAATAATATGAATAATAACGAGCAACAGTATACGATAGTATACGAAAAGCAGTGATATTATATAATAATAATAATAATAATAATAATAATAATAATAATAATAATAACAATGCGATATTTTATATTATTAATTAATAAAAATGATTCTTTTACTGTATATTCAGGGTCATTTCATCGAGGTTCAGGTAACGGATGGTGCTTTATACAGGACAAAAATTCATTGTTATTTCTTAGACCAGACGAGAGTAATCAGACCATTGCCAGATGAGAAAAACTACCATATATTTTATCAGATGTTGGCCGGATTGTCCCACGACGAGCGAGGTAACAACACAATTAATTATAACAAATACTAGTACTCTCTAATAATGTAATATACGTAATATTCTATTAAATTAATTTATTAGAACAAAGAAATAATTACCTTGACAACTTTTGTAGTTAAATTAAATCTGGAGGGATATAATCTCAAAAACTTGAGATACCTCCAGCACGGTGACACGCGGCAGGACGAAGCCGAGGATGCCGTTCGATTTCAAGCGTGGAAAGCCTGTTTAGGTACGTGTCAGTTATACGAAAGAAATCGCCTAAAATTCGACTTTGATTAAATTTAATAAAATATTTTTTTCCGAGGCAATTAAATGAAACGATAATTTATTTATTTCTATTTAATTAAATTGTTTTTTTTTTTTTTTTTTTTTTTTTTTGCAAAAACACACTAGATTAATTTTTATTAAAATTGATCCTTTATTTAGGCGTTTTGGGCATTCCGTTTTTGGATGTCGTGAGAGTATTAGCAGCGGTGCTCATACTCGGAAACGTCGGTTTCACAGACGGTCCTGGTGTGGAGGTAGGAGTGATTGGCGACAATGAGTTGTCCTCTGTGGCAGCACTCTTGGGGGTTCCTCCGCCAGCTTTGTTGCGAGGACTCACCTCGAGGACTCACAACGCGCGCGGTCAGCTCGTTAAATCCGTCTGTGACGCTAATATGGTACCGTTATAGAACCTTGCTGATGAGATGAGACAGTGATGAGCAAGTTTATCCCACCTTATCACGCGTATAGGGATCAAATGATTCTCTTTTGATCCTTTAGGATCTCTAAAATATCGCAAACTTTATCCTACATGATGCTAAATATTTGAATTTTTTATATATTTGCGAGTAAATGATTTTTCCGCGTAGATTATTGATTCTTTCCTTTTTCAGATTACATTCTACATCTTTGAATCATTCGACTATCGTATTTTAATTTTTAAAAAATTTAGATCACTAAATTTTTATATGTTAACTTTTTCATAAATACTTTATCCTATAATCTTTTCAGTCATAAAATAAAACGGCGAGATTGTTACATTCTTAGATTCTTCTATTTTTACAATTTTATTTCAGGATATTTAATTTTTCCAATTTAATATCTTATTCGTGAAAAGTTTGAAAATGGCTTGGAGTTGAATTTTAATTTCTATTTTCTGTATTATTTAGCGAGGGATGATCGAAACACAAATGAGTTACAAGTTTTCTCCGAATCGCAAATATGCTTTGAATTACAAATCACAATAAGGCCAAATGAGTTATTAAAAAGTTGCTCGGCACTGTGATTAAGTGTTATTATGTAACATCGAAAACATGTTCAACGCACGATGTTTGTTTACACAGTCCAACATGACCAGGGATTCGCTAGCAAAGGCTCTTTATTGCCGCACCGTAGCCACAATCGTGAGACGAGCCAACAGTTTGAAGAGACTCGGCTCAACTCTCGGCACCCTCTCATCCGATTCCAACGAATCCGTTCATAATCAAGCGGAGATCACTAGCCAACATGCTTCTACAGTCGGCAGTTCGGCAGGTCTTTATCAAAACAATTATTTTAAAATATTTCCATATTACTTCAATTGTGTAATTCGATAGTTCGCAAGTAATAGTTTGTTACATAATTTGATAATTATTGGTAAATATTAATTTTCTAATAAAAAAATTTCTTTAAAAAAAATACATTTTCTTCGACACTCATATATCGCTTCCAAGAATTATGGCATAAATTTCCTACTTTTTAATGTGATGAATAAGGTAAAGGATGAGAATTTTTCAGGAGGAACAGGATCGAGAAGCATGACCGCCCTGAATAACGCCGTGCGACATGCCACGGACGGTTTCATCGGTATCCTGGACATGTTCGGGTTCGAGGATCCTAAGCCGAGCCAGCTGGAGCATCTCTGCATCAATCTCTGCGCGGAGACGATGCAGCACTTCTACAATACTCACATATTTAAAAGCTCCATCGAGAGCTGTCGCGACGAAGGCATCCGATGTGACGTCGAAGTTGACTACGTTGACAACGTGCCATGTATTGATCTCATTTCCTCTCTGGTAAGTTTCTTCTCTCTTTGTATCGAATACGAAAATCGTTGCTCGTATAACACTTTTTCATTCTCGATAAAATAAATTAAAAACAATTATTTTTCCTTCAATGTAATTTTTCGATATTATATAGTTACATGAGAGAACGTTGTGTTGATAAAATAAAGATTTTAAATTTTCTAAACTCTCGGAATGTATTAATAACTTGAAATAGTATTCTCCTTTTAATTTTGCTCCTAAATTCTTACATTATTTATTAAAGATACGATTGCTTTAGATGTTAATACATCTGTTTATTTTGATTTTACAGCGTACCGGATTGCTAAGCATGTTGGATGTAGAAGGTTCAATACACGGGACCGCAGAAAGTTACGTTGCCAAAGCAAAGGTGCAGCACAAGCAAAATCCTCGGTTATTCGAACCAAGGACCGTCGATTGTAGGTCCTTCGGTATTCAGCATTTTGCAGGAAGAGTCATTTACGACGCTTCGGACTTTCTCGGTACGTAAGATTTCTCTCATTATATTTCATGATAATGAAAAAAGAATATTTATGACTTAATGAATTAATACTTGACAATGTAATGAGAATATATATATATATATATATAATAAAATATTATGCAATTTATATTACATATATATAATATAATAACAATATAATATATAATATAATATAATAATAATAATAATAATATTAATATATATAAAAATTAAATCGCGAGTAAATACAAAATGTTGCAATTATTAAATTCAAACATTTCATCTTTGAAGATACAAATAAGGATGTTGTCCCTGATGATTTGGTGGCGGTGTTCTACAAACACACTTGCAGTTTCGGCTTTGCCACGCATCTCTTTGGTAGCGAGCTGAAAGCATTATACGCAAGCGACACTGTACCAAGGGGCGTCAGTTTCCGTATATCGCCAACTTCTCACACCGATCTGTAAGTAATTAACTACGTAACATCAATTAACGTGTTCCATAATATTCTCAATAAATAATTATTGTTTGCTAAGAAAACTATTTTATTCATTATTGAATCGTTTCTTTTTTCCTCCGCAAAAATTATCGCTATATTTGCTGAAATATTTTTATCACAATAATTAATTCGGAATGCGTACACAATTAATTGTAACATTGTAACAATTATTGATTTCCCCGATGATGAATTGTCCGTGAAACTTAATTAAAACGAAGCGCGCGGGAAGAAAGTTAAAGCTTCTCTTTACAGTTTGAACGGGGACGAGCCAATATCGACGTTGACGCAGGACTTTCATACGAGATTAGATAATCTCCTGAGGACTCTGGTTCACGCTAGACCGCACTTCGTCAGATGCATTCGAAGCAATAGCACCGAGACTCCGATGCACCTCGACAGGGGAGTCACGATGCGTCAGATACGCTCGTTACAGGTACTGGAAACGGTGAACCTTATGGCAGGAGGTAAGATGTCAGAATATAATTTTAACTTAATTATATAAAGGATCTAAATTTTTATAAAAATATATCTGTCAATAATCGTTGATTTTAAATTATTTCAAGTTGTTAGAAAAAAAAAAAATACATATATATGATAATCATAAAGAAACGCGTACAAGATATAGCGTCATTTAATTACGATAGTCCTGGAGAGAGAGATAATATTTATATAATTTTTATTTATTAACTCGCGTGCAGGATATCCGCACAGAATGCGATTCAAAGCCTTCAACGCGAGATATAGGCTCATCGCGCCCTTCAAGCAACTGCGTCGCGCCGAGGAGCAGGCTGTCGAAGACACGAAATTGATTTTGCAAAACGCGCAGCAGCTGAAAAGTAAATTCGGTGCCAGCACTAGCTGGGCTCTTGGCAAGAGGCATATTTTTCTCAGCGAAGGTATCAGACAACAGCTCGAAAACCTGCGGGCGGAAACGCGGAAGAGAGCTGCGACAGTAATACAGGTAGATATATTTCTTTTTTAATAATTTCTTTTTTTTTTTTTTTTTTTTTGCGTAATAGTATAAACCATTCTTATTTTATATGAGAAAGTGAAATTTTATTTTATTTGAAAAAATTAGTTGAGAAATCATCGCAGTGTTTTTGCATTTAAAAGAAGAAAAAATAAGAAACGAACAATTTCTCGATTTGTTTTTATGTTATTATCAGTCTACATGGAGGGGATGGCGAGTACGAAAGAGATGGCCTTTAAGAAGGACAACTCTAGGCGTAACATCCGGAATCGGGCAGAAAAAGCCGCAGCAACCACCCACGGGAACTAATACCGGAACCGTTCAGAGGAACGTCACTGCTGGAGCAGGAACTGGAACTGGCACTCGTCCAAGACCGCAGCCAATCGCTGGTACACCTCCACCCGATCCTTCGGAGAAATGCGCCGATCAGAAGATGATCCAACAGACTTGTACACTTTTCGGACTAGATCTGGTGAGTTTCTGAGTATACTATCCCCTATACAGTTCAAAAAGATCGGACTAGATCTGGTGAGCTTCTGAGTATACTATCCCCTCATACAGTTCAAAAAGATAATAAAAAATATAAGAGAAGTAATCGATATAAAATTATGTTTATATTTATATATAAAAAATATATAAATATATAGATCTTCGTTTTTCCTTTCTCTTATATTTTTTGATGTAATAATTTTATAAAAAATATCAAAATATTATAATATGTTTTAATAATGTATTTAATACTTTAATATTTTTAGTAGAATAACAAATTTTATCGCAAAATTCTGCAAAGAAAATCTTATTAATTAAATCCCTTTTATGTGTTTTCATACAGGAGCGACCGCCACCTGTTCCGCCTAGCAGGTCTTACACTGTGACCGGGAACACAAAACTTGGTTATCCGCAAACCAGGATTATGAAAATGCCCTTCCCAGGTAAGAAGTATTATTTAGAATAATATATTTTACGTATATAATAATGTTAAGTATGAAACAAAAAATCCTAAATATATGTGTTTAATTCTAATTAAATGTTTAAATTTTTATTTTTCTATATCATATATAAATTATAGAATTTTTTATTAAAAATTATGTAATAACTTTTTTTTTTAATGAATTTGTTTTATATGTTATTGAAAAATAATCCTTAATAATTAATAATTAGATATAATTATTTAATGGTTTAATACATATATTTTAGAAAAGGATGAAGGCGAGGTGGTTCTATTGAAGGGAGAGACAGTTTTAGTCGTAGGTGCATCGCCGAGACGAGGCCATCTTCTCGTAGAACACAATAACGCTACGTTACATGTGCCGTATCAATTTATGGAACTAAAACCTTGCAATATTAATGTTTAATGATGTTTATGGATCTATTTATTCAGTCTCACTTTGATAAGAAGAAACTGCATTATTGCCTTCTTCGATTCAATTCTAAAAAAAAATTACACTTGTCTAAATCCCTCCATAAAAAGCTTGTACAAAGATTACCACAAATGTGAAACAAGAAATAGAAATCTAAATAATAGTATTATTT
Organism: Polyergus mexicanus; assembly: GCF_030449975.1. Taxonomy (NCBI): domain Eukaryota; kingdom Metazoa; phylum Arthropoda; class Insecta; order Hymenoptera; family Formicidae; genus Polyergus; species Polyergus mexicanus. The sequence goes on from NW_027223323.1 coordinate 7,649,740, forward strand.
TTATATTTTTAATATATAGGTATAAAGAATCTTTTTATATATATTATATTTTTATTTTATATTATTTCTACAAATTTATTAACCCTCTATGGATTCAGATGAATTCGAAGCAACATTTATCTTACAAAGTTATTAAGCATATTCATTTATGTGTGTGTACATATATTAACTAAATAAATAAAAATTTGCAACAAAAAAACTATATATATATATATATATATATATATAGTTTTTCTCGTTAATTTATTTTCCGCAAATAAAACATAATAATTATTCTTTTTTAAAAGAAAAATAAGTTAGACCATTGAGGGTTGATAAAATAATAAAATTGTCGAGCTCTTTGTCGAGCATCTTATGGGAACATTATATTCTTTTCGCGCGAAGTCACTTGGTCTCGATCATCTCTGTCGTCTGTCAATTAATTGCCATAAGATCGTCTCGGAAAGCGCGCCGGCAAAAGTTAGGGTAGGGTGATTAGTATTAAGAGAGCGCCGGCGGCGTCACTCGCGGTTAAGTCAGCTCTAAAGGACAGTGAACTTCGTCCTCTAATTAATTACACCTCCCGTTAAACGAGCTTAACGCGGAAGTCATCGCAGCCGTGCTTATCGCTCATTTCAGACACGGCATACTGATTTACGTTAAGCTATATTCGTCTTCCATAAGATAAGAGATTCTCGTGAAAAAGTCTGGTATACTGACAAGAAGAGTGTGAGCCAAAAAACATAATAAGTTAAAATTAAACGTAAAAATATGAAATAAATGCGTATGAAATTGAGGATGGGTTAAATTGAATGATAAATTGATACTATTAATAAACCGTATCTTTTTTATGCTAATTAAAAATCAAAATTCAATTCTCTCAACAGATTGAATAATTTGAACAATATCACAAGTTATTGATACATGTATTTATTTCATATTTTATATTAATCAGATATATTTAATTTCGTTTGCATTTTATTAAAAGTCGTTTTATCTCAGAATATATTATGTAAAAAAAATTATGGTTCACGCGCGCATGCGCATATTCTTATTAGGTATTTAACAGACTTGCATTTTTGAACACTTGAAAAGCAGGTTACGGATTACATATGTAATTTACATACATGTAATAGATAGAATATACACGCGAACGGTACATAGGACAAATTAGATTCTATATTATAATACTACTTACCAACAGTATTCGCTTGTCTATTCTGAATTCTTAGTGCCAATTAGAGAACACTGCCACAATAATATATCTATACTATAAGATTTATGCTAGTTTACGAATAATGACATTCACGGTACTGTGAGAATCCTAGTACTATCGCCGTAGAAAGATTCATTTTTTTGTAGATATCCAATAAACTCGTTCGCTCCGAAAGCTCGTCGATTCTAAAAAAAATTTTGTAGGAATCGCAAGAATAAATCAGAAACTCACGTTAAATATCTTAATCTCTTTTGAGAGGTGCGCGAAAGTGTATATACGTAAAGTATTAATCGTGTCGAGTGTGGTTTCAAGTATCAGAGCGACATATATATCGCATATATGTATACATATATATGAATAATTGTATGCGAAGATTATATAAAGATCAAGTATACGGCACCTTTTTGAAAAAAAAAAAAGGGCAATTGTAGTAGCTGTTATTTTTTTCCCCAATTTTGTCGTAATATTATCTTGCCGATTCAAATATTGAAATAGAAATATTTCCACTTCAATATTTTTCATTTTTCCGTATCTCTGTTTTTGACACATTTCATCTATGATAGGATAAAATTTTAGTTTTAACTAGCACACGATTTCTCGACACAGTAAGAATACGTGTTCAATAAAATTTAAAGATTTAAATATTTTAGATTTCAGAAGAGAGTAAAAGTTCTATATAAAAAGATTTCTCTATTTAATGACTTTATATGTTTTCTAAATAATAGCAAAGAGAAAAAAAAATATATATATATATGTAAAGATATGTATGTAAGAACATATATGTGAAATACATACATATATTTTTTAGAAAATATATACATTTCCAAGCTTGTGCAAACATCTATTAAGGAAAATTGTATTTCGTAGCGTTTACGTAGCGTAAAAGAGTCGAATACCTAGAAAAGTAGGAATCCAAGAAACCGGAAATACCGGGATCTTGCGTGTGTTTCGAGCTTACCTGCATGGTCGGAATGTACTGGCTTTGATGCGCAACTCTAAACACATACCACGGAATTCATCTCACGAACCGAGAGAGCTTTATTGCGGGGAGATAGGGAAGAGGAGAGAGTTGCGTTTCCCTTCCGCGAACAGCGTTCTTACGTAAACAGATCTTTAAGCCGCTCTCCCACGGCGGCGTCGGCGCCAACGTTGACATGTACTACGCATTTACAGAAACCGGTAAGATCTCAGCTTGCGCGACGCTCGTACGCGCGCATATCCACAATAACATTCGTTAGAATTTTAGAATAAGCAGAAAAAAGGATGATTTGTATAACAAAAATATAAAATTATTTAAATATAAAATAATTATATAAAATTATTTAAATATATGAAATGTATCTTTTGTAAATAATAATTTAAAACTAATATACCATATATATTATATATAATTTATATATACATATACGTATAATTTTATATATTATTATAATAATTTATATATACATATATGTATAATTATTATATTTTATATATATAAAATTATGATTTTTAGAAGAGAAATTATTTCCTACGTGCTCTAAAAATTAAATACGTAAAGATAAAATCTTTTTTTAGTACCAAAATTTTTTTTTATACCATATATATTATATATAATTTATATATACATATACGTATAATTTTATATATTATTATAATAATTTATATATACATATATGTATAATTATTATATTTTATATATATAAAATTATGATTTTTAGAAGAGTATTTCCTACGTGCTCTAAAAATTAAATACGTAAAGATAAAATTTTTTTTAGTATCAATGGCACATTCGAATATCCAATGCCCCTCTCTCTCTCTCTCTCTCTCTCTCTCTGTCTCAGTTTTATTACCATGTATCCTTCAAGGCTAAATTGATATTGTCAAGACTTTCTTTCAAACAATACAAACGGAATGCGTTGTGTTCTGGGTGAAAGACGGGAATCTCGTAAAGAGCGAGAAGAGCAAAGTCTAGAAGATGAGAAACGAGATTGTGTATTCTATATGTTCGGGTGTTCTAAGCGTGGAACACGTACGACGCTCTGATACGTGTTGCCCTGCTCTGCGAAAGCTACGGAGATAACGATATTGAATCGCAATGCTTCGGACGTCGTCGTTCGACCGTCGCGATTCCCTCGAATGCGTCCGACTGACCCGCTTCCAGCATCTCGCCGAGGGAATCCCGAGAAATCCTAGCAGACGGAGGACCGCTGCGATCGACTGTGACACCTTAGGCGTATACCGTCGATCGTAGAACGAGAAATCAATCGAAGGGATACAGGGGTTTAAATTGAGAAAACATTTATCATGCACTTTCTCGTTTATCTCTCCCTCCTTCGATTCGTTTCGTTAAAATCGCGTTAATCTATGGAATGCGAATCGGATCAAGATTTATTTTAATTTAATTTTTCGTTTCTATTAAGATCAGTCCAAAATAATAAATTTTTTTTTATAATTTTTTATCTTTTTTTTTTTTTTTTTTTTTTTTTCAAGTATTTTGTGTCATTATATGTGCGCTCTTGTATCATGATATTGTACGCGCGCGTTTTCTCCCGCGTGACAAGAATAAGAGAAGGGATTCTTTTTACTTTCGATATAATTCAAATGTACTTCGCGTGTCTTACATACGTTTCGACAGTCGCGCTTTATTCCGCCAGTTGCAACTATTACGCAACTGTAACGGACAGCTTAAGCTGTGCAACGAGCGCGCGGCAGCGGCGGGTACATCGTCTTTCGCCTTTAATAACCAATCCGCACCAAGCCGTCGGAGCTTTCGAACCTGCCACAAAAGCTCGGTTGTTCCGTAGAATGTTCAGGAAGACGTAAGAACGACTATACGCGGATCGATAAGCGTTCGCGAGATATCCCCGCGAGATTCTCCGCCAATCAAAAACGACGATGCATAATATGACGAATATTAAATTTTTCACCCTGCCCCCTTTGCCTCTCCATCTTATCCCCACCCTCTCGCACTTACTCCTCCTCGTCTCTTATACATCTTCGCCGTTGCTTTTCGCTTGAAATACTTTTTTCAGCATATTTCCGGAGAATATCGGCGAAAGTTATTCGAGCTTTTGCCTTGGTGAATGTCAATTCGTTCATAAGTGTTCATTTTGCGAACAAATTATAAACTTTTAATATTTTTTAAAATTTTTTATTCTTTTTATATATATAATATATATAGCTATATAAATTATATATATATATATAATATTTTTTAATTGATATATTATATCCATAAATTATATTATATATCTTATAATACCTGTTAAAACCTAAAAATAAGAAAAGTGAAAATTAAATTATTATCTTCATCAATTAAAAAAAAAAAAAAAAAAAAAAATAGTAAAGAAAGTGTCAAGAAGCTATTAACAGAATAATTACCCCATTAAAGAAATTAATTATTTAATTTTTTATAGATGTATATAATTGTTTCTTTATATAAAATTTCCGTAAATTACTAGAATTAAAGAATCTAATGTATGCATTACCTAATTTAATGTATTCATTACCTGAGCTATAAGTAGCGCAGTCGTATACGTATATTTATATAAAAGCCAGACCTAAAAGTATTAATATTTCGCGCGGCAAACAGCTGCGGCGAACGCAACGAATGCATCGAAATACGGATGCGTCCTGCAAGGTGATTGCATCGGGAACGATAAACGGTCGATTGAAATGCAAATAGTGGCGGTCGACGTTATTTCGGTCCCGGCGGCGTTAACCTCGGCGAGATGCGCTTGTGTCAAATTCCAGACCGCGTCCTTTTCCCTGGGTGTCGCCGCGGCACGCAAATAGGCAACGTCGTTGCAAAAGTGCCGGCTATCAAGCCGCAACCAACACATTAACGTCATAGTGCAGTGTCGCGCTTGGATAAGCCGTAATTTCAATTAATGTCAAAGCGGAGCGCACGCGACGCTATTTTGCGCCTGCGACCGCACGATCTGCAGAACGAGGATTAATATGACGAGGAAGATTAAAAATCTCACCTCGAAAAGAGTGCTGAAAAGAGGGAAACGTCGAGGAAGAAAAATTCAACGGAAAGCGCACTTAGCACGTTTCCTCTCGCCGAATATTATTCGTATGAATTGAAAAATATTGAGCTATTCATAGACATTATGGAATATTCATAATTGTCAACACGCGACGTAAACTTGTCACTTTGAGCGTTAAAATATTCAGGCAATCATGTTTCAAATAATATCTCTCCAGTAAAATAAATTATACGTAAAGTTGAAACTGAAAAGCAATATTTTATTATTTACTATCTGTTGAAGCTTAATTAATAAAAATGGTTTAATATTTGATGTAAAATAATCAAATTTTTTATAAAATTTTCATAAAAAAAAGTATCAATACAGAAATATCAGTTAATGTCTTTCTGCCCAATATTTGTATTTTTATTTTCGAATTTTGCGTCGAATCAATATCTGCAAATACGCGAATAAAGCTTCGTAACACAAAGCACGATGCCGATATCGTAACCCTCATAACGCCAACATGATAAAGCTATTGCACACAAACTCAAACGATATTGACGAATATGCGATCTCCGACCAATTTTATCCGCTCCGATTTTTTTTTTTTTTTTTTTTTCAAGCGTATAATCGGCTAGGCACAATGATAAGTCACACTATTCCATGATGCGTGTGACGGTGACAGACCGACAAATAATGTCAGGTACATCCGACAATGTCTGTTGTTGGTCAACAATTGTAGAAAACGCTTTTGCAAAATCCTTTTCAAATTCGCGTTTAATTTTCCTCTATATGAACAATATTTGTATTTATTTTACAAGCTTTTGGTTTTAATCTTATAATAAGTAATTTAAAAATTATATGAAAAATTATATAAATATTATCGTTTAAATGCTAAAATAATTATTAATTATAAATATTTTATTATATAAATATATTTTAGAAATATTTTAAAATATGTAGAATAATTTAGATGCGTCACACATTTTATATAATGATATAAACTGATATATAAATCATTGCCGCAAAGATAAGCGAGCAATTAATTTTGCAAATAATAGGTCATAAATTAATAAAATAATAAATTATTCACACCCTATAGTTAATTATAATCGCACGCTCACTAATCACGAGAATATTATAGAACGATTGCGCGGCACTTTACTTGACGCTTTTAACGTTAATTGTACACGAATTCGATTTTACATTGCAACGCGAAAATCACGAAACTAAAAAATTTCGCGTACATATTCGCACAATATTCGTCAAAAATGATTTAAATGTATATTTTATTCTTTTAGTAAAAAAAAAAGCGAGAGATAATATAACAATACATAAAGCACTTCTCGTCGCGCGCGAATAACAACAAAAATATCATAAACAGTAGCGTGTTTACGTCACAAAAATTCCAAGGCCTCTGTCGCGCTTGTGTTTACGTACGATGGCCTTCTTATTATTCGCACTGCGACACCCAAACGAGTAGGAACCGCTCCGTGTGTTATCTCTCGTGCCAAGTATTAAAAGATATCGAACGCGATCATCCCTTATGAATATTGTACGAGCGTGTCCTCGCGAGTTTTCGCGAGAGCCGAGCTCTCTATTTCGTGCTCAAGTGTAGTTTTCGCGTTACTTCGTCGTAATATAAACTAAAGTGAACATCTCGTACGACTAATGTAATACTGTGTAAAGTGTCACATCGTCATATCCAAGTCTTTAGTACGCCCGTTATGGTAATTAGCCGTGTTTTCGCGAGTGAGTGCCCCGGAGGAGCAGCAAAGAACGGATAAGAGAGGAAACGAGACAAGGCGCAACGGCGGAACGACAAAAAAATGTTAGTGATTTATAATTTTATTTTTATATTAAATTATTATTGTGATATTTAATTATATTAAATTATTTTTATCACGCGGATTATCCTAAATTTTACGCGGGTTCGAGAGATTCGAGACGGAGAATAATCGTACGATGTTATATGCTTTCGTTGTCCGATTTTCGATTAGCGATCGATGTAGCGGTAGATACAATTTAGAAGAAATTTTTCCCACCTTCTCTTTCTTTCGCGTTTCGATACATAATTTATACCGACTGCACGATTGGAGTTCCAAAGAAATTCAAAAGAATCGCGCACAGCTTCGTGACTGGAAACGACAAAAGTAGATTTTCACAGAGCAGAGGAACAAAAAGTTTCGAGACTTTGTCATTTTTATCGGCAGTCCCAATATCCACGTCTCGCGATTGCCTCGCGAAACTTTTCCGATCTGTCTTCCGGCTGGAGGATCTCCTCCATTTCGCTCGCGGGGCTTACCGCACGTAAATCACACGCTGCGTTCTAAACGCTTCTTATACAGAATGCGTTAAAATTGATGATCCCAACATCGAACACGCGTGTACAATATAGCAGTCGTCGAGATAAATAAAAAAATTAGCAGGACAAAATTATCAGGCAAAATATTTTCTTATTGATCGTACGTGAATTCAAAAAATCTTCATCGATAAAAATAATGTAATATAGCAATTTTCTAGGTCTAGTTAATCGTATAGTAGGAATTTATAATTGTTGATGTGTATAGATTCTCGTTTAATAAAATCTTTTTACTTTCGATAAATATTATACGCATTCAAAGTTTACACTATCAATTTTTTAATGCACTCTGTAAATAAATTTTGCACGGGATGAATATCTCTCGAATTTGTTGACCTTTTAGGATAGTTAAAAACGTTAAATCCTGCGCTTATAAATATCATACGTATCCCACATTGGCTTTCACAGTAAGATGAATATTATCATTTTTATTCCTATATTGATTTCTGTTATATATGCATATATACCTACCTCTGAAAGCTTCTCAAAATTTCTTGATTTTCTTCTTCATCTCACGAATATATTAATAATAAGATATTCACTTCTTTAAACTGTTCAATCTGTGTTTAAAATTTAATTTAAAAATTAACTTATATATATACAATATTAGAATTGTATATATATATATATATATATATATATATACAATTCTAATATTTTTATATTAATTAATTTTCGAACTTTAACGCGTTGTTAAATTATTAATAAATCCTGTAAAATTCTCATATATAATAATAATTATTATTATTAAAATTATTATAATTACTATAATTATTATTTAGAAAAAAAGAATATATATTTTTTTAGAAATGAAAATTACAATTCAGGCATATATATACTTGATTTGATCAACTCGACGTTTTACTGTAACAACTACTGGTCTATCTCAATTCTATTTAAAACGTCTTTTATTATTTATTCGTTTGTTATTTTTATAAATAATAATCGTAATAAATGTCAATAATAATAATAATAATAATAATAATAATTAAGTAATTTTATAAAATAGAACAAAGAATAACGATTCATTCGTTGTTCTAACCGTTCTTGTTTATTTGGTAACTCATTGAAATACAAAATTCGCTGTAAAACTTAAAGAAAATAAAACGGAAGGATTCCGTCACATTCTGGCAACGACTCACTCGAAATCATTAAAAAAACTGACACATTTCAATAAAATCCTCGATGTTCAACTTAGTTCGTTAATAATGATCATGTTACTAACTCGTTAATAGTCGCTTTATGCGCCTTTATGCGAGTCGCGCTCCATCGATCCGAAACGGATGCATTAATTTACCATATTGGTCTCCTTGCCCAGCAATTTTGCTCGATACCAAAGATTTGAGATTGCCTCACCCTCCAACACGTTCATAAAATATTCACAAAATATTAATTGTTCTCTTTAAACATATATTCTTCAAGTATTCTTAAAATATTAATTATTCTATATATTTTTTTTCTACATAAATAATTTTTTTAATACTGTACACAGAGCTTTCTAAACCGTAAATTAAATAAAACTAATCGTCAAATTTCAATTATATCAATCTAATTTAATCTTAACCTTTCAAAATCTCGAAATTTATATATTATATTATACATCGTAATTAATATAGCATGGTACAATTATTGTAATATAATATTTAATGTTGTTGCCATGCAGTAATTTTTGACAGATATAAATAAATAAGCAATCTTATCGTTTGTAGCGGCGATTTCGTTAAATAATCAATGTACATAGACGAACCCGCATATACGGGCAAGGATCAAGAATAAAAGATCCTTCCGGTTCGGCTCGAGGAGCGCTCGGAAAGTGACAAATGGGCACAATCAACATTACATGATTTCGTTGATATGTCTACTTAATCTCGAAATCTTATTATTGTACGTCCACCCTGTACAACACTCAACAATCTCGATGGGAGACATTCGTATCTTTTTTTTTTCTTTTTTTTATACAGATCAAAAAGAGGAGATCACAGGCTTTTATAACACACGCCAGACCATTTCCGTGATAGCGAAATTTACGATATATTAGAAAAATTTGTCTCGGTAGTTAGAAATATTATTATTATTATCGTCTTCATTATTGTTTAAAGGTTTGCCTGTCAATTCCGTCCTGTAGCCTCCGAAGCTACAAGGCGGCTATGCGGGCATTACCCTGTGACAAGACCCCCGGCATCGCGGTAGTTACCCGTTTCATGTCGCTGTCCTAAGTAGACGCATTATTATCATTATTATTATCATCATCTCTCGTTAATATTATTATTATTATTAATAGAATAGTCAAAATTAAAGGCACGGAAGGATAGTACTGAGGAGAAGTGAAGCATTGAAAAATTTGGTCATATTAATACTCCGAGAATGTAGAAATAGTAAACAAGTTCCTGAGAGAGAAAGCTTATTATTCGATAATATAGATGATTTATTTCGTAATACATAAATGAATAATAGCGCAATGGCCAATGGTTATTTGTACCGATATATAGTCTGATAAAATACGATATATCGAGTACACTTCGATATGCTATAAAAGTCTGTGAAGAAGCCTTCATTCTTACACTCTTTCGTAACCTTGTGTCAAAGATAACTTGTTAGATGCCTGATTTCCTCGTTTCGAGATAATTTAAGAAATACGTAGAATATATTGTCGATAAAATTATAATGATATTCTAATGTCTTTGGAAAAGACCGACTTAAGAAAGATTCTCAATTGTCAAGTCGCGTAATCAAAAAAAGAAATTTTAGATCCTCCATATTTTTAGAAATTAGGAGCACATATAATTTGTAGATTGGTTTCCAAGGATTTTGCATTTTGAAAATTCTTATATTTTTGAGGAATCAGATTTTTATAAATTTTAATACTATCTTAATTTATAAAATTTTATTTATATTTTATTTAGACGTATATAAAGTGTTGAATTTCTTTTCCTTAAGTTTCTAACTTTCATATATTTTAAACATCAGACCGCAATTATCTTAAAATTTATTTAAAAAGTTAAAAATAAATCTATTTATAAGCAAAAAGAGATATCGCAATGAAATGAGTTTCAAGATTATATATACACGTATATAGGAAATGATGATTTTTTTTAAATCGTTTGATTATATCTTCCAATAATCTTTATTTTATTTTTATTTTTCGACTAAAAATCTCGGATCCTTGGAAATCCTCACAATCTTATTCTCTTCCTATCTCGTTTTATAAATTTTTTATTTTTATAATCTGAGCAACATATAACATGAACAATCATTCAGGTGAACTATTGCTTTTAAGAAACAAAAAAATCAGGCTGCACATCGACGCTTTTTGCTACTTTAAGTTTATCTGCGTTAAAGAATATGAATATCGTACAAAACAACTAAAATGGCCGCCCATTGATTTATCAAGGAACCTTCTGTTTCGAGCGTATTTTTTTTTCTTTTGATAAAATTTTGTCCAAGTCATAAATAACGCCAAAATGATTCAGAACGATATTTTTCGCGATCCACATACTATTTAAAAGTTTGCCCAACAACGGCTCTTGCACGGATATCTTAAGAACGTATAGGAATTATAAACGTTTCGCGTTAAATCTAATTCAAACGAATCATATGTTATAAAATCAAAATACTTGATAAATTTCGTGCGACAGTCGTTTGTGCAATTCTTTTAGATTGTGCAACGGATCGTTCTTTTAGATTAATATCGACATACGTACTCGGTTCCCTCGATCCTTGCGCGATAAACGTCCCTTCTTGACTTTGGAAGAAAGACAATCGTCTACTTCTTCTTTTATTAAATTACGAATCTTACAAATATTGCCCTTTTGCATGTTAGTACGAGTTGATTTTTTCGCTTTATAAATATATGCGGGATGAGAATCTTGCAAATATTGCCGAATTCTAGAATTTAAAAACGGTACCTCTTCTCTAACACGAGAACACGAGAAGATGGAAGATCTTGAACGTAAGTCAAGCTCGATTTCCGCCTCGCCTCGCTTCGTCACGAAACGGCCGCCAGGAGGATATTTCCATTTTGTCTGGCTAGGAGATCGATGGCGATCGCCTCTCAAGTACAATTCCGAGGAGGTATTTTGGTCGAGAAACGCGCGGAAGGATATTCCAACTTGCGCGAACTCACTCGAGGCGCTTTGACTGTGGGCAGGTGGGGGAGTGACATAAATATCGCCTTACCGAAACGAAACACGTTATCTCGCGGAAAGTTCCCTGCTGGAAGATCAAGAGAGTAAACTCCTTAAGTCCTTTCCAGGTGTTCCCAACTTCGTGGGCTTTAGTACCGTGTGATGCGCGTAAAATTTTTTTTTGCTCCAAGAACGCGAGAGAAGCTGACCAGATCCTCGTGTAAAATTAAAGCACGTAAAATGTGTAATAATTTTTCCTCGGTGTATAAAATGGTTTGCCAATTGAGAAGAGCCCGTTTCTACAAAGTAACGCGCGCGCATGCACGCGATAATTATAATTAACCGCAATGAAATATCTACCCCATGTTCTCTCTTTATTTCTGCATTGCAATATACATGTGTATAATATAATTTGACGAAGCTTAGTTACAATAATAAACAGATTTATTATTATTATTATTATTCTTTTTTGTTTCTCTCTCTCTTTATGCTTTGAATTTAAAGGTGAATTTAAAGAAATGCGTACCCTGCAAATTTTCGAGGGAACTGAAGGGTCTAAATACCAATGAGCGGCTCATTGTTGGATAATAATGACCGTATTTTCATCGCGCATTTAACGCTAAAGTTTTTCTTCGCATTGCATTGACAGAAAGATGGCAAATGTCGCAACGATTCTATCATTTTTTGATATTACAATAAATTTGATCGCGAATGTGTTTCGATTATGTCGTAATATAATATCACGCGATCTCGAAGATGATTATATGATTGATAGCCATGTTTACATCAAATGCATACAACGTGATATCTCGATGAGAGAGCTGGATATTGGAAATAGATGATCACGTTAACGTTATACGTACGGTGAAAACATAGGCCTTATTATGATAGCTTCTACTCTCGTAACGAGTACCTTACACGCTTCGCCTAAATGTCTCGATCATGCGCGAGATCAGAATTATCGCGATTGTTTAAACGACAAAGAGAAATTCCAAGATTTTTTTATGCAAAATGTTTTAACGTGTATATAAGAATAATTAAAATATGTTGAAAATTTATTTAGTCAAATAACACGATGAATATATAAATATTGACTAAATAAAATGTCAATATGTTTGTGTATTTATGTGTGAAGCTTATAGATTATAAAATATCTCATCTCAATATCGTTACATCAATTTACGAATAATAATATATTACTGAAAGCATTAAAATAAATTGATAAAATAAATTGGTAAAATTAAAAATAGCATTTACCTAAAATATCGTAATTTAATTAAGTTGGTTTAATTGAATTAATTAAATTAAAATTAAAATCAAAATATTTATATTAATAAAATTAAATTACTAATCCCTCATTTTTTTTATAATATATTTTTCTTACAAATTTTTTTAAACCGAACATTCTAGACATTGAAATCCAATATTAAAATAAAATTTAATTTAGTAAAACTTTTTTTTTGGACACCTTTAGCAATCATCTAAATATAATAGTGTACAATTGTATATTATTTCCCAAAATTTAGATTATTATCGAATTGTGTTTGAAAATCGAAATACATTAAAGTATCTCATAACGTCGTTTAAACAATCGCGCCCATCTGGTTTCCTTGTTGCTTGTTACAATAACCACAATTCGATATCCAACACGGGATCAGTGAATATTTATCGATAATCCGCCAAATCAGTTCTTTTGCGATTAGTCTTATATGTATGTGTATATATATATATATATATATATATATATATATATATATATATATATATATATATATATATACTCTTATGATTAGGTAAATAGTTAATTATATAATTAGTTACTTAGGCGTGTGATTAGTGGCGTAGGTGTTCTCCTCCTCACCCCTCCGCCTCTCTGTCCTTGTTGCGTGTCGTACTTTCTTCAATATATCGTCTCGTGGATGGCTTCGTATCGATTATCGTTGAGGGAAAAAAAGGAGAAAAGGGACTGTCGCCCGATTTTTAAGGATCATCTCGAATCGATTTATCGTGTAATCGAGCTTCTCTTGAAGATTCTATATGGACTCTCGAACTTATACACATATAGTCTTCTTTGCATCTTATTACTTGTATCTCTCTAACAATTCCAGTCTTGGAATCCTTAAAGCCATGTCCGAGAATTCTAGGATGTGCGATTAATTTGAATCTTTGCATCTTTGATAAAAAGAATTAGGCCGGTAAGATGTTTTTTTTTTAAATTTTTTAAATCTTAGGTATCGAGAGAATATTTTTAATTTCAGAAAGAGTGAAATATTATTGCAATTTTCAATAAGTAAATGTTTTACTTATTGAAAATTCTTGATATGTTAAATATTTAAACATGCAATAAAATTTGGAATTGTAAGTGCTAAATTCTTGAGAAAAGTTAAAAATTGTCATTTTTTGAATTTTTTAAAACTATTTTTAAAAATTTCTCAAATTTTTCAAGGTTTTAGACTCGTAAATATTTATCTAAAACCTCAAATATTTGATTCTTAGAATGTTCAATTTTCAGATATTGTATTAAATAAATGAAGAGAGATGTTAATTCGAGGAACAGTTATGTATATTGGGACTTTGTTAGATTCTCATAAAAATCTTACAATTTTAGAATCCTCGGACTGTTATTCTCTCTAAATTATCTGCCCTAATATCAGTCATTCCCAAATTGTTTCATCAAATTGTTTTACTCATCTTTATTTCAAACCAATCTCTTCTTCACGTTTTAAAGTCGCGAAACAGAACCTTACGCGATGCGACGAGCAAGGATAATCCTTGCATTTCTTACACGTGCCTCATCAAACCTCGTTAATATCGAATCCTCGAAGAGAGAGAAAGCCCTTTTCTCTTTCGCGCCGTGATTCATTTTGATTCAATGAAGAAAGACGCTGGTAATAGACCTGGTAGTGTGAGGGGGTAGATTGGGGGCCTCTGTGAGGGCCCCCTCGTGCCCCTATGCGCTCAGACCGAGCCGGTGAATCTTCGCCGAAAGAAAGTTGTGCAGGACGAACACGATCGGTTTCGGACAGCTCTCCAGGTCGAGCTCCTATAATAGGATCAATCGACACTTTTTTACTTACTGATGACGAAAAACTGACGATTATAAACCTTCTAAGTATTTATAAGTTCAGAAAGTAAGGACACACTTTTACGATAAATAAGAGCAATTATAATCGTTTTTATTCATCAATAAAAAAAAAATTGATAAACCACGACAATTCTATTTTTAAAGCGATTTTATATTAAATATCGTAGGGAATATAATGGAAAAATTACAGCAAATATCTTTTTTTATTCGCAAACTTGTTTGTAAATTTGCGACATCAATATTCCTCGGAAAACGTTGAATTCTTTCAATCTCTTTCTAATCTCGATATTCTCGAATTCGCGAATGTCTATCGAGTACTCACAATTTCGCCATCCTCGCCCCCAAAATCAAGCCACAGGAGACGAGCGCCGTCGTCCGCGGACATTTTCAATTTGTCGAAGGATCTTCTCCAGAGCGGCGCGGGCGGTGATCCAGGACTTACGCCGTTGCCGGCGGTGTTCCGCGTTCCAGCGGCATAAAGCGCGAATCCTTCCTCATGGTTGACAACTAACTGACAGGCCTTACGTTGCCACGTGCAACCTATAACGTATGCAAGATTATAAAATTAAAGTAATCTTCAAAAAAGAATGAAAATTTATTCACTTAACGCATTCACTTAATCCCATGAATTCTAATCAATCCGATATAATTCAAAGACATTTTCATATTATTTTTATATTATATAATATATTATATAATACATATTATATATAAATTGTGTACATATATATATTTTCTGTTAATTTTTATTTTATAAAATGTTGCATTACCTCTATTATAAATAATAAATAAAATAATGGAACAATTTATATTTATAAAAACAAACACATTAGATAAATCGATTTTTAAAAGATACAAATCTCTTAGATTATCAGTTTATCTTTTTTAACAAAATTTTGATTGAATACATTATAAAATAGAGCTAAAAATTCCATATAAGTACAGTTATATCAGAAATAAATACAAATCGATGTGGAAAAAAAAATAATCCCCCTTTTGCAAACTGTATAAGCAGTCGAGAGTAAAAAATAAGTGGACAAGCTTATTTAAATGATCAGTTGCCATCGTGTATAATTATCAATAATTAAACATTAAATTTTCAACTGAATTTCTTGCAGCGTTCTCTTTATGAGACAGTCTGTATACATTTTTCATTTCCCATCGCGCGATTCTATCGCATTGGTTCTTTATCATCGATAAGTTCGACGCGAGACACAAACGAAAAGACGCGTTATGAAACGGGCGAGGCATTCGTCTCAATTTATTATTGCCGTTCGTCGTTGCTGAAAAGAAATTAAAATTCATCGGACCGAGCGCAGAGAACGACGAGAGTATAGATGTTGAGTCTAGATATCATCCGCCGTTATACGGGCTGCTTTGGTAAAAGAAAAAAAAAAAAAGAAAAAACTCAGCCTCGCCATTTCTTGAAGTATTTCTCATTCTAGGCATTTCTCCCCCTCCGATGCACAATTTCAAATCTCCATTTACCAATTCCATTGTTTCAATTTTTCGAGATTGCCGCTTTGTTGATTTTACATCCATTATTTTGAACGCGCGAATTTCGAGAAGCCCAGAGATTCTTGCTGGTTAAAAAGCCCAGTCCTTTTTACGGAATATTTACAGAGTGAATCATATATATATATATATATCTACATAAATATAATATAGGTGACACGCGAGGTTACTTACGAACGGTGTACTCCCGCAAGGAGTTAGCGGCCGCGTGACATCCCTGAACGATCGCTCGGGCCCAGGCCGCCAGATCTCTTCGTGTTTCAGCTCGTAAATGATGCGTGATCACCCCGTCGATCGTGCCAACCCGAACCGCGAACGTCGCCCCGTGTTGAGTCGAACCACTACTGCTGCTCGCCGCTTCGTTCTGTCGCGTCGGGGAGGAAACCAGTCTGAAACCAGTCCCGTTCAATTCGAGTTCGTTCTTGAAGACGTACATTATTGATCTTTATCGGTTACACAATTCGCATTATCGTCATTTCAAATCGAACGCGATGTTTCTCGCTCCTCCCGCGTATTAAATCGATAGTTTTCCGAAGGAAAATTGAAAATTCCGCGAAGAGAGAGAGAGAGAGAGAGAGAGTTTCTATCGCGAAAATCGCAACGCGCGGCTCTTCTGCAGTTTCGTGCCTGGGTAAAAAGCGGCGACCTTTATCGAAACGATCGAATCGCCTTGTAGCGAGTCACTCCCGTATGGATTCATTCCCGTCGTCTCTTCATCCCTCTCTCCCGGCGGGTAGGTAGGTAAATTACCTCGTCATCCGGCTCACCCTCCTCGTAAAATCGTCGCGGCTTTATTGCATGTGGGACGAAGCTGCAGCGTTCACCTGACACGGGTTCGGAACGCGTATCTCCCCAATCCCCTCTTTCACCCCCCCTCGATCTCCACGAATCCCATTCTCCTCTCCCATCCCAATCTGCCCGCTGACGAATGGTCCCGACGTTCGCGAGCCCGCGCGTTAGATTTATAGATTTTTCCGAGGGACACTGGCGAGCCCTCCGACCCCCGCCCCTCTCTCTCTCTCTCTCTGTCTCTCTCCTCTCCTCCTCCCCTTTCTCTCGCCAAAAAAAAAAAAGAGAAACAAAGAGCGATAGGAAGAACATCCCCCGTGCAATGGAGGATAGAAAGAGGATGGAAAGGAGTGACACACTTGGACTGGAAAAAATGCATACTCCCGGCATCATTCGACGTACCTAATAGATCTTAAGATAAAAAAATTAAGTAAAAAAAATTCTTATAGTTACATCGTTAATGTCGGAAATAATTCGATTTCACTCGACATAATGGATATTCATTGGTCATTATCGCTAACGCGTATCATGAAGACAGGGAAGAAAAAAAAATAAAGCAGTAGAAGCGCGACGAAAGAAAATTCCGATAAGCGAGAGGAAACTGGCGAGACAGCCGCAAACGGTAAATAAAAGCGTTAAACGAGAATGGATGCTCGTCGGCGGCCGTAATCCGACGAAAAAGCCCGCAGGAAGGAAAGAAAGTTTCCCTCGGGATAGCCGAATCACTTCCGGTTTGTCTCGCAGTAAAACTTCTTTAAGTCGGCCATTTCGCGCTCTCGCGTCGGGCCTGATACGGGCCCTTTCGACCGGAAATAGAGCCTTCTGACGTTCCTGTTTCGCTTCTTTTACGCGTCCTTCAGCTTCTTACGTCTTTTGCCGTTCGAAGAAAAACTTTGAGGAAACAATGTCTAAATGTTTGGCAAAGAAGAAAAGGATTAATAGCGACGATATAAAATTCGAAGAAAATTTCCTTTCGATATAAATATTAGTAAATCTCTCCGTTTATAAAAGTATCTTAATAATCATAGGATATTAAAAAATTTAATGATTTGTAGGACCTAAAATATGTAAAGTTACATAATTAATTTATTAATGTGAATTATATCATATTAATCTATATGATAATACCAGCAAATTTGTTTCTATTGTGATTAACTTGGTACTATCTGTATCGATTGTACAAACGTACTAATCAAATTTAATTACTAGCTTGAGTAGCATTGTTTCATACTATTGTCCAAATGTACAAGAATAACAAATAAATATGTCTTCAATCGATAAACAAATAATAATATGATACAAGATTAAAAAAAAACATTTTTAATTCTTCCATATGATCTTTCAGCTTTATTACATAAAAATTAGCCACTTTAAAGAATTTTTAAAGTGGCTTTTTTAAAGAGTTAGCAAATTTATTTAAAAAAAGAAAAGATATAAAAATATGTTTTAAATTATATATACACACAAAGAATGCCGATTCCTCAACAATGAAATAAACAGTATTTTTGCTCTCTTTTCTGGGATTTTTGTTT